>NC_140971.1:39704829-39764829 GCF_056783735.1 Eptatretus burgeri | reverse complement strand
CATATTGATTCACTGTTTAACCCTGTGGTAGAAACTCGAAGTGGACGATGCTCTTGATGTCAAAAAACGTGATGAGCATCACCTTGACCTTCAACTTCGACTTCGTTGCTGTCTTTGGTCTTGGTGATGCCGGACCTTTCCACTGACGACTCTGCCATTTGGTCTCAGGATCGTATTCGAATATCCATGATTCATTGCCAGTAAAAACTCTCCAGAGCAGGTCTGGATAGTCCTTGAGGTGCTCGATAATGTCTTGATGGACAGTGACTCTTTGCTGTTTCTGGTCCTCGGACAACTTGGGGACCATCTTTGCGCACACCTTGCGCATTTCGAGATTTTCAGTGATGATGCTCCAGACAGTGTCCTTGGTGATGGAAAGTTCCTCAGCAATCATCCGCACCATAAGTCGACGATCTGCGTGCACCATCTGCTTCACACGCTCGATGTTGTCCGTCGTTCTGCTCGTTGAAGGTCTTCCAGACCGTGGATTGTATTCAACCTCCTCCCGTCGCCCTTTGAACCTCTTGTGCCATTCAAATGCACGTGTATGTGACATCGTTTCATCCCCATAGACTTGCTGCTGCATTGCGAAGGATTCGGAAGGTGTTTTGCCAAGCTTGGCAAGAAACTTCAAATTGGCTCTCTGCTCACGACTCGTAGCGCGACAACTCGGACGAGACAACTTGTAAAGCACAGCCTGTAAAAAAAAAAATCGCACAATGAGCGCAGTCAACCATCACCAATCAGAGATATATATATATATATATATATATATTTATATGTATATATATATATATATATATATATATATATATATATATATATATATATATATATGTATATATGTATATATGTATATATGTATATATGTATATATGTATATATGTATATATGTATATATGTATATATGTATATATATGTATATATGTATATATGTATGTATATATATATGTATATATATATATATATATATGTATATATGTGTATATATATATATATATATGTATATATGTATATATGTATATATATATATATGTATATATGTATATATATATATATGTATGTATATATATATATATATATAGCTGGAATGTTGCGAAAGACTATGACACAACCCGTTCATTCAAGTTGTGTAAGTGGAGCACACAGCAGGCTCAGTCCCTTTACTTTTTGGACAGACCTTGTATTTATATTTGTTCTCGGGCAATATCTACCCACCCCCCCCCCCTCCGCTCCCATCCAAATATGCATAATCGGCTTGTATATTTCTATACTCATATCATGCGTGGGTGTGTCTCCTCCATAATTACAAAACTATGAAACTTAGCAGCCTCAAATTTTGCATGCATTCCAGGGAAGTACATGAGTGAAAATTGTGTTTGGTTAATTAAAACACCCCTTTTGAAGATAATAAT
Source organism: Eptatretus burgeri (assembly GCF_056783735.1). Classification (NCBI taxonomy): domain Eukaryota; kingdom Metazoa; phylum Chordata; class Myxini; order Myxiniformes; family Myxinidae; genus Eptatretus; species Eptatretus burgeri. The sequence goes on along the minus strand of NC_140971.1, from coordinate 39,763,414 downwards.
TATTTATTTATTTATTTATTTAATTGTATACTTTATCAGGTGCATCCTCGCCATCGCTCTCTATAGGGTCTTGAGGCATATCGTTGGTAACCTCTCTGGGGTCTGAAGCCGCCATGGTTCTGACCTGCTCAACTATGCCTTCCTTGACTTTGAACAGGCCCCAATAATTTAACGATAGTTTTTCTTCACTTTCCTCACTCGTATTATTGAATGCCTCATCATCATACCTACGAATCACTGGATACATTGCAACGCTTATAAACGCCTGGAGACTCAAGCGTTCGTGGCTTTATTTCATTTCCGCACATGCCATAACCTCGAGAATCTCTTAAACTAAGCTGAATTACAAAATTTAAGCTCCATAATTTAACTTAGCAGTTTTGACCAATTCGGACATTGCTTGGGCATATCCGGGTGCATAGTTTTATCGACGGCAATTGCTAATCGTTTGCTCAGCCAGGCGTTCCGTTGGAGTGCTTGCTTTGAGTGCTTAAGCCACGTTTTTTGTAACATACAATGTCGTAGCTCGTTTAAGAGCGAACACACAGAACGTATAACAAGGGGAGCAGGAAACGAGGGGCAGGAGAGGGAAGCACAAAACAATGGGGAACAGAGACATTAGGAGATCTGCAGAAGAGAGTGGGATGGGATGGGGTACACAGGGAAAACAAGATGGACACAACAGGGACTTTCAGGAAGGAAAGCAGCGAATTTGAAGGAGGTGTGTTTGGGGTGGATTAACAGGGGGAGAAAATATCATGGTTTTGGATGGGGGAAGATAAAAGATGGTGAAGAACAGCTGTTTTGAAGACTTGGAAGGAAGAGTGGGATTGAAGAGAGTATGGGAGTTTGTTCCAAAGGTGGGGAAAAAGAGGAATGAAAGAATGAAGGTGAGCAGTGATTCTTGATTTTGGTAGTTTTACCATAAGCGGGTTGCTGGTGGACCTTGAGCACCCTGTGGAAATATGGGGGGGGGGGACAGATCACAGTCAGAGCAGGGAGGGAGGGGTTGAGGCCAGAGAGTAGACTGAAGAAGACAGAGACTGATCTGCCTGTGGTGAGAGACCCAAAAACTCAACCTCATCGTGGGAGACGGCAATGATCCTAAATGCCTTGTTTTCCACACCATGAAGCTGAGAAAGGTGAGAGGCAGGAGCACCAGCCCAGAGGGGAGAGCAGTACTCCATCAAGCTGTGGATGAAAGCTTTGGATGTAGTCACGAGCTCAGGTGTGCCAAGGAAGGACTTTCAATGATGGAGGATGCCCATTCGGCATTTGGCTTTGGAGGATAACTTTGAGTGACTGAACCTCTTCAAGGTGGTTGTTCAGAAAGTAGATGGGAGGGTTTACGGAACATTCCTTTCGGAGATGGTGAGTGAGTGTGTGGGATTTCTCAGGATTGAAAAACGTGTTCCAAGTGTTTGACCAGTTTGTGATTTTTTTTTTTTTTTGTCAAGGTCTGAGGAGAGGGAAGATACTGCTGCCTGTGAGAAGGGTGAGGGATGTCCCAGCAGAGTGTGGAGGCATCAGCACAGAGAAAAAGAGGATTTTCCAGAGAGTCAGAGAGATCATTGATGAAGATTAAGAATCGGATGGGGCATAGAACACTGCTTTTGAGGTACTCCATCCTTGACTTGACAGGGAGAGTAGAAGAAAGGGTTCCATCGAGAGCCACACACTGACTATGAGAGTGAAGGAAATCAGTAATCCAAGAGTGGAATTGGCCTTTGATTCCACAGGCAGACAGTTTGGAGAGCAAAGCAGGATGACTGATTGTATGAAAAGCTTGATATGTATCCAAAGACACTGCCCTGATCTCATGACTGATATTGAGGTCCTCCATCCATTGTTGAGAGAGTAGAAGCAGCATGTCCATTGAAAGGTGACCAGGTCTGAATCTGAATTGATGCTCTGAGATGAGGCTGTTGGAGAAAAAATGAACTTTATGTCAACTGTGATGATGGATTACTTACAAAAGGACCAAATTGTAGAGAAAACAAAAGGATTATCTGGAATAAAGCAATGGAACTTCCAATGATCAGACTGACAGAATGGATGAGCGAACAAATTGATAAACATAAAATACCAAATACACAAATGGTTTTATGATTTGAGGAGTTGGAGAAACGTGTGAGAAGTAGAGTTGTTAAACATGGTGTTGGCTTAACGGTTAAGGTAGCTGGCTTAAGATCTTCGGGTCTTTAGTTTGAGCCCCTGCTGTCCACTGAATTAACATCAGGTGTGGTTGACTCAGCCTGTCATCCTTCCGATGTCGGCAAAATGAGTACTGGTGTACTGGTACTTGAGGGCACTGCATCAGCAGAACAGCTGCGTCCCCAGAAACTGATGCAACCAGCAGCCACAGGCTGTACACAATAGCTAGCTAGTAGAGTTGTTGATTTGAAAATTAAAGTATGAATTAATAATCCAAATGTAATTTTAAACAATCTGAAGACATGTCATTTGTTAATACGGATACAAACACCATATATTATTGTTCCAATTGATAAAGTAAATACTAATATTGCATTTGTATGCAAAACATTCTCTATTTAAAGAATTGGGCTTACAGATTGGACTCTCAAAGACCTACAAAATACCATAAGTAATGATAGTAAAATAGACGATACAACACCATGTAAATTGCTCAACAGCGAGAAGATTGTTGGTTCCAGATAAACACCATAAATTACCATTCATTTACAGGATACTAAAAATGCACAAAAACCCTTGTAAGATGAGGTTCATCATCACAATCTGAGAATGCAGTTTGAAACCATTGTCAGGTAGTACTACTGGGGTGATGGAAGCTAATTTATAAATGCTTTAAAAACTACCATGAAAAGGTGAGGTTTTAACCTGGTGTTAAAAAAATTCTGCAACATTGATGCTTCCAAACCTGTAATTGACAGTATGCACAACATTAACAGGGGTAAGGCTAAATGTCTATCAACTTGTGATTTTTCCACATTGTACACAAACCTTCCACATGCAAAGGTCGACAAAACACCATCTCGCATAATCACATGTACAATCATGCACAATATGCGCATATATGTGTGTGCGCACAATCATTACTTGTATGTGTGTGTCCCATCTGCCACCACCGGTCGTCATCTCCACACGGCCCCAAGACTGAATGAAGCGTTCCCAGATCTCAAAGCAACCATCTCCACCCCAGCAAGGAAACACAACAACTGGACTAGGTCATCTCCTCATTCGTGAGGAGACTGCTTAGTTGTGGTTCATTGCTCCGTTTCCCCCTCCACCACCTTCGTGTCTGATATCGCTTTGCATGAACTCCAATCTGACCTCCGGGAGTTTGCCCATTCCCACCCAGGGACATCGTTGCTCACCCGGACATGGCACGTCTCTGCTACTGGTCGTCATCTCCACACGCGGTTCCACCGAAGCTCAGTCCCATCCGTCCTCAGCGGGAGAGAGTCGGCAAAAGGGAGTCGCCATCGGTGGGAGGGAGTTTACAAAGCTCAGCAAGCTGCATGGCTAGGCCGCTTCCCAAACGCATGTCAACCAGGCGACACAGGATGTCACAAACATGGTCCTCGGCCTCATCAAACTTGTTATATTCAGCAAGTTCTTCATACCCACCGAAGCTCGGTCTCACTTGTCCTCACTCATCCTCGGTGGGAAGGAAGTCTATAAAGCCCTCCAGGCTGCATAGCTCGGCCACATCCCAAGTGCATGTCGATCAGCATGATACCGTGTGGCCCTCTGCCTCACTTAAAGGCCCTGTCACACCTTGATGATTTAGCCAACGTATGCCTGACGTATGCAAAATTGGGCTAAAATGCCGGCACACGTTGAATACGTTATGGGTAAGTTTGTATACATTAAGAGCACGCTGGCTTACGTCGTAGTACGCTGGCAAATGTCGTAGTTCGCCGAGCTGTTAGAGAAATTTTCCATGCTTGAAATTTCCAGACGTATGCCAGCGTGTGACTCACACATTCCGCATAATGCTGGCCATAAGTTGTAGGCACGTTACGCGATCGTTGACACACGTCGACACACGTTACTTTTAAGTTACTCACAAGTCAAAACGCGTCGAGGTAATGTTTCGCATACCCGAAACTTATTTCTAACCTATGAGTAACGTGTTGTAGGCATGTTACGTGATCGTTGACACACGTTACTTGTAAGGTACTCATAAGTGGAAACTCGTCAATGTAATGGTTAGCGTCAGTGTTCCAGACTCCCTGTTTTTTTTGTTTTTGTTTTTTTTTTTCCTTCGGTATGACGGTCATGTTGACACTTCGATTTCTAGTGCGGTTATAATATAATATAATTAAAAGGCTGCCGCTCAACGATTTAAATCATAATCGTCATACCGAAAAAAGAAAAAAAAAAAAAACAGGGCGCCTGGAACAGTGATGCTAACCATTACATTGACGTGTTTCCACTTATGAGTACCTTACAAGTAACGTGTGTCAACGATCGCGTAGCGTGCCTACAACTTGTGCCAGCGTATGTGGAATGTGTCATACGTCGAGTACGTCAATTTTCAACATGCTGAAAATTTCTCGACGTTCTCGGCGTACAATGACTTATGCCAGCATACTACGACGTATGCCAGCGTGCTATTAACGTATACAAAACTTACCCATAACGTATTCGACGTGTGCCGGCTTGGTTCGGCAAATTTTTCATACGTCGGCATACGCTGGCTAAAACGTCAAGGTGTGACAGCGGCTTAACACTTCGATGTCTAGTGCGGTTATGATTTGAATCGTCGAGCCGCAGCCTATTAATAGCCTACGCCACGTGATCATCGGCGATATGCTGCCGCGCGCTATGCACAAGTTAGACTATCGTTGGGCATAGGTTGTGAACGCCGACAACACGCTCAGCATTCGTTGGTATAAGTTATCTATATGTGATTAAAACGTTCTGTGTACGTTACTAATACGTTATGCATGCATCCAACACGTTATTATACACCCAAATCTTTTTTAAAAACATCAATAGTTCAGCGTACGCCAGCGTTTTACATACATTTTGATACGTTTCTATACGCTGGCTAAAACGTCAAGGTGTGACAGCGGCTTAAGCTGGGGTTTTCAGCTCAGTCTTCGCTCCCATTGAAGCTGTTGAATTTGGTACAGGGCTCGATCCCACCGAAGCTCGGTATCATTCGCCTTCGGCAGGAGGAAGTCGACAGAGTCCACCAAGCTGCAGGCCTAGACCACCTTGAAAACGCATGTCGAACGGTGCTCTGGCCCACCGAAGCTGCCAAGTTATCGGTGGGCTACAACGCATAAACTGTTCAGCCTTGCGGAGGTTTGCACTCGAGACCAAGTGCTATTCTAGTTTGTTTGTGTTTCTTTGATTTCTATGCATTCCTAAATCATTGGACTGAATGAGTTGAAAACTGGTGGTTGTACTTGGCATCTGCAAAAAAAATGTTTTGGGCAATAAAAAAAAGTCGACAGACCAGGAAAAAAAAAAGGTGGCACAGCACCCCAATTTTCTCTTATAAATGTGCATCACATAGTACTGCTCCTGGTAGAAGAGGTTTTTACAAGTCATCCTGGGAGAATTAACCCATACGTAAGGACGGGTTCCTTGCATTTTACTCATTATTCCCGCGCTTTCGAAGAAAAGTGGGAATATTGTGATTGTCTCCACCGTCCGTCCGTCCGTCTGTCTGTCTTACCCTGTAACTCCTCCTACACCGTTTGAAATAGGAACTTGAAACTTTGGGACATAGTCGATATTTGTATGGGGAAGTGCACAACACTTTCGGATTTTTGATATGACCCCTAGGGGCCGGGCCAGAGGGGTTGGTCATGGGGCTCGATTAAAAAAAAAAAAAAAATTGTCTTGTAGCTTTTTAAATCAAACATATTCATGAGTTATACATTTAACAACATTTTTTTAAAACACATGATGATCAGAGGGTGCTTGCGGGGTAGGGGGTGCTTAGCGGATAGGGGATCAAAATAGCTCCTCCGACACCGTTTGAGCGAGGAACTTGAAACTTTGGGACATAGTAGATATATGTATGGGGAAGTGCACAACACTGTCGGATTTTTGATATGACCCCTGGGGCCGGGCCAGAGGGGGTGGGGTCATGGGGGCTGATTTTTTTTTAAAGTGTATTTACCATTGTACATGGTAAATTCTTTTATAAACAACTTACTTATGTGGCCCCCATGAGTGACAAACAGTCACAGGTTTTACTGTATTTATCTAATTGATTATGAATAATTATAATTAATATTATACACAGTTCATTCCTATGATTAAATTGATGCACAGTTCTATATTGCTGGACAGTCTTAAATTAATGTTTCATGAAATGTTGACATGCTTGCAATGACTTCTGATTTAGTAAACATAGCAAGTCTTTGGTCATAAAGCACATCAAATAGAAAAGAATAGTCAATCCATTTTGCAAGATAAAATTTCACTGAGCGTTAATGGGACAAAGCAGTGCGAGTGGGAATATGTGATGGTGTGCCATCGACAACGTAGTTCTAGTTTATTTTTGTTTGGCTGCAATTCTTTTTTATGATTCGATGCATAGCATAGAGTGCAGTGTGTTCATGTACCACAGGCTTGCTGCTTGCCTCTGTGAATCCCATCCTGTGTATGACCAGGTGAAGAGCATGGGAGAGCATATCGTTCTGTACGTGCTGAACCGCATCGTGTACAGAACTCGGGAGATGGAGCCCGGAGGAGGCACGTTCCTTTTGCATAGCTCGGACGATATTGCCTCGGTGATGTGGCGAGATGGGGAGGCTGTGGGTTTCTACACAATCAAAGCTAAAGGCAAGCAATTGTGAGACAAATGCTTATGTTTTTTTTCTGTTATGGACTCTGTATCATAAAAGTTGAAGCGTCCGTTTTGAGGCTGGGAGATCGGTGGTTCGAACCCTGGCCGAGTTGTACCAAAGATTTAAAAAATCTTCGTACTCCTTCCTTGCTCGACATTCAGCATTTAAAAAGGACAGATCATGGACAAACAACCATAGGTTGGTGATTAATGGGACTAATGGCCTTCACCTGCGTTGAAGTTCCTTGTGAGAGAACTCCTATCAAAGGCAGCATGTACCCCATCAGGGTGTGAACCGACTGGAAATATTCACGTGCTCCAAATGACGAGCTTTTCTTGTAATGGTTAAGTTACTCGGTGTTTTTTTTTGTTGTTTTTGTTGTGGACCGGGGTTCGGCGGCGATAAACGACCACTAGGTGGAGCAGTAGGGTCGTCTCACACCGAACACCCTAAATTTAGGTCGTGACTCTCAGACAACTCTGAAAGGTCACGGGTCACTTGAAGACCGTGATTGCCAATTCTCTGACGGCGTGGGGTAGGGTCAATAGCCAAATTTCAATATACTTAAGTGCCCACGTCGTCACATTACCAGGGAAGTCACACCCTCAACGGACTCTGTCGAACCGGGTTGCTCTCGCGACCTCGTTCCATTGTAACTGAGCAGAATTACTAGAGTCCGTCGGACCCAATGACAACTTACCGGCCTAAACGGCCTCACTAAATCTCAATACACACCGTGCTGGGTCAATGAAAGAAAGTGACAGACAACGAGCTGGTACATTGAACAATTGGGGATTTATTTATCAGGGGGGCAGGGGGGCACAAAGAGCAGAGTTATCTGAATATGCAGGAAAATGAACAAAAGCACTTAACAATTCTACTTATCAGACTGGCACCACGCACACACACTGGACCCCGTGGGGTCTTTATTCGGTCCCTCAGCTCAGGAGGGAAAGGCGAGCTGGGGACCAGGGCTCGGCTTGTACCTGGTCGTCGGAGGGAAGGCGCGCTCCACGATGCGGCACCTGACAAGTCATCTGTCCAATCCCCACTCGTACGTGGGGGACTCGTTCGTGGCGGAGCTCGGGTGGTAAATCGTCGGGGTCCACAGAACTCCTCTTGACAACGACAACAACCATGACAACGACCTTTCGTCCACACCACTCCCGTTTTTCGACCAACCACCCTCAGAGTGTCTCTGGAACTTTATGGACCTCCCTCAGTGGGGAGGGGCCTCGGTCAGCACACCTTGCTGTTCGCCTCTAATTGGCCAGGATCCTTCGGGCACAGCCTTCCTGGGCGGGGTTTCGGCCATGCACGGAGAAAGCCGCCCCTCCCCTCCACGCATGTTTTTGGAAGGTGGATGGTGGTGAAGCCCCATTGCGTGTGGAACGTTCGTGGAAGCCGTGGACTGGGACCGTGAGGCCCCCCTCTGGCAAGTCAAGGGACGAGCAGCCAACGGTGCTGATGGAGTGTGATGGGCAGGTGGTGGGATGTAATAACCTACCTATAAAATAAATCTTAGCACACACACAAAATTCCCATGAGACAGAAGGAAGGATTCTAACTATAAACACATACTTATCGAAATAACTAAGCTTAGGGACTGCTGTCTGTCTGTGTGTAAATGGCTTCCAGATTCATAACAATATTGCTGAAGTGCTGTTAAACTGGTGATTGCCTGTAAATTGGCTCTTCTTTGACGAGTTGGCTGGTATTTAGTTGTAGGTGTAATTAATTTTGGTGTCCCCATTGATGGTCTCTCCCTTTCCCTCTCCCCTCCCCCCCACCCACCACACCACCTTCGACACCCCACCTCCACCATTTTCGTGCTGTTAGCCACTCTATGCACCTACTTTGTGAATCAGTGCTACGAACTGCACGTATTGGACTCAATATTTGTGCGACAAGCTTGGAGACGACGGGGATTTGCACTACGTATGCTCGAGGATTACGTGAATAAATTTGATGACGAGCAGTTGGGAATCAGATTCCCTCTCTCGGCTGCCATGTATCAGGGTGAGTTTTTACCATGTGTGTTACCAACATTTCTCCACAGAATACACAAAACATATTTGTTGAAACAAGGCATCATTGCTATCTGAAGTTTTCTTTCAATAAAGTGTTCTTTTCTTTTTTTTCTTTTTTTTCAAGGTGGTTGGATTCAAATAAAATATGATTGTCAAGTGTGTTTGTCTGTGTGGCACCTGTGTCTAGGAGATGGAGAAATTCCTGTGCATAGTGTCCCTGTTTATGTGCTAGTGACAGAACTGGCGTTGCTTGCGTGTCTGTGTACGTCTCTGTGCAGTGTGCAAGAAGCATCTGGAGCTGCATCCGAGTGACAGAGACTTTCTGTGGGAGGTCACGGGGCAAGGGAAGTTATTCCACCACGAGAACATCTGGAAATGTCTCCAGCAGACTCGGAGTGAGCGACGTCTTTACATTTACACGAGTATCATTCAGAATCCATTCAAATTGTCATTTTAATGTTTTTTTTTTTTGTTTTGTTCATTACTTGTTTTGGTTGTTTAGTATGTAGGATATATCAGCTTTAATTTGCATTGCATGGGACGAATAACTCTTGGAGGGAATGCAAGTATACATTCCACCCCACATCTGTTTGCAGCAAAGTAAATGTGAACTGTGCATAGAAATTGTGCTGCTGAGATTGAACTCGTTTTGAATATATGTATGTATGTATATGTATATATATATATAATATATATATATATGACCGTTTTTACAGCCATTTTTCCCTGCTGTGCAGGGGTTTGGCTTTTTCTTGAGGCAATGTTTTATGGCCGGATGCCCTACCTGACGCCAACCCTGGTCGCCTCTTACGACACACAGGGTTATGGTACACCTATTCTAACCGGGGCATACACCGGGACCAGTACACTGGCACTCATTTCGCCGACCTCGGAAGGATGACAGGCTGAGTCAACCCCCTGGTGTTAATTCAGCAGCCAATGGGGCTTGAACTCAGGACCCTGGGATCCCAAGCCGCCACCCTAACCACGAAGCTAACACCAGGCTTGTTTATGTATGTATGTATATATGTATATATATATATATATATATATATATATATATATATATATATATATATATATGTATGTATGTATGTATGTATGTATGTATGTATGTATGTATGTATGTATGTATGTATGTTTGTATGTATGTATGTATGTATATATATATATATATATATATATATATATATATATATATATATATATATATATATATATATATATTTATATATATTTATATATATATATATATATAAATATATATATATATATATGAAATTTGATTTGTTAGCTGTGTTCACAACAGACCGAGCAATTACCCCAGACATGCAGGCACAAGCTTTTTAATTGGTTCACGAAAAAATAAGTGACCACTATATTCGTTATTGTTGTCTTATGTCTGTCTTATGTCTGTCTGTATGTATGTCTATCTGTCTGTTCCGAGCATAGCTCCGTGGGTTTTGATCCGATCCTGATAAAATTTTGGTGGGAGGTTTATATCATGATCTAGTTGGGTTTTCCTGAAAATGGGCATGGTGCACCCATTATGGGTGGAGCTATGCCCAAAACGTGTTTTTAGGGGGTAGCCGATTTCAATTTGCATCTTCTCCTTGGGGGGGCTGTCGAATCTGATGGGTTTCGGTATTTGGTTAGCCCCACGGAGCTCGATTTTTCATTTTCGTCCCAACGTCAAGGTCACAAGGTCACGAACTTAGAAAATTGCGATTTTGACATAAAAATCCATCTTCTCCGAGGGGTTTGTCAAATCTGGCAGTGGTTTCGGTATTTGGTTAGCCCAATGGCACCTGCATAGCTGCACGGAGCTCGTTTTTTTTTTTTTCTTTCATTTTCGTCCCAATGTCAAGGTCACGAACTTAGAAAATTTCGAATTTTGACATAAAAATCATACGACCGCCCAAACTTTGAGAGCTGGGATGACAATATTTTTTTATGCATAATCTTGAGGTCATTCCCCACCTAAAATCTTGAAACCATTTTGCTCTATCTCGAACACCTTGCCCGTGGCGCCCCCTTCAAGTTTGTTTTTACGCTGATTTCATCAAAGTATAGATAATCTGAGGAGTGTGAAATGCCATATAGCCTAAATGACGTTATATTGTTCCTGGAATGTTCCGGAGGAAGTTTTGCATCAAAGGTCATAATCCTTGACCTTTGACCTTTAAAGTTCACAAAGGTCAAATTTTCAAAATTGTGGGACTCGAACGGGGTTTTCGACCTTCGAAGTAACTCCAATAAGCTATAGCACGTCTCCTGTTTCCTTATTTTAATGTCCACAACATTGTTTTGTGACCTTTAAAGTTTATGCAAAGGTCAAATTTTGAAAGTTGTTGAACGAAACCGGGTTTTCGACATTTTGCAGCTAATAACCTGTCACTCGTACCACATCATGTTGATCATTTTTATAACTTGGTCAAACATTATTGTATTGTCTCTTCCTCGACTTCTGAAACAATCTACATCGTCAAATACCGCTCGTGAACCATTGTCGTCTTCAGACTTGTGTTCTTGTTGTTATGCACTGCATTATTATGATTATCATGCTTCCAAGCCAACAGGTGGAAAGCCTTTTGTTCTTGTTAGAATTGTTACTATTATTATTATTATTATTATTATTTAATACAGGAATGAAGGCTCATAGACCTTCTCAATGTATCTTCTGCTATCTTGTCCTGATTTCCTGTACAAACTCTTCTCTCTGAAACAGTTATTGGAGCATTAATAGTCTATCTTTTCTGATTGATTATGAAGGAGAGCTTCCTCTTGCCTTTTTTATTTTAGGAACTTCACAGGTGAGGTTTTGAGGTCATCATCTTTTGTACGCAGCACATGGCTGCGGGTCGCATCAATTTTTGCTGGGCCTTGCTCAGTATGGCATGTTGTGTACACTAGATTACAAACTGTGGATTGAGTGCAATTAAAATTTACTTGCATGAATAGCATGCCAGTTGATTGTTTCTAATCAGATATTATTATCCCCATGCTTTTTGAAAAACACAGGGGGATACTGTAATATGTTCCACTCATCTGTCTGTCTGTCTGTCCATCCATCTGTCATGTTATCTCCTAAACTGTTGTGCAGAAATTCAGCAAACTTGGTAATGATGGTCACCACATGGCAAGAAGGTGTGAGAGCAGTATCATTGGGCAGGGTCAAAAGGTCAAATACCAAAGAAAATGCAATGGGCACTTTCAAAACAAAATTCTAATGAAACTGTGAATGTAATCAACATTGGGGAATGCATGAAATATGTAACTTTTTGGGGGAGGAGGGGGGACATTTGACCCCCGCTTCATGTACAATGAACCTTCGGGTCACAGGGGTCAAAACAGAAAATTTGGTTTTAACTCAAATTTGATATTGTCATTCCTGGTGAAACATTTTGCCATCTTACAACTTTGCTCTTGGTGGGAAGTGTGAGGATTTGCGATGGCATGCCATCGACTTCACTGTTTTTTGTTTTTTTTCGGGTTTCTTTTTACAATATGCAGCCTTTTCAGGATTTTACACTTGTACACACCCTATGAACTCCCCACCACACAGTGTGATGAACATCTCTTGAAAATTTCAATAATTATGAACAGCCCTTCCATTATATCATTTGAAATTATTTGTCATTGGTGAGAAGTTTTCATCAAAGTATTCATGTGAGCACAAGATCTACTACTAACCTCAACTTTGGATGTGAAAAAAATAATTTAAAAAAGCCTTTGGATTCCTTTTCATTTTTCAACCATTGTATTGTTGATGGCACCATTTTAACTGCAAACCTACCCTCATATTTGAACATTAAAAAGTAAATACAAGTTCTCCTGCTTCTAACAGGCTGATATAGTAGATGCTGCCCACTGCTGTCCCCAAGAGGTAACTGCAGCTTTCCAAATACAAGAACCATGCATCCTCATTTTTGGTAGTTAGCTCGCTGGAGAAAGGAGGGAAGGAATATCATCTGCATACACATTTCGGGCTGTACGATAAACCAGAGAGCTTTTTTATTTTTTTTAATATTTCGTGATCCGGGATATTTTCTCTAAAATTGTCCTGTGGTCCAAATACACATTTTCAGGTGGCAGGTACTGCCTGCGGGTCCGAATCCATGTGGCAGTGTCTGATCCCCTTCTTTTTTTATATTCTTAATTGAGCAACCTATATACTTTTACTGTACAGATATCATGGGCAGCCTCCTTTAGGTTTTATTGTGAACATAGATAAGTAAATATCAACAAAATATTCACCTTAATTCCTAATTGATGCATTAATGACCACTTTCATTTTTATATCCAAGCATTTAAGGCTTATGGAGGAGCTTGTATACATTGAAGGTTGGATAATGATATCAGCAGACGATTTACAAATCAACACAGTATATGGGACTTGAACTTGGGATCCAAGCATCATTAGCCGTGCCCTCACATAGGAATGCCAAACAAGCAAACCCATTTGGAAGCTTCAATTAAAAAGTTGCACCATTGTGGTGTACTGCTAATTTGCTATTTTTAATGTACCTTCTCACCAACATGTTTTGTACTGTACGCTGTCCCACAATATCTACTGTTACAGTGTGTTTGTCACTCATCTGAAACGCTACTCCATTCAAATTCTTTTGCTTTTTTTTTCTATACAGGAGCGAGGCTCATGTAAGAGTAGGATAAAGTTGACTGTCGGGTAAAGTCAGGTCAGGTATTTGAGCACGTGCTGGAGCAGCGCATCGCTGCGTCCACTTTCCGCCGGTACTCCAGGGACTTCAGTCTGGCCATCCCCATCTTGAGATGCTGATCAATCTGCTGCAACCACAAAGCACGTGGTCGGCCCATTGGCCTCATCCACTCATGAGGCTCCCTCTCTGAGAGAATCTGGTGAGCAGTGTCAGGAAAACGAGCCTCATGTCCATACAGCCGCAGCTGATGCTCACGGACTCTGCAGGTAACAAATCTCATTTGAGTCTCTCTCAGCAACCGCTCGTTGGACACAAAGTCCGACCAGCGATGGCCAAGGATTCTCCGGAGAGACCTGGTACCAAAGGAATTAAGTCTCCATCTCAGATCCCTGGTCAGAGTCCAAGTCCCACATCCGTAGAGCAAGACTGGAAGCACCAAGGACCTGAAGACTCGGACTTTCATCGTCCTGCACAGTTACCGACAGCTCCACACATTGTCTGTTACATTGGGTCAAATGACAAGGGAATGAACGAACAAGATAATAAGAAAGGCAGGAGGGGAGGAAATGATGAAATTGGCAAATAAGTGGTTAATGGGGATAATAAAAATCATTGTTATAAATTGTGGATAACAATAGATGGCAGTGCATGAAGTTCTGGAGGGGAAGAGTGAGACATAACATCCTCTGGAAGGATGTGAGGAAAAACGGAGTTGGCATGTGTAGTCGGCCTGGATTTTGGAAGTTTAACCAGGAGAGGGTTATTGGAAGAAAGCATGCACCCTGGAGTAGACGGGGAATATCGGAAGCCTGAGCTCGTATGGAGCAATATTGGAAAATTTATGGTAGAAAACAGAGACCACAGACCTTCCTGTGATGTGAAAGCAACATACGCTGTGCTTCAGTGGCATCATGGGAGATTCAAATAATTTTGAGAGCTTTCGATTCCACAGAATCCAGGAGAGACGGATGTGATGCTGGAGCACCAGCCCAGAACAGAGAGCCATACTCCGTTGAGCTACGGCTAAAGGCCTTCTAGACGATGAGTACCTCTGCTTTTCCAAGGAAAGACTTGGATTGACAGAGGATGCCCAATCTGCAGCTGGCTTTGGAGGCCAAATCTGCTATGTGGTCAGCTCAGGAAAGGTCATGGCTGATGATGAGGCCGAGTTCAACCCCTTTGCTATGACACTCCAAATTGAGCTCAGGTACATACAATTGCCTTTGATCATCCTTGAGATTTCTTTACAACTTGATCGGAGTCCACCTGTGGCCAATTCAATTGATTGGACAGGATTTATAAAGAAACACACCTTTTTATATGAGGTCCCACAGTTTACAGTGCATGTCAGCAGAAACTCTACCATGAAGCCGAGGGAACTGTCAGTAGAACTCCGAGATAGAATTGTGAGGAGGTATAGATCCGGGGAAGAGAATAAAACAATTTCTCGAGTAATGGAAGTTCCCAAGAGCACAGTGAGCTCCATCATTAGCAAATGGAAAGAATATGGAACCACCCAGACTCTTCCGAGAGCTGGCTGTCCGACCAAACTGATCAATGGGGCAAGAAGGACCTTGGTCAGAGAGGTGACCAAGAACCAATGACGACTCTGACAGAACTACAGAGTGCCTTGGCTGAATTAGGAAAACCTGCTGGAAGGACAACAGTCTCTGCAGCACTTCACAAATTGAGGCTTTATGGGAGAATGGCCAGACAAAAGCAACTCCTGAGAAAAGGGCACATGACAGCACACCTGGAGTTTGCAAAAAAGCATGGGAAAGACTGAGAGCATGAGGCAAAATATTATGTGGTCTGGTGAGACCAAAATGGAACTCTTTGCCCCGAATACAAAGCACTATGTCTGGCAGAAACTGAGCACAGCTCATCACCCCTCGAACATCATCCGTCCCATGAAGCATGGTGGTGGCAGCATCATGTTTTGGGGATGCGCTTTAGCGGCAGTGAATGAGACTTGTAAGGATATAGGGAACAATAAATAGTTGAACTACTTCTGCAAATTAGATATATTTATGTATATCGTTATTAATATATTTATAAAAATTTCTAAAAGCAGTTTTCCCTTTGTCATTATGGGGTATTTTGTGGAGATGGGTGACAAAAAATTACATTTAGTACATTTTAAATTTAGGCTGAAACACAACAAAATGTGAAAAAGTCAAGGGGTGTGAATACTATCTGAAGGCACTGAAAATGCATCATCAGTGGTGCTTTTTTTTTTTGTACCTCTATTTGACTTCGAAGCCAGGATGAACTGTCAGACCTGTTATTCTTGCTGTGGTTATTAGCTGCGTCTCGCGTAGCGAACGTTTGCTTTAAGAGAGCTCCGCGTTGTTCTTCTTCTTGTTCTTCTTCTTCTGGTGAAGACAAAACCTTTATTGACTGGTGCAATGACACTGCTCTTGGACACATTTGTCCTTGTTTTTCTTTTTATTGTTCGTTTTCTTTTTGTTTTGTTTTTTTTGTTTTTTTCTCCCCAAATTTTGTGCCACATTTCTCTCCGAGACAATGATACCAATAAACTTAACTTCACAAGTGATTTGATGAGTATATAAAAGTCATGAGCTCTCTTGCATGTCCTTCAAGCAATCTGATTGATCCAAGGCTTGTGGAAGTCTTCTTGCATTCATGAAAATAATTTCAAAGATCTCCAGAAATGGTGCATTGATCGATATGACACCTCGCTTAGATCAGTGACTTACTGGGGCACTTGAAGTTTACAAAGGAGAGGTATTGCTAAAATACAATGGCTGGCATGTGCCAATCAAAAGTGACCATTTTATTTGTCATTGGAAAGCTTTTGGAGAAAACCGATTAATACAGTTTGGGTTATGGTGATGATAATGCGTAGGAATTAAACACATGTGACCATATCCAGTTAATCTTTCCTTGATGACCAAAATGGGAGCATGTGCCAGAACAGCGCGTCGCTGCGTCCACTTTCCACCGGTACTCCAGGGGCCTCCGTCTGGCCTTCCCCCAGGCAGATGCCAGGCCCATCCCCATCTTGAGATGCCAGTCAACCTGCTGCAACCACGAGGCACGTGGTCAGCCCATTGGCCTCCTCCACTCACGAGACTCCCTCACTGAGAGAATCTGGTGAGCAGGATCAGCGTCAGGAAAAGGAGCCACATGTCCATACAGCCGCAACTGACGCTCACGGACCATGCAGGTAACAAATCTCATCCGAGTCTCTCAGCAACCGTTCGTTGGACACAAAATCTGACCAGCGATAGCCAAGGATTCTCCGAAGAGACATGGTACCAAAGGAATTAAGTCTCCGTCTTAGATCCTTGGTCAGAGTCCAAGTCTCGCATCCATAGAGCAAGACTGGATGGAAGCACCAAGGACCTGAAGACTCGGACTTTCGTCCTCCCATACAGGTACCGACATCGCCACACCCCATGATCCAGTGAATCCACGACTCCCCAGGCCTGACCCAGACGTCTGTTGACCTCTGACTCACAGCCAGCAGAGACATGAATATCACTGCCAAGGTAAGTGAATCTCTCCACGACCTCAACATCCTCACCACAAACAGACACAGACAGGACAGCAGCATCCAAGATGTCATTGAAAGCCTGGATCTTAGTTTTGAGCCAAGAAACCCGGAATCCCAGCGGCTCCGACTCCTCATTCAGCACCTCGAGGGCCCCCAAAAGGATATCTAAAGTCTCCGCAAAGATGACTGCATCATCTGTGAAATCAAGGTCCGAGATCTTGACATTCCCAAACGATGCACCGCAGCTTGATCTTTCCGACATCCTCCCGAGAATCCAGTCCATACAAGTGCTGAAAAGTGTGGGGGCCAGTACACACCCCTGACGAACTCCAGTAACAACTGGAAATAAGTCAGAGATGGTACCACCACACTTCACAGCACTCTCATTACCAGAGTAGAGTTCAGACATCAGATCGATCAGTTTTGGTGGCACCCCACGAAAACCAAGAAACCTCCAGAAGGCATCCCGATTCACTGAATCAAACGCTTTACAGAGATAAACAGAGGCTGCAAGCAGCCCCTGCCGAAACTCTCGTCTGCATTCGGTGAGGACACGAAGAGCAAGGATACGGTCAATCGTTGACCACTTTGGTGTAAAGCCTGACTGCTCTGGACGCTGGTGCTCAAGCAGATGGTGGCGAACCCTAACAAGAATTATCCGAGCAAAGACCTTGCCCGGCACTGATTGCAGCGTCACCCCTCGGTAGTTGTTGCAGTCTTGGCGATCACCCTTCCCTTTCCAGAGAGGGACAACAAGGCCCCTCTTCCAATCAGTTGGGATGATGCCTGTGTTCCAGGCAGAGCACAAAACTGCATGCAACGACACGAGTGCAGCATTTCCACCAGCCTTGAGAAGTTCAGCATAGATGCCACAGATCCCTGGAGCTTTACCCTGTTTCAACCGGTTCACCGCAGCCCGTGTTTCCACAAGCGAAGGTGGACCACAATTGATTGGAGGGTCAGCAACAGGGATTGTAACACCATTGACGTCCAATTCGACAGCTGGTGGATCAGCCTGGTACAACCGCTCAAAGTAACCGGCCCAGCAGGCCTTCACTTCAGACTCCTCTGTTAAGAGCCTACCACACTTTGCTCTAACTGCAGTGCTCTGAGGGATGGGCTTGGATGAACGCAATGCGCGAATTTCCCTGTAAGCGGGACGAGAATCACCTGTCCACAGGTGATGCTCTACCCCCTCACAGAATCCTCGCACATAGGCCTCCTTGTCCACCCTAAGTGCACGTACAGTTTTACGCCTCAGCTCCCTGAACAGCTCAGCTCTGCCATTCAGCCTGGCCATGCGACTCTGGTCAATGGTATCCAGTGTCCCTTGAGAGACAAAATTCTTCTTTGCCCTGCGGTGAGTTCCAGGACATCCACTGGCAACATCAAGGACGGTGGCCTTGAAGGTAATCCATAACTCTTCAGGACCCTCCAAAGCACCCAGACACCCAAAATGTCCACTCAGCCTGTTCGCAAACTCCTCAGCTACTCTCTCATCCTTGAGCTTGGCAACATCCAGCCTAGGCTGGGATGGTACCATTCTCCAGGATTTAAGGTGCAGCTTCAGAGTTGCTACAACAAGCCGGTGGTCAGTATTGAGGAACTGAGCACTCAGGAAGACCCTGCAGTTCTGGATCATCCTCCTGCGACCATCAACGAGGACATGGTCAATCTCCTTTGCCACACCGCTAGCATTGGAATACCAAGTCCAGCGATGAGCTTGTGGGCGCTGAAACCATGAACCGGCCACACTAAGTCCATGACTTCTTGCAAAGTCAAGGAACTTAGTGCTATTCTGGTTCATAGTTCCTGACCCATGGGGACCAACACACACCTCATAACCATCCCTATCAGTTCCAGTCGATGCATTGAAATCCCCCAAGACTCGAAGTGTATCTCATCTGGGGCACTGATCAACCACAGACTCGAGCGTGGCATAGAATGTGTCCTTCACGGTGAGGTTACTCGCCTCAGTCGGAGCATAGACAGAGACCAGGGAAATGACACCTAAGGAGTGACTAATCCTTAGTGTCATAATACGCTCGTTGACCGGTGTTTCCTCAATTATCATTGGGGTCAGCTTATTGGACACAGCGACAGCAACTCCTTGAGTATGGTAACCATCAGAGCGACGAGACCAATAGTAGGTGTAGCCACCCACCATTATCTCGCCACAATCCAGTCTCCAAACCTCAGAGAGTGCAGCAATACCGATGTCCAAACGCTTGAGCTCAGATGATAACAGAGACAGGTGATCATCCTCTCTTAGGGATAGGACATTCCAGGCATCCACCCGAAGGGACCACCTCAGGTTAACCCAAGGAGACCGCCGTCTGGTGGATGACACCTCAGCACCACTCCGACACACTCTCCCGCAATCTGACCCATGGAGGTTACCCCATGGTTTCCCTCCTTTCATCAAAGATTGGGGGTCCCAAAGGCTTTGCCCCAATCCCGCCATCCGGTGAGTTGCCCTGCGAAGGGAAGCTGCACAGGAGGTACTCCCACGGAGTGGGTTTTCAGATTTTTTTTGCGTTTGTGTGTTTTGCGGAATGAAGGGTTTTACAGTGGCCGGAGTGCAAATCCTGCCACCAACCTCCTAATAAAAAAGTAACCCAACTGCAGGAGGACGTCCGCAGACACAGTTGGGCACTAGATATGGATGGCCGTTGGCTCACAAGGAGCTCCTCCACCCTTTGACAGGTTTTGTTTTTAATCCTGCTGGGTGTCCATATCCAAACCCCCTCCTCACCAGAAAACTTGGTGGGGGAGACGGTTTAGTCGCCGACAACCCGACCATAGAACAGGTTAGTACAGGTTTACATGGTACCTGTAGCAGGTAACAGATCTGACCTGACCTGACCTGAGTTCCTATTTCAAGAGGATGAATAGTCCCAAGGACAGACGCTCATCTCCCAATGGAGGTTGGTGATAGTTGGGGTGCATAAGGTGATAAAGTTGATTTTTAGTTTGATTCAATGGGAAATTAGGGGCCCGTGGGGGGGGCTGAAAGGTCTGATAACACGATTGTATCAATGCAGTGAAATATTTGAAGGATGAGCAGGTCCTAAATTGATGAAAAACGTTCTATTCGTTTTTTTTGTCCAGTGAAAGGGCCCATATAAACCCTTTCAGACCATAAATGGTCTTAGAGGTCAAAAGAGTTGAAAGGGTCTTAAAAGGACTAAAAAGATCTGAAGGGTCAATTGGATCTAAAGGGTACATTCCAATAGTAGTTTGGGTTTAAATAGTCTAAAGGTCTCACGGCATCTGAAGGCAAGGATGTTCTAGAAAGTTACAAAACATTGATCCGTACAGAAATACAACAGGGTCGGTGGTAGGTATTTGTTTCCAGCCTGATTAGACTTGGCTGTTAATGGTCTCGTGAGTTATGAATATTTATCCTACCTCCTTCTTCCTCTTCATCATCACTCTACATGCACAGTTTCAGTTCTGCTGTAGCAGTTTCTTGGCTCAGGTTACGATCCTGGACGGGTCGCCACTCTGAGGCAAAATACATGAGTGAGAACGCAGGAATTTAGATTTTGGCCAGGATGCTGGCGATTACTCACTTACTTTTGATGAAGGACACTGTGAGATCTTTAATTCCCATCAACTAATGCCAGCAGATGGGACACCCATTTTAACATCCTTCCGAGAGAGAGTGCACTCATTTATGAATCGCTCTGGTGGCAAAACACCAGGATGACAGTTTATAGCTGGGCTGAGTTTTGAACCCAGGTCAGAGGCGAGTGTGCGTACCTTTAAGATTTCATGCTAGCCCCCACGTCAAACGCCAATAGAAAATCTCCAGTCCAGTTATTTGACCTGTAATGGCCAACTTCTCTACTTAATCACATGAGTTGATGCTGAAATTTGAACAACTCGTACATAATTGATGCTGAAATGTGATTGGATAACTCGTAAAGAACCATTTTGGGTTACCAAGCATGAATAGTGTGTTTTGCTTCCAGCCACATTGTTCTCTTACCATTGCCTATGTTGTTCTTCATTTATAATCTCTAGAAAATGAACTCGCTTTTGGATCGAGTGAGTCAGACATTTGCTTTCCGGAAGGAACACCAGTCACGGTGTTACCCAGACTGGCTCTGAAATGTACTGCGAAAAAGTCAAGTATGGTATGTACTCATTTTCTTTCTTTCTCTGTTTTTATTTTTTTTTTGTTTTTTGTCATACAAAGTCTAGGCTCATGTTGGAGTGCAGTGACAGAGGGTAGAAGATTATGCACTAACAGGCAGTGGAAAAACATGTGGATGCAACAATGGGATGAACAAGCAGGGAAGAGATAGAAAAGGAAGGAAACGCAGTAAACTGCAAGTATATGGGGAGATATAGGGGATGGTGAATGAGAATAGAAACCATTAGTTGGGATGGAGAGCTACTTGAAATGGGGGGGGGGGGTGATATGCTTCCAACTACATTGAAATGCAAAATGGAAAAGTGAGATTGAACAGTAAGGAAGGGGTGGGAGAAGAGAGGTACAGTAAGTCCATCGACTTGCGACCGCGATCGGTTACGATCGACCAGTCATTAGTCTATTTGGTCGTAAGTCAGCCAACCTATATTTTTACCTTTTATTTATAGTGTATAGGCCTATGCAAAAATTACTGTATGTATATTATACTGTATAATGATATAATAATAATAATAATAATAATAGTAGATGGGCAGTGTGTGCTTGTTCACGTTCTTGAACGCCCGTGGGTTTTCCGAGTGATAAATTAAGAAAGGCTTCAGCTTAAAACCCACGATTTTCCCACCAAGCAGCAACGTCAGCCTATCCTTAAATGCTTTAAATCCAGGCATGCTTTTGGGTTTTTTGTGGATGTAAGTGCGTGTTGGCATCCGTTTCCAAAACGATCCCGTCTCATCCACATTGAAAATCTGCTCTGCTTGATACCCCTCGTGCAATTATTTCATCCAGACTTTCAACAAACTTACAGGCTCCTTCCTCATCTGCACTCGCTGCTTCTCCAGTCACTCGAACATTATGAATTTGGAATCTTTTCTTGAATCTTTTGAACCAGCCAGTACTTGCTACAAATTCTTGACTGTAGTCTTCTCCGGCGCACTCTTTCAAATTCTGAAATAGACTTCTAGCCTTCGTCTGCACAGTAAAAAGGCTTAAAGGTGTCCGTTTTTGGATCTGATCTTCCATCCAAACATGCAGCAATTTCTCCATTTCGTGGATGGGCCCGGTCCGTTCCGTTGTTGTAACTGTTGATCGCATGGGTGCAGAACTTTTCACAGCTTCACGAATTCTTTATCTTTCAAAATCGTCGACACAGTAGAGTGTGATAACTTAAGATCACGTGCGATCGCATTCACTTTCTTTCCTCCTTCGTACTGTTTGATCACCTGCATTTTCGTGGCGAGATCAATGGCTTTTCTTTCCTTCCTGGCAGGTT
The DNA here is from genome assembly GCF_056783735.1 of Eptatretus burgeri. Taxonomy (NCBI): domain Eukaryota; kingdom Metazoa; phylum Chordata; class Myxini; order Myxiniformes; family Myxinidae; genus Eptatretus; species Eptatretus burgeri. The sequence continues at coordinate 39,740,956 of NC_140971.1, read as the reverse complement.
GAGGAGTAGACAAAGATAATTTCCTCTTGATCGACATCTTGGGGGTTTGAAGTAAAAATTTTAAGACAAACGGATAAACTGCGCTATACCGAGACCACGCGAACACGCTAGCACTGGCGGGCGCTGGGGCGGAAACTGTCGTATGCCCAGCTGGGCAACACTCACGCTGCCAGACACGGAGCAGTCGTGGCCAGACATGCAGTACATATCTCGGTCGCGGGCATGGTCGTAAAGTAGATCATTCGTAAGTCGCATAGGTCGTAAGTCCATGACTTGCTGTACTAAGTAGTGTCAGTAAGGAGTGAACTTGGAAAAAATGTTTGTGGGAAATGTCATTTTATTGGAATTGCACAGCGCAATGTGAATTTATTTATTATCCCGCCCCCCAGAGGGAGGGAGCGTGATATTGTAATCGTCTGGTTTGTTTGTCTTTGTTTGTTTGTCTGTCTGTCTGTTAGCAACTTTACGGCAAAACGGCGTTAGCAAACGGTATCAAATTTAATCCACAGGTAGGCAATGAACCTTGGACGACCCCATTAACTTTTGGGTCCAATTGGGTCAAGGTCAAGGTCACGAAAAGATCAAAATCGTTTTTCGCTCATAACCGTCAAAAATGATCTGATTTACTTCAAACTAAGCTTATAGTGAACCTTATTCTATTTGTCACTTAAAATCCTAACAATCCTATGTAGTTTGAGAGCTCTGTGGATCTTAATCATAAAGTTGAGTACAAAAGGTTTGAATTTTTAATTATATTGCAATTAGCCTACCAATGAAGGAATCGGGCATCTTAAGTAATGCAGTCCTGGGGTTTGGTCCCTGGGGGTCCCAAAATAAGACCCCAAAATCCATTTTAATAAAAAAATCGAGTACAACATTTGTTTCAAGTCAGTTTCATTTGGATGACCCCTCAAAGTATAACGATGCAACTTAAGATGCAAAATTGTCTGGCGTTACTAATTAAGACGCATACTAATTAGTGACCAATTAATGATTTATTCACACTTTTGAGGACATTCAAAATTCTTTTTACATATGGTCATTTAGTCACTCCTGACATTATATCAGCAACCTAAGACATGATTTTTCCTGGGGTTTACAGATAAGACAGGGGTGTTTGGACCCAGAGGGGTGTCTGGACACCGAAAATCGAATTTATTAAAAAAAGTGGAGCACATCAATTATGATTGGAGCTATGGATAAAACATTTCTCCCAGTGAACCAAAATGTAACTTAAGCCACAAAATTGTCTGGGGTTACCAATTAACACGAATACTAATTAGGGGTCAAGTAATGATTTATTCACACTTTTGAGTACAATCAAAATTCGTTTTACATATGGTCATTTAGTCACTCCTGATATTATATCAACAACTTAAGACGTGATTTTTCCTGGGGTTTTCAGATAAGACGGTGGCGTTTGGACACAGAGGGATGTCTGGACGCCAAAAATCGAATTTATTAAAAAAATGGAGAACATCAATTATGATTGGAGCTATGGATAAAATATTTCTCCCAGTGAACCAAAATGTAACTTGACACAAAATTGTCTGGGGTTACTAATTAAGACGAATACTCATTACAGATCAATTTTAATGATTTATTCACACTTTCAAGTACATTCAAATTTTTTTTACATATGGTCATTTATTCATTCCTGACACTATATCAACATCTTAAGACATTTTTTCCTGGGGCTTGCATATAATATGGGGGCCTTTTAACCCTGATGTCGGCCTTCTTTTTCGGTGTTTAGTAATAAAATGAATAAAGAAATTTTATTTCAGTTTCAAAGTTTTCAATAAAAATTCAGAATTTCTGGATTGATTTTGTTTGACAATTTTCTTTTTGTTACAGTTACAAATATACTGTCAGGACATTCACTTTCGAAGATTACATTACTGTCCAACTGTTCGCCCTCATCAATGTCGTGGTTAGTTTCAGTTTCGTAAGTAGATGCGGGTAGGCCTATACTGTCACCTTCTCTATGTTCACCTTCCGCAGTAGGCCGAGGCTCTAAGACATCGGTATTCTGGAGGCCGTCTAGTTCTACTGTACCTATGTGAGCTTCGCCTTCAGTCCCATCTCTAAGTTGTAATCATTCCGAGGCCGACAATAGAGTAATCCTTCACATGATTGAGGCCGACAAGTCCACACCTGGAGACATTGTTATAAGAGCTTCAGACACCGACATTCTTGTGTTGCTCTTGCACCATCTTCATCATGTGTCATCCATTGTCTGGATGGAGGTTGGTACCAGAGGACACAGCAATCTTCGTTATGTAAATGTAACCAAGATTGCTGCTACTGTAGGACAAGAGATGTGCGCCACACTTCCTGTACTACACGCATTCACTGGCTGTGACTATACTTCTTCCTTTGCCAAAAAAGGAAAGAGCAGGCCATATGAGATTGTAGCAAAAAGTGACAAGTTCCAGAAAGCTTTTGCTTCAATGAGCCGCGTTGTCCCAACAGAGGACATCACCAAAGTCTTGCAAGATATTGTCTGTGTCTTGTACGGAGGACGGAAAATTGTTCCACTCAACAAACACCGCTTCAACGTGGTCGACAAAACCTACAATCGAAAGTCAAATGCCGGGCATCCATTCGACAAGCTCAAAAGCATTTCAGGCAGTGCCATCCCACCGTGTGAAGCGGAACTAGCTCTGCACATTGATCGGAGTGCATTTGTTGCTAGACTGTGGGGCAGTGCTCATCAACAATACCTGGACAAAGCACCTCCAAACGGATGGGAAAATGTCGATGGCGAATTTCGCGTTACTTGGTTCGATGGAGAACAGCTGCCACCTGCACTCATTCCAGCGATACAGGTTCAGACAGAGGAAAATTACAATGCTGACGATACTCAGGGCGATGGTGATATGGATGACTGTCGATGAAGATCATGATCCTTTACCAATGGAAATGGAGTCATCCGATGAAGACAGTGATAATGATTACGAGTGAGATGATCACAGTCCTTATTAGGACATTTGGATTTGGTTTGATTGGGCTGGTCAATTTCTGTAATCTTGTAATATCTGTAATTTCTGTTATTTCTTTAATTTCTGGAAGTGATTGTATCAACACTTACCTTGAATCGTTTGCAATAAATGTTTTGTATGCATTGACATACCTTGATCTTTGTTTCAATGTAGATACCCCTCAGGGTTAAAAGAACGGTCCGGGATGTTTTGAAGTGACATTCAGATTATGCAGGATTTCATGCTGATTCCAAATATATGTGTTTATTTTGTGAGGTCAGTTTCGGCCATGTAGATTATTCCTGGGCATGATGACGTCACGCTAAGTCTGAGTCAATTCTAAAGCCTTCCCTGGGCCATTTCCAACATTTACTATCGGGTTGTTTTCAAAAACCAAATGAATATTTGTATCTGGGGTACATTGGTAGCAATCAGGACACGGTTTGAGTATTTTTCATATGTTATGACGTCATCGTGTCCAGTAATATTCAAAATGGTTCAAACTGACCTCCATAGATTGCAAAACTTTAATTGACATTTCCTCCGTAAATATTAGTGTTACAAAATAAACGAAAATATATTTGGAATCAGAATGAAATTGTCTTCAATCTGAACATCACTTCAAAATACCGCGGACTGTTCTTTTAAAAGGCCCCCGTCTTTCTGCAAACCCAAGGAGAAATGACGTCTTAAGTTGTCAATATAATGTCAGGAGTAATTAAAGGACCATATGCAAAGAGAATTTTGAATGGACTCGAAAGTGTGAAGAAATCATTAATTGATCCCTAATGAGTATTCGTCTTACTTGGTAACCCCAGACAATTTTGTGTCTTAAGTTACATTTTGGTTCACTGGGAGAAATGTTTTATCCATAGCTCCAATCATAATTGATGTACTCCATTTTTTTTTAGATATAAATTCGATTTTCGGCGTCCAGACACCCCTCTGGGTCCAAACGCCCCCGTCTTATCTGTAAAACCCAGGAAAAATCATGTCTTAACTTGTTGATATGTCAGGAGTGACTAAATGACCATATGTAAAAATAATTTTGAATGTACTCGAAAGTGTGAATAAACCATTAATTGGTCCCTAATTAGTATGAGTCTTAATTAGTAACCCCAGACAATTTTGCGTCTTAAGTTGCATCGTTATACTTTGAGGGGTCATCCAAATGAAACTGACTTGAAACAAATGTTGTACTCGATTTTTTTTTTTTGAATTAAAATGGATTTTGGGGTCTTATTTTGGGGTCTTATTTTGGGACCCCCAGGGACAAAACCCCAGGACTGCGATACGTAAGATGCCCGATTCATTCATTGGTCGGCCAATTGCAATAGAATTAAAAATTCAACCCTTTTTTACTCAACTTTATGATTAATATCCACCTAGCTCTCAAACTAATAGTGAAAAAATGCATATTTGTGAAGATCGGTTGGGTCCGAAGTTTTGGGGGTCATGGTCATTGGTCAAAATTACAAATTTTCCATTATAAATAAAAAAAAGGTTAGGAATATGCGTGTTTACTATGGAAGACGTATATCAAGTCCTTTTTTGGCTTTCATTTGACAACATGACCTTTGACCTTACGTGGCCTTGAAAGGTCAAAATCATTTTAGGGTCATAAATTCGTCAAAAATGGTTTAATTGACTTCAAACGAAGACTAAAATATTCCTTATTCTCTTCCTTATAATCAACATTCAGGTTAAGGATGTATCAAATTTAAATTTGATCCCCCAAATAACTATGCCTTAAATGGGTGGGATTTGTTGTGCCTGGCACCACTTGTTTATTTTGGAAGTGTGGTCAATGCTCTTGGAAAAGCTAGAGCAGAATAGAAGGGAACAAAATGGAAAGGGAGAAACGCCAACAACTGAGTAAGAGTGAGAGTGAGATCAAGGGGAGGGGGAGAAGGGCACATGGTGGTGAACATGCTGAATGAAATGCTTGTTCTAGCAAGTTGATTGAGGATCCTGCTTTCCATGCACCAAGAAGGGCAAGATGTGATGTGGGGGTGCTGGCCCAAAGGGGAGAGTTGTAATCCAAGCTATGTATGAAGGCCTTGCAGGTTGTTTGTCGGAAGTTTAGATGGACGAAGGAAAGACCTTGCATGATGGAGGATGCCCAATCGGCAGCTGGCTTTCGAAGCCATCTTGGAAATATGGTCTGCCAAAGAAAGATCATGGCTGATGGTGAAGCCCAAAAGTTTGAGTGACTGAACTTCTTCAAGTGGTTTGTTTTGGAAGTTGATGGGAGGGTTTGCCAAATTGTCCTTTCAGAGAGGTGGTGAGTGTGTGTAATTTGTCGAGGTTGAAAGTCATATTCCAAGTATTGGACCAGCTCCTGATTGTATCAAGGTCTGCAGAGGGGAAGAGGCTACTGCCTTGCCTGTCTGAAGGATGAGAAATTATACGGCAGAGGGTGAAATCATCAGCAAAGACATAAGGAGGATTTTCCAGGGAATCAAAGATTATTGATGAAGATGAGGGAGAATGACTGGGCCTAAGGCATCCCAGCCTTGGCAGGGGGAGGAGGTGAGAGGATTCCATGAAGAGCTACATGCTGAATATGGGAGTGGTGGAAGTCAGTGATCCATGAGAGGAGGTGGCCATGGATGCCACAAGTGTAGAGTTTGGAGATCTTTTTGCCAGACTGTATCAAATGCTCAAAATATGTATCAAATGCCCATGTCTGAGATTGAGGGCTTTCCATACATTGTTGGGAGGGTAGAGGCAGCATGTGCAGGATAGAATGACCGGGTCTAAAACCGAACTGATTATCTCAGATCAGACCATTTGGAGAGGAGAATACAAATAAAAAACAGCATTTTCCAGATCATCAGAAAGGTCGTTGATGCAAACGAGGAACAGGAGTGAGCCCAAGACACTACCTTGGGGTACCCCGGCCTTTATTACGAGAGAAGATGAGAGGATTTTGTTGAGATCCATATGCTGACCACATAAGTTGAGTGAAGGAAGTCGGCAAGCTGGGAAAGAAGGTGGTCTTTATTACACAGACAGAAAGCTCTTTGAGTTGCTCGGTTGTGCCAAATGCTTAGGACATGTCCAGGGATATGGTCCTGACCTTGTTTGACATTCAGGGCCTCCATCCATTTCTGAGAGGAGCAGTAGCATGTCCAGACTTGAATAATCAGGTCACAATCCAAACTTAGGTCAGCGATCAGGTCATTTGTGAAAGGAAATACCATGTTAGCTGTGATGATGAATACCCTGATTGTACTTAAAATGAGAGGTAAGCAAAGTGACCAGGAATTGAGATTATGTTTCTGCATCCTTATTTGGTGCATTGCAGCAATGCTGCATATGTGAGGGGGCCTAAGGTGCTGCACAGGCTGGTGAGGGAATACTGTACAAGTCAGAACATCAAACCAGAATTTTAGAACCCAGCCACCTACGTTGGAGGCAGATTCAAGCCTTGCCAGAACTTTCTGTACATTCGCAAATTAAAAAGTCAGTGTCCAGGAGGTATTGGAAACAAGGGGGTAAGGTGGTTTCAGGGTCAGATATGTTGGGGTCCACAAGCTTTGTAGGAAAACTCGTTAAGATATTCACCTTTGTCTCGATCAGAATCAGCTGAGATGTCATTTGAGATTGAGGGGATGTGGCTTGAGGTACTTTTGCCTTCACTTACTGTGCTTATCATGATTATGCCGTTTATTTACAGCACAAAGAAAATCGGTTCATAAAATTGGTTTGCAAGTTAATTTGCATTGTATCTTCAAAAAGTGCTGATTTTAATACAAATGGCGAGGGTCGTGGTGGAGATGAATGAGAAGGGTGAAAGGTCATTCAGACTGACCTGCCACCAGAGAGAAATAGACTAAAGGAATGCATGGATACACCACATTGTTTGAAGAGGAGTTTCAGGACGAAAAGGTTTATTTTGAAATGATCGAAAACAAAGTTTGTTTTATCACTTTTTACAACCAATGACCCAAAAATTATTTCATTATCAACCCATACTATCATTTACTCGTAATAATTTTTCCTTTGTAGATAAGGGATATCACCACTCCATTTTGGACTTTGATGGAGGTTATTGAAGGACTATTGCTTTTCATATATTTAAGGTTATTATAGATAGACAATCTGTTGGTTTGTGAATTATTTTTATACTTCTCTCTCAAGCAGGTTGTTGGTGGACTGATTGCTTCAACACCTCAAAAACCACCAGTCGTCGCATCACTTTGTGGTGGAGGTTTGTATTAGAAACTGACCGTGAAGGTTTGGTGTGATGCTATTTATCACCACCAATCTCCCACCATGCCCCCTCACATTATTCTTGATATATCATTGAAAATACTATTCTTATTTTCAGATGAGGAGATGCCAGGTCCATCTTTGAGACTCGGACACAAAGCTGAACTCCACATGGATGACTCTACCGATTGTACAGACTGTCCTTTAGATGGACGCCCATCAAGCAGCAGGTCATTGTTATATTCCTGTCCTCACCCACCTCACAAAACAATAACTGTTAATTCTTATTGTTCTGTTGATCTGGAAGCTGTGATCTGGTACTGGGTTCGTCTGTTGATGTGACTTTGGAGTTTCAACCGTAAATTCATGTTAGTGTGGGTGAACTGAATAACAAAACGAACTAGAAAGAGCAATCAGAGATTGCAGCCCCTCACCAGAACTTGTTTTGTGTGGTGTTTGTGTACTGGTGTGTTATGTAATTAATGAGACATAATTAGAACTGTCACTTTATAACCGGGTGTGATGGCAGGGATGGCAGTGATGACCAGGTACCAAGATGTCCCGCTTTGATGCAACTCTGCTCTGATTGAACACCTGACCCTGACCCATGACGTTTTTATTATTCTTCAATTGAATTTAGAATGGGATTAAAATAAATTCATTTCAAATCAAATGGAAGACCAAATAGGTACAGTCCTGCATTGGAGTCAGAAGAAGGAATCCGAACAAGCAAAAAACAAAGTTGAAGTCGTAAGGAAGAGCTTGGATTAGATTCAAATTTCAGCTGCTGCTACTCCACTCTCAAAACCATCCAGGTACAGCCAAGTGAGTCTATAAAAATATAATAAAATCAAAATAACCCAGATCAAATAAATTGAATAATTCTGGCTGCCAGACCATAAGTCCGATCAAGTTGAAATTTAAAACATCACTACGAGATCATAATTGTGACGTTTCATGTCTATTGATTAAGCTGTTCCAGAGAAATAGAAATTCCAGACATTATTTAATATTTTCTTCAATCCAATATGGCTGCCAAACCATGTGACGTATCAATTATTCCTGAACAAACAAGAACACACAAGGCTTGGGGAACATTTGTGTAAAGTTCCCCTCTGTCCAGCCATTTTGGAGAATAATTTTTTGAATAGATTTAGGGTAAATCCAATATAGCTGCCAAACCATGTGATTTATGACATCATATGTGTGAAACTTTTGTTCCTCATCGATAGGCGGTCATACGTGTAAAGCTCCACCAAGATTTGTTCAGCCATGTCGGAGAAGATTTTTGAAAGTTTTTTTTAATGTATTTTTTTACTATATGGCTGCCGAATCACTTGACCAATGACATCAAATTTCTTTCTGTGGACCATTTTATCTCTCAATGACCCTCAAAAATTTTCATGCTGATCAGATGTGTGCAGCATTCTACATATGCAATTATGACATAATGAAGGCACCTATGATGACATGAAAAATCACACTTATTCCCCATGAGGAGTACTTGCCATGTGCCAAGTTTAAATTTTTTTCTTTGGTGCGGTTTTAGAGATAGAGGTCCAAAGTTTTTTCCATTTTTCTAACATGGCTGCCACAACACGTGACCTATGACATAATTATGATTAAAACATTCTACATGAGTCTCTGCACCTGTGGTGACAATTTCATCTCGATCTGACAAGCGGTTTCAGAGAAAAACATGAAAGTTCTGTGTGGACAAACAAACAAATGGAACCAAACGCAATCACCTCTCCTTCGGCGAGGGTGACTAGAAGGGCACTCAGTGGAGTGCATACCTTCGCCATTCAATGCCTGATCCACGAGAGCATATCGGGCCCAATATGTTTTTGAAATATCATGCGATATATCGTTTTTGTCCCTATCTTTCAATGGTGAAAAATCGCTTGAAGAATTAAATAATTCTCGTATCCAGATCCCGATTCGGATCTTCACCAAAATCGAATCAATTTGACGTGGTCACACACCAAATCTGTCCAAGTTTCATCTGGATCCATCCACAACTTTTTGAGATATCCTGCACACAAACCAACATAGACAGGGTGAAAACAACCTCCTTCCACCTTCGGTGGTGGAGGTAACTAGAGTTCATAGTACACCTACCCCATGCAGTGTTCAAATTTATAATTCAATTGAAATAAAATAATGATTTTTAAGGTATTGCGGTCGACATGTCCATATATAAAAAAAAATTTCCCAGAATTTTAGTGCTATTGAAGCAGTCCTTATAAACCACCTTATTTAACATGTGCACATACTGAAAAATTGGAGGTTTTTAGAAGCAGTAAGAAGGTGATTTGTGTTCTACAGTGTTCAAGTATATAATTCAATTGAAATAAAATGATTGTAGTGGTCGTATAAACAAATTAATTGCGGAAGTTTACTGCCGTTGATGCAGTGGCTAATACACCACCTTATTTAACACATTCTCTGACATGCTGTTAAATAACACCACTTGGATTTCCTTGGCCTGTCATCCTGAGGTCTGCAAAATGAGTACCAGCTTACTGGAAACAGGGCAATGCTTCAATGGCAGAGGCTGCATACAAAATAATAATTAACACATTACAATGGTTATTCATGCCTGTTGTTTGCATCCTTTATTACTCCTTAAAAACAGGAAGTTTCCTGTTTGGAATGATTTTCAATTTTGTTTGACTGCCAGACAGGCAGACCGAGTAAAATAAAAATATCTCGCTCCTCTCTGGGAGTCTCTGTGCCTGCAACATTGGGCCAAGTTCAGAGCCAAAGTACTGCTAAACTGCAGGGTTTTTTTTTCCAATATATGTTCACAATATTTCATTCAATTGAAATTAAGCTGTCCCTTGATCATAAACTGATGTTTGTGGATGGATAGACAGACAGAAGTGAACAAATTGCTTAACACCCATTTCACTTCACATGCACAGGGTAAAATTGGTAATTACAAGGGAAATAATTGTTGTAGTTATCAAAGTACCTGTTAACACACCACCTTCAAAACTCATCATCATCATCATTATTATTTTCACGCCGTGAGACACATAGGAGCTTCAGAGACAGCTTCATTGGCGAAAGGGAATAATCCTGGATGGATCGCCATTCCGACGCAGGATACTCAAATGGCTTATGACCCAAGTAAGCTGGTACTCATTTTGCCAACGGCTCAAACTCAAGATGCTAAGATCGTAAGCCAGCCATCTTAACCATTAAACCAACACCAGGCATCATCTCCCATTATAAAAACTGCTTAATTTAATTTACTTCTACTGCTAATTCAAAAATGGTGGAGAACCCTAAAGTTGATGGTAGTGCTTAAACGCATCTTGCATGCTGGACAAGAGCATAAGAATGCAGTGCACCTTTACGTAGATTACAAAGACATAAGGGAGAGAATGCACAAAGAAAGAAAGGGTATATAATTTAAACGAGGGATCCCAGAATTCTCAACCATGACTTCAGATGGGAAGACCAAACAAGCAAAACCACAGTGGTGTTAAATTGCTATGTAGTTTAACTGGGGATACAATCCTTCATTTGGTGAAAAGCCAATGCAAGTGTTGTTCACCTCAAGACAATGTAACAAATTTCTAAAATGATGAGGTGAAACAAACACAAAACATTCATAAGCAATGCATCAGTGCACTGTCTTCTTGCAACATCCTTGTCCTGTACATATCTCTATACAAGCTTCACAGCACTTAAAACAAGATGCAACCAGACCGGCACTCAGTAGAGTGGATACCTCCAACAGGCTGAAATTATATATATATATATATATATATATATATATATATATATATATATATATATATATATATATATATATATATATATATATATATATATATATATATATATATATATATATATATATATATATATATATATAGCTCTTTCGAACGACTGACTGACTGATATTAAAGGTCATTACCTTCCGGGTGACGTAGAAGGCTGAAAGTTTGCGTGCTAATGGACATCGAAGCCCATACACCGGGAAAAAAAATCACAGAATTATCGAACTTACAGTTAATTGATATTGTTACGGCTGTGGAAATTCGCAAACCACCATTCAGGTCCCGTAGGTGAGATATCTCTTAAGTACATGTGTAGTTAGCCCAAATCCGTTGTCTCGAGGGTTTTATGTGATCCATCCGGGCTGCGACGCTTTGAGTAAGTCGTTTTTCTTTCCCTATCTTTTATTTAAAATGGACGAAAACTGCTAACGATGCTGGTGGGTTTTTCGCACGATTCTTCTCCACGCTTGGTGTGAGGGAGGAGAAGGGGGAGGGGCAGCTCGCCGCCGATTGGTGGATGACCAGCGTGAGGCGGTCGGGGTGAGGGAACGCCCCTCTTCGAGAACCCTCTCGAAGGAGGGTGGAGCCGAAAACGGGGGCGGAGTGAAGGGCGGAGCCCCGGGGAATAAAAAGTCGGACACGGAAGGAGCGCTGTTGTTGCTCTCGCTCTCTTCCTGTCTTCCGGCTCGCTCGTCCTCTTCTCTTCCTGGTGGCCGCTGGCCTGGTCTTTTGTGGGGCGGTCCCGAGACCCCGCTGGCAGGACGGAGCGTCTGCGATTCACCACACCGCGACCTCGAGTGACAACGTTTCCCCCCCCCCCCTTCTATCCGCGCTGGGATAGCGCCGAAACTCCGTCCGTGGCGTTGAGCGGCCAACACGTGCTGGCGCGAGGCATGCCGGAGAGGACGCGCCTACCACGCCAGGGCACGGAGTCGCGGCCAGGCGCGACCACGTCGACGGACGTAGGAGAGGGACTCGACGGCCCAAAGGGAAGTCACCATTTCTTTTCAGGGTTTTTGTGTGAATGTGTGTTGGCGCCGTGTCTTGTAAAGTAAAACTGTTTAAGTGTTTCCGTGTGTCGGTCTTATTCGGTTGTAGCTCTGCATTGTTGCTTTTGTTTGGATTGATATATGTGCATTTTGACTGTTTGGCTGTATATGTGTGCTCTCCGTGTGTCGTGTAAATAAAGTGCTTGAATGTTGAACTGTGCCCGTTTCGCTTCGTCTCCTTCCTTTTAATTGACCCTCCATCCTGCTTCACGTAAAGGGTTCGTAGTGGGCTTAATACGCCCGATAATTAATCGGAACCGTCGAGGCCGACTATAACACTGCTCGGTTATCACTGTAGCACGGAACGGACCGCTTAAGCGGTTCGTGTCTGGAGTCGGCCTACGGCGAGCTACGATCGCCCGGTCGACCATCCGCGCAGGTACTTAGGAAGATCGAATTTGGCGAGCAACCCTATCCTGCATGGGTGGGCAATTGGCACGGTCATGGTGGGGTTAAATCCCCACCCGTGACTAGCTCCCGGCGTTGTTCCGAGAGGGTCACGAGAGAATTGTCCGTTCCGGTGGGTGAGGTGGCCGCCACTCGAGTCGAGCGGCCGATCGCACGCCGGCGGGCACGAATTCGCAACAATATTATTGTTGTCCACTGCGATGTGGTAGGCATGTGGTGAAAGAAAGGGGGATATGTGGTGTTGTGCATAGACTGGACATGAGAGGGGGTGAGGAGGAAGGAGTTCTGGGTGAGAGGTCAGAGGGTGTGCAGGACAAAAGCTTGTTACGTTCTGATGTATGTTACGTTCGGTTGAATAAAACCGTTGGAGGATATTGGACTCCTCATTCTTGGAGTCTTTTACGATGCAACAGGAACCTCCTCAAATTATAACAGTGTTTAGTTTGATCTGTTCATTTGTGATTAAAAAAAAAAAAAGTTCATTTGGAAAAATGTTTGTACATAATTTGTGATTCATCTAAATGTGGCTTTTTTGGTTAGGGGGGGGGGGGCGGGGGGGTGAATACTTTTGCAGGCCTCTGTATATATAATGATTATTGTCTGTTTCACGACTATAAATAGTTATTCTCGCTTTGCCTTGTTGCTGGATCGTCGAGGAAACAAACAAACGCATTGAGGGTAAATTTGCACCATTTGTCGTGAATCGGTTCACTTCATATTATCAACAAACAGTAAAGTAAGAGTTGAACCAACTACCAATATTTCATACCCCCATTTTTGAAGGTCATCATTTGGTACTGTACTTAAACCAACACTCTTACTCGCAGGTTCTATTTCCTTCTATGCTCTCTTCGTTTTTTGTTTTTTTTCCTGTTCCACCATTCCCAAGCTTATGCTTTCCTATAATTGCCCTACTGCTTGCCTGTATGTTGCCTTTTTTTACCCTGTTGCATTGCTATTCCAGGAGCCTCAATTTTGTATTAAAGATAAAAACTGTGGGCTGGCACCACATGCAGGTCAAACCAAATGATGCAGACAGATTCCCTCTCCCCAATGAAGGTTATGCTGGGATTTTACCGACATTGGATAGCAAAGGTTGATCCCCTCAAGACTATCTCAGGCACCAGTCTTGGGATTCCATTATTGATACTGCTGCCATAAGTTGGATTTAAGCCCATAATAGACAGTCGTGTTGTTTTGTTTATTTTTTATGGGTGTGGGGGTTGGCGGGTGGAGGGGGTGTTGGAGCTGTTGGCGATTGGAGGAGTTGACAACCAGAATGTCTTACTGTACCTATGGTCTTCATCTCCCAGTGCCAAGTGGAGAAAGGGTCACTCAGAAGAAGCTTCAGTTCAGGAAGACCTGGTGAATGAAAAAACAGTTGCACATCCAGCAGATAATCAGGTAATATGCATTATACTGTCATAAGCTTTCATTTAAACCTTTTTCTTTTCATTCAAGTTGGTCAGGGCAATATTTAACGTTCATAATTGGAAGATTATTTTTTTATTTTGGCCTCATTTGTTCCCCTCAAAGTTTTTCTTTCGGCCTCAAAGTTTTCTTTTCTTTTCTTTTCATTCACAATGTGCAACTTTGGAATGGAGTGCTCAGAGTGGTGCGTGCCCTTGCTGTGCACGCAACCTGGGAGCTTGGTCAGGATTGATTTGATAACCAGGCGCATGTTTTACAAAGGGCTCGATGTGGGATAGTTCAATTTGCTGTATTCACTGTGGAGCTGAAGACACGTCCACTGAATTGGTGCAGGGTGCTGAAACGCATTGCGAGACTCTACTGGAGAAACAAAATGGTTCCAGTCTACTTGCTCAAATGTCACAACACGCTGTGGACATTTCAGGCGAGATGAGTCTGAAACTATCAAACCTCAGTTCGACTGCCTCTCAAAAGGAAGATGGAAAAAAGGTAAATGTTTTTTTTTAATGTCATGCTCTTATAGAGGTTTTCTTCTCTTTCTGTTAACGTTTGATTCTTCTGCATTGAGTTGAAATGTGTGTGTGCAGCACCACGAACATGAATTTTAGCTTTTATATTTATGCACACAGTGTCGTTATCATCATGGTTATAATTATACCTCAATGGCACTGATTTGCTGTGTCCGAGTATGCCCGTGTCCATGTTGTGCTGGGTTTTTGTGCTGGAAGTAATATAACCAATTTATCAATTGATACAAAATCCCTTATAAACTGTCAAGTGAACGGAAAAACAAAACCTACCAATCTTTAGTGAACGTGCGACCAGCGTTCTCATCTTCACAGTCGCCTCCATTGTCACCATCTTCCTTTGAATCACTCACACAAAGCTCAAATGATTTGGCTCCATAATTCCTCCGAAAGCATATCGATCACTAATATTGTCTCCAATAGTTTCTTCAAAATCCCAATGATGACTTTCAACATACTGAGAACCTTCAGAGTTACTAATGACGGTGGAATCGGTATTGTAAGCCGAGTTCGAAATCTACTGTTTCTCTATGTAAAGCCGCCATTTGGATCAAGGTGGGTTCTAAGTGTGATGTCACAGGTGAAAAGAGAAAATCGACACTTTAGGACTTTTCTTTGATTTTGGCACTTTGTGATTGGTAAAACTTTTTCAAAAATTTTTTCCCTTCAAATTAGACTATGATTAATAATTTTCAATGGTTTTCAGAAAAAAAAATTTAGGCCCCACCTGCCCCACCCCACCTTCAACCAGGCGAGCGAAGTTTTCCGGCAGAACACTTTCACTGCTCATCCTGCTCAGGAACAAGAGTACATTTTTAGCTCACCTGGAATGTCGTTCCGGGGAGCTTTATGGGATGGCGTGTCTTCCGTCCGTCCTTGCATCCGTCCACAAATACTTTCAACTTCTCTGAAACTACACATACGATTTTGATGAAACTTTACCACAACATTCATCACCATGTATGTAACAAAGTTTGTTAATGGCATTAAAATAAAATAAAAATTCGGCCCTGAAGGGGATCTATGGGGGTTACCCCCAAAATAGGTATTTGCTTTCTTCAGAGAAACTACACACATAATTCCGATGAAACTTCACCACAACCTTCAACATCTGTGACAAACGTGAATTACCAGTAAACAAACCCAAAAAAACGAATACTAATATATATATATATATATATATATATATATATATATATATATATATATATATATATATATATATATATAATTATTTTGTTCTTTTTATTTTTTTTTTTTTTTTGTCGAGACTTGTGGAGGGGGTGAGAACACGTATTATGTAACGTAACATAACAAGAAAGTGTGGAAAGAAGGGGTGGGGAGGTGGTAAAAGGAAGAGGAGAATAGAGACTTGGAGAAATAAGGGATGTTGGGAAGAATAAAGACTAGGGGAGGATACTTGGGTTGGAGAAGAGAGAAACAGCCACACACATTCAATAGCTCACAAGTGGAAGGACAAATCCTCTTATGGAAGAGGATTTATAGAATTCTCTTCAATTTGGGCACAGAAAGCATCGTCATCATCACCAATCCTGTGATTCTACCTTCATCCCTTCCTATATTTCCATATTTTCTACCCACTTCCTTCTGACCACATAATCCCAAGTTTACTACACCCTTCTTCTTCTTCTTCTTCTTCTTCTCCCTTTTACCACCCTCTGCTTTCAAATAATCTGTTATGTATTACACCCATGGTGTTTTTCTGTTTAGCTTGTGCTTTCACCCAAAAGACTGTACTGGTGCCCTGTTAATGGTTTTTAAAATTCCAACAAACATTATTCTGCAAACCACAGCTTTACAGAGAAAAAATAAATACCCTGCAACCCAGAAGTGTGATACACAGCTCTGCACTTTTCCTGCCTTGCATTTCATGGTTCTTCAGGCAGCCTTTGCCCATGAAACAGCAAGTGCAGGAAGCATGCTGTGTGCCGAGAAGTGTCATGACCGCACGATGGAGGCGAGAGAGAATTAACACCTACTCCTTACCGAGCTGGGATTATAACATCGATTGGTGGAGATTTACATGCACGGCACGGCAAGAAAACCGCTGAGGGCACGAGCAAAATTGGAATGAGGTGAGCAACACAAACCTCACCAGAACCTGAGACAGCAAAACCGAAAGGTTCACAAGTTGCTCTGAACGCCGCTCTCTGGCGCAGTTTGTCAATCACCGGTAAATGGTTTGTTCAGAACGTCAAAGGACTCGCACATGGTTGTGCAAGATGGCTTTTGCCTTTAACTAAGTTGTTCACGGTACAATTTATTTGTTTCATTGAGCTGTATCTGTTACACTTTGTAAAAGTGAAGTGTTTCATTGGTGGGATTATTTTTGCACTCTGTTTCTTATTATTTAACTGGTTTCAGGTTTTAAGTAATTAATCTTGTTTCATTAAAGACTTTGTCTCCCCATTTGCTGGAATTTTTAATCTTGCACCAAACTGTGCCAAATCGATGTGCAAACTATTTCGTTCTCCCCTTTGTGTGATGCATTGATCTACCCTTTTTAAGAGTTTCCAGCCACCACGCGTGTCACCAAGAGTCCTTTTATACTACGAGTCGTGACATGACTCATCTCAAAAATTTCTGGGCACGTGGCTCATGGGCACCATTATGTTTGTATCAAGAGTTCATTATTCTTAGTAAAATGACTATGCTGTGCCTTTGGATGCACCAATCGATCAGAGGAGAAGGGTTTCAAAATGTATGGATTCCCTGAAATACCTGGAATGAAAAAAAAAAATTGAGAAAATAAAGTTCCTCGTCTGAGATGGAAATTGACTTTGAAATGTTTCTGTGCCAGGTAAGTTGTCGTCCCATACCTGGGTTTGTGTGGTGTTGTAATCGTATTGTAGTTGCCAGTTGGGTATAACTTGTAAAAAGATGTACATCATCATGGAAACATCTATCGATAATTTATAACGCATCAAGAACATCCTGTCAAAGTTACTTATAAATAAACACATCACTTGTGTGTCTGTAACATAACTTTGTTCATTGATTCAAATTCGTCGAAGTGTTGTTGACATCGGTTAACAACATGTCATGGTCCATTACATGGTTAATGCCAAAATAATTCTGGATCCATTTGCCTTTGTCCTGATCACCTTGTTGGAAAACATTTTAAGTCCAGTATTGTATTGAAGATTTGCCATGAACAAATTTGAAGTTTCTTCCCGAACTGCTGGGAAGGCACTGGCAAACGACCTGGAATCACCGTTGGCAAGTGGCCAAGGACCTGTCTTTCAGGCAGAGCACACAATCAATGAATCTTTCTCTTCTTCTTTTTTCCACTCACAATTGTTATCTTTTCTAATTCTCTACTCTCTTGATGATTTATACATCTGGTCTGGATGGTGTGCCTCCATGTCTGTCTTTCACTTTCCTTCTTCGAATTCTTTCATATTTCTCTGTTCTTTCACTACCTATGTGTCTCTTGCACTCCAACGCCCGGTACGCCTCAAATTAGACACTCATCAGTGTGAACCTTTACTCACGCATTGCACTTCATTTTGCCATGGTTTCTACGATATGTTTTAAAGTTGTCAATCCTCTATAATTGTATGCTTTCTTCTAACATGTTGGAAGAAAAAAAAACAAGAAGGTAATATAATCTTCCTTTTGGGTGTCGAGAAAACGGACATGCGACACTTCATGCATAATGTGCACACATTTGGTGTGCCATGCTTGATGGAAACAAAATGGCTTTAAATTGCAAGCTGTCTCTACTTGAAGTATGTAGTGAATAGAGTCCCAACAACTCCCCTCCTCCCCACCCTCACATGACAGCACATTCATAACCCCCACCCCAACGCTTTTAAAGTATGTTTTACAATTACTAGTCACCCCCATCCTATTCTGCAGTTAACAGAACAACCCCCCCAATCCTCCATCATCAGGCCACCCTCTCTTCCTCCCCCACCCCTAAACCAGCAGGCCTTGTAGTCACCAGCCCATCCCACAGCACCAGCTCCAACCTTTCTGCAAATTATGCAAACACCAGCCCCTCCCCACCCATAACATGTTGACACTTTATGAGCATTTTATTCTATCTAGCATGTTGCACTCGAGTAATCGAGGGTGTGGGGCTGGCAGGATGGCTGAGCATGTATGACTCTTGCCTCTGAGCCATCTTGCCTGGGTTTGAACCACAGACCCTGGTGTCTCGCAGGCAGGCCAGAGTGGTGCATCAATGTGTGTGCTGCCCTCAGATGGGCATTTAACTGGGCACCTCACCTGCCAGCATCAGTTGTTCGAAATTAAAGGTGCTGTGGTGTCCTTCGCAAAGAGGAAGAGAGTTATCATCAGCATCCTGAACAAATTCGAAATTCCTGATGCAAGTTGTGGTTCGATTATTCATTTTTTTTCAACTTCCAGAGCTACAATTTACTATTCAGTATTCCATTTGCTGATATTTTTTTAGATGCATCATCAGTTTAGGGATGATCATGACTTTCAAAAGCAAACTGCCATAAACATTTTCCTGAAATCCTCTGACGGTTCATTCTTTAGTTTGTCTGCAGTTGCATTCCACTGTGAATCGGGAATTTCAATGTCTGCAAATGTTACCATAGCAGTGGATAAGAAATGGTACGCACGTGCACTGTTTGAAAAGTTCATTTTTATTATTTTTACATGACTGACTGCTAAAATGAAGTGAGGTTGCATCACTGGTGTGTGTGCAAAAGCCAGGAAACTGCTGTCATCCGACCAGCTTTTCTTCTCCCTCAGCCCTTCCAATATGCATAACCTTGTGCAAGCATGTGCTTCCTTGCTTCTTCCCAACGAGTTTTGCAGCACTGCTGAGGGAAGGTGACGATGGCCCATCCCGAACGTATTTTCTTGAAAATGTCACTGTACGATCATCTGCGGACAGTGCAAGACCAAAATGGCAACACAACGCGACACCTTGAGCCACACCATCCAGTGCGAGCCATTCCACGAGCTTATCTAGTGGTAAGGAGCAATTACGGCTGGCGAAGGCGCTTTTGTAGCGGTGCACGGCTGCGGCACGCAGAGCAGCAATGTGGCGATGCAAGGCGCACGAGTGCAGGAACGGTAAACGCAGTGCCAAACGAAACAATCGCACATAGTTGCTCTCCATGAAAGCCCTGTTGATCTCCCAGGCCATTTTCAGAACGGGACGATCCCGTGCTTGGGGACGAAGCTTCAGCATTGACTGCAAAGCGAAGAAAGAACCTGCAAGAAAGAACGTGTTTACTCAGGTTACCTACTCCAAAAATGCAGGTTGAAAGAAAATTATTGCTTTTGATGGGAGTGGATCACATCACCACAGAAGAGGGAAGGGAGAGAGTGTGAAGGGGGTGGAGTTGGGTGGTAGAGAGAGGGGGGGTGGAAGAGTGAGGGGGTGGAGTTGGGTGGAAGAGTGAGGGGGTGGAGTTGGGTGGAAGAGAGAGGGGGTGGAGTTGGGTGGAAGAGAGAGGGGGTGGAGTTGGGTGGAAGAGGAGGGAGGGGGTGGAGTTGGGTGGAAGAGAGAGGGGGGTGGAGTTGGGTGGAAGAGGAGGGTGAGGGGGTGGAGTTGGGTGGAAGAGGAGGGTGAGGGGGTGGAGTTGGGTGGAAGAGGAGGGTGAGGGGGTGGAGTTGGGTGGAAGAGGAGGGTGAGGGGGGTGGAGTTGGGTGGAAGAGGAGGGTGAGGGGGTGGAGTTGGGTGGAAGAGGAGGGTGAGGGGGTGGAGTTGGGTGGAAGAGGAGGGTGAGGGGGGTGGAGTTGGGTGGAAGAGGAGAGAGGGGGTGGAGTTGGGTGGAAGAGAGAGGTGGGGTGGAGTTGGGTGGAAGAGGAGGGTGAGGGGGTGGAGTTGGGTGGAAGAGGAGGGTGAGGGGGTGGAGTTGGGTGGAAGAGAGAGGGTGAGGGGGTGGAGTTGGGTGGAAGAGAGAGGGGGGTGGAGTTGGGTGGAAGAGAGAGGGGGTGGAGTTGGGTGGAAGAGGAGGGTGAGGGGGTGGAGTTGGGTGGAAGAGGAGGGTGAGGGGGTGGAGTTGGGTGGAAGAGAGAGGGGGTGGAGTTGGGTGGAAGAGAGAGGGGGTGGAGTTGGGTGGAAGAGAGAGGGGGGTGGAGTTGGGTGGAAGAGAGAGGGGGTGGAGTTGGGTGGAAGAGAGAGGGGGTGGAGTTGGGTGGAAGAGAGAGGGGGTGGAGTTGGGTGGAAGAGAGAGGGGGTGGAGTTGGGTGGAAGAGAGAGGGGGTGGAGTTGGGTGGAAGAGAGAGGGGGTGGAGTTGGGTGGAAGAGAGAAGGGTGAGGGGGTGGAGTTGGGTGGAAGAGGAGGGTGAGGGGGTGGAGTTGGGTGGAAGAGGAGGGTGAGGGGGGTGGAGTTGGGTGGAAGAGGAGGGTGAGGGGGGTGGAGTTGGGTGGAAGAGAAGGGTGAGGGGGTGGGGTTGGGTGGAAGAGAAGGGTGAGGGGGGTGGGGTTGGGTGGAAGAGAAGGGTGAGGGGGTGGGGTTGGGTGGAAGAGAAGGGTGAGGGGGTGGGGTTGGGTGGAAGAGAAGGGTGAGGGGGTGGGGTTGGGTGGAAGAGAAGGGTGAGGGGGTGGGGTTGGAAGAGAAGGGTGAGGGGGGTTGGGTGGAAGAGAAGGGTGAGGGGGTGGGGTTGGGTGGAAGAGAAGGGTGAGGGGGTGGGGTTGGGTGGAAGAGAAGGGTGAGGGGGTGGGGTTGGGTGGAAGAGAAGGGTGAGGGGGGTGGGGTTGGGTGGAAGAGAAGGGTGAGGGGGTGGAGTTGGGTGGAAGATAAGGGTGAGGGGGTGGGGTTGGGTGGAAGAGAAGGGTGAGGGGGTGGGGTTGGGTGGAAGAGAAGGGTGAGGGGGTGGGGTTGGGTGGAAGAGAAGGGTGAGGGGGTGGGGTTGGGTGGAAGAGAAGGGTGAGGGGGGTGGGGTTGGGTGGAAGAGAAGGGTGAGGGGGTGGGGTTGGGTGGAAGAGAAGGGTGAGGGGGGTGGGGTTGGGTGGAAGAGAAGGGTGAGGGGGTGGGGTTGGGTGGAAGAGAAGGGTGAGGGGGGTGGGGTTGGGTGGAAGAGAAGGGTGAGGGGGTGGGGTTGGGTGGAAGAGAAGGGTGAGGGGGTGGGGTTGGGTGGAAGAGAAGGGTGAGGGGGGTGGGGTTGGGTGGAAGAGAAGGGTGAGGGGGTGGGGTTGGGTGGAAGAGAAGGGTGAGGGGGTGGGGTTGGGTGGAAGAGAAGGGTGAGGGGGGTGGGGTTGGGTGGAAGAGAAGGGTGAGGGGGGTGGGGTTGGGTGGAAGAGAAGGGTGAGGGGGTGGGGTTGGGTGGAAGAGAAGGGTGAGGGGGGTTGGGTGGAAGAGAAGGGTGAGGGGGTGGGGTTGGGTGGAAGAGAAGGGTGAGGGGGTGGGGTTGGGTGGAAGAGAAGGGTGAGGGGTGGTGGAGTTGGGTGGAAGAGAAGGGTGAGGGGGTGGGGTTGGGTGGAAGAGAAGGGTGAGGGGGTGGGGTTGGGTGGAAGAGAAGGGTGAGGGTGGGGTTGGGTGGAAGAGAAGGGTGAGGGGTGGGGTTGGGTGGAAGAGAAGGGTGGGGTTGGGTGGAAGAGAAGGGTGGGGTTGGGTGGAAGAGAAGGGTGAGGGGGTGGGGTTGGGTGGAAGAGAAGGGTGAGGGGGGTGGGGTTGGGTGGAAGAGAAGGGTGAGGGGGTGGGGTTGGGTGGAAGAGAAGGGTGAGGGGGGTGGGGTTGGGTGGAAGAGAAGGGTGAGGGGGTGGGGTTGGGTGGAAGAGAAGGGTGAGGGGGTGGGGTTGGGTGGAAGAGAAGGGTGAGGGGGTGGGGTTGGGTGGAAGAGAAGGGTGAGGGGGTGGGGTTGGGTGGAAGAGAAGGGTGAGGGGGTGGGGTTGGGTGGAAGAGAAGGGTGAGGGGGTTGGGTGGAAGAGAAGGGTGAGGGTTGGGTGGAAGAGAAGGGTGGGGTTGGGTGGAAGAGAAGGGTGAGGGGGTGGAGTTGGGTGGAAGAGAAGGGTGAGGGGGTGGGGTTGGGTGGAAGAGAAGGGTGAGGGGGTGGGGTTGGGTGGAAGAGAAGGGTGAGGGGGTGGGGTTGGGTGGAAGAGAAGGGTGAGGGGGTGGGGTTGGGTGGAAGAGAAGGGTGAGGGGGTGGGGTTGGGTGGAAGAGAAGGGTGAGGGGGTGGGGTTGGGTGGAAGAGAAGGGTGAGGGGGTGGGGTTGGGTGGAAGAGAAGGGTGAGGGGGTGGGGTTGGGTGGAAGAGAAGGGTGAGGGGTGGGGTTGGGTGGAAGATAAGGGTGAGGGGGTGGGGTTGGGTGGAAGAGAAGGGTGAGGGGGTGGGGTTGGGTGGAAGAGAAGGGTGAGGGGGTGGGGTTGGGTGGAAGAGAAGGGTGAGGGGGTGGGGTTGGGTGGAAGAGAAGGGTGAGGGGTGGGGTTGGGTGGAAGAGAAGGGTGAGGGGGTGGGGTTGGGTGGAAGAGAAGGGTGAGGGGGTGGGGTTGGGTGGAAGAGAAGGGTGAGGGGTGGGGTTGGGTGGAAGAGAAGGGTGAGGGGTGGGGTTGGGTGGAAGAGAAGGGTGAGGGGTGGGGTTGGGTGGAAGAGAAGGGTGAGGGGGTGGGGTTGGGTGGAAGAGAAGGGTGAGGGGTGGGGTTGGGTGGAAGAGAAGGGTGAGGGGGTGGGGTTGGGTGGAAGAGAAGGGTGAGGGGTGGGGTTGGGTGGAAGAGAAGGGTGAGGGGGTGGGGTTGGGTGGAAGAGAAGGGTGAGGGGGTGGGGTTGGGTGGAAGAGAAGGGTGAGGGGGTGGGGTTGGGTGGAAGAGAAGGGTGAGGGGGTGGGGTTGGGTGGAAGAGAAGGGTGAGGGGGTGGGGTTGGGTGGAAGAGAAGGGTGAGGGGGGTGGGGTTGGGTGGAAGAGAAGGGTGAGGGGGTGGGGTTGGGTGGAAGAGGAGGGTGAGGGGTGGGGTTGGGTGGAAGAGGAAGGGGGTGAGGTTGGGTGGAAGAGGAGGGGGTGGGTTGGGTGGAAGAGGAGGGTGGGGTTGGGTGGGTTGGGTGGAAGAGGAGGGTGGGGTTGGGTGGGTTGAGGAGGGTGAGGGGTGGGGTTGGGTTGAGGAGGGTGAGGGGTGGGGTTGGGTTGAGGAGGGTGAGGGGGTGGGGTTGGGTTGAGGAGGGTGAGGGGTGGGGTTGGGTTGAGGAGGGGGTGGGGTTGGGTTGAGGAGGGGTGGGGTTGGGTTGAGGAGGGGGTGGGGTTGGGTTGAGGAGGGGGTGGGGTTGGGGTGAGGGGTGGGGTTGGGTTGAAGAGGGTGGGGTTGGGGTGAGGAGGGTGGGGTTGGGTTGAGGAGGGTGAGGGGGTTGGGTTGAGGAGGGTGAGGGGTGGGGTTGGGTTGAGGAGGGTGAGGGGTGGAGGGGGTGGGGTTGGGTGGAGGAGGGTGAGGGGTGGGGTTGGGTGGAGGAGGGTGAGGGGTGGGGTTGGGTGGAGGAGGGTGAGGGGTGGGGTTGGGTGGAAGAGGGTGAGGGGGTGGGGTTGGGTGGAAGAGGGTGAGGGGTGGGGTTGGGTGGAGGAGGGTGAGGGGGTGGGGTTGGGTGAGGGGTGGGGTTGGGTGGAAGAGAAGGGTGAGGGGGTGGGGTTGGGTGGAAGAGAAGGGTGAGGGGGTGGGGTTGGGTGGAAGAGAAGGGTGAGGGGGTGGGGTTGGGTGGAAGAGAAGGGTGAGGGGGTGGGGTTGGGTGGAAGAGAAGGGTGAGGGGTGGGGTTGGGTGGAAGAGAAGGGTGAGGGGGTGGGGTTGGGTGGAAGAGAAGGGTGAGGGGGTGGGGTTGGGTGGAAGAGGAGGGTGAGGGGTGGGGTTGGGTGGAAGAGGAAGGGGGTGAGGTTGGGTGGAAGAGGAGGGGGGTGGGTTGGGTGGAAGAGGAGGGTGGGGTTGGGTGGGTTGGGTGGAAGAGGAGGGTGGGGTTGGGTGGGTTGAGGAGGGTGAGGGGGTGGGGTTGGGTTGAGGAGGGTGAGGGGTGGGGTTGGGTTGAGGAGGGTGAGGGGTGGGGTTGGGTTGAGGAGGGTGAGGGGGTGGGGTTGGGTTGAGGAGGGGGTGGGGTTGGGTTGAGGAGGGGGTGGGGTTGGGTTGAGGAGGGGGTGGGGTTGGGTTGAGGAGGGTGGGGTTGGGGTGAGGGGTGGGGTTGGGTTGAAGAGGGTGGGGTTGGGGTGAGGAGGGTGGGGTTGGGTTGAGGAGGGTGAGGGGGTGGGGTTGGGTTGAGGAGGGTGAGGGGTGGAGGGGTGGGGTTGGGTGGAGGAGGGTGAGGGGTGGGGTTGGGTGGAGGAGGGTGAGGGGTGGGGTTGGGTGGAGGAGGGTGAGGGGTGGGGTTGGGTGGAGGAGGGTGAGGGGTGGGGTTGGGTGGAGGAGGGTGAGGGGGTGGGGTTGGGTGAGGGGGTGGGGTTGGGTTGAGGAGGGTGAGGGGGTGGGGTTGGGTTGAGGAGGGTGAGGGGTGGGGTTGGGTTGAGGAGGGTGAGGGGTGGGGTTGGGTTGAGGAGGGTGAGGGGTGGAGGGGTGGGGTTGGGTGGAGGAGGGTGAGGGGTGGAGGGGGTGGGGTTGGGTGGAGGAGGGTGAGGGGTGGAGGGGGGTGGGGTTGGGTGGAGGAGGGTGAGGGGTGGAGGGGGTGGGGTTGGGTGGAGGAGGGTGAGGGGTGGGTTTGGGTGGAGGAGGGTGAGGGTGGGGTTGGGTGGAGGAGGTTGAGGGGTGGGGTTGGGTGGAGGAGGTTGAGGGGTGGGGTTGGGTGGAGGAGGTTGAGGGGTGGGGTTGGGTGGAGGAGGTTGAGGGGTGGGGTTGGGTGGAGGAGGGGTGGGTTGGGTGGAGGAGGGGTGGGTTGGGTGGAGGAGGGTGAGGGGTAGGTTGGGTGGAGGAGGGTGAGGGGTAGGTTGGGTGGAGGAGGGTGAGGGGGTGGAAGAGGGTGAGGGGGTGGGGTTGAAGAGGAGGGTTTATTCCTGGTCTCTCATTGGAAGTTGCCAAAGAAATGAAAAGTTCCGAGTATTGTTCTCATCGAAATACTGTACATATCGAGTCTATGCGTGAGGGGTCGTCCGAAAGTGTCCCCCACCCCCCTCCCCCCAATGTTTTCGCAATCAAGAACTTCCAACAACAAACGCCGGGCAAGGATGGTGATTAACCGGCCGATAATGGAAAGAAGAAATGTTTTTGTGCCACAGGAGCCGTTGGAAACAACCGAACTCGCTTTGTCCATGTGTAAACACGAGTGTCGATGGAGCTTGACGGAAGACGTCGCCATTTTCCTGTTAATAAGTTTGTAACAGTGAAGTAATATGCGGGTGAAGTCCGATGAGTGCAGTGAGTACCGAGGTTGTACAGCAGGTAGATGGCGTGCCACTCGCCCGCACTCATTACGTCGTGTTCGTCCAAGCTGTGAAGGAGCCGCGATAAGGTCTCCTGGGTCTGCTGTTCGTTTAACTTCCCATCAAGGTGTGTGTGTTCGGGTGACGGTGACTCGCAGTCCAACAGGTAACCAGCAACGAGCAAGAACCGCGCGGATTTCTCCAGGATCGGGAGACGGTCGCGACCCGAGAGTCGCTGAATCACCAGGTCCTGTCGTACGGCTCGCAGACGATCGGACACGAAGTCGTACACTTCGGGAAACGAGGCGTCCGTGCGGCTCACCACCTCGTCCAGGAGGTAGTCCACGGTCCGCATCAGTGTCGGGGCCACACGCAGATCCTCAGGCCGTGTGCTCCCCTTGCCGGCCGCAGGGCGGGAATATTCTTTCACGATGCGAAGAGGGTCTGCGCGACGACCACCAACGGGATTCGGAGAGTCGCGATCCCCGAACCCAGCTTGTGGTGCCGGTGTCTGCTCAAAGCGGTGTAAACGGCGCTCCCTTTCCCGCTGAACCCTCTCTGCGATTGGACACATATCCGAGCACGTTCCGAGCACCGCGTTCTCCTCGGGAGGTGAACACATCGTTTAACCGGAAGTGGTGCGGTGTTCCCTTAACGTCGCATTTGGTTGATGCTTCCGTCCTCAGCGGACAACATAGATCGGCATACACGAAACAGTAATTATGAAGAGCGAAGACGGGGAATTAATTTGGAAGTGTTGAACATCCCTCCATTTAACAAGGACAAATGTGTCCAACAGCAGCGTCCTGAAGGTTTTGACTACACCAGAAGAAGAAGAGGAAGAAATTAAAAAACAACTTCCGATATTTCGTCACGTGCCGCACGTCACGTCCGTCATTGACGATCTTCGTTCATGACGAGAAAATCGTGTATTTACGAAATTGCAATATATTAAATGGAATAATCTTTAAATATAAACGTGAACTTTTCGAAACTTAAAAGCAAATGTCCGAATATATTTAAAAGTTCATGATAGACGCTCTCAAAAGGCACCGCCAATGCGAGGATGTGTACAGGTGTTTAGTATTTAAGGAGATCCGGATCCTGTATATAAAAGAGCCGAGTCCAAAGTGTTTCGTCTTCAGAAGAAGAAGAAGAAGAAGAAGAAGAAGAAGAAGAAGAAGAAGAAGATAGTGAAGAAAGCAGGAGGATGGACGACGAGCTGCGAATCTATCTATAATTCCAGCAATCTGTGTCTGTGACCGTGACCACTGTTTCTCGAAAACCACTGGTCCGATCTAATTGAACCTTGCCAGGTATATTGCTGGGGACCTGAGTATGTACCTTTTCAAGGATTGATATTAATCGGACAAGTGCTTCGGGTTATGGCCATTTATTTACCAAACCAATGACGAGAAACGTTTTTGCGTGGGCTTGGTCGATGGGGAAGGGAAGCTCAGCCGCGTTCCCCATTACGGGTTACAACGTACGGGCTTCCGGAAAGTGATGACTTCGTGTATTCTAATAATTTCTCGATTTCTTATGCGCATTTCTAGATAAACACAATGACACAAGTTATGAGGACATATCAAAGGGCGGAGGAGCTCCTTGTGAGCCAACGGCCATTCATATCTCGTGCCCAACTGTGTCTGCGGACGTCCTCCTGCAGTCGGGTTTGTTTTTTTATTAGGAGGTTGGTGGCAGGATTTGCACTTCGGCCAACATAAAGCCCTTCATTCCGCAAAACACAAAAACGCAAAAAAAATCTGAAAACCCACTCCGTGGGAGTACCTCCTGTGCAGCTTCCCTTCGCAGGGCAGCTCACCGGATGACCGGATTGGGGCAAAGCCTTCGGGACCCCCAATCTTTGATGATAGGAGGGAAACCACGGGGTAACATCCCTGGGTCAAATTGTGGGAGAGTGTGTCGGAGTGGTGCTGAGGTGTCGTCCACCAGACGGCGGTCTCCTTGGGTTAACCTGAGGCGGTCCCTTCGGGTGGGTGCCTGGAATGTCCTATCCCTAAGAGAGGATGATCACATGTCTCTGTTATCATCTGAGCTCAAGCGTTTGGACATCGGTATTGCAGCTCTCTCTGAGGTTCGGAGACCGGATTGCGGCGAGATAATGGTGGGTGGTTACACCAACTATTGGTCTGGTCGCTCTGATGGTTACCATACCCAAGGAGTTGCTGTAGCTGTGTCCAATAAGGTGACCCCAATGATAATTGAGATAACACCGGTCAACGAGCGTATTATGAGATTAAGGATTCGTCGCTCCTTAGGTGTCATTTCCCTGGTCTCTGTTTATGCTCCGACTGAGGCGAGTGATCTCACCGTGAAAGATGCATTCTACGCCACGCTCAAATTTGTGGTTGATCAGTGCCCCAGACGAGATACACTTCGAGTCTTGGGGGATTTCAATGCATCAACTGGAACTGATAGGGATAGTTATGAGGTGTGTGTTGGTCCCCATGGGTCAGGAACTATGAACCAGAATAGCACTAAGTTCCTTGACTTTGCAAGAAGTCATGGACTTAGGGTGGCTGGTTCATGGTTTCAGCGCTCACAAGCTCATCGCTGGACTTGGTATTCCAACGCTGGCGGTGCGGCAAAGGAGATTGACCATGTCCTCATTGACGGTCGCTGGAGGATGATCCAGAACTGCAGGGTCTACCAGAGTGCTCAGTTCCTCAATACTGACCACAGGCTTGTTGTAGCAACTCTAAAGCTGCACCTTAAATCCTGGAGAATGGTACCATCCCAGCTGAGGCTGGATGTTGGCAAGCTCAGGGATGAGAGAGTAGCTGAGGAATTTGCAAACAGGCTGAGTTGACACTTGGGGGGGGGGGTCTGGGTGCTTTGGGGGGTCCTGAATAGTTGTGGAGTGCCTTCAAGACCACCGTCCTTGATGTTGCCGGTGGATGTCTTAGAACTCACCGCAGGGCAAAGAAGAATTTTGTCTCTCAAGGGACACTGGATACCATTGACCAGAGTCGCAGGGCCAGGCTGAATGGCAGAGCTGAGCTGTTCAGGGAGCTGAGGCGTAAAACTGTACGTGCACTGAGGGTGGACAAGGAGGCCTATGTGCGAGGAATCTGTGAGGGGGTAGAGCATCACCTGTGGACAGGTGATTCTCGTCCCGCTTACAGGGGAATTCGCGCATTGCGTTCATCCAAGCCCATCCCTCGGAGCACTGCAGTTAGAGCAGAGAGTGGTGGGCTCTTGACAGAAGAGTCTGAAGTGGAGGCCCACTGGGCCAGTCACTTTGAGCGATTGTACCACACTGATACCACAGCTGTTGAGGTCAAGGGTGTTACAATCCCTGTTGCTGACCCTCGAATCAACTGTGGTCCACCTTCGCTTGTGGAAACATGGGCTGCGGTGAACCGGTTGAAACAGGGTAAAGCTCCAGGGATCTGTGGCATCTATGCTGAACTTCTCAAGGCTGGTGGAAATGCTGCACTCGTGTCTTTGCATGCAGTTTTGTGCTCTGCCTGGAACACAGGCATCATCCCAACTGATTGGAAGAGGGGCCTTGTTGTTCCTCTCTGGAAAGGGAAGGGTGATCACCAAGACTGCAACAACTACCGAGTGGTGATGCTGCTCTCAGTGCCGGGCAAGGTCTTTGCTCAGATAATTCTTGATAGGGTTCGCCACCATCTGCTTGAGCACCAGCGTCCAGAGCAGTCAGGCTTTACATCAAAGAGGTCAACGATTGACTGTATCCTTGTCCTTTGTGTCCTCACCGAACGCAGACGAGAGTTTTGGCAGGGGCTGCTTGCAGCCTATGTTGATCTCTGTAAAGCGTTCGATTCAGTGAATCGGGATGTCCTCTGGAGGATTCTTGGTCTTCGTGGGGTGCCACCAAAGCTGATCGATCTGATGTGTGAACTCTACTCTGGTACTGAGAGTGCTGTGAAGTGTGGTGGTACCATCTCTGACTTATTTCCAGTTGTCACTGGAGTTCTTCAGGGGTGTGTACTTGCCCCCACACTTTTCAGCACTTGTATGGACTGGATTTTAGGGAGGATGTCGGAGAGATCAAGCTGCGGTGCATCGTTTGGGAATGTCAAGATCTTGGACCTTGATTTTGCAGATGATGCAGTAATCTTTGCGGAGACTTTAGATATCCTTTTGGGGGCCCTCGAGGTGCTGAATGAGGAGTCAGAGCTGCTGAGATTACGGGTTTCTTGGGTCAAAACTAAGATCCAGGCTTTCGGTGACATCTTGGATGCTGCTGTCCTGTCTGTGTCTGTTTGTTGGGTCAAAACTAAGATCCAGGCTTTCGGTGACATCTTGGATGCTGCTGTCCTGTCTGTGTCTGTTTGTGGTGAGGATGTTGAGGTCGTGGAGAGATTCACTTACCTTGGCAGTGATATTCATGTCTCTGCCGGCTGTGAGTCAGAGGTCAATAGACGTCTGGGTCGGGCCTGGGGAGTCATGGATTCACTGGATCATGGGGTGTGGCGCTGCCGGTACCTGTGCGGGAGGACGAAAGTCCGAGTCTTCAGGTCCTTGGTACTTCCAGTCTTGCTCTATGGATGCGAGACTTGGACTCTGACCAAGGATCTGAGATGGAGACTTAATTCCTTTGGTACCAGGTCTCTTCGGAGAATCCTTGGCTATCGCTGGTCGGATTTTGTGTCCAACGAGCGGTTGCTGAGAGAGACTCGGATGAGATTTGTAACCTGCATAGTCCGCGAGCGTCAGTTGCGGCTGTATGGACATGTGGCTCGTTTTCCTGACGCTGATCCTGCTCACCAGATTCTCTCAGCGGGGGAGTCTCGTGAGTGGAGGAGGCCCGGTGGGCCGACCACGTGCCTCGTGGTTGCAGCAGGTTGACCATCATCTCAAGGAGATGGGGATGGGCCTGGCATCTGCCTGGGGGATGGCCAGACGGAGGCCCCTGGAGTACCGGCAGAAAGTAGACGCAGCAACGCGCTGTTTTGGCACATGCTCCCATACCTGACCTGACCTGACAAGTTATGATCGTTTTCATATTAGACGGTGCATACATTTCGGTAACTGGTATGTTCGGAGTGCTGGTATGCTCCGAACTAGGAAGTAAATTTTTTTTCTCTCTTCTCTTTTTGTTTTTCCTTGCGATGACATTGCGAAAAGGTAAAATACGTTGGCGCTAATTGAATACTTGGCCATTAAATCCTGAATTGCGATTCATCGTAACTGTGATATGCGAACTTCCGGGCCACGCACGTACGGGCACGCGAGAGCGAAGAAACAGCCTGTGTGGTTGTTGTTTGTTGCTCATAGTTTGAATATTTATTTATTATTATTATTATTTTTTTTTTTTACGGGCACGTACGAGTTGCTCATGATCGGTGTAAACTCCCAGCCGACCTCCGGTATATGCACAGAAGAAGAAGGAAGGCCGTGTGGGCGAGTTTCTCTCTAAATATGTAGATATTCTTGAAGACTTTGTTTTTATAATACATTGTACTTTCTATTTTCTAATATGTTGCATTCTGTTGCTTCATTTACCTGCTATACCCTCGATAACGTGAGTGACTGTTGCCGGACACATGGCATCTGCACCATAATCACCGGCTGCATCACTGGGAGCAGTGTCCATATCACCGTCCGGTTTACAACATGCTGCGGCCTCTGGACACACATCCTTCAGAAAGTCGAGTTGCTGCTCGACTTCCTCTGCCGCTAATTCGGGGACCCTTTCCCTTACTCGACGTTTTTTACGTGATGTAAAACCGTGATGGGGATGACTGAGATCCAGATCTTCAGCCCTGGATGGAATGACAGTAAGTCCTTTTTCGCTCGCCTCTTCGAAGAACAGAGAGCAATAGCGATACCCCCGCTGTGAGCGTGAAAATGTGAAAGTTTTTGGTGCAAGTTATTTTTTCCTTTCTCATGTTTTTATCTACCACACTTTTTTATGTGCCTGATTTATATATATATATATATATATATATATATATATATATATATATATATATATATATATATATACACACATCGGGGCTTATTATGTGAGTCCGTCCATCCGTTCCTGTCCGCACTCTAACTCCCAAAGTTTTCAACTTTCACGTTTCATATTTGGTACATAGGTACAGACTGTGGAGACGGTGTCGTGACATACGTTCGTCATCTAAAGTGGTTGCCATGGCAACCAGGATGCTGTTTTCCATCCGTTCCTGTCCGCACTCTAACTCCCAACACCACATATTACTTTTTCTTTTCGATGCATTTCTCATGGCAAGGCAAGTACCATAAAATTCGGACCATTGAGCGCATAGTTATATCAGCCGCATCCCCTAAATTAAAAAAAAAATCTGGAATTTAAACACACACAAGCCGCACTGGTTTATAAGCCGCAAATGTTGCACAAAAAAACAAGCGCAAAAACGTCCGAAAATTAGCCACAAATAGTGATCGATCTTGCTTTGAATCAAATCTGAACAGTAGAAACACCCCGACCATCCATGCCATTTCCTACCTCTGGAATTCTTTGTTGACTTTTTGCCAGGAGAAAGTTCGCCCCTCTGTGAGTTTTGAATTCTTCGTGTGGACCTCTTGTTTCTTCATACCGTACTCTTACCAAATCAATATCTCTCTAAATATATTCTGAGGTCGCAAACTCATCACTGAAGAAAGCAGGGAAACGCACAAACAGCCGCGGCGATCAGGGAAGGCACTTGGAGTGTGGATTGAACTTTTTCTAGCTCAGCTGTGGTTTACCTCGCTCATTAAACTGATGTGTTGCCTGCTTAGTGAAATGAAAACGAGAGATGAACCTTCAGAGTGTAGGCTTTATTCCATTTGATTGGAGCCGCTTCTACGGGCACACCAGGGAATACAGGCGCAGCAAGGAGTACATAAGCAGTAATGTATACACGTGCAACTAATCACCGCAAAATAAATCAGTATAAGCACGGAGTCCGATATACTCTCAATTCTCACCATTCAACGAGCACCAAGTGAACCGCCGCCGTAAAACGACAATGCCCCTGGGACAATCACCCCCGACCGAGCCGAACCTCAGCTTTATCTCTTCCGTGCTCGAGCCGTGCAACATGTGATCGCACGTCACGACCTTCAATTCACCACATTCTCCCCGTCTTTAAAATGTAACTAGAGGCCCAACTAACGCACCATGATTGCTTCAGCGCTATAGGAGTATACATTTCAAGCAACGCGAACTATCTGAACTACAGAAGCATACATGCCAAGCAGTGAGGATTATTTTGAGTTGTAGGAGCATGGTCATGAGCATCGATATATGATGTAACGAGCATATAGGAGCATGAGCATCGAGGATGCCGATAATCCCCTTTACAGATTGAGTCGGCGAGGGGGTATTATCCGTCGACCTCTCCGGGAGTAGATGGCGGTTTCACTTGAGGGAGGCTTCCGATCCTCTTGGTGAGCCTCGACTCGTGCCGGAGATGACTCCCCGATCGCTCTCGGGTGGAACGCGGCAGCTCCGGCGTCACCCTTCTCGGGTGGAGTCCCTGGGGGGGGGAACACCTGGGGAGGGGATGTCAGAGGGAGGAGTACCAGATGGTGGTGTACCTGCGGGAGGAGTACCTGAGGGAGCCAAATGGCGAACCGACACAGTGGTCTCCCTGCCATCCGGGAGCCTGACATGAGCATACTCTGGATTAGTATCGATGAGTTCGACCCCCTCCACCATGGGTTCATACTTGCTTTGTCGTACCGGGCGTTTCATGAACACTGTTCCGGGATGGGTTAGCCAGCTGGGCACTGATTGGCCATCAACATAACGTCGTTGGTGAGTAAACATTCGTTCGTGAGGAGTTGCATTGGTGGACGTGCAGAGCAAAGAGCGTATGGAATTCAGAGCGTCGAGAAGGGTAACCTCCCACTGCTCGGGCCCCAGTCCTCTCGATTTCAGCACCAGAGTTACGGCTTTCCAAATAACTCCATTATATCGTTCCACCTGCCCGTTACCCTGTGGGTTGTAACCCGTCGTTCGACTAGTTGCTATGCCGTGCTCTAATAGGAATTGTTTTAGCCCGGCCGACATGAAACACGGCCCTCTGTCTGAATGTATGTACGAAGGTTTCCCAAACATAGCGAAGAGGTCAGACAGACATTTCACGACAGTGCCCGAGGTCATATCCGAGCATGGAAATGCGAAAGGGAACCTTGAATACTCATCAACAACAGTGAATATGTATCTGTTGTCTGTCTCGGTCGGCAGGGGCCCTTTGAAGTCAATGTTTAGTCTCTCGAAGGGAGAAGTGGCCTTGATCAATCTGCCAGAAGCCGCACCATAGAATCTTGGTTTTAGTTCAGCACAAACAGGGCATGAAGCATTCATTTGTTTAATATCTTCAATAGAATAGGGAAGGTTTTGTCTGCGCACGAAATGTGCCATTCTGGTTACCCCTGGGTGGCAAAGAGACACATGTAGGTCTTGCAAAGCCCGACTGATTGTCGCCGAACAGTAGACCCGAGAGAAGGTGTCTGCAGCAGGGTTTTCCCTCCCAGGCCGGTAGACTATGTCGTAACTATAGCAAGCTCGGTCTATCCGCCATCTCATTTTTCATTCTTAATTTTCCCGTTATTTTTCCCATCAAACATGAATGCCACGGATCGTTGGTCCGTAACGAGCGTGAAGTGGTTTCCCAGTAAATAATGTCTCCATTTACGCAGGGCTTCGACAATGGCGTACGCTTCCTTCTCTATTGCCGAGTGTCTCTGCTCGCTTCCAGAGAGTTCTCGAGAAGAACGTGACTGGCCGCCCAGACTGATTAAGCGTAGCAGCTATCGCGTGATCAGAAGCATCTGTTTCCACCACGAAGGGCACCGAGCTATCGATCGATAATACCACGGAATTACTGATATCATCTTTGAGGCTGTGGAAAGCTGTTACAATAGCGGCATCTGGTGGGAAGTTTTTGCAATGCACTAGGGGATGTATTTTCTCGGAGTATTGCGAAATCCATCTCGCATAGTAAGCGAACATGCCGATCACCCGGCGCATTGTCTGCAGGTCCTGAGGTGGGGGTAGCTCACGAAGTGGGCGCAATCGTTCAGGATCAGGCTTAATCGTGCCGTCGGCTATTGTGTAGCTGAGAAGGTCAATTGACCTTGCCGAGAATACGCATTTCTCGTAGTTGAGAGTCAGATTATATTTTCTAGCAATGCTCAAGAATCTGTCCAGATTCATGTCATGTTCCCCCTGATCCCTACCGCACACTGTGACATTGTCCACGTAAACAAAAGTGTCTTTGAGGTTTTCATCTGAGATGATGTCGTCCATAACCCGTTGGAAGCAAGCTACTCCATTCGTGACACCGAACGGAATCCTCCTGAATTGGTAGAGGCGTCTACCTGCCTGGAATGCGGTGTAAGGTTTGTCTTCCTCTCGGATGGGAATTTGATGATAGGCGCTTCGCAAATCGATGGTGCTGAATATCTTATAATTGGCCACGCGTTCGACCATCTCGTCTATGCGCGGCAAAGGGTAGGCATCGAGTTGGGTGAAACGATTGACCGTTTGGGAATAATCGACAACCATTCGTTTCTTATGATTCTGATTGGCGGTGACCAACACCTGTGCGCGCCATGGCGAATCGCTCGGTTCTATAATTCCTTCTTCCAGTAATCGCTTGGTTTCTGAAGTGATGAAATTCATATCAGTGGTGGTATATCGCCGCGATTTGATCGCTATCGGTTTACAGACCGGCGACAAGTTAGCGAACAGCTGGGGGGACGTTACCTCTGCGGTGGTCAAAGCATTTAAAATTAGACGAGGTTTGCTTCCTCCAAAGGGTATTTCGACGCTCGTGTGCTGCTTGAGGACATTATGACCCAGAATTGCGTCTGCGCATAAATCACGAAGCACCAGTACCCTTACATCCCGATGTGTGTACCCTTTTACGTCCAATTCAACATTGCAGTACCCTCGTACGCGGGACTGTAGTGAGGTGGCGGCCATGCATACCGTATTGTCTGTCGGGTGGATCTTCCATTTCCTGCCCTTCACTAGCGAGCTGTTGACGAAACTTTCAGAGCTACCGGTATCAATCAGTGCCTCAGCCATATGCCCGTTAATTCGTACGTTGATGATAGCCTTGGATAGATTCCCCGGTGAGGCTGCAGTTAGTTTCTTTTGCGAGTAGAGAGCCGCAGAAGTGGGTTTATTTCTCCTTAGCGTAGATTTACATACCCTGGCATAATGCCATTTCTTGTCATAATTCATGCATGTGGCATCTCTGGCGGGGCATTTGTGGCGGAGGTGTCTTTTGTACCCACAAAAGAAGCATTTACCAACCGGAGTAGTTGCTGAGGAGTTTGACGAGGTCTGGGTATCCGGCTCCTCTGGTTTTTCTCCATCCCCTGTGTCAGGCTGTGTCTGTGTCTGTGGGGTTCCTTGAGTTTCCACCGTAGCAGTGTTCATTAGCAGCATCGGTGTCCCAAATGACTCAGATTGCTGCTGAGCCGT
>NC_140971.1:39679829-39699829 GCF_056783735.1 Eptatretus burgeri | reverse complement strand
GAGGAGGAGGAGGAGGAGGAGGAAAAGACGATCATGTCGATGAAATACCGACAGAAGCTGGCCAACCTGGCCAAGCCAGCAACGTCAGCCCTGCGGCTGTAGCCCCAGCGCAGACAGCCGAGTTTCCACACTCGGCGGCGGCCTCGGGATCGGGTGTGACTGTCAAGCCGCTTCCCGATGATCTTGGAAGTGAGAGACCGAATCAAGTTGTTCTACAGCGGTACCCTGGCCATCTGTTACAGAACAAGAGTCGCTCTTTGTGTCCTAGTGGTACCAGACTAATGAATGGCTGGAATACAGTGTGCAGACAGATGCAGCATTCTGCTATCCATGTGGGAAGTTTAACACCGCACGCGGCCCAATGGACTCTACTTTCACAGTGCGAGGCTACCGGAATTGGAAACATGCCGTTGAGAAAGGCAGGGGGTTTCACAAACACGCAACTTCAAAAGAACATTTAACTTGTGTTTTGAGGTGGAAGGAGAATGAGAGGCACATCGATTGCGGTGAGGAGATTTCCACACTCCTCAATGCTGACCAGCTAAATAGAAACCGGTACTATGTGTCTGCTCTTATAGATGTTGTGGAATTTCTCGCCGAAAATCAGATACCTTTTAGAGGGAGCCTTGATAATTTTGAAGATGTGTCAGACGGGCACAGTGGGCTCTTCCTATCGCTTTTAAACTACACACTCAAAAAAGACACCGAGCTAGCCGAAATAATAAAGCATATCCCACGAAACGCAAGCTATACTCGTCCGGAAATGCTGAATGAACTGATCTGCACATTGAGTAATGTTGTGACGGATGCCATCGTGGAAGAAGTAGGCACATTGTGGTTTACCATCAAGGTGGATGGGACGAGGGACCCCACTGAATGTGAGAACATATCAATCATCATTCGCTTTGTATCAGCATCAAATGAAGCAACAGAGCATCTACTCACAACAGCTACAGCCGACGCTGGAGATGCAAAAACATTGACAGACCTAATAATTGCAGAGCTGATAAAAACAGGACTTGACACATCAAAAATATTAAGTGAGGTGTACGACGAGGCTTCGGTAATGGCTGGGAAGCAAGGTGGGGTGCAAAAGTTGTTGCAAGGGATATTGGAAAGAGAAATCCCCTATGTGCACTGTTTAAATCATCAACTCCATCTGGTAGTTATCCACGCACTGGCAGCAGAGAAAGCTGTCACTGATTTCCTCGAGGTTTGTTGTTGCCTGTACAAATTCTTCAGAAAGCCCACTGTTGCTGCACAGTATAAAGGTGAGCGGTTAAAACGACTTCTTGATCAAAGGTGGACGGGACATTTTGCCACCGTGTCTGTGATCATAGGATCTTTTAAGGATATCACATCCTGACTGTCGGAGATTGATGCAGAGCACGCCTACAGTGCAGAGATGAGGATGGAGGCTATTGGGCTTTTGTAGGAAGTCTCTGGGCCTGCCTTCATGTTCATTGCTATCTTTGTACAAAAACTGCTGATGTTGTTAGATGCCCCCAACAGACTCTTGCAGGCAGAGGACATGGACTTGCTAACGGGGTTAGAACTGGTGGCGAGTACTACAGAGTGCGTGAAGAAACTCCGCTCTGAGGATGAGTTCAATGATCTGTGGAAGAAGGCCAACGATGCTCGCACTTCTACACCTGCACCACCAAAACAGAGACGCACAATGCATAAGAACTTGGAACAGTTTGTAGTTTTGGAGACAACAGGACAAAACAACGACAATGATAAGACGGAACTGCAGAGGGTTTTTTACAGCGCAATTGACACTGTGCTTGGCGAGATCGCTCAGCGCTTCAGTAAGCACAACACACAACTCGCCCGTTCACTCGCTGCCTTGAATCCTGAAAATGGCACGTTTTTGGATCCCCACTTGCTCCAGCACATCATGACATTAACAAAGTCAACCATCAGTGAAACAGAGTGTGTGGTTGCAAAACAGTTTATTCGCTCACAGACAGAAAAGCAGCCAAACGAGAGATGGACAACACAAAAACTCCTCTCAACATCCCACAAAACGCTGGAAGCCATGCCAAGTGTAGTGACTGCTATGAGACTTGGACTAACATTTGGTGCGTCGACTGCCATGTGTGAAAACTCATTCTCAACATTGAGGAATGTCTTCACTGACCATCGACGGTCCATGCGCCATGCACGCAAGGCACAACTGGTACAGCTGGCCTTCGAGAGAGACCTCACACGTAAATGCCTGAATGAATGGAAGGAGAAGGTCCTCAGAAGATTCCACACGTCACGTGTGGAATCGTCGCCTGCAGACACGTCGCCTGCAGCTCTTCTGACAGCGAGTACAGCGGTATAAAAACTATACGAGGAGTTCAGATTGTGTGTGTGACTGCTGGTGATGCGTGTGTGGTTGTGGTTGCAGTGTGGTTGTGGTTGCAGTGTGGTTGTGATCAGCACCCGCCGTGGTCGGCTGCTTTGTACTTCTGATGTTTAAGTTAATGTTGTGTTTGGTGCTTTGCATATCCCATATCTAGTGCTTTGTGCATAACCTTACCTCTGTGTAATTGACTGCTTTAAATGCGGACCTTGTGGTATCTTCAGGCTGGTCGTATTTGCTGTTGATAGTTTAACGTGGTGATCGCAGGTCATAGCCTACTGTATCTTATTTCAAAGTGCACTGATTCTGGTGCCAATCTCCCCCGTTTCGTCATTGTATCTCTGGTATATTAATTTTCTAATGCCAATTCTTGGCAACACCTTGTATAAGTGCACCTGAATTGGTGCCAATTGTCTAATCATTGAATATTTGCATTGTGAATGTGCCAGTTTGTTGCGGCTCTCCTGCATTCGAATAATTTTAGGCCAAAAACATCGGAACATATTAAATCTAGCTGAGATCAATTTGGTTAGTATGCGACGGCAACCTCAGTATAGATGTGTCAATGCTGCATGAATACAATAGTATACCGGGTTATCAAAAATATTAAATATAATAATTGTTCCCCCCCCTTCCAGTTCATATGCCCCCCTTAATACTGAGACCTGGCTACGGGCCTGGGACGCGGGTAGGACCCCCCGGTCTCGCGGACCTGGCCGCTCCTTCAGATCACGCGCGCATATTGGCCTACAGGCCCGTCTGCCCCCTTGTCTATGAGGGTGGCTTCTTTCCTTTGCTTTTGAATAAATGTGTGTTGGCGCCATCTGTAAAGTAGAACTGTATACGTGTTGCCGTGTGTGCGTGTAGTCGGTAGTAACTCTGCGTCATTATTTCTTTTGTTTTACTGTTATAGGTGCATTTTGACTGTTTGGCTGTATATGTGTGCTTTCCGTGTGTCGCGTAATAAATGTGCATTGTGTGAACTGTTTTCCCGTTTCGCTTCGTCTTTTCTTTAATTGACCCTCCATCCTGCTTCACGTAAAGGGTTCGTAGTGGGCTTAATACGCCCGATAATTAATCTGAACCATCGAGGCCGACGATGACACCGCTCGGTTATCACTGTAGCACGGAATGGACCGCTTAAGCGGTTCGTGGCCAGAGTCTGCCTGTGGCGTGATGCGATCGCCCAGTCGACCATTTGCGCAGGTACTTCGGTCGATCGAATTTGGCGAGCGACCCTATCCTGCGCGGGTGGGCAATTGGCACGATCGTGGTGAGGTTAAACCCCCACCCGTGACTATCTCCCGGCGTTGGTCCGAGAGGGTCACGACTGAATTGTCCGTTCCGGTGGGCGAGGAGGCCGCCATTCGAGTCGAGCGGCCGATCGCACGCCGACGGGCGTGAATTCGCAACACTGGTGTCCGGGAGTGGGATTCGAATCCCTCCCGCCTCCCAGCTAAATTCACGGGAATCGGTTCAGGGGTGAGAGGAGCGACCCCCGATTCCCTCCAAATTACGAGCTTTTTAAATTAATCTCTTACGTGAAATAAGATGGAGTTTCAAGGCGAGCGGGTGCCGGGGGTAGAAATGTATATATGTGGAAATGTAGAATCCATGGCCCGGGATGGTACCTCTGGTAATTATAATCCACCGGGGAGCTCAACCCGATATTCTGAGCACGGACTTTGCCGGCAAACTGGGTCGCATAATGGCGGCGCGATCGCACCTCAGCGCAGCACGGAGCGAGCAGCTATTTATGGCGCGGCAAATGGCGCGACACGAGGCGAGCGCTCCCAACAATCGTTTCAAACCACGTGGGCGTGGCAGGCGAGGTCAAGCGCGCCTACGCCGGACATTGGCGGGCTTTGGGAAGAATTGAAGGAAGAATGGAGGACCGAGCTCGAAAAAGGAAAACAGAAACATGAGCTGGAAGTAAAACAATTAAAGGAAAAAATAGGGAAAATAGAGTTGAGTAT
Source organism: Eptatretus burgeri (assembly GCF_056783735.1). Lineage (NCBI taxonomy): Eukaryota > Metazoa > Chordata > Myxini > Myxiniformes > Myxinidae > Eptatretus > Eptatretus burgeri. Next base: position 39,695,500 of record NC_140971.1, on the reverse strand, counting down.
CCATAAGTGGGAACAAGCGGAGAGCGAGCTGAAGAAAAAGTTAGAAGAGCAAAAACGGAAACACAATTTGGGGGTAAAGCAACTAGAGGAGGTAACAAGAGAACAGGAATATCAGGAACAATTGAGGAGAAGAGCATGGTTGGCGTATGAGGAGGTGAGCAGGGAAAGGGATGAGATGTGCAAGGAAAGGGATGAACAGAGTGAGGAAAAATGGAAAAAAAGTTGATGAGATACTGGAGCACGAAGCCAAAGAAAGGGAATTACAAGACGAGCTGGAGAAGTTGAGAGAAGAAAGAACGATAGCAGAGAATGAGACGTTAAGGAACCACACTGTACAGATCGAACAGCTGGAAGCGAACGCCAGATTAAAGAATGAGATGCAAGAAAGAGTAATGATGGAAGAACGAATGAGACAGAAGAAGGAAATTTATCAACGGAAGGAAACCACGAAATTGCAGAATGAGGAACAAGAAAGAGTACTGAAAGAATAAAGATTAAGACAGGAGAAGGAAATCAGTCAACTGGAAGAAATAACGAGATTGCAGAATGAGGAACAAGAGAGACAATGGGATAGAAAACTGAAAGAGTATGAATTTGAAACTGAACGACAAAAGGAAAAAATAGGTTGGAATACGAGGAGAAGTTGAAGGAGCAAGGAATGATGCAGGAAGGAGAAATCAGGAGATTGAAGGACACAAGGAGATTGGAGAGGGAAGAACGAGAGGAACAATGGGAAAGAAAACAAAAGGAACATGAAGCCGAGGTTGACCAATTGAAAGAAAAGGCGAGGCTGGAGTGCGAGGAGATAGACAAAGAACAGCGAATGAAACACAAAAGGGAGATGAACCAAATGAAGCAAACAACGAAACTGGAGAAGGAAAGACAGGAGAGGAAACAAGGAAGGGTAACGAGAGAACAGCGAATGAAACACAGGAAGGAAATGAGTCAATTGAAAGAAACGATGAGATTGGAAAATGAAGAGCAGGAGAAACCGTGGGGTAGAAAACAAGAACAATGTGAGTTTGAAATTGAACAACTGAAACGGGGAGCAAGATTGGAGTCCACGGAGATTGAAAAACTCCGGAGGGAGAACGAAGAACTCAGGAAGTTCTGAGAGGAGGAACGACTCAGAAGGAGCCAGGAAGTGGAACAACGTAATAAGGTGGGATGTGTGACAGCACCACAAGGAGCAATGTTGGTGGTGCAGGACTTGATTGACGCCACTCATCGGATGAAGGAACAATTGGGGCGGGCCCTGATAAAGGAGACACAAATAAAAAAGGAGACGAGGGAAGTAACAAAAACAAAGAAGGAAATGAAAGTATTGCCAGAGACACGGGAGATAGAGAGTGAATTGGACGGGGTTAGTGACGAACACACACATTGAGGTAGTGGAGGGCCATGAGGGGGAGCTGGCGGACTGGTGAGAGACCCGGTGCGGGCAGCTGGATGGCCTCCTCCAGGAACGAGGGGAGGGAATATGCCCCCTTGAGGCGACTCACGACCAGGTGGGTTCGGTCGTGCTTTGCGGGGCCGAGGGGACGGGTGCTGCGAACGGGTGCACGTGCAGCTTGGGGGGTATAGAGGCCCCCGGAACCCCTTGGGGGGACACGAATCCCCAGTGTGGTTGTCCCGGTGTGTGTTGTGCAAGGTGTGAGTGCGGCCCCGTGTGTGAGTGGTGTGGTGGCAAGTGTGCCGAAGTGCGTGCCTCCCAGCACGCCGTGTGTGGATGAGGCACCGTGTGTGGAAGGAGCCACGGGTGCGGGTAAACGGCCATGTGTGAATGGAACCACGTGTGCAAGAGAAATGGCATGCGTGAGTGAGCGGCCGAGTGTGAGAGAGACTGTGTGTGTGAGAGAGCGGTATGTAAGGAAGATGACGGTCGGCATGCGGGAGCACGCAGCCGCGTCTCCCGGGGTGAGTGTGATGGAGTGGAGTATGAGTGTCGTGACACGCAGGTGGGCGTGGATTGAATGGCGACGACGACGACGACGACGACAGCGACAGATAGACAAGGGCTGGGTAGCGGCCGTAGCTATTTTGAGCACCACACCGGGTTCACCCAGCAGCGAGCGCGATGTCCGTGCTGTGCAACGCACGAGGCTGCCACGTGCTCACTTGCGGGAGTGAAGCCCGGTCCGTAAACTACAGCGGTGGATGTTGCCGATCCCGCGGACGGACAAAGTTTAGGCAGGTAAACGGATTCGGACCGGACGGGTTCTCCACGCGGGCGTGTGTGTTAAGCTCCAACGGGCAGAGTACATGTGTTCGCATGGGGAACCCCTCGAGATGTGAGGCTTGTGTTTTTTTTATGCACCGGGTGACGTCATGGCTGCGTGTCGGGTTGGAATCCGGCAGGAGGGTGAATCCCTGCCGGATGGTACCATCCAAGAGGGACGAGGGAAGCGAACAGCTGCCATGACGTCACGCCAAAGGTGCGCGGCTGTGAATTGCCGCGCTGGTGCGCAGGTTGCGAGTTGCCATGCTGGTGCTGCGCGTAATTGAAGAGAAAAAAAAAGCAAGCCTCGCTTTCGGGTGAACAGGATTCCCCGGGCAAGGGGTGGAAGACCCCCCTGCCAGGGCACAGGATGGACACTAGTTAGGGGGAAGGGTTAGCTTAGCTCGACCAGCTTCATGGGGCAGGGGTAAGTCCTCATGGGGCCCGTGGAATAGATTAGGTAGAGGGGTTTTAGTCGAGATTTAGGATGGGAAATGGAATTTTAGGATTTGGAGACAGTGACAGACTTTGGATGTGTAGTGGGGACGTAGCTTAGCTACGTAGTGTTAAAAGGAATGTGCTATTGTTTAAGGGACGACGAGGGAGCACGAGGTAGTAAGGGGAAGTAGTCAGAAGGATGGCAGAGTTCAGCGGTGTGTGTGTTGAAGAGTTGGTGAGTTGTGTGGAGACATGTTGAGTGAGTGAGGCCAGTGGGTCTGTGTGTTTGGAGCGAATGTGGAAAGCATGGTGCGATGAGTGATTGGGGGGAGGAGTGACCCCCGCCCAAGGGACCCCGGGGTCAGTGTAAAGTGAGTTAGCTGGGTTAGTTAAATTGAAAGATGGAAGTCGTTTTGATGTTGGTGAGAGTGTAGGCTCAAAACCCGTTTGGAGGGGTGCAGGAGCCCTGTTGACGGGCTGGGAGCGTGGCTGCGAAAGGTGAGCATCGCTGAGTGGGTACCCCGGGCACCAGGCTAGTCGGCCGTAGTAGGCCAAGGGCCCATGGGGGGCCAGGATAGCGTAGTGGGCACGGGTGCGCCCACACGATGCAGGGGCCCGGGGTGCCGTTAGCCGCGTGGGCAGTGTTGTGGGCACGGGTGACCCTCGGAAAGGGGCCCGGGAAGCCAGCCTGCCACGTGCGCATTTCAGGGGAGTCGCCAGGGAGGGCACTCCCCGGTGTTTAGGGAGCTGGTAGGCTCGGAGGCAGTGTAGTGCCCAGGGGTGTCATCGTCGGAGAATCGGCAGAGGGTAGTGCCTGCCAAGGGGAGCCACGCGTCCCAGCCATTAGACCGTGTGAGGGCACGGGAAGAAAATTGGGGGGCGAGGCCCGAAATTGTAAGGACACCAACACAGGCGACGGTAATCTGGGTTGATAGAACCAATAGTTTAAGCGAGAGGCGCTTGTTGAAAGCCCTGGGGTAGTTGAAAGGCTATTGGATAGGGTAGATTAGGAAGTGTACCCCTCCGCACCATCCATCCCTTCGCTCACGTTGTGGGCCGCTGGACCCACTTTGGGTTAAAGATCGCTGAAGTCTGGGGAGGCCATCCTGAGGCTTCGTTGGACCTCGACACAGGACGCTAGCTCTCCCTTGTTCCCCTCCGGGAAGAGAAAGTAGGGGTTGGGAGTAGGCTAGGGGATGATAGGTTAGCCGAACAAGGATGATAAAGGGGGTTAGGGGACGATTTATAGTGGGGAAGTGAAAATAAAAACAACAAAAAAATAAGTTGGGGCTAAATTGGTTTTACAAACTAAGGGAGTGGGTATGGCCAGTGACAGGCAAAGGCGATAGGTTGGGAGGGAGACAGTAGGCAGGTCCGAGCCCGCCTTCTGAGTGGCCAGCACCACCGCACTCCCTCCATCAAACTGCACTGCAAAGCAAAGGCTGGCCAACTTCATCGGCAGCTGTTGTTTTGCTGCGAGGCCTGTCCCGGCCGGATCGTCCAGGCTGCTGTGCTTCAAGGCCCGGCCAGTTCGTCTGCTGGCTGTGTTTGCCTGCAGCGGCCTTGTTCTGCAGGCTGTGGTTGCCTGCTGCCTTTGCCATGCCATGTCCACTGCCCTCATCTACTTTTTGTCCCCGTTCAATTTTGCTTTGCCCCCCCCCCCCTTGTTCATTGCCATGTGCGCCAGGATCGTCGCAACAGTTTGCAAGCTCCAGGGACTGCCCTGTAGGCAGCCGCATCACAGGACCGCATTGGCGGCCCGTGCAACGTTGTTTGCTGCGTCAGATCATCGCGCGTTCTGCAGGGACTGCCCTGTAGGCAGCCGCATCACAGGACCGCATTAGCGGCCCGTGCAACGTTGTTTGCTGCGTAAAATCATCGCGCGTACTGCAGGGACTGCCCTGTAGGCAGCCGCATTACGGGACCGCATTGGCGGCCCGTGCAACGTTGTTTGCTGCGTCAGATCGTCGCGGGTACTGCAGGGACTGCCCTGTAGGCAGCCGCACAAGGAGACTGCATTTGCGCAGCCCATGTGCCGTTGTTCACTGGGTTCAATTTAAAAGGGGGAGGCCGAGGACTGCGTGTGAGCAGCTGGCCACGTTCCCTGCCACCTGCATTGCATGAGCCAGAGACTGCATGCGAGCAGCCTGGCTCCCTGCTAACTGCTTTTCTCTTTGCAGAGTCCATTGATCCTGGGCCATGGTTTCGTGTAAAATTTGTAAGTTAAGATGTACTGTAAATATGAGTGTGCCCCCGGCATGTCTGTCTTAGCGCCGGCAATTTTATTTAAGTCGTCCGTATGAGTGGGTTTGTTTAGTTAGTTACTCAGCCCTCAGGTTATTTATTTTGGGGACACGAATACCATGAATGTCGCACTCAGGGATCCGAAGGTAAAACGTACTAGGGGAGAACTACACATGATGGCACACGAGAATTTGACGACTCGGGACGAGTCTGTAAAAAGGGGAGGGGGTAGTGTTACGGCTGTGGAAATTCGCAAACCACCATTCAGGGCCCATAGGTGAGATAACTCTAAGTACATGTGTAGTTAGCCCCAAACCCGTTGTTTAGAAGGAATTTATGTGATTCATTCAGGCTGCGACGCTTTGAGATAGCCGTTTTTCTGTTCTATCTTTATTTTGAACCAACCACGTCTCAACCGCCATCACACAACAACCACCTTAACCACCATGCCAGCCATTGTCACCAACTATAACGATGCTCCAACCTTCAGACAACAACAACGCCAACAGCCACGGCCTTCACCTTCACAACTCAATCCCGCAAACATCGCATCACCGTCATTCCCAAACGGCACCATAACCATCAAACCACCACCGATAAACCCTCCACCACCCTCACCTCTCTCCTACGGCCATTCCTGCACCACCTGTGAATGCTGAGCGTCGGGCTGTCTTGGGCTCATTCAGCGATATGCACCAAGCCGCGAGTGCAAATAGCAGCCTTTCCGAGGAGAATTCGGATCAAGAACGCTACACGCCCACTTCTGATCCATCCAATTAGCAAGCGCGGAGCGGCTTGGCCCCGCCTCCAGGCGCGTCTGTGGGAAATCAAAATATGCAAATTCTAGGATCAGGGGAGGTTCAGGCCCACGTTTCCTCCGTCCAATTGGCGAGCGTGGCTCCGCCCCCGAGGTGATCCTGATCCGGAAATTTGCATATTGTTTTCTCCTGCCGGCCTATAAAACGGCGAGCGCAAGGTGAATCATGGCAGTCAGAGTTTTGGTAAGAGAGTCATCGGGCAGAGTGTGGCAGCGGCAGAGTGTGGCAGAGAGTGGAGTCGGGTGGCGAAGGCATCGAGTTGGGTTCTGCAGTCGGCTGAGGAGAGTTGTGGGAAGAGGCCAAGGAGCTCGGCTCCGAGGCGAGAAGGTCGGCGACGTGGTCGCGGTGTGAGATCGCTCGTCACGGGACCCAAGCCAGCCAGCGATTCTCCCTCCCCCGGGGCATCAACAATTCCCCCTTTCCCCCGCGCTGAGATAGTGCAACAAGGGAGCCCCGTTCCCACCCCACTCCAAATGTCGTGCCAACGAAACCCGCCAAGGAGCACGGAGTCGGGGCACAGCCACGCGGCTACATCTGCGGCTCGTCCGCCAACGCGTCACGAGGACGCAGGTAGGACCCCCCGGTCTCGCGGACCTGGCCGCTCCTTCAGATCACGCGCGCATATTGGCCTGCAGGCCCGTCTGCCCCCTTGTCTATGAGGGTGGCTTCTTTCCTTTGCTTTTGAGTAAATGTGTGATGGCGCCGTCTGTAAAGTAGAACTGTATAAGTGTTGCCGTGTGTGCGCGTAGTTGGTAGTAACTCTGCGTCATTGTTTCTTTTGTTTTACTGCTATAGGTGCATTTTGACTGTTTGGCTGTATATGTGTGCTTTCCGTGTGCCGCGTAATAAATGTGCATTGTGTGAACTGTTTTCCCGTTTCGCTTCGTCTTTTCTTTAATTGACCCTCCATCCTGCTTCACGTAAAGGGTTCGTAGTGGGCTTAATCTTCTTCTTCTTCTTCTTTCGGCTGCTCCCGTTAGGGCTCGCCACAGCAGATCATCCGTATGATCCGCATAGTGATTTGGCACAGGTTTTACGCCGGATGCCCTTCCTGACGCAACCCTGGTCGCCTCTCACGACACAGAGATATGGTACACCTATTTTAACCGGGGTATACACCGGCCCAGTATACTGGTACTCATTTCGCCGACCTCGGAAGGATGACAGGCTGAGTCAACCTCCTGGTGTATTAATTCAGTGGCCCAACGGGGCTTGAACTCAGGACCTTTTGGATCCCAAGCCGCTGCCCTAACCACTGCGCCAACACCAGGCTTCGTAGTGAGCTTAATATGCCCGATAATTAATCGGAACCGTTGAGGCCGACGATAACACCGCTCGGTTATCACTGTATCACGGAATGGACCGCTTAAGTGGTTCGTGTCCAGAGTCGGCCTGTGGCGTGGTGCGATCGCCCGGTCGACCATTCGCGCAGGTACTTAGGTAGATCAAATTTGGCGAGCGACCCTATCCTGCATGGGTGGGCAATTGGCATGATTGTGGTGAGGTTAAACCCCCACCCGTGACGAGCTCCCGGCGTTGGTCCGAGAGGGTCACGACTGAATTGTCCGTTCCGGTGGGTGAGGCGGCCGCCATTCGAGTCGAGTGGCCGATTGCACGCCGGCGGGCGCGAATTCGCAACAATATACATGGAACATTTTAATGATAATGATGATTTATCTTTAAATGGTAAGCATGAGTCAATATTTATTTCAATATTATCATGATGAGTTGAACATCTTGATGTGAAACGATTTTGTCATGTTAATGTTTTCATTTTTTTTCCTTTCTGTTTTTATCTACCACACTATTTTTTACTGATTACAATATACAAATACATATATTGCTTTAAAATTATTTGGATCAGACTTCACTGCAATGCTTTATAAAAAATATTATTCGACTCGTCTTTTAAAAACGATAAATGTATAAACAGGCGAGCATTGGGTGGCTTTGACACCAACTCTCTGGTGGTAGTACTTGCTCCATATGCACTTCACACTCGTACAGGCTTCATCTGAATTAACCCCACTACACGTGACGGCTTCGATTGCGAAAAGGATTGCAGCCACGTGGCTGCAGCACTCGCCCAAACCTGCCATACAATAGGCCTTATTCAGATGACGTCACTGGTCACGTGACTGTGTCAGCTCCGCCATATTGAGTGGCAAGAAAGTATACCGCATCCATAACAACCAATAGTCTCCACTTCAACTACACCGTTATTTCCAAGCAAGCGATTTTTTTTTTGGTTTCTGCAAATGGGTAAGAGTTGTTGTGCCCCAGGATGTACTACAGGCTCTGGAGTGCAGTTTTACTGCTTTCCCGTCGAAGTAGGCCGACAAAATATTTGGATATCGGTTCTGAGAAGAGAAAAATGGTGACCTGGCAAACATGACTGGTTGTGTGGCCTTCACTTTGTCTCCGGTATCTAACTAATTTCTGATACGTTATTTCAGTAGTTGGTATTAAATAGCTGGTGGTTACAAAATATTGTCTGATTTGTATCATTAAAATGCATTATATCCCTTGTTTTATTGACAGAATGACATAGGCTAGATCGCCTTTCTAACAGCTGTCTAACGCGCACAGTTCTGAGTTGTTTCCCTACAGAAAGTCACATCGATATGTATAATACATAAAAAAAACTAGCACTTGGGAATATCCACAGCAGTGTGGCATTACACCGTATGTTTGTCATGGAAAAAATATAATGTATCTGTAATCAAACTGACGAATGAAGATTTTCTACAAACTTAGCATTTAGACAAGAGCTTCACTTGAAATTAACTTGTGGCAGCAGTCAGGTTAAAAAAGTGACACTGGTTGCTGAACAAAACAAGCAACAACGAATACAATAATAGTGAAATGAAAGAAAACAGGCTTAACCTTTGCCCTCACGATAATACAGTTCTTGTCAGCTTTCGTCGACATTATGTCACGAACAAACCCGGCGACATAATATGAGTAAGCGTCCATACTCTTGAAGGCTTTCAGGCTGGCTTGAGTGTAAGGACTCGGCGTTTCAACGAGGTAAACATAGCTGTCAGGGAAAACGATTATAGGCCAAAATTTCCTTTCTATTGACAATTATCCTTTGAAATAATATAAGGATCTTCACAAAGACCACACAGCTTCAGTTTTTCACAGTACCTCTTCTTAGAAATATCATCTAATCCATGGAAATAGCCCAGAAGTTCGCGTGACACGTGCGTGGTAGCCATGATTTTTTGCCACTCAATATGGCGGAGCCTTACCTTCCGCTGTTACGTCACTCGCTTAGTGCATAGAGACTATTGCAATGGACCGCTATGACGTAGCCATGTGTTTTATCGAGGCAAAGCCATGGTTCATATGGTTTGTCGGTCAGGCGCTGTCCGGGTACAACCAATCCCTTAATGAAAACAGCACTAACTGCGGGTATTTCATGCTGGAGCACCTCATGAACATGGCCCGAAATGAAATAATTATAGGCATCCAGTGATTTATAGGCCTGAAGCGCTTCTCCCGTGAATGGTCCTGGTGTTCGAATGAGGTAATTATATATGCTGGGGTACTGCAGCGGGGGCAGCTGCCTTGGATTACATATCCACCTACTGTTCGGAATGGAATAAGGATCAGGCAGAACAATCTCCACTTCACCCACACAAACTTTCAACTTTTCCTCATATCTCGCCCGATCGGTGGTAGACGGGGATAGAAAATGTATCGAAGGAGTGCCCATCTGGAATGATCAGGTTCTAAATCGATCAAATTTGAAGGAAACAATATTCAAATATACCGCCACACTTTATCTCCACGCAAAGCTTAAGTAGACCGGAAGTTGGACTGCCACCCGATAGTTCGCGCATGCGCACAAACACGCAAATGTTTACATACAGCGATCGCTCGTATGTCGTGATGTACGAACGATCAGACCGACCACGATGCGTTCAACTTCATGAAGATTTTATTGAGAACGTTCAGCTCCATTGTTGTCACGTGTGTCACGCATGCGCACAAGGAACTCACATCAAACTCAAGGGAGGGTGTGACGTCACAGTTATTTTCCCCCATTTGAATTGTTTTCTGATGAAGATGCGGATTAAAAATAATGAATGTGTGTTGAAGGTTATACCGATGGATACCCAAGGAAGACACCACACCTACAAACTGAGATATGTTCTGTGATGGTTCGAACGTTTAATCTGAGCGTGAGAGGTCAGAGGTTCCTGTCCAGAGGCCACATAAAGGGAGGGGGGAAATGGGACAATGGGAGGGGAGTTCGACTGTCCACACTGTATTACACTGTACGTCTATCAGTGAGATAGAAAACGTTAACTGTTCATTTTGGTGGAGGTATACGCTCTACCGAGTGCCGGTCTCGTCCCGGACTCAAAAAAAAAACATTAAAAAAACAATGGAGTAAATAAACGTCATCAGCCGAGCCAGGGTGTGTTCCGTTAGCAAGCGGCTTGCTAATGCTTGCCAAGCCACTCGTTCCATATCAACCACTTTGCAAGTGCTCGGCAAGCGGAACAATCGACACAACGAGATGTACGGGGTGTTAAGGGGTCGAAATGGTCTTGAAACTGTGTTGGGGGTGTAAAGGGTCTGTGTTGTCTAAAGATCTAAAAGTTTCGTTCCAATAATATGTCACGGAATTGATAGACGGACGTAGTCACGTGGGTCCATCGACACTTCACCTCCATCCCGGCAGAGGAGAGGTGGAGTTTGAAAATTTCAGCTCAGTCTCAACTCTAAAATTGTCTTAAAAGGGGCTAAAGGGTGTATGTAGAGTATGAGGAGAGAATTGGGTGATGTAGATTGGGAGACTCTAACAACAGGACAATCAGCATCAGAGAAATGGGAAACCTTCAAGGAGCAAATGTGTGGAGTGCAGTGTGTGTACATTCCAATGAGGTGTAAAACTAGAAGTAGAAAGAGACCAGCGTGGTTGAGCAGTGAGATAAGGACCACTATTAAGGAGAAACAGAAGATATCTATGAGGTTTAAAATAACATGACTGGAGTTAGATTTCTATCACGATCGAAGTAATCAGAGGCAAGTGAAGAAAATAACTCGGCAAGCCAGAAGAGAGGATGAGAAGGGCATGGCCAAGAATATTAAACATAATAGCAAGGTGTATCAGGGGAAAAGAACAGGTTAGGACCAGTGTGGGCCCATTGAGGAATAGCACCGGGAGAGTGGTTCGCGAAGAAAGTGAGATGGCAGGCTTATTAAACAGGTATTTTACTTCAACTTTTACACAGGAACAGTCAGCAGAATTGCCAATAGCTGAGAGTGTCTCTCGAGGAGGTGAGGAAGGGCTTTTACAGAAGATCCAGGTTGGAGTGGAGGAAGTAATGTAACAGCGAGGTAATCCAAGAGAAGGGAAGTATCCAGGCCCAGATCATATGCAACCGAGAGTATTGAGAGAGGTGTCTGAGCAAGTAAGCGAGATGTTAACCGGTATTTTCAATAGTTCACTGGAGTCAGGACAGGTACTGGAGGATTGGAGAGCAGCAAATGTGACAACATTATTTAAGAAAGGATATAGAGAAAAATTGGGAAACTTTAGACCTGTCAGCTTGACTTCAGTTGTGAGGAAGGTGTTGAAGACATTAATTTAGGACCAGATGAAGAACCATTTAAACAAATACAAACGAATTAAAAGTAGTCAGCATGGGTTTACCAAAGGTAGTTTCTGTTCAACAAATCTTTTAGAGTTTTATGAAGCAGTGTCTGGTTGGGTGGATGAGGGAAAGGCAGTGGACAGAGTATATCTCTACTTTAAGAAGGCATTTGATGAGGTACCACGTCGGAGGTTGTTAGCCAAAGTGAGGGCTTGTGGAGTGGCTGGTCAGGTAGCTAATCGGATTGCAAACTGGCTTCGTGGTCGGAAGTCAAGAGTGGCTGTAAGTGGGAGGATGTCTTGCTGGGAGGATGTATGTTGTGGGGTTCCTCGGGGATCAGTACTTGGACCATTACTGTTCATTATTTACATCAACGATTTGGAAAATGGGGTGAAGAGTAGGCTTCCCAAATTTGCAGGTGACACAAAGCTTGGAGGTGAGGTGGATAGCAGAGAGGGTGGTGATCATATTCAGGAAAGTATTGATCCTTGCATAGATTGGGAAAAAGATTGGCAGATGGAATTTAACCTGAGCAAGTGTAAGGTGTTGGGGATGGGAAAAAACATAGTGTATGTCATTGTGTAATTTGGTCAACTTTTCATATAGAATCTGGAAACTTGTAATTTTTCACTTCCTATGTTTACAGTGAACACAAAAACAGCTGTTTCCAATTTTTTTATTCATAAGCAGTCACTAAAATTTGAGAAATCGCCATATTTTACCCATTATAGTACATTCAGAGATAATAAAAAAAATATCTGTTCAGCTAAATTTAACCCAGTTGGGCATTATTTACGAACCCCCCCAAAAGATGACAGCCAAATATGCACAAAAAGGATGTTCTGTAGCATTGAGAACATACAATTTGAATGGATTTGCAAATACAAAACACAACTAGAATGGGCATTCGGTAGAGCGCATACCTTCGCCTCCGCTACTTTTTGTTCTTGGCATGAGAGTGGGGGGAACATAACAGTGAACATTTTGGTGTTGGTTTCATGCAAATCGGTTTTGATTTGACCGTGTTATGACAAAAACCGCATATTTTGAAAGGTCGTGACCCCACTGACCTTTGACCCCCAACCGCTAACAAGGGTAATGACGTAATTGTGTCATGTCGCCCATCACAAGATTGGGCAATGAATTCTGAACATTTTGGCATCGGTTGCATGCCAATTAGATCAAAATTGACCGCGCTTTGGTAAAAATACGAATTTGACCTTTCCGTGACCTTGACCTTTGACCCGATCGCTCCCAAAATCTAATCAAATGTTCCTTGGATAATAACCCATCATCCCACCAAATTTCAAGCGATTTGGTTTAATACTTTCTGAGTTATGTGAATAACAAACAAACACGCACACACATATTCACAAATAAATAAATAAATAAATACACAGCGACCAATACATAACCTTTCGCAGAATGCGAAGGTAAAGATGCTTCGACATATATAATTATTTGGTCATCCAAGTCCTCATTTTCCTCGTCATCGCTTGAATTTGCATCAGTTGCGACATCGTTGCATGTGTCCTCAGCTCCTTCACAATTGCAGAGCTCTGTACAGGTGAGATTATGTGCCTTACAAGGGCACCACCGTCCACTGCACTTACTGGCGACACAGGAACACTTCACAAGTTCCACCACAGCCTCCGGTGCTGCTGGAACTTTTGAGACAACTGTGACATAGTGGCCGTCCTCCAGTTGTCGCCATCCCAGAGTAATAGAATCCAGTAGAATTGGTACAGCTACCAAGTCTTGCAACCATATGTTGGCTTGTAGGTGTGCGCGCAATATATGCTCAGTGATGCATCCTTGAGTCAGAAGTAGCTTCTCCACACCTTGGTTACCCTTCAGCTGCTTGAACATGTGCCACCTCAGTGCCTTGGCTGATGCAAACCCAGAGTTGAACAGCTGACGCACAAACTTTTCACATCCAGACAACACCCCTGGTGATGGGTACACACCAACACCAAGTCCAGCAAGAGCACAGATAACATCTTCGCCTGCCTTCATGAAGACTTTGAAGAATGATGACTTCCCCTTTCCTTTGATGTGACCAGTGGTATCACTACCACTGAGTGCATGCAATCCTGGCAATGCTGCTGCTCTTTCTGCACCTAGAGCAACATGGATGGGCTTGAGTTTGATTTTTCGTCGTCCATCTCCAGTGCCCATGATGTTAACACTGTCCAGCTTCAGATCAGGTACTCTTCGCAGAGCAAGCACTAGCACATCAGTATCACAAGAATATATGTGCACAGTATTGCCCAGATGACTCACTGCCACTGCATACGAGATCAACAGTGTATCAGCTTCCTCTTGTGTACTCAGAATGCTCACCATATTTGGCTGGGAAGAAAGGACGCCTTTCTGGGTGTGTGGTGATCGGCACTTTGCACAATCGAACAGCTTTTTGTGCAAGATACAATACAAGATTGGCTTTTGTTTCCTTAGTGCTCAGAAATGACCTGAAGTCTTTAATGCATGTAGTATCGTTTACTTTATACCCCTTGTCCTGTGTTCTCCCTGCCGTACGAAGCTGTCTGGTTCTATCCTTGAGCGTATTAATGATGCTGTAGTTGTCAAATACTAGGTATGCATCCATGTAACCAACCGATTTACCATCAACCCTTCGAATAAAGCAGTCCAACAGATCTTTACAGGTTTTAATTTGGCTTTTGTAGACAACCATCTCCTGTACAAGAGCCATGCCATCTATTATGATGCTGGTGTTGGGTGGTTGACTCCTCTCCAATGGATGTTTGAGACGTGGCAGACTCTGCAACCATGCTCTCGAGTTCGTGAATGAGGATAGACTTCTTGGTACTGGGTAGTAGGGAACCATCTGGCTTCATTCGTGTGGCATTGGAACTAGCAAATTCATGCTTTCCTACGATGTCTTCCAGATCGAGTTCTCTTGAAGATTTTGCAATGAGGAGTAAGCGAACAAACAGGGAGTTTGTTGCTTTCAAGCTGACCACTTCCGATTCTGTCTTGAGACTGACAGTTTTGCATCCATCATTCCATGACAGGTACTTCAGTTTTGACATTTTGTCCCACATGTTTTTCTCACCATTGACTCTTTTGTACATGTGTGACAAGTGCCTTGTTCCCACGCATCTCTACGTCCAGGATGTCGTGCTGTACTGATGCAGGCATTATCCTGTTCGTCACAAGGTTGACCATCTTCGTTCTCTGATGTAATGAAAGGGTTTGATTTTGCCACCACACTCTTCAGTTGCCTTACTGCTTGCTCCTGTCGTGTGGTTTTAGCTGAAGAATGCTGATGGTGCTTCTTTGCTTTGGTTTTCAAAATGTTCAGCATCCGTTCAGTCTCTCCAGCAAGCCTTGCGAGTTCTGGCGAACTCAGACAGTACTTCAGCAAACCTTGAGGATCAGTTGTTAGGCCAGAAATGGCACCATCACTTTTATGTACTTTGTTGAGATGCTCTTGGGCTTGATCTGGGCCAATGGATGTGAATGCAAAGGGATTTGTGTTGACAACAAACTCTCCACTTTTCAGATCGTTCCATATGTGTGGATGGCTGGTTTGTAGTTGGTACATATGTGCTATGTGATCTGGAATGTTCTGGGCATAGTCATGCCTGTTGAACGCGAAGAAGTAGACACACATCTTTTCTAGACAAGCAAGATGCAAAGGCCAGTTACAATCCCGGGTAGCTCTCATGAACTGGAGCAGGTTACTGACTTGCTTCATGTACATACGAGCTCATTTGTACATGGGATACTTGTCGTTCTTCTGGTCGAACTCTTCTATGTCTATTATAGATCTTCTACTGCATACACTGTGTCTAAAAATACGAAAAAAAAATTGTCATCAAAATTTTTATCGATTTTCGTCACTCGCTGGCCGCCATCTTGGATTTTTGTCATTAGCAATGTTTGAAAAAATTGGAAACAGCTGATTTGTAGTCCTATGTGATCTTAGGAAGTAAACAAACACAAGTTTCCAGATTGTCCATGAAAAGTTGACCATTGTATGAATTGCGACATAACAACATACACTAACATTGAAAATACAGATTACATGATACAAGGGGTAATTTTGTAGTGTGTCACACAGGAGAATAATCTATGTATGTATGTATGTATGTATGTATGTATGTATGTATGTATGTGTGTGTATATATATATATATATATATATATATATATATATATATATATATATATATATAAATAAATAAGGTTAGCAGTCAGCACAGTACCAGGCAGCTATCGGTAAGGCAAACAGGGTTTTCGGATGTATTCGGAGAGGGATCAATTATAAATCAAAAGAGGTGGTGTTAACATTGTATCGGAATTTCGTGAGAGCCAC
>NC_140971.1:39488007-39679329 GCF_056783735.1 Eptatretus burgeri | reverse complement strand
AAAGGCAGAAAGTAACTGCGTTTCACGTCCCACAAAGTATTTTTTTCATGAAATATCACCATTTTCATTCCTCCGCATAATGTGATAATTAACGTACCTTCATTGGGCGGTGTATACGAGACACCTTCTGGGATCGCTGTGGCCAAAACGTGCATCACCTCGTACCTTTGTAATTGAAATGTCACTTTTTTTCCTCAAAACGGTATCTTCATTTAATGATCGAAGATGCGTTGTTCAGTCTTCAAATGTACATGAGACCTTGAAAACAATCTGATATATAGTTACCTGGGAAATGGGGAACAGCATCGACCAATGCACACGTCTCTGGCTCAGGCGGAAGTGTCGCTTCATTTATTGGCACACATGATGATCACCACATACATTCGATTACACATACTGTTATGTATACATCTATCGAAAATTCCAGCAGTGTGTGTGTGTGTGTGTGTGTGTGTGTGTGTGTGTGTGTGTGTGTGTGTGTGTGTGTGTGTGTGTGTGTGTGAGTGTGTGTGTGTGTGTGTGTGTGTGTGTGTGTGTGTGTGTGTGTGTGTGTGTGTGTGTGTGTGTGTGTGTCCCCGACCGCTGTTTCTCGACAACCACTGGTCCGATCTAATTGAAACTTGCCAGGTTTATTGCTGGAGCCCTGTGGATGTGCCTTTTCAAGGTTTGATATTAATCGGACAAGTGGTTTCCAAGTTATGGCCATTTATTTACCAACCAGTGACAGGACATGGAGCTATGACATCACGATTGACGTCACAATTCTTTTATTTGTTTATTATTATTATTTATTTTCTTTGCACGTGCAGCCACGCACGTACGGGCACATACTAGTTTTACAAAAGGAACACACTGACCCGATGACACAACGCTCAGGACATGTGCTTAAATTATGCATATGGCAAAATTTACGGATTTCGAGAAAAACTACCAAACCAATAAAATTCAGAAGCCAACCTGAGTAACAATCTTATGATAATTCACCAAATGTCCGTCCGTCCGTCTGTCTGTTCCCAGGTACCGCAAAAACGGTGAACCGATCGCAACCATTTTTTGGGTGTTTAATCCTGGGACCCCTTGGACTAAAATAGGCATAAATATAATTACATGACCCCATCGACGGCTCCCATAGGGAGCGGGTGCTTCTTGTAATATTAATTGAAGATGTTGACCCTGGTCCCCTGTTGGCAACAACACCGTCACTCTTACATCACTTATGGTTGTCGGGAATGGTGCTCATTCCAGGTATGGATTGATTTTGATTATTATTCCAGGAATGGATTGATTTCTCTGAAAGTAGTGAATATAGCGCATTACGTTGTTGAGTTAAGTATTGATGCTGCAAGTAAGTCTGTGTCGTACGCTATTGTGTGATTTTGAGTTGCAAGGCCTACCCACTCGGGGAATTGAATACTGGGTGTGCGCTGCCGCTCGCCACGTCGCCACAGGGCGAATCCCCCTTACCTGTGGCTAAAATTTTAAACCACCCATTAACCACTGTGACTAATCCATGTTATAGTGGTTTCTTTACCAGTTTTAGACGAAATTTGGGTGATTTTAGCACAGAATTCAACCTTCGTTGCGACGGCCGCCATTTTGTATTTTTGGATTACGGAATCACGCGTGATTTCGTACAAGCTTATATACACTGACTTTAGTAGTTTTAAACTAGTTTCTAGTCAAAAAAAATCGATCGAAATTACGCATGATTCCCATGATCCTCGTCTCAAAATTTTATTTTAATTTTTTGGAATTTTTTTTCTTTTTTTTCCGGAATGATTTGGCGCTACTCGGCGCTACATGCTTCGTTGGGTCAGTGGTTGCCAGGTGAGTTTTGACACAATCAGTAGTAGTACCTGTAGTAGGACGAGTTTGTTTGGATGAGTGAGTTTGATGGGTGACGTTGGTTGGTTGGATGAGTGAAGTTGAGGGGTGAGATTGGTTGGAAGTGTGAGTTTGATGTGTGAGATTGGTTGGATGAGTGAGTTTGATGGGTGACTTTGGTTGGTTGGATGAGTGAAGTTTTTGGGTGAGATTGGTTGGATGAGTGAATTTGACTGGCATGAGGTTGGTCCAATCCGGGTCCACAACCACCCCCATCCCCCACTAGTGTAATGTCCAGGGAGCAGTGAGACACGGAGAGTCGTGAGGGTTGTCGTAACTGTTTATTGCGTTCCCGGATGAACACTACTACGAGCCTCTCGCGGGCGCGAACAGCGATATGCATTGCAGACACGTGACCACTATCACAACTCCTCCACGCCCCTCAACGCTCCATGCCAATACACCACAACTACCACCTACAAAAGGCACAACGACCATACCCCCCCCCACCCCACACACACACACCATCACCACACCACCACCATCCCTCACAATCACCACCTCCCCTGATGGTCGGTCATTCAACCAATCTCACACGTCAAACTCACTCATCCAACCAATTTGAACAATCCAACTCACTCATCCAACCAACCTCACCCATAAAACTCACACATCCACCTTAAAATTAACTTATTATTTCATTTTGCTAAAAAAAAAAACTTTTGAATAAAATATGTGGCTATTTTCTTTCTCCTGTGGCTAATCATTCTAAACCTGGATTAGCCACAGTGGCTAATTCTTTTTGAAAGCCAGAGCACACCCAGGAATACAATGGGAGCGTTTCCGGTTTGGTCAAACTAAATGTGTTCTGGAGACAGCGATTGTACAAGGATACAAGTGGATAATTGCCTTGTTATAATACATCATGGGGCATTCTGTGCATGATTCATTGAATGGTATAGAGAACCGAATGGGTCGCTCTTCCAACATTTCCTGTTGCCACGAACGCCGCTTTGCAATGTGCCAAGCCTGCATCTCATATTTTGTACCTTTCATTGTTAGTCCAGCAAAATAACTCATAATTGGAATCGTGACTGCTCTGATCCTTCTGCCTCATCACTCTCCACCATCACACACAACAATACCATTTTCGTGCAACATTTTAGTGAGCCAGGCAGTAGTAGATTTTTTTTTCCATCAATCACAAGAGCCTGAGCTAACTTCACGAGTGAATGAAACCATGACAAAACCAGGCACAACAAATCCCACCCATTAAAGGCATAAAGTTATTTTGGGGATCATATTTTAATTTTCGTAACCATGTTTTAGTTTTAATGGAAAATTTGTAATTTTGACCGATGACCGTGACTCCCAAAATTTCGGACCCTACCGATCTTCACAAATATGCATTTTTCACTATAGGAATGGGTCGGATGAGAAGTGACAAATAGAATAAGCTTCACTATAAGCTTAGTTTGAAGTAAATCAGATCATTTTTGACGAAGTTATGAGCGAAAAACGATTTTGATATTTTCGTGACCTTGACCTTGACTGACCTTTGATCCAATTGGACCCAAAAGTTAATGGGGTCATCCAAGGTTCATTGCCCACCTGTGGATTACATTTGATAGTGTTTGCTAAAGCTGTTTTGCCATAAAGTTGCTAGCAAATAGACAGACAAACAAACAAACCGGACGATTACAACATCCCGCTCCCTCCCTCTGGGGGGGGTGGGGGGGGGGACAATAAATAAAGAAATAACACATGTAAACGTGGCATGAGCTGTTATCCAAGATGAATCTCGAAGGGATGCAGGAGAGTAGGTGCGCTGTGTTGAATGAGTTAGATCAGGAACAGCTTATGAAGGCATTTTTTTTTTTTTGTATACCTGGTCGAGGCTCGTGAGAGATCTAACACACAACACACAGCAAGGGGGGAATGAGACAAGAGGGGTGGGAGTGGGAAGGACAAAACAGAGGGAAACAGAAACATTAGATCTGGGATGGGACGGGGAACATGGGGAATAGAAGATGGACATTACAGGGACTTTCAGGAAGGAAAGCAGGGAATTTGAAGGAAGTGGGCTTGGGTGGATTATCGGGGGTATAAAAGATCGAGGATTTGGATGGGGGATGTGTAAGTAGTGAATATCGCGCATTATGTTGTTGAGTTAAGTAATGATGCTGCAAGTAAGTCTGTGTCGTACGTGGTGGTGGTGGTGAGCAGCTGTTTTGAAGGCCTGGAGGGAAGAATGGGATTGAATAGAGTGAGGGAGTTTATTCCAAAGGTGGGAAAAAAGAGGAATGAAAGAGTGAAGGTGAGCAGTCATTCGTGATTTTGGTAGTTTTACCAGAAGGGGGGGTTGTTGGCGGACCTTGAGCACCCTGCGGCAATGTGGTGGGGACAAATCACAGAGAGAGCAGGGGGGGCGAGGCTGGAGAGGACACGGGAGAAGACAGAAAGACCACTGACCAGCCTGCGGTGAGAGTGAGAGGCCCAAAGACTCGGCCTCATCGCGGGAGATGCTAATGATCCGAAATGCCCTGGTTTCCACAGCGTTCTCGGCTCAGGTGGGCCGAGGAAGGACTTTGCACGATGGAGGATTCCCAGTCGGCGACTGGCTTTGGAGGCGAGGTTTGAAATGTGGCTTTCCCAGGAAAGGTCATGGCAAATAGTGTTACCCAGAAGCTTGAAAGAAAGGACTTCCTCCAGCGGGTTGTTGAGAAAGTGGATGGGGGGGGGGGTTCTAAACGGTCCTTTCGGAGAGACATAGTGAGAGTGTGAGATTTGTCCGGATTGAAAGACATGTTCCACGTGTTGGACCAGTTTGTGATTTTATCTCGATCTGCAGTGGGTGAAGAACCTGCTGCTTGCCAGTCTGAGGGATGACCGATGGTTCGGCAGAGGGTGGAGTTATCAGCAAAGAGATATAGAGGATTTTCCAGAGAGTCGGAGAGATCATTGATGAAAACCAGAAAAAGAACAGGGCCCAGAACACTACCTTGAGGAACTCCAGCCTGGACAGGAAGAGGGGATGAAAGAACTCCATTTAGGGCCACACGTTGACTGTGACAGGAGAGGAAGTCTGCGAGCCATGAGTGGAGATGGCCTTGAATACCATAGGAAGAGAGTTTGGTGAGCAGGGCAGGGTTGCCAGACAGTGTCAAAAGCACGCGATATGTCCAGGGATACGGCTCGGATTTCCTGTCTGGCATTGAGGACCTCCATCCATTGTTGGGAGAGCAGAAGCAGCATATCCAGGGTAGAGTGACCTGGTCTGAAACCAAATTGATGATCAGAAATGAAGCCATTGGAGAAGAGGAAGGATTTAATGTCTGAAGCGATGATGGATTCCATAACCTTGCTGATGATTGGGAGAAGACTGATTGGTCTGCAGTTGCAGGGATCTGTTTTTTCACCTTTTTTATGCAGGGCAGTGATGTTGGCTGATTTCCAAGCAGATGGCAGATGACATTGAGCAAATGAGATGGTGAACAGAACCGAGAGAGGGTGAGCAAGAGCAGAAGAGCAGGTTTTCAGGACACGTGGGCTGATGCCGTCTGGACCGGTTGCAGAATCTGAGTCGATGTTTTACAGCAAGCTCTCCACCTTGTCAGGAGAAAAGGACACAGAGTCCAGGGACAGTTGGGTGTGACTGGGTTTGGTGGGTAGAGAAAGCGATGGGTTTTGGACACAAGATTTAGCTGCAAACACCGAGTTTAGGCATTCAGCCTTTTCACGTGCGGTATCAGCAGTGCGGCCATTTGAGGTAAGGGAGGGGATGGAGGCGGAACATACACCAGAAACAGATTTGATTCGATGCCACTAGGATTTTGAGGAGGGAGAGAGGTTTGAAAGTTCAGACTTGAGCTTCCAAAGATGTTGTTTTCTGGCTCCCCTGAGGGTAGATACACACATGTTCCGAGCTTTATGGAAGGAACTGAGATTACCCTCAGTTGGGTTTGCTTTCCATGAGGCAAAGGCAAGTTGTTTCAGGACAACTGCCTCGCCACAAGCTTCAGTAAACCAAGGGCGGGAGGAAGGGTAAGACAACTGAAGACGAGAGTGGATAAATCTGTGCATGAGGCAGAGCAAGTTTCTTTGAAAGAATTCCCAGGATGAGTTGATGTTGGAGAAAGTAGTGATAGGAGACCAGTCTATAAGTTTGATGGCTGCTTGGAGACCCTGCCAGTCGGCTGGAGTGAAATGCCAGACTCGACGGCGGTGAGGTAGTTCTCTGATAATAGCCAGAGAGATGTCCACTTTGATAAGGACGTGGTCAGAAGAACCGATTGGTGCAGAGGAAGAGCAGCAGATATTGTCAGGGAAATTTGTCAAGATCAGATTCAGAAGAGATGGAGTACAATTGGTTGAGATCCGGGTCGGGAAGTTGATCGATTGAGTGAGTCCCAATGATTCGCAGAAAGCTTTTGCTGAAGCGCCATGACAGGTACCCACACCTAGCCAACTGGCATGATGACAATTGAAGTTGCCACATGTGAGGAAGAGAGAGTTTGGATGAGAAGATAAAAGTTGGTCCATGTTTTCAGATAGTGAGGTGTCGATGGAGTCATCAGTGTTAGGTGGATGGTACAGTACACATATAAACATGAGGTGGGAGTGCAGGGGAAGCCGTAGCCAGAGGTATTCCTGGGGGTGTGGGAGAGTGAGGGCAGTGCATGGAGAGTGAGGAATAGAGTCTTTGATTCAGAGAGCAACACCTTCACCAGGACGAGGCTCAGGTATGTCATACCGGAGGAGGGAGTAACCAGGGAGAGAAACTTGGGAGTCAGACACGTCTTGGGGGAGGAAAGTTTCTGTTCGGCAGATTATGTCTGGTTTGTCAGTGGCAACCTGTATGGAAAGATCTGAGAGGTTTGAGTGAAGGCCCCAGATAGTAGTACCAGTGGTAGTACTTCAATCTTTCGCAGTGAATTTCTTGCTACGTCTATGGACCTTTTCCTTTGTCTACAGTCGTGACAGAAAGGATAGAAACCTTCTACTGTCACAAGATTTTAAACAGTACCATAATGGATACATGTGTCCTCATACGCAGCAGAATAATAGGTTAATTATATTTGTGATCTGCAGTCAAGATTGGCTCGCACATGAATGTTCATCAGAAGTGAATCGTCCTCTTCGCCAGCCTCAATATTCCGAAACACACTTTCACACCTGTACAGGATCGACTCCATCTCAACTTCAAGTTCATTCTTCATCTTCTTGGTCGGTCTATTGGAGGCATGGAGGCACCTCCACTTATCGCACTCCTCACACTGAATGACAGTTCCAACGTTCTTTGCTGTGTGAGCAGTATGATTGAAAGGGCAACCATGCCCTTTCGATACATCTCGGCTTTTCATAGAAGGGCGATGATCTTCTGCAGTGGCAACCTTGAAAGAAAAGATTAAATTAAATGACTCGCTCAATGAAGTGCATCGAGCCACAGTCGGCGAGACACATTTTCATGGCTTTTGAAAAAATGGCAAAAAACACTTGTTTGGTTCTATGCTAAAAACTATCAAGCTGGAATTTTAAAATGCAAAAGCTTAAATATTCTGGATTTCAGCTCTGTCGGGCACAATATTTTCAAGACCTGTGAATCAAGAAATCTTCTTGTGAAACCAGCTAAGTCACTGGTTTATATATACCTTGCCATATAACTCTGTGAAGGGCATGTATCTTTCTCCAGATGGAACTGGGTCAGGCAAGTGGTAGATCTGTTCAAATATATCTGGAAGAAGCCTTGGAGCCTTGCAGATGTCACAGTCTTGGCTCTCACACTTTAAGATGCTGAACATGTAATGCCTGATCTTGCAATGTGTTTCAAGGAATCTCTTCAATTTCTCCTTGTGTTTGAGGTGCTGCTTGGTGCCGTCATTTGGGGAAAGGAGTCATTAATCTGAAAAGAGAAATCACAAAAGCCTTTTTGAGTACAGTGGGACAGTGCTGAACATCTATTTCCTTTCCAATATTAAACTACCAAACTTGAGTGTGTCCTCAAAATGGGGTAGGTCTGAGGGAACCACATTCACAATGTCACTTCCATAATGTCCATTTTGAATGGGGCTCTCAGAGCTGCTGCAACAGTACATCAAGACAGGCAGACGCATACTTTTAAAACTTCATTCCAGAACACACCAATGTCCTCTTCAGATGCTGCATCATGGGATTCGAAGTTGTGTTCCTTCAATTTCAACCTTTGGATGAGGGTTGACAGCAGGTCCACCACGGGCTCAGTGGAGTGATTAACCTCTTCCTTCAACTCTGGAATCTTCTCAGCCATACCATGGATACTCTTCAATTGACCACAGCGCTTCAGCTCATTTCACAACACCCACACCTTGCAAGGCAATATTGATGATACTCATGATTCTTTCAACAGGATTTTTCCAACTATGTTGAGGAGGCGTACCGATGGCACACAGAAAGTCTCGGTCAAATTTCAGCCAAAGGAACATCAGTGAGAGTTGAAGTGATAGGTACGTCAACCGGTGGTCAAGGGCCACCATCTGTATACAGTAGGAGAATTGGTTCCAAAGGTCTCACTCTTTGAAGTATTTCCTTCAGTTCTGTCATGTGTCTGTCTCCCAGGAGATGATGGCTGGAACACATTTTCTTTGAAGATGACAAAGCGAAAACGGGTGATTTCATTGAAATAGTATTTTAGCTTCAAATTCGCAAAAATGCTCAAATTAACCGAAAACAAGCTTTTCAAACCAAACAAAAGCATTGTCTGAGTCAACTTTTTGTTCTGCATCACTTCTGAAGCGAAAACGCGCGATTTCATTGAAATAGTGAGTATCTTAGCTTCAAATTCGCACAAAAAAATGCTCAAGTTACCCTAAAACAAGCTTTTTAAACGAAACAAAAGCATTGTCCGACTCAACTTTTTGTTCTCCATCAGTATTCTGAAGCGAAAACGTGTGATTTCATTGAAATAGTGAGTATTTTAGCTTCAAATTCGCAAAAATGCTCAAATTACCCTAAAACTAGGTTTTTAAACCAAACAAAAGCATTGTCTGACTCAAGTTTTTGTTCTGCATCACTATTCTGAAGTGAAAACTTGTAATTTCATTGAAATAGTGAGTATTTTAGCTTGAAATTCGCAAACATGCTCAAATTACCCCAAAACAAGCTTTATAAACCAAACAAAAGCATTGCTGACTCAACTTTTTGTTCTGCATCACTATTCTGAAGCGAAAACGTGTGATTTCATTGAAATAGTGAGTATTTTAGCTTCAAATTCGCAAAAATGCTCAAATTACCCTAAAACAAGCTTTTTAAACCTGTTTGGTGGTACAGTACACATATAAACATGAGGTGGCAGTGGAGGGGAAGCCGGATCCAGAGGTATTCCTGGGGGTGTGGGAGAGTGAGGGCAGTGCATGGAGTGAGGAATAGAGTCTCTGATGAAGAGAGCAACTCCTTCACCAGGACGAGGCTCAGGTATGTCATACCGGAGGAGGGAGTAACCAGGGAGAGAAACTTGGAAGTCAGACACGTCTTGGGAGAGGAAAGTTTCTGTTCGGCAGATTATGTCTGGTTTGTCAGTGGCAACCTGTATGGAAAGATCTGAGAGGTTTGAGTGAAGGCCCCAGATATTTGAGGTCCACACTTTTAATGAAGAGGTAGGGGAGGAGGCTTTGGGTGCAGGGGGTGGGAGGGGAGGGGGAGGGTAGGACAAGGGACGAGGGGGGGTAAGTAAGGAGGGTTGTTGAAAGAGTGTGGGGGATTGCAGAATAGCTTGTATTGATTGATTGATATCAATCACTGTAGCTATGGACCTTGTTGATCTATTAATTGAGGGTAAGAAAAAAGTTACTGACAATTGAATCGAGATAATATATTAAGTTGAGACACTAAAACATGATATTAAAGGAGGGTCTACATTACTAAATTGGTCAACAGATTGGTCAACATTATATATTAGGAATCATAAGTTCACTGTGATGGAAAATCAATATAGGAGGGAAACCACCATGGAATTTAATGGAATTAGGAATTGTACCATGTATTGTAAATGCCTCCATATTTTGTGGAAAGACAGAAAAACCAAAAAACAAAAAGGATAAACAAGAATTATGCCGAGTGCAGAAGGCATCAGCATGTGAAATGAATGTTAAATCGGTCAGTGTAAGAATTATATTATTGAACATAGTGCGATGATGCCACAAGCCAATTAAAATATTACCTGTTTTATTTGTTTTCTGATTAATTGGACAGGTGCATGATTTTTGATAAAGTGGTACTTCTTGTACGTTTACTGAAGTAAGTTGAGGTATTTCTAACACTGACTTGACCATCTTCCCTCAGCACAGAAGTGCTAAGTTACCTGGAAATAAATAAATAAATCATGGCAGTTGCTCTGGAACTGCTTGTGAATGAAAAGTGAAGAAGAAGGAGCCAACTTTCAAAATTATTGTACAGATGATGGAATATTTTTCTTGACTCGAAGGAATTTTTGGAAGATGGTGAAAAGAATTGTTGATTGCGAATTAGAACCCTGACAAATACTGCTGCTCTTTCTACATGGAAATAGCAGATGAGATGAATGTTTTTGAGTGTTCATACAACTGAGATTTCTTTATATTTTAGTATGTCGTTTTGGGGGGGGGGGGGGTAAAGGAAAGGAAAGGGTAAAATTGTGATTTAAAATGTTATGTACGTTCGATGCTTAACCTGGATTTTGTTTGTTTCGGAGCGTTGAGATCAGTTGAACTACGCAGTATACAATTTCGTCTAATGAAGCTTTGGATGAACTTCCACCGAAAGATTGGATGATGGGGAAAACCCAGATTTGGGTGATTGGGCAATCAATACATGATCATGACACTTCCCCCTTCCTGAGGAGATAAGATGAGGATATTTGAGAGAAAAAAGAAAAAAACCCACCGAAGAGAACGTTGGACAAGTCAAACCACAGTAAGGCAAAGACATAACATCGCCGTTGCATGGTGCCTGCCTGGAGGAATGTCCCCAACCACTCTCGCAAATTGCTGCTCTGCAGATACATCGTGAACTTGCCATGGTCGCGCAATGCACAACGAAGGCCCTGAAGGTCCATACGGCGAGTCATCTGCAACGTGTGTTCAATGGTGCGGGTGGGGCTCGTGCAGCCATCACGGTTGCATCCAACGTGCACAGTTCACTTGGTGAATCAAACCTGATTGCACGAACTGCTGCTCCGAGGCCCCAAACTCTGCCGGGGCTGGATCTCTGGGTCACATCTCGAGTCCTTTTTTGTCTCCTTCAACCCAGTGTCATCTGCAACCCAGTGCCTGGCCCAAGCTCATACCTGCCAAGATCTACCTTCTCTGCAGCTCAAGGAGCGCCAAGACTGTATTTTTCCGTTTGGTGCTGCTCCATCTACACCCTGACCTGCTTATCTTCTGGCCTTGGGTATCACGTCTTTTCGATTCATGACACCTGCTGAACAGGACATGAATTAAATGGAAACACACCAACTAACCTGACTGGGACACTATTGAAATGGTCATCATCCAACATTCTACTCCTGTGAGCGCTCGCTGCCATTATTGATTGAACTTGTGTAATGGTTATCTTTTCTCCTCGAGGAATGGGGTGTGCTGATAATGTGTAATATAATTATTCAAATTTTTCTGGATGTGGAAAAAAGGGGGGATGAGGAAGAAAAATAACTATATTCATGTTGTTCTCAATTATAATTGTTGCTGGTACATTATAAATTTCATTTTTGTGCTGTCGTCAAATTGGCTGTCAGTGATGTTTTCCTTTTCCAAAGAATCTTTTGACCTACATATTGAAAAAAAGGAATATCTTACTTTGAAGAAAGGTCTTGCTCGCTGCATGTAAACAGGTTGATTACAATGCAACTTTTGCCATGATCGTGTCATTCTCTCGCTCCCACCCAAAGTGGACACGTATTGCAGTTTTGAGTTCTTTTGCCTCATGCTTATCACCCTCTCTCTTTGGAATGTAAAATTGTGTAGAAGAGGAATTAATTACTGTGGGCTTCTGGTTCAGTGAAGTCCATTTAGTCCTGCAGCATAGTCTGATAATTCAGATCAATTGTTCAAATTTGCATAAAAGCACCGAAATTGGTACACATGTAGAATAATGTATTCCGAACAATTGTAGATATGGAGCCACCCGAGATTGTGCCTTGGTCAGCTTCGGCGACCATTTTCCAAACTGGCCGCCATTCTACTTTAGCGAAATTGGCTATATGCTCTTATTTTCTTATTGTATTGGTGGTAGATATAAGGAAAGTGTAAAATTCAGTAAATTGACCATGAAAAGGCGTATTCAAATATTATGAGCCAGTATTTTCGGTAAAAAAGCCATTATTTGATTTGTAAATTGCTGCTCTCCTGAAACTTTTCGCTGAAAAGTACTCATTATTGCCTGGAGAACAAGATTAAATTATATTCATCACATTCAATGGGTTTGGAATAAACAAAAATTGCATTATAGATTACATACTTTACTCTATTTTGAAAAGGGAACTGATAATCATGATAATGACAAACTCAGAAAATGTAGTCAAATTATTGCACACTTCACTTTGAAGCGACTACGGTTTACTGTCTACTACCATTCTACCAGGACACATGGTACACGCATACATCGGTCTCGTACAATATGAGTTTCTGAGCTCAAGTGTACTGGCTCTGGATCAAGAAGTCAACACTTTTACAAGCAATGCGACTTTGCATTTGCACATTCTAAGCTTGGCCAATATCTCAGTCTGTGTCTACTGCGTCTGTC
Source organism: Eptatretus burgeri (assembly GCF_056783735.1). Classification (NCBI taxonomy): domain Eukaryota; kingdom Metazoa; phylum Chordata; class Myxini; order Myxiniformes; family Myxinidae; genus Eptatretus; species Eptatretus burgeri. The sequence goes on along the minus strand of NC_140971.1, from coordinate 39,666,753 downwards.
TACTGGCATTCTCCTTCACAAGCACACAGTCCAGTGCATTGCAGATTGGCCTTCTTGCATTTGCAGCGGTTTCTACAGCCTTTTTTGCAGCCGCACGACACCAGCTCGAAGCAGCTTTTTGAAGCCTCAGGGAGTGTGGTCCAGAGCGGTTCGTAGGACCCATCCTCTGTTTGCCGCCAGACCCAGCTTGTTGGTGATGGAAGCACGGATTGAGGGACCAAGACCTGCCCCCAGACATAGCCACCCTGGAAGACTGATCTCTTCACATGCTGTTCCAAAGCATCGTAGGTGGGTGGGATGCGCTGGATGGAGTTCCTCTTGGCGAAGAGTTTCTTTCTGGCCTCGTTGACGTCCGTATATGGACTGGTGCGGTCATAGAGGAGCACCACAAACCTTTCAATGCAGTGCATTGTGTCATCCTGGATGTTGACTGGCATGGTGGTCAGGGTCACAAGAGAATCTTGTCAGTTCTGGAAACAAGTTCCATGTGGCCCAGGCAGATTTCTTCCCATGCCCCACGAATGCTGATACCATGTCACATCTAGTCATGGCGTGGAAGACAGAGAGGGCACGTGCCTTCTGTGGACCGAGGGAGGCAGCTATTTCATGGGCAGGGATGTAGCGGTAATTCTTGCCCATCCCAAAGGCAATCCAGAGTTCATCCACGCATGGTAGTGCCTGGGCTACCATCACCACCAAGACGACGATATCAGTGTCTACGGTTCGAACTTGAATCCGACGGTGGTCATGTTCTGCAGCATGGGCCACATGTAGCATGATGCGAGTGTCCGCCACTTCTTGACCGCATGGAGCCAGAGAGCTTTCATCTTCCTGCCTTGGAAGGCAGATGACTGCTTCACCATCAGTGACTACCAGCTCCTTTGCCTCGTCATGGAAGGACTGCACCAGCACATCGGACAGGAAGGTGAAGAGCTCCACCTTGTTTGCTTCGACATGTAGGAAATTCTGTCAGTTTCCTGGTATGGCTGCGATGCTCACCACGCACCGTCGCACCGCTTTTCCTCGTTTCTCCATTGTCGCCGTCTTCAAGGAGCCATCTTAGTAGCTATCCCAAACGAGGTCCCAAAATGACCATTTTTCCCCAATACAATGGTTGGAAATATAATAAATCAACACAAATGACATTTGTATTGTTTTCCTTTGTAAATGCACATCACATGGAGTATTTATCACCTCTGAGAAACCTAGAAAGAGAATAACAATGACAGATATCCCATGTTGTTAAAGTAGAATGGCGGCCATTTTCCAAAATGGCCACCAAAGCTGACCAAGGAAAAATCTCGAGTGGCTCCATATCCAGAATTGTTCAGAATACATTAGTCAACATATGTACCAATTTTGGTGCTTTTATGAAAAGTCGAACAATTGGTTTGCTATGCTGCAGTACTAATTTGAATGTTTCAGTGAATCATTCAATGTTCTTCCTCCGAATATATGAAATTAAAAATTATCCGTTTGTATGTTGATCCAACTTGTGGAAATTCAGTTATTTTCCACTACATTGATCCATGCGAACATATCGGGCCCAATACATTTTTGAAATATCATGCTTTATATCATTTTGACCCTATCTCTTTTTTTTTTCTCCATCTGTCTGATTCTGTCTCTCTGACGATCTCCTTCCCACAGAAGGCTGGTTCGAGAGAACGTCAGATCAGAGTTTGTTCATCCACTAACAGGGAACGAGAGCTGGGTTTCGACCGTCATGAGACGGGTTGCTTGCGTCGGTGCTGCGACTCCGTGTAGATATTTCGAAAGGTGAGTGTTTCCTGTGAAGAATAAGGTAAGTCTCGCGTTTGTAGTGTTTGTCGTTTTTATTTTTTCATCTTTATAAAAATGCAACAGCAACAAGGATTCCGTGAGCGCCTTGACAAGTGTGGCCGTTGGTGAGACCACAACAACGGTTTTCAATGAATAAATGTTCAAATTAATTTTTAAAAATTCAAGCTGTTAGTCATTGTCAAAAGGCAAGTTAGGAAGGTATAGAAGACCATAGAAACTTTCAATCGAGAAATTGAGGAAGAAAACATGAAAATTGCTGTTTAAATCTTTGTTTAAGTGAAAGATAAACTTGCACACATGTATTTAAAGTGATAAATTATATTAAAAACACAAAAAGTTAACATATAAACAGAGCTTTTTCTTGTTGTTCCAAGCCCCATGGATTTGGTACATGACTGACCACTGAAATACTCATGCATCTGTCTGAGAAACCTGAGAGCAATATTCAATGTCATAGGAAATCATGTTCACACAGTGGCATCACTCTATTTACTACAGGGTGTTTCATAAAAAAAATAACCCCATAGTGGTCCTGGAAATGACAAGTACATGAACGACAGGCATTCTCGGAGCACTATGAGGACATTCTCCTTCCAACGCCCTGGAGTACATGTGCAGTGAGTGAAATTTAATAGTTCTGAGAAGTCCAAGTGAAAAAATTAAATTTTGTCACCAGCTATCATACACATTTCGAAGTGACACTGCTGGGACTCTCTCAGGACCAACTTTACTGTACATGTAGCGAAAGAAACTAACATCTGGCTGAAAAGTTGAAACAGTAGTCATCTCATGCAGCAGTGGTAGTACTTCAATCTTTCGCAGTGAATTTCTTGCTCCGTCTATGGACCTTTTCCTTTGTCTACAGTCGTGACAGAAACCTTCTACTGTCACAAGATTTTAAACAGTACCATAATGGATACATGTGTCCTCATACGCAGCAGAATAATAGATTAATTATATTTGTGATCTGCAGTCAAGATTGGCTCGCACATGAATGTTCATCAGAAGTGAATCGTCCTCTTCGCCAGCCTCAATATTCCTAAACACACTTTCACACCTGTACAGGATCGACTCCATCTCAACTTCAAGTTCATTCTTCATCTTCTTGGTCGGTCTATTGGAGGCATGGAGGCACCTCCACTTATCGCACTCCTCACACTGAATGACAGTTCCAACGTTCTTTGCTGTGTGAGCAGTATGATTGAAAGGGCAACCATGCCCTTTCGATACATCTCGGCTTTTCATAGAAGGGCGATGATCTTCTGCAGTGGCAACCTTGAAAGAAAAGATTAAATTAAATGACTCGCTCAATGAAGTGCATCGAGCCACAGTCGGCGAGACACATTTTCATGGCTTTTGAAAAAATGGCAAAAAAACACTTGTTTGGTTCTATGCTAAAAACTATCAAGCTGGAATTTTAAAATGCAAAAGCTTAAATATTGTTATGTTTGAGGGGGGGTATGCATTCAAAGGGTAATTAGGATGTTTAATTAGGTATGCCATGCTGTTCGAGTTTACCAGGATCTCGATGTAATAAGTAGCAATTCAGTGGTGATAAGTTGTCTAGTAAATGTCCATTTCTTCAAGGGGGAAATGATAATTGTCACGTAATTAGATAGGGACACGGGATAGGGTAAGTGTGTCTGCGTAAACCCCTTTTAGTAGTCCCTGGAGGCTTGCCGTGATGTCACAGGACAGTGCTGCGGATGGCTCCACCCCGTGATCACGATTGGCGGAAGGCGACGGCGCAGGGCCAATAAAACAGCTCGATTGGAAGTGACGAGGACGGGAGGATAAAAAGGCTCTGTTCGGGGAAAAGGTGAAGAGGAAGAAGATCGGTACAGAAAAACTGTTTTGGTGGAGGTTGTTGTGCTGGGAGCGTGCTGTGTTGTTGGGCTGATTCGATCCTGGTTTTCATCGTGTCTCGAGGCCTTACTGTGCTTCGTTCCTCAGATCGGTTGGCTCTGGGGTTCTGCTGGCTCGGAGTACGGGGTCGACCGGCGGGCGGACCTGCCTCCCTCTCCTGCTCGCAACTTGGCGCCAGAACTGGTTCCCTGGCGGCTGAGCGGACTTGGGCCAGGACCAGGAGGTCGACAGCACCACGGTGTCTCCTGCCCCTGACGAGCGCAACGCCAGCTCGTCCGACGCCAATCCAGGGACTGTTGCGTCCACACCACGGGCCAGCCTGACCACCAGGACCAGCTACGTGTGTGTGTGTGTGTGTGTGTGTGTGTGTGTGTGTGTGTGTGTGTGTGTGTGTGTGTGTGTGTGTGTGTGTGTGTGTGTGTGTGTGTGTGTGTGTGTGTGTGTGTGTGTGTGTGTGTGTACCTGGCGCCTTAGAGGGTTTGAGATTTGTATATTCATTGGAATTGTCTGTGTTTTCCCCACGCCCGAACCCACATCATTATCCCGTCAAATCGCCCCGGATCCCTCTTCTTGCCGAGTCTTGTTATTTCTGGTTCGAGGAATAAACGTTATCAACTCAGTGAAAAGCGACTCGTGCCACCTTCCTCGTCCCGTTTGCGGTAGAGCGATTAGAACCGCCATCTTTGGGTTATAAAAAAATAAACCGCCTCCATCGTTTCGGCTCATTCTACGTTGGCGGGACTGTTCGAGTCCCGTGGACGTCACAATATTCCTGATTTCAGCTCTGTCGGGCACAATATTATCAAGACCTGTTAATCAAGAAATCTTCTTGTGAAACCAGGTAAGTCACTGGTTTATATATACCTTGCCATATAACTCTGTGAAGGGCATGTATCTTTCTCCAGATGGAACTGGGTCAGGCAAGTGGTGGATCTGTTCAAATATATCTGGAAGAAGCCTTGGAGCCTTGCAGATGTCACAGTCTTGACTCTCACACTTTAAGATCCTGAACATGTAATGCCTGATCTTGCAATGTGTTTCAAGGAATCTCTTCAATTTCTCCTTGTGTTTGAGGTGCTGCTTGGTGCCGTCATTTGGGGAAAGGAGTCATTAATCTGAAAAGAAAAATCACAAAAGCCTTTTTGAGTACAGTGGGACAGTGCTGAACATCTATTTCCTTTCCAATATTAAACTACCAAACTTGAGTGTGTCCTCAAAATGGGGTAGGTCTGAGGGAACCACATTCACAATGTCACTTCCATAATGTCCATTTTGAATGGGGCTCTCAGAGCTGCTGCAATAGTACAGAAAGACAGGCAGACGCATACTTTTAAAACTTCATTCCAGAACACACCAATGTCCTCTTCAGATGCTGCATCATGGGATTCGAAGTTGTGTTCCTTCAATTTCAACCTTTGGATGAGGGTTGACAGCAGGTCCACCACGGGCTCAGTGGAGTGATTAACCTCTTCCTTCAACTCTGGAATCTTCTCAGCCATACCATGGATACTCTTCAATTGACCACAGCGCTTCAGCTCATTTCACAACACCCACACCTTGCAAGGCAATATTGATGATACTCATGATTCTTTCAACAGGATTTTTCCAACGATGTTGAGGAGGCGTACCGATGGCACACAGAAAGTCTCGGTCAAATTTCAGCCAAAGGAACATCAATGAGAGTTGAAATGATAGGTACGTCAACCGGTGGTCAAGGGCCACCATCTGTATACAGTAGGAGAATTGGTTTCAAAGGTCTCACTCTTTGAAGTATTTCCTTCAGTTCTGTCATGTGTCTGTCTCCCAGGAGATGATGGCTGGAACACATTTTCTTTGAAGATGACAAAGCGAAAACGTGTGATTTCATTGAAATAGTATTTTAGCTTCAAATTCGCAAAAATGCTCAAATTAACCGAAAACAAGCTTTTCAAACCAAACAAAAGCATTGTCTGAGTCAACTTTTTGTTCTCCATCAGTATTCTGAAGCGAAAACGTGTGATTTCATTGAAATAGTGAGTATCTTAGCTTCAAATTCGCACAAAAAATGCTCAAGTTACCCTAAAACAAGCTTTTTAAACGAAACAAAAGCATTGTCTGACTCAACTTTTTGTTCTCCATCAGTATTCTGAAGCGAAAACGTGTGATTTCATTGAAATAGTGAGTATTTTAGCTTGAAATTCGCAAAAATGCTCAAATTACCCTAAAACTAGGTTTTTAAACCAAACAAAAGCATTGTCTGACTCAAGTTTTTGTTCTGCATCACTATTCTGAAGCGAAAACTTGTGATTTCATTGAAATAGTGAGTATTCCAGCTTCAAATTCGCAAACATGCTCAAATTACCCCAAAACAAGCTTTATAAACCAAACAAAAGCATTGCTGACTCAACTTTTTGTTCTGCATCACTATTCTGAAGCGAAAACGTGTGATTTCATTGAAATAGTGAGTATTTTAGCTTCAAATTCGCAAAAATGCTCAAATTACCCTAAAACAAGCTTTTTAAACCTGTTTGGTGGTACAGTACACATATAAACATGAGGTGGCAGTGGAGGGGAAGCCGGATCCAGAGGTATTCCTGGGGGTGTGGGAGAGTGAGGGCAGTGCATGGAGTGAGGAATAGAGTCTCTGATGAAGAGAGCAACTCCTTCACCAGGACGAGGCTCAGGTATGTCATACCGGAGGAGGGAGTAACCAGGGAGAGAAACTTGGAAGTCAGACACGTCTTGGGAGAGGAAAGTTTCTGTTCGGCAGATTATGTCTGGTTTGTCAGTGGCAACCTGTATGGAAAGATCTGAGAGGTTTGAGTGAAGGCCCCAGATATTTGAGGTCCACACTTTTAATGAAGAGGTAGGGGAGGAGGCTTTGGGTGCAGGGGTGGGAGGGAGGGGGAGGGGAGGACAAGGGACGAGGGGGGGTAAGTAAGGAGGGTTGTTGAAAGAGTGTGGGGGATTGCAGAATAGCTTGTATTGATTGATTGATATCAATCACTGTAGCTATGGACCTTGTTGATCTATTAATTGAGGGTAAGAAAAAAGTTACTGACAATTGAATCGAGATAATATATTAAGTTGAGACACTAAAACATGATATTAAAGGAGGGTCTACATTACTAAATTGGTCAACAGATTGGTCAACATTATATATTAGGAATCATAAGTTCACTGTGATGGAAAATCAATATAGGAGGGAAACCACCATGGAATTTAATGGAATTAGGAATTGTACCATGTATTGTAAATGCCTCCATATTTTGTGGAAAGACAGAAAAACCAAAAAACAAAAAGGATAAACAAGAATTATGCCGAGTGCAGAAGGCATCAGCATGTGAAATGAATGTTAAATCGGTCAGTGTAAGAATTATATTATTGAACATAGTGCGATGATGCCACAAGCCAATTAAAATATTACCTGTTTTATTTGTTTTCTGATTAATTGGACAGGTGCATGATTTTTGATAAAGTGGTACTTCTTGTACGTTTACTGAAGTAAGTTGAGGTATTTCTAACACTGACTTGACCATCTTCCCTCAGCACAGAAGTGCTAAGTTACCTGGAAATAAATAAATAAATCATGGCAGTTGCTCTGGAACTGCTTGTGAATGAAAAGTGAAGAAGAAGGAGCCAACTTTCAAAATTATTGTACAGATGATGGAATATTTTTCTTGACTCGAAGGAATTTTTGGAAAATGGTGAAAAGAATTGTTGATTGCGAATTGGAACCCTGACAAATACTGCTGCTCTTTCTACATGGAAATAGCAGATGAGATGAATGTTTTTGAGTGTTCATACAACTGAGATTTCTTTATATTTTAGTATGTCGTTTTGGGGGGGGGGGGGGGTAAAGGAAAGGAAAGGGTAAAATTGTGATTTAAAATGTTATGTACGTTCGATGCTTAACCTGGATTTTGTTTGTTTCGGAGCGTTGAGATCAGTTGAACTACGCAGTATACAATTTCGTCTAATGAAGCTTTGGGTGAACTTCCACCGAAAGATTGGATGATGGGGAAAACCCAGATTTGGGTGATTGGGCAATCAATACATGATCATGACACTTCCCCCTTCCTGAGGAGATAAGATGAGGATATTTGAGAGAAAAAAGAAAAAAACCCACCGAAGAGAACGTTGGACAAGTCAAACCACAGTAAGGCAAAGACATAACATCGCCGTTGCATGGTGCCTGCCTGGAGGAAGGTCCCCAACCACTCTCGCAAATTGCTGCTCTGCAGATACATCGTGAACTTGCCATGGTCGCGCAATGCACAACGAAGGCCCCGAAGGTCCATACGGCGAGTCATCTGCAACGTGTGTTCAATGGTGCGGGTGGGGCTCGTGCAACCATCACGGCTGCATCCAACGTGCACAGTTCACTTGGTGAATCAAACCTGATTGCACGAACTGCTGCTCCGAGGCCCCAAACTCTGCCGGGGCTGGATCTCTGGGTCACATCTCGAGTCCTTTTTTGTCTCCTTCAACCCAGTGTCATCTGCAACCCAGTGCCTGGCCCAAGCTCATACCTGCCAAGATCTACCTTCTCTGCAGCTCAAGGAGCGCCAAGACTGTATTTTTCCGTTTGGTGCTGCTCCATCTACACCCTGACCTGCTTATCTTCTGGCCTTGGGTATCACGTCTTTTCGATTCATGACACCTGCTGAACAGGACATGAATTAAATGGAAACACACCAACTAACCTGACTGGGACACTATTGAAATGGTCATCATCCAACATTCTACTCCTGTGAGCGCTCGCTGCCATTATTGATTGAACTTGTGTAATGGTTATCTTTTCTCCTCGAGGAATGGGGTGTGCTGATAATGTGTAATATAATTATTCAAATTTTTCTGGATGTGGAAAAAAGGGGGGATGAGGAAGAAAAATAACTATATTCATGTTGTTCTCAATTATAATTGTTGCTGGTACATTATAAATTTCATTTTTGTGCTGTCGTCAAATTGGCTGTCAGTGATGTTTTCCTTTTCCAAAGAATCTTTTGACCTACATATTGAAAAAAAGGAATATCTTACTTTGAAGAAAGGTCTTGCTCGCTGCATGTAAACAGGTTGATTACAATGCAACTTTTGCCATGATCGTGTCATTCTCTCCCTCCCACCCAAAGTGGACACGTATTGCAGTTTTGAGTTCTTTTGCCTCATGCTTATCACCCTCTCTCTTTGGAATGTAAAATTGTGTAGAAGAGGAATTAATTACTGTGGGCTTCTGGTTCAGTGAAGTCCATTTAGTCCTGCAGTGTAGTCTGATAATTCAGATCAATTGTTCAAATTTGCATAAAAGCACCGAAATTGGTACACATGTAGAATAATGTATTCCGAACAATTGTAGATATGGAGCCACCCGAGATTGTGCCTTGGTCAGCTTCGGCGACCATTTTCCAAACTGGCCGCCATTCTACTTTAGCGAAATTGGCTATATGCTCTTATTTTCTTATTGTATTGGTGGTAAATATAAGGAAAGTGTAAAATTCAGTAAATTGACCATGAAAAGGCGTATTCAAATATTATGAGCCAGTATTTTCGGTAAAAAAGCCATTATTTGATTTGTAAATTGCTGCTCTCCTGAAACTTTTCGCTGAAAAGTACTCATTATTGCCTGGAGAACAAGATTAAATTATATTCATCACATTCAATGGGTTTGGAATAAACAAAAATTGCATTATAGATTACATACTTTACTCTATTTTGAAAAGGGAACTGATAATCATGATAATGACAAACTCAGAAAATGTAGTCAAATTATTGCACACTTCACTTTGAAGCGACTACGGTTTACTGTCTACTACCATTCTACCAGGACACATGGTACACGCATACATCGGTCTCGTACAATATGAGTTTCTGAGCTCAAGTGTACTGGCTCTGGATCAAGAAGTCAACACTTTTACAAGCAATGCTACTTTGCATTTGCACATTCTAAGCTTGGCCAATATCTCAGTCTGTGTCTACTGCGTCTGTCTACTGGCATTCTCCTTCACAAGCACACAGTCCAGTGCATTTCAGATTAGCCTTCTTGCATTTGCAGCGGTTTCTACAGCCTTTTTTGCAGCCGCACGACACCAGCTCGAAGCAGCTTTTTGAAGCCTCAGGGAGTGTGGTCCAGAGTGGTTCGTAGGACCCATCCTCTGTTTGCCGCCAGACCCAGCTTGTTGGTGATGGAAGCACGGATTGAGGGACCAAGACCTGCCCCCAGACATAGCCACCCTGGAAGACTGATCTCTTCACATGCTGTTCCAAAGCATCGTAGGTGGGTGGGATGCGCTGGATGGAGTTCCTCTTGGCGAAGAGTTTCTTTCTGGCCTCGTTGACGTCCGTATATGGACTGGTGCGGTCATAGAGGAGCACCACAAACCTTTTAATGCAGTGCATTGTGTCATCCTGGATGTTGACTGGCGTGGTGGTCAGGGTCACAAGAGAATCTTGTCAGTTCTGGAAACAAGTTCCATGTGGCCCAGGCAGATTTCTTCCCATGCCCCACGAATGCTGATACCGTGTCACATCCAGTCATGGCGTGGAAGACAGAGAGGGCACGTGCCTTCTGTGGACCGAGGGAGGCAGCTATTTCATGGGCAGGGATGTAGCGGTAATTCTTGCCCATCCCAAAGGCAATCCAGAGTTCATCCACACATGGTAGTGCCTGGGCTACCATCACCACCAAGACGACGATAACAGTGTCTACGGTTCGAACTTGAATCTGACGGTGGTCATGTTCTGCAGCATGGGCCACATGTAGCATGATGCGAGTGTCCGCCACTTCTTGACCGCATGGAGCCAGAGAGCTTTCATCTTCCTGCCTTGGAAGGCAGATGACTGCTTCACCATCAGTGACTACCAGCTCCTTTGCCTCGTCATGGAAGGACTGCACCAGCACATCGGACAGGAAGGTGAAGAGCTCCACCTTGTTTGCTTCGACATGTAGGAAATTCTGTCAGTTTCCTGGTATGGCTGCGATGCTCACCACGCACCGTCGCACCGCTTTTCCTCGTTTCTCCATTGTCGCCGTCTTCAAGGAGCCATCTTAGTAGCTATCCCAAACGAGGTCCCAAAATGACCATTTTTCCCCAATACAATGGTTGGAAATATAATAAATCAACACAAATGACATTTGTATTGTTTTCCTTTGTAAATGCACATCACATGGAGTATTTATCACCTCTGAGAAACCTAGAAAGAGAATAACAATGACAGATATCCCATGTTGTTAAAGTAGAATGGCGGCCATTTTCCAAAATGGCCACCAAAGCTGACCAAGGAAAAATCTCGAGTGGCTCCATATCCAGAATTGTTCAGAATACATTAGTCAACATATGTACCAATTTTGGTGCTTTTATGAAAAGTCGAACAATTGGTTTGCTATGCTGCAGTACTAATTTGAATGTTTCAGTGAATCATTCAATGTTCTTCCTCTGAATATATGAAATTAAAAATTATCCGTTTGTATGTTGATCCAACTTGTGGAAATTCAGTTATTTTCCACCACACTGATCCATGCGAACATATCGGGCCCAATACATTTTTGAAATATCATGCTTTATATCATTTTGACCCTATCTCTTTTTTTTTTCTCCATCTGTCTGATTCTGTCTCTCTGACGATCTCCTTCCCACAGAAGGCTGGTTCGAGAGAACGTCAGATCAGAGTTTGTTCATCCACTAACAGGGAACGAGAGCTGGGTTTCGACCGTCATGAGACGGGTTGCTTGCGTCGGTGCTGCGACTCCGTGTAGATATTTCGAAAGGTGAGTGTTTCCTGTGAAGAATAAGGTAAGTCTCGCGTTTGTAGTGTTTGTCGTTTTTATTTTTTCATCTTTATAAAAATGCAACAGCAACAAGGATTCCGTGAGCGCCTTGACAAGTGTGGCCGTTGGTGAGACCACAACAACGGTTTTCAATGAATAAATGTTCAAATTAATTTTTAAAAATTCAAGCTGTTAGTCATTGTCAGAAGGCAAGTTGGGAAGGTATAGAAGACCATAGAAACTTTCAATCGAGAAATTGAGGAAGAAAACATGAAAATTGCTGTTTAAATCTTTGTTTAAGTGAAAGATAAACTTGCACACATGTATTTAAAGTGATAAATTATATTAAAAACATAAAAAGTTAACATATAAACAGAGCTTTTTCTTGTTGTTCCAAGCCCCATGGATTTGGTACATGACTGACCACTGAAATACTCATGCATCTGTCTGAGAAACCTGACAGCAATATTCAATGTCATAGGAAATCATGTTCACACAGTGGCATCACTCTATTTACTACAGGGTGTTTCATAAAAAAAATAACCCCATAGTGGTCCTGGAAATGACAAGTACATGAACGACAGGCATTCTCGGAGCACTATGAGGACATTCTCCTTCCAACGCCCTGGAGTACATGTGCAGTGAGTGAAATTTAATAGTTCTGAGAAGTCCAAGTGAACAAATTAAATTTTGTCACCAGCTATCATACACATTTCGAAGTGACACTGCTGGGACTCTCTCAGGACCAACTTTACTGTACATGTAGCGAAAGAAACTAACATCTGGCTGAAAAGTTGAAACAGTAGTCATCTCATGCAGCAGTGGTAGTACTTCAATCTTTCGCAGTGAATTTCTTGCTACGTCTATGGACCTTTTCCTTTGTCTACAGTCGTGACAGAAACATTCTACTGTCACAAGATTTTAAACAGTACCATAATGGATACATGTGTCCTCATACGCAGCAGAATAATAGATTAATTATATTTGTGATCTGCAGTCAAGATTGGCTCGCACATGAATGTTCATCAGAAGTGAATCGTCCTCTTCGCCAGCCTCAATATTCCTAAACACACTTTCACACCTGTACAGGATCGACTCCATCTCAACTTCAAGTTCATTCTTCATCTTCTTGGTCGGTCTATTGGAGGCATGGAGGCACCTCCACTTATCGCACTCCTCACACTGAATGACAGTTCCAACGTTCTTTGCTGTGTGAGCAGTATGATTGAAAGGGCAACCATGCCCTTTCGATACATCTCGGCTTTTCATAGAAGGGCGATGATCTTCTGCAGTGGCAACCTTGAAAGAAAAGATTAAATTAAATGACTCGCTCAATGAAGTGCATCGAGCCACAGTCGGCGAGACACATTTTCATGGCTTTTGAAAAAATGGCAAAAAAACACTTGTTTGGTTCTATGCTAAAAACTATCAAGCTGGAATTTTAAAATGCAAAAGCTTAAATATTGTTATGTTTGAGGGGGGGGGGTATGCATTCAAAGGGTAATTAGGATGTTTAATTAGGTATGCCATGCTGTTCGAGTTTACCAGGATCTCGATGTAATAAGTAGCAATTCAGTGGTGATAAGTTGTCTAGTAAATGTCCATTTCTTCAAGGGGGAAATGATAATTGTCACGTAATTAGATAGGGACACGGGATAGGGTAAGTGTGTCTGCGTAAACCCCTTTTAGTAGTCCCTGGAGGCTTGCCGTGATGTCACAGGACAGTGCTGCGGATGGCTCCGCCCCGTGATCACGATTGGCGGAAGGCGACGGCGCAGGGCCAATAAAACAGCTCGATTGGAAGTGACGAGGACGGGAGGATAAAAAGGCTCTGTTCAGGGAAAAGGTGAAGAGGAAGAAGATCGGTACAGAAAAAACGTTTTGGTGGAGGTTGTTGTGCTGGGAGCGTGCTGTGTTGTTGGGCTGATTCGATCCTGGTTTTCACCGTGTCTCGAGGCCTTACTGTGCTTCGTTCCTCAGATCGGTTGGCTCTGGGGTTCTGCTGGCTCGGAGTACGGGGTCGACCGGCGGGCGGACCTGCCTCCCTCTCCTGCTCGCAACTTGGCGCCAGAACTGGTTCCCTGGCGGCTGAGCGGACTTGGGCCAGGACCAGGAGGTCGACAGCACCACGGTGTCTCCTGCCCCTGACGAGCGCAACGCCAGCTCGTCCGACGCCAATCCAGGGACTGTTGCGTCCACACCACGGGCCAGCCTGACCACCAGGACCAGCTACGTGTGTGTGTGTGTGTGTGTGTGTGTGTGTGTGTGTGTGTGTGTGTGTGTGTGTGTGTGTGTGTGTGTGTGTGTACCTGGCGCCTTAGAGGGTTTGAGATTTGTATATTCATTGGAATTGTCTGTGTTTTCCCCACGCCCGAACCCACATCACTATCCCGTCAAATCGCCCCGGATCCCTCTTCTTGCCGAGTCTTGTTATTTCTGGTTCGAGGAATAAACGTTATCAACTCAGTGAAAAGCGACTCGTGCCACCTTCCTCGTCCCGTTTGCGGTAGAGCGATTAGAACCGCCATCTTTGGGTTATAAAAAAATAAACCGCCTCCATCGTTTCGGCTCATTCTACGTTGGCGGGACTGTTCGAGTCCCGTGGACGTCACAATATTCCTGATTTCAGCTCTGTCGGGCACAATATTATCAAGACCTGTGAATCAAGAAATCTTCTTGTGAAACCAGGTAAGTCACTGGTTTATATATACCTTGCCATATAACTCTGTGAAGGGCATGTATCTTTCTCCAGATGGAACTGGGTCAGGCAAGTGGTGGATCTGTTCAAATATATCTGGAAGAAGCCTTGGAGCCTTGCAGATGTCACAGTCTTGACTCTCACACTTTAAGATCCTGAACATGTAATGCCTGATCTTGCAATGTGTTTCAAGGAATCTCTTCAATTTCTCCTTGTGTTTGAGGTGCTGCTTGGTGCCGTCATTTGGGGAAAGGAGTCATTAATCTGAAAAGAGAAATCACAAAAGCCTTTTTGAGTACAGTGGGACAGTGCTGAACATCTATTTCCTTTCCAATATTAAACTACCAAACTTGAGTGTGTCCTCAAAATGGGGTAGGTCTGAGAGAACCACATTCACAATGTCACTTCCATAATGTCCATTTTGAATGGGGCTCTCAGAGCTGCTGCAATAGTACAGAAAGACAGGCAGACGCATACTTTTAAAACTTCATTCCAGAACACACCAATGTCCTCTTCAGATGCTGCATCATGGGATTCGAAGTTGTGTTCCTTCAATTTCAACCTTTGGATGAGGGTTGACAGCAGGTCCACCACGGGCTCAGTGGAGTGATTAACCTCTTCCTTCAACTCTGGAATCTTCTCAGCCATACCATGGATACTCTTCAATTGACCACAGCGCTTCAGCTCATTTCACAACACCCACACCTTGCAAGGCAATATTGATGATACTCATGATTCTTTCAACAGGATTTTTCCAACGATGTTGAGGAGGCGTACCGATGGCACACAGAAAGTCTCGGTCAAATTTCAGCCAAAGGAACATCAGTGAGAGTTGAAGTGATAGGTACGTCAACCGGTGGTCAAGGGCCACCATCTGTATACAGTAGGAGAATTGGTTCCAAAGGTCTCACTCTTTGAAGTATTTCCTTCAGTTCTGTCATGTGTCTGTCTCCCAGGAGATGATGGCTGGAACATATTTTCTTTGAAGATGACAAAGCGAAAACGGGTGATTTCATTGAAATAGTATTTTAGCTTCAAATTTGCAAAAATGCTCAAATTAACCGAAAACAAGCTTTTCAAACCAAACAAAAGCATTGTCTGAGTCAACTTTTTGTTCTGCATCACTTCTGAAGCGAAAACGCGCGATTTCATTGAAATAGTGAGTATCTTAGCTTCAAATTCGCACAAAAAAATGCTCAAGTTACCCTAAAACAAGCTTTTTAAATGAAACAAAAGGATTGTCTGACTCAACTTTTTGTTCTCCATCAGTATTCTGAAGCGAAAACGTGTGATTTCATTGAAATAGTGAGTATTTTAGCTTCAAATTCGCAAAAATGCTCAAATTAACCTAAAACTAGGTTTTTAAACCTGTTTGGTGGTACAGTACACATATAAACATGAGGTGGCAGTGGAGGGGAATCCAGATCCAGAGGTATTCCTGGGGGTGTGGGGGAGTTCGGGCAGTGCATGGAGTGAGGAAGAGTCTTTGATGAAGAGAGCAACTCCTTCACCAGGACGAGGCTCAGGTATGTCATACCGGAGGAGGGAGTAACCAGGGAGAGAAACTTGGGAGTCAGAGACGTCTTGAGGGAAGAAAGTTTCTGTTTGGCAGATTGTCTGGTTTGTCAGTGGCAACCTGTATGGAGAGATCTGAAAGGTTTGAGCGAAGTCCCCGGATATTTGAGGTCCACACTGTTAATGAAGAGGGAGGGGAGGAGGCTTTGGGTGCAGGGGGTGGGAGGATAGGACAAGGGAGGAGGGGGGAAGTAAGGAGGGCTGTTGAGAGAGTGTGGGGGATTGCAGAATAGCTCAGGGAGGGGGCTGGATGAGGAGGAGAAAAGACTGTGGTGCTGGGGTAGAGGGGGCAGAAGGCAGTTGAGGAGGTGGAGTGATGAGATGAAGGTGAGGGCAGGGCAAGCAGGTAGCTTTGTGAATGAGAGGGGGGGGACTTTGAGAAGGGTGAGTGAGGGGGATGAATGGTGGGAGAAGGGTGAGTGGGGAGAGTTGAGGGAGAAAGGTGAGGGGGGAATTTTTGAGAGAGGTGAGAGGGAGGCTTGGAGGGAGAAGTGTGATGGTTGCTTTGAGAGGGAGCGGTGAGTTGGCACTGAAGTTGGAAAAAAGGAATGGTTGATAGAAAGTGAACACTCATGCTCTCATTTTTACTGCCTCTCCTTTGGTCTGGCTCCTTCTCTCATTAAAGAATATAATGCACACATTCTTCTCGTAAACCCCTCTTGTTTAAACTTGTCTGACACACCTCCACTCTCATATTTCTCTTTTCTCCTGTAGGTGGAACCGCCTTACTGAGGCTGTTCAATCCTACTATTCCCTCGAGGGTTTCGAGAATGTAATGCACACTACCATCTCATTTTATCCCCTACCCATACCCACAATCGTTTTACTCTCATTAACTCGACTTCACTGTTCTCTGACTTGCAGGTTACAGTTTCCTCCCTTCTCAATCCTCTTTTCCTTTTGCATGGCTTCTTAGTAGACTGGAGCCACATAGTCAATTCATACCCTCTGTCACCTCCTCTTCCATGAGCATTAATCTTGTTTAGAAAAACCACAATCGTTGGAAATAAAATACATCACATAAAATGGTCCTTTGAAATCCCAGCAATCACAAAGGATTCCTGATTGTCGGTATTACATACACTTTATATTGATATATTTTTTATTAATCTCAGGTGAATGGTCTTTCATAAAGATCACAAAGGATTCCAAAACCATGATCTTTTCTATCCTCATTTCAAATTTCCAGTTCTCCCTCCTGAGTTTCCTTTGTATCCATATTGTCCACCCCATGCAACACCTCTCTCCCACGCCCACTTCTACACCCATTGTTTGTCCAAGTCTGCGTCTATCTTGACCTTCTACTCTGCTATTGGTGTTTCCCTCCCCTCTCTCTGCTTTTTTTTTTGTCTTGTTGCATCCTATCTGTTCAGTGTCGTGGTATTATCTCTTCCACGAGCCTAAACTATGTATACAAAAATAAAATTGGGGGAACTTATGCATATATCAAACACAGGACAATAACATAGTGCGGAAAGAAAGTCTACACCCCCTTTCAAAATTTTCACCTTTTGTTGCCTTATAGCCTGGAATTAAATGAGATTAAATCAGACATTTTTATGTCACCGAGCTGGAGTGTAACATCATCATTTCATACGTAGCATTACAGTGCCCATTCCAAATTGCCATAGGGACCATTTTAGCATCAATCACAATGTGTGGACTGGCATCACTTGCATCAACCAGCCCAGGAGGGACAGGCAGATAATTATTCGTATTCTGGTGTTCTGCCCGAAGGCAGGTTCAGTACTGCCAAAGTAGTTTCGTGGAAAGGGTTATGCTAGGTGGTTTTGGTTACAGGTAGATTATCCCCTTCCTAAAGGCCGCCGAGTTTTCACCAACAATCCAGTAGTGACATGTTAATGCTCCTGAGACGAGTTTGGTTTCCAGAAGCTTATAATTCAAATTACAAACTAGCATCCGTTGAAGACAAAGTCTTCGATATCCCCTGCCATAGTAAATGAGGATTACCAAACTTATATTCCCGAAGCTTGTACAATATGTATGTGAAGTTTCCCCTTGATATGACCAGCCGTTCTGGAGAAGATGTTTGAAGGTTTTCGGGTAAATTCAATATGGCCGCCAAACCATGTGACCTATCAATTAGAAATTCACAAACTTCTGAAAGGATGTCTTGGGAAAAGTGTATGTGAAATTTTGCCTCAATCTGTCCAGCCGTTCTGGAGAAGATTTTTAAAATTTATTATTAATTTTCAATCCAAGATGGCTGACGAACCATGTGACCTATGACATCATAAATTTACATTCTGACATCCAATCCTCCGGTGGAAACGTGTGTGAAGTTTCGTGTTAATCGGATGAGGTGTGTTTTTCTATCCAAGATGGCCGCCAAACTGTGACTTGTGATGTCATAATTTTTACTATGTATGCAGACATGATGGAAGATGATAGTTGCAAATTTTCACTTCGCTAGGTTATGATTCCAGAGAAAACATTATTTAATATTTTTCTTGAATCCAACATGGCTGCCAAACCATGTGACCTATCAATTAGAAAATATCAAAAGGCACCAGTTCACCACTTGCTTGATATGTGTACCAAATTTCGTAAATATATGTTGAGGGGATTTGTAGTTAAGCTCCGGAAACGAAATGTGACAGACGGACGGACGGAACCCATTTCTATATCCCCCGCCAACTTCATTGGTTGGCGGGGGGGGGTAATAATGGTGCCTTCTTTCATTAGATCTGTATTATAAACCTTAAAACAATCAGTGTGGTGAATGCGGGACCAAACGGGTATCCCGAAGGCCCAGATCTAAGAAATGGATTTTGAAGAAGTGTATTTTGCAGAGCAACAAGTACATAACAGGTTGTTCAAGTGTGATAGCAGTGGCTATTGAGTTATAGCCTCAACAAAAATGCCCACAATATCTCAAAGAGAACTATTGGACATATGATGCAATCAACAGCAGAGAATCTCACCAACAACCCTTCAAAATATGACAGCAAATGTTAGAGTAGGGTGAAATTGTCATTAGGACACAGGTTTTTACAAGGTATGAATGCCACACAACCAGCAATGTATATTCAGTAAGCCCTTAAATATCACAAGTGGGGGGGGGGGGTTACATCCCAAGACTAGAAGGGCACTCGATAGAACGCATACCTCCACCCCATAATGCCTGCTCCACGAGAGCATATCTGGCCAAATACATTTTTGAAATATCATGCCA
Organism: Eptatretus burgeri; assembly: GCF_056783735.1. NCBI lineage: Eukaryota > Metazoa > Chordata > Myxini > Myxiniformes > Myxinidae > Eptatretus > Eptatretus burgeri. The sequence continues at coordinate 39,647,871 of NC_140971.1, read as the reverse complement.
GATATCGCTTTTGAGCACTATCTGTCAACGGTGAAGAATCATTTTTTAAATTCTAGTAGTCGGACCCGGATCTTCACCAAAATCAAATCAATTCGCCGTGGTCACACACCCAACCTGTCCACCAAGTTTCATCCGAATCCGGCCACAACCTTTTGAGATACCGTGCCACATATCGTTTTTGAGCCCTATCTCTCAATGGTGAAGAATCACTTTAAGAATTCTAGTCATCGGATCCAGATCCAGATCTTCACCAAAATCTAATCAGTTCGTCCTTGTCACACACCAAACCTGTCCACAAAATTTCATCTGTATCCATCCACAACTTTTTGAGATATCCTGCATACAGACAGAGAAACAGACAGAAAGGGGTTAAAACATAACCTCCTTCATCTTCAGTGGTGGAGGTAATAAACATGTAAAATAAAATTAAACTGGTGAAGTCTCCTGCTGTGTTGAAGCAGATTAAAAATCCAGAAGCAGATTAAACATGGTCCCAAGCTTCTGTAATGTGTCTAAAGGCCCCTCATTAAAAAAAAATATTTCCCTCTATAATCTGTCTATGCTTATCTATGTCCATGTTTATAATCCTTTACAAATTGTTATGCAGCTCCGTAAAACCAGCGGACCACCCCCACCCAACCCTCCAGGAAGGCAAAGCATTTCTTCACACAAGATCACTTTTCTCTGCCTTTTTGCACGAGATACACTTTTGTCCTATGACTTTTGGTAGGACAGTATGCACATTGCAAAAATAATAAGTTTTCAACACCGTGTTAAAATTATTATTTTATTTTAAGCTACCGTAATTGTTTTTACTCTTCTGTACTATATTCTACAATCGAGGTTAATAGTCGACAATAATGTAACACTCATCTTAACTTTTCATCATCTTTAAAATCTAAACGACAATTAACTTTGCAATTGAAGGACTACTGGAAATGCAAAAATGGAGCTCCAGCCAAAGAGTTGAAGCACTAGTTCATGAAAAAGAATAAAATGAAATCCCAAGACATCATTAGTGTACAGATTAAAAAAAAACAAACAAAAAAAAAACTTGAGAAGATGGGGAAAAAACAAAAACAATCGATGTTGGCAGCAGATAATGTAAATTATTTTTTGTCTACTTAATGGTGCCAGTGCACCATAATGGTGCCAGTAACAGCTTAACAATCAACATTTGCTTTATGGTTGTGACTGGAAATGGTGTCACGTAAATGCATTTGAAAAGTTTATTGGAGTTAAAGAAGACACTGAGCCTGCCGTGCATTGAGGGATCAAGATGACTGCAAAGGATTAAAATCCATATTTTATGTGCCATTTCGATATAAACCATGTGAGTTAATATTTAGTGGGTATATATGCCGATTAGAGATTCAAGATACAACAGGACTCTCTGATGGATTTGAGTCGGTCGGAGCTGATGACTGATTCTCAGGGGTCGAGCCAGCAGCAGGCGGCTGGGCCAACACCTGGTCTACGAGCCCAAACTCTTGTGCTTCAGTTGGACTCATATAACGATCCCTCTCCATTGTGGTTTCTGGGGTTAGAAAAAGGTCGTCAAAATAAAAAGATCGAAAAGTCAATGACATCAAGTTTTTCACAACATAGAGTCAAAGGGACAAAAATTTCGTCCTCTTCAGCTTTCAAACTATTCTCTTAGCAAGTAAAAATTAAAGTTTTTGGTTAATGATGACATTTTATAAAATGCAAATGAAATTGATGAGGCATTTCTAATGATATCCCTAACCTCTAATGAGGCATTTACATAAGCAATGTTTAGGACAGAGGCAAGTTATAAAGGTCATTGGGATATCATGTGGTACGGCTTCACAACTACTCTACAGCCATAATAGTAAAAGCGAGTTTAGCTTTTTGTGTATTTTTAATGGAGTGATCTCGGCTCAAGGAACTCATACATAATATATATATATATATATATATATATATATATATATATATATATATATATATATATATATATATATATATATATATATATATATATATATATCTCGTGCAGGACAAGGATACATCAGTGCACTTTGCTTCACCATCAAGTACAAGGATGTTAGAAAGTAATGGACAAATCAATGTAGGATATGGGTTTTGAACCTGGGATTTCAGCTTCAAGAGCTAAATAGGCTCAGATGAGAACGCCAAAGGAAACTTCCTTTCCCATTTGTAAACAGTTGTGGTCGCAAGTTATCATTTCCATTCACCTTGTGCGTTGACAATCATTGTTCAATCTGCTGCTCAAACAGTGAACGCAGCTGGGTTTTTCAGGAAACATTTATAGTGAAAAGTAAATAGAATCGTCATAATATTGTTACGGTTCTGAGAAGCGGGCGCTCCCCCAGGTTATGGCATACAACATATAGCGGGCCGAAGGCAGTTATTTCATTGGTGTTCGTTTTAGATAGCCCTTCCCTTATGTTTCGTGGGTTTATGGGACAAAATGTGTTGTGAGGGCTTTTAGGCAGGTCTTTATTCCTATCCTTTATCTATTTTATTTACGTTGCCGCACATACGATCTTCTCTTCATGCATGCTTGGCCGTATAGTAACAAGAGACAGCTCATTCGCATATGCCACCAAAATTCCATTCAAACTTCGCGCCATACCCGAACCGACCAACACTTCAGACCTTTGCCGTACTCGAACCACAATGCTACACCATTCCTATAACCATCACAATGCCCTTATAAAAAAATTCCAACATCAATTCAAGCTCGCTTACTTCACCTGAACTGCGACAGTGCTTCAACCGTCCTTTGAAGATATCGGGGAACAATGGATGACACATACCATTAAAGATGCTTGTGTTTGGAACGTTCTGACATGCAGCTCGGGCGGAAGTATGCACTAGAACACGTTCAACATCGCATGGATAGACTTAGTGCTCCACTCAATTACAGCCCCCATTTGGTGTCCAGCACACGTTCGTGGTCATGGTCGGAAAGCACCCCCAGATACCCACACCCCATGTTAACCTTGGACATCCTTTGCACGGCAGAGTTCAGAAGTGAATGAGGCTATTTCCGACATCAATTCCTTGTAGGGACCGGGATAATACTTGGGAGGGCGTCCGTGCAGCAATGGGGGCGTTGGGAAACGCCTACTGACCGTCTTGACAGATTTTGGGTTCCTGCCTCTCCAGACGTCTAGAAAATATCCTGCAAAGGAGTTGTAGTAGTTCTTGGCTCTTAGTTCAGTTCAGTTCTGGGTTGTTAGAGCTTGCGAGACACATCTACTTTTGGAGAGGTCGGTGGCATGGCACGGCACAGCATGGGACGGAGGGCAGAGCTGAGCAGATGGTGCAGAGTGCTAGGCGAGCGAGCAATCCAGGTGTCGTGCTGAGCACATCAATTCGGGCAATGTGAAACACAGTCACATTGACAGACTTCCTTACACTTCATTATTAAGCTATCTTCTCACACGTTCTGTCCCTTGTCTCCTACCTCGTCTGCTGTGGACGCAAAAAAAAAACAATTGGCAAGGGCAAGTCGTGACAACCGTTCATTTCAGAGCGACTCCACAGACACGCATCTCTTTCCATTTTTCCTTCTCTGCACCTCATCACACCTTATCCGACCATGTACCTTAGACATCCTCAGTTTTCCTCCTCACCCTCCAAAGCGACTGTAAGCGTGCGCTTCACTCAAATCCTCAGTGATTATATATTTTTTGTCAAACCCTTAGGCTGTGGAACTTATTTTCAAGTGAGGAGAAGGATCAAAGATCATGTGCTTATCATCAGAATCAATAACTTTAACAAACAACTGAAGCCAACAATGAGAATTTAAAAAAGCTAAAACTGATTACTCTGTCCTTTTGTCCACTATGTTAGATAAACAGTATTGATATTCTACCCGAGGGCAAGTTCAGCACTGCCAAAGCAGTTTATTGGTAACAGAGTTATACTGGATGTGGTTTGCCATTGCCATCCCAGCAGTAGTTATGGCAGGAATTTGCAATTTGACTTTCATGCTGGCAATAGCTCACCTACTCTTCGCGAAGGACACTGTGGGTTATTTAAAGTCCATCAACTAATGCCGGCAGATGGGATGCCCCGTTTAACATGTTGACTGCCGCTGATAAGTACACCCGTAGTGCTGGATGTACCAGATTCTCGTAGAAAAGATTATGTTCTTTTATTGTAAACGAAATGTGCTGCAATGCCAGATAACGCAACAAACGATCTGCTGGCAATTCGGTGAACATAAATCTGTGTAATAATCATGATCAAATTAGTGTTGTACCATTTACCATTTTATGTGATATTGAAAATCACAAAAGTGCACAAATATGATATCGGCACAAAGTTCACGTCAGTTAAACTAAGACAAAAGAAGAGATGGTTACAAAGGGAAAATAAATTATTACAACTGAAATAAGCTTGTTGTACATGATCCAGGGCATTTACGGCTGGTGACATATACTATAAAAGTATAGGCAGTCATATATCATTGCAGTGTGTTGAATACTATATAGCTCATGGGAAGGAAATATCACATGACAAGCATATACTGTATAAATCAAAGTCTTAGCACGTCGAAGCTATTCCATGCGGCAGATTGCAGACCGACTTCAGGTTTCAGCAGAAGCTGCATGCAAGACTGAGGAGGATATGCAAAAATATTATTGTGAAAATAGACATGGTCAAGGAAGAAAACCTCTCTGAAAGTGATGGTAAGCACCTCAGGGTACGCTGTCTACGTGACAAGACCATGATCCAGTCGAGATTTTGCTAACTGACAAAACTGAAACAAAGGTGTTAATGTTTCTTCAACAACAGTATGATGCACATGAATACAAAGTGGTCTTAATGGTTGTATAGTAGCTGTCAAAAAACATTTGCTGAGGAGAGGCAACCAAATGAAAAGGGTGGAATATGTAGCAGAGATGAACCAGTGAGATGATCAAACCTAGAAGAAGGTGCTCTTTCCAGATCAGCCATTGTGTGAACTGTTACGCAATAATCAATGGCAGTTTGTTCAAAGGTGGACTGGGGAGTAGTTATAACACTCAGTGTACAACAGCAACTGTGATGCCTCAATGGTGGATCAAAACAAGTGTGGGGCTGCATCTCAGCCAAGAGTGTTGGGGATTTACATAAATCAAAGGTACACTGATTGCCCACAGGTCCCAGGAAGTTCTGATCCATCATGCCATTGCCTCAGGAACATACCCCATTGGGCAGGTATTCATCTTCCAACAGGACAATGACCCTAAGCATCCAGCTTATGTGGTGAAAAACTATCTGGAAGGTAGAGGCCGAAGAAACTCTTACAAAGATACCTTGGCCTGTAAAAAGGACTGATATGAACATCACTAAGGCCAAATGTGGTTACATGGGCACTGAGAAAGTCAAATAACAAACAAATACCTTGCATGAGGTGTGGGAAGTACCCCAGGATACAGTGAATCCTCGCTTACTGTTATAGTTGATCGTGCATTCTGGAAAGGTGCGACTTTAACCAGAATGAAGAAGTGAATCCAATTTCTCCATAAGAATTAATGTAAATATGGGGTGTGGGGTGGGAGGGAGAGGGGGAGGGAGGAGGAGTTGGTTCCAGGGAAAAATGTTATTGCCAGCCAAAAGCCATTATATACATCCACTGATGCACAGTAAAAGTTTGAAATAACTTTAAACAAATAATTTAATACTGCACTCACCAATGATGATTGTGAAGGGTTAATGACAATCGCACGAAATGAAAATCACGGCGAGTAAAAAAGAAAAAGATACTTGCACCGACACAACATGAACAGCAATGACCGCCACAATCAAGTGGCTTACGCTTTGGGCCGCAGTTCATAAGGTACCATAAATACCGGTGTATACAAGGTTTACACTGAATGTACACTGGGTGGGCTTATACACCAGTATTTGATATTCCGGTTCTGGGTTTGGAGCATTGGCAGGTCTCCTTGGGGACTCCCTGCTGACGATCTCAAAGTTAAGTTTCCGGTCGTTATCTGTCCCGTTTTAACAGTTTATTTTCTCACCTACATGTTACTGTGTGTTCCTAGTTCGGTTTTGTTTCAAAAATCGTGCTATTTTGTGAGATTTCGTCGAACTTGTTCTTACTGGGTGCTTGAGGCCTATCCTTCAGGCCTGAGGCCTACCCTTTGTTCCCTTCGGTGTACGATCGTGTTTATTTGTTTTTTCTCCCGATTATCTTCAATTTCTACCTTTCCCACTTTCTTAACGTCCCCCATCCCAACTAATCACTCTATTTCTTATCTTTTAATTTTTTTTTTTTTAAACCGCGACCTTTCTCCGATTCTTCTTCTTCTTCCTCCTCTTCTTCTTCCTCGATTTTTTTTCTACAACACTTCCATGACCTAATCTGTTGAAAACTCTCTCAAACATTAATAATAATAACAAAAACGATCTCTTATAATGCTTCATCTTCCTCTTTCACACGTGTGGTACTCTTTACTGTATCAGAATGCACCACTCTTCTGCTATTTAAACTGACTGCTCTCAATTCGACCTTTCCTTCATACCTTGCCTAAAAAATCCAACTGTTACAGCGTTTCTTCTCTCCATTCTCTGAATTCGCCTTTATTGCATCCCTCAAGAAATGTGTTTAATCGCATAACTGACCTAAAACTTTTAAAAACCCTAGTTTGCTATGAATGTTCGCTTTCCATCAACCATTCTTTTTTCCAATTTCAGTGCCAACTCACTCCTCTCACCCCTCACTCTCAAAGCAACCATCCCACTCTTCTCCCTCCAAGTCTCCCTCTCACCTCTCTCAAAAACTCCCCCCTCACCTTTCTCCCACTATTCATCCGCCTCACTCATCCTTCCAAAAGTTGCCCCCACCTTCCCATCCACAAAGCTGCCTCCTTCCACTGCCCTCTCACCTCCATCTCTTCACTCCACCTCCTCAAATCCTCAACTGCCTTCTTCCCCCTCTCCCCCAGCACCACAGAGCCTTTTCTCCTCCTCATTCGGCCCCCTCCCCGAGCTATTCTGCAATCCCCAACACTCTTCCAACAACACTCCTTACCTCCCCCCCCCCGCTCCCTGTCCTAGCCTCCCCCCCACCCCCTGCACCCAAAGCCTCCTCCCCTACCTCTTCATTAAAAGTATGGACCTCAAATATCTGGGGCCTTCGCTCAAACCTTTCAGATCTTTCCATACAGGTTGCCACTGACAAACCAGACATAATCTGCCTAACAGAAACTTTCCTCCCCCAAGACGTGTCTGACTCCCAAATATCTCTCCCTGGTTACTCCCTCCTCCAGTTTGACAGACCTGAGCCTCGCCCTGGTGGAGGAGTTGCTCTCTTCATCAAAGACTCTATTCCTCACTCTCCATGCACTGCCCTCACTCCCCCACACCCCCAGGAATACCTCTGGCTACGGCTTCCCCTCAACTCCCACCTCATATTTATATGTGTACTGTACCGTCCACCTAACAGTGATGACTCCATCGACACCTCACTATCTGAAAACATGGACCAACTTCTATCTTCTCATCCAAACTCTCTCTTCCTCAAATGTGGTGACTTCAATTGTCATCATGCCAGTTGGCTAGGTGTGGGTACCTCTCTCACCTGAAATGGCACCTCAGCAAAAGCTTTCTGCGACTCATTGGGACTGACTCAATCGGTCAACTTCGCTACCCGGATCTCAACCAATGGTACTCCATCTCTTCTGGATCCGATTTTGACAAATTTCCCTGACAATATCTGCTGATCTTCCTCCGGTCCAATCGGGTCTTCTGACCACATCCTTGTCAAAGTGGACATCTCTGGCTATTATCGGAGAACCACCTCACCACCGTCGAGTCTGGCATTTCACTCAAGCCGATTGGCAGGGTCTCCAAGCAGCCCTCAAACTTATAGACTGGTCTCCTATCTCTACTTTCTCCAACATCAACTCTTCCTGGGAATTTTTTCAAAGAAACTTGCTCTCCCTCATGCACAGACTTATCCCCTCTCGTCTTCAGTTATCCTACCCTTCCTCCCGCCCTTTGTTCACTGAAGCTTGTAGTGAGGCAGTTGTCCTGAAACAACTTGCCTTTGCCTCAGGGAAAGCAAACCCAACTGAGGGCGATCTCAGTTCCTTCCATAAAACTCGGAACAAGTGTGTATCTACCCTCAGGAGAGCCAGAAAACTATCTTTCTCATCTCAAGTCTGAACTCTCAAACCTCTCTCCCTCCTCAAAATCCTGGTGGCATCTAATCAAATCTGTTTCTGGTGAATGTTCTCCCTCCATCTCCTCCCTTACCTCAAATGGCAGCACTACTGATACCGCACGTGAAAAAGCTGAATGCATAAACTCGGTGTTTGCAGCTCAATCTTGTGTCCAAAACCCATCACTTTCTCTACCCACCTTATCCAGTCGCACCCAACTGTCCCTAGACTCTGTGTCCTTTTCTCCTGACAAGGTGGAGAGCTTGCTGTCAAACATCGACTCAGATTCTGCAACCGGTCCAGACGGCATCAGCCCACGTGTCCTCAAAGCCTGCTCTTCTGCTCTTGCTCACCCCCTCTCTCTGTTCTATTCACCCTCTCATTTGCTCAAGGCCATCTGCCATCTGCTTGGAAATCAGCAAACATCACTGCCCTGCACAAAAAAGGTGCAAAAACAGATCCCTGCAACTACAGACCAATCAGCCTTCTCCCAATCATCAGCAAGGTTATGGAATCCATCATCGCTTCAGATATCAAATCCTTCCTCTTATCCAATGGCTTGATTTCTGATCATCAATTTGGTTTCAGACCAGGTCACTCTACCCTGGATATGCTGTTTCTGCTCTCCCAACAATGGATGGAAGCCCTCAATGCCAGACAGTAAATCCGAGCCGTATCCCTGGATATATCACGTGCTTTTGACAGTCTGGCACCCTGCCCTGCTCACCAAACTCTCTTCCTATGGTATCCAAGGTCATCTCCACTCATGGCTCGCAGACTTCCTCTCCTGTCGCAGTCAACGTGTGGCCCTAAATGGAGTTCTTTCATCCCCCCCGCCCCCTTCCTGTCCAGGCTGGAGTTCCTCAAGATAGCATTCTGGGCCCTGTTCTTTTTCTGGTTTTCATCAATGATCTCTCCGACTCTCTGGAAAATCCTCTATATCTCTTTGCTGATGACTCCACCCTCTGCCGTACCATCGGTCATACCTCAGCACGGCAAGCAGCAGCTTCTTCGCTCACTGCTGATCTGGATAAAATCACAAACTGGTCCAACACGTGGAACATGTCTTTCAATCCGGACAAATCTCACTATGTCTCTCCGAAAGGACCATTTAGAACCCCCCCCCCCATCCACTTTCTCAACAATCCTCTGGAAGGAGTCCTTTCTTTCAAGCTTCTGGGTCTCACTATCTGCCATGACCTTTCCTGGGAAAGCCACATTTCAAACCTCGCCTCCAAAGCCAGTCGCCGACTGGGAATCCTCTGTCGTGCAAGGTCCTTCCTCGGCCCACCTGAGTTCCTGACCACTTACAAAGCTTTTGTCTGCAGCCTGATGAAGTACTGCTCTCCCCTCTGGGCTGGTGCTCCTACCTCCCACCTTTCTCGGCTTCACGCTGTATAAACCAAGGCATTTCGGATCATTGGCATCTCCCGCAATGAGCCTGAATCTTTGGGCCTCTCACTCAATCACCACAGGTTGGTCGGTGGTCTTTCTGTCTTCTACCGTCTCCTCTCCAGCCTCGCCCTCCCCCCCCCTGCTCTCTCTGTGATTTGTCCGCACCACATTTCCGCAGGGCGCTCAAGGTCCACCAACAACCCCCTTCTGGTCAAACTACCAAAATCACGAATCACTGCTCACCTTCCCTCTTTCATTCCTCTTTTTTCCCACCTTTGGAATAAACTCCCTCACTCTATTCATTCCCATTCTTCCCTCCAGGCCTTCAAAACAGCTGTTCACCACCACCTCTTATCATCCCCCATCCAAATCCTCGATCTTTTATACCCCCGATAATCCACCCAAGCCCACGTCCTTCAAATTCCCTGCTTTCCTCCCTGAAAGTCCCTGTAATGTCCATCTTCTATTCCCCATGTTCCCCGTCCCATCCCTCTCCCTTCCACAGATCTCCAAATGTCTCTGTTCCCCACTATTTTGTCCTTCCCACTCCCTCCCCTCCTGTCTCATCCCCCCCTTGATGTGCGTTCTGTGCCAGCTCTCATACGAGCCTCGACAAGGTATACAAAAAAAAATAAAAAAAAAAACCAGCTTATACACCGGTGTTTACAGTACACCTTATACTGTAGCTTCATTAAAACCAGGAAAAACATTAGTTTGGCTTCTAAATTATCGGTTTTCAAGGCGTTTTTGATGCAGACAAGCATGCGGTCGTTATCTATTGAACTGATGTTATGAGGAATACTGTACATGACTATATTGTCTTTCAAAACAACATTGGCCGGGATAACATTAAGCGAGGACTTATATTTGGAACAACATTCCACAGTCATACACTGTGACTATATGTGACTTTATGTGACTATAAATACACTGATAAACTCTTTGGGAGCATGAAAACAAGATGTCATGCTCTACCAATGGGGACCATACTGTGTGTCGAGCATTGGTGCTGCCGAAGCAGTCTCCTTGGCTATTGGACACAATCCTGGACGGGTCGCCACTCCGACACAGGATAACAGCAAGCTGGCACTCATTTTGCCGACCTCAGAAGGATGACAGGTAAAGTTAACCCCACCTGGTATAAATTCAACAGCTGAGTGGGATTTGAACTCAGGATCCTTGGATCCCAAGCCCACCACTTGAACCATGAAACCAATACCGGGGAATAGTCAACACAAAAGCACAAGATTCCCAAAACAATCCAAAGGGCACTGGACTGGGTAGAGCACATACCTCTGCCAGGATGAAACAGTTTACATTTTATATGCCACTTATAGGCCGGATCTGAATCCGCACCCAAACCAAAATCAAATTGACTTGTTCTTGTCACCTAACCAACTCATCCACCTAGTTTTGTCATGATCCGTCCACAACTTTTTGAAATATCATGACATATATATATATACACACACACACACACACACACACACACACACACACACACACACACACACACACACACACACACACACACACACACACACACACACACACACACACACACACACATACATATATCGTTTTGGCTGTATCTCTTAATGGTGAAGAATCACTGAGAAATTAAAAAAAAAAATTCGTATTCGGATCTTCACCAAAATCGAACCAATTCATCCTCATCATGGACCCAACCTGTTCACCAAGTTTCGTCTGAATCCGTTCATAACTTTTTGAGATATCCTGCTCACAGACAGACAGACATTAAAACATAATCTCCATCTACCTTCGGTGGCGGAGGTAATAATAATAATGGATTGCACAACACATTCGTTACATTTATAATTTGTATATTTTCTTTTACAATGTATGGTTAAGGGAATGACTTGTATTGGTTAACCTTGAATAGTATAGTGGTTGTTATTTCACATATTGCATGTATTCGTTGAAGCATGAGGTAATTTAATTGCGATTTAGAATATGCCTCATTTTATGTGTAGAAAGCTGCTATCTTCGCTTTCCTAATGTGTGTGTGTCTAAAACAGCCATCCCTTCAATGCTCTTTAATGCTCTCACCTTTGTAATCTGCCTTACATGTGCTTTTATAGAGTCCGATCGGCTGTCACGCACAAGCTTAGGTGTGAGACCACAGACTTCCACCCTCAAGATTCCACCCACCGCCCAGTCAACACCATCTGGGCGAAAGGTCAGGGATACTCCGCCCAAAAACTTGGCCCTGAGCCAATAGCAGCCGAGCAGGGAATGGGCGACTGAAGTCATGGCTTTAGGTGGTGCGGGGGAGGGGGTGTGACTATAAATTGGGCTGACATGGTCAGCACAGAGAGAGTGAAGCGTCGTGAGCTGATGAGGGAAGCTGCACTCAGGTCGCAGTGGGTTTCCTCCAGAAACTGACAGCTCCAACCATGCCTCAACTCTCCCCCCCCCCCCACCATCCTCCAACAGCTGGGATCAGGCAGCAGCACAAACTGTTACCCCCGCCGGCAAGTGCCTAAGCATAAGACTCATTGTGTCCTGTTGGACGCAGCCAAGGTATTTCAGTGTCGTCATTTCTTCTGACCTTTACTCATGTGGTATGTGTGAGGGCTTAAGGTTTGGGCAATTCAGGAATCTTCCCTTTGTTTGTTGGTTGAGGGGCGCATATTGCGTAGTGGGGTTTAACATTGTATTGGTTCTCGTCGTATTCCCATTTTTGTCAAATATATGATAACAAGAAGCAAATACTGCGATATCACACGGCTGGAGGCAGTAAAAGTCTAGGTTAAGAATGATGAAACAATTTTGCAGTTATAACATTTAAATGTAGACACGGTGAATTAGCATGCATGATGGGAAGAGTTGTGACGTTGGACAAATTTATACTTATAGCCCTCAGATCAAAGGGACGTACGCGGCCATAAGTGTGACAGAAGACGTGACAGAAGACACAGGACAGAATAGCCAATTATACAACAGTGCGATGTTGCCGTGCTGTAATCACCACTTCTGTCACCAAAAAAAAAAAAAGAGGAAGAAATCACCTCCACAAGACGTTTTAAAAACACTTCTGTTGAAAAACAATGAAGAACGAGAGTTACAACGCTGCGCGTCAACAACTAACGGAACAGGAAGATTATCACTTCCTGCTCAGAAAATCAACTTCCGGCATCACACAGAAAACGATTCAGCACAAAAAACGTCGCTCCTCCGCATTGACCCCGCCCACAATTCACCCGGCAATCTCCGCCCACAATTCACCCGGCAATCTCCGCCCACAATACACCCGGCAATTTCCCCCAATACACCCGGCAATCTCCGCCGACAATCCACCCGGCAATCTCCGCCCACATCACACCCAACGTGTGAAAGAAGACACAGGACAGAATAGCCAATTGTATAACAGCACGATGTCGCCGCGCTGTAAAAACCACTTGGTCTCTGAGTGCATTCCTGTGTCTCTGATCGCTATTAGAATGATACACATCCGTTAAAGGATAGATTGAGTGAGGGAGATTAGCACCCAGTACGAGTACCGCACCCGGCGACTCCGCTCGGTTGCCATTAAAGAACGGACATATGGTACTGATCAGCGTGATGCATCGACTAATCAGAGTGGTTCGGTGGTTCCGTTGGGGTACGTTATCATGGCAGACAGGCCCATGATCCACCTGGAAAGATAAATCAGTCGGCCATTGCGACCACTTTGACGTGGTTCATCAGGATTCAAACCGGGCAACAGGACAAACCACATGGCTGCAACAGTATTGTCTATGTATTATGTAAATCTCTCAGTGGTAATGACTCATTATTTGTGCATATCCTGTGTATGTTTCCAGAATTATCTACAACTAGCAAAAGCATCTATCGCTAGTGGCAAGAAAATTTTAAGTTAATCTATCAATTTAAACTAGTCAATGGACTTTAAAAAGGTTCATTGTGTTGCACTTTTGGTTTCACTCAGAGCCAAAGCTTTGAGTTACTTATACTGCCCATCATGAAACGGGGTGCAACATCGGCAGTGAGCTGAGGAAGTCGTTTGTGCATGTTCGAGAGAAAGCACCAGTCTTTTTCTATTAAGGGCATTTAGAGAAAAGGAGAGTGCAAGCAGCAAATAAAGGCTCCAGGAAGTTTTAAATTGTTTAAACACATAATTGATCATGGATAGAATGATTAGGAGAAGTCCTCACACAGAAGAAACATAAATAATATCCCTTTTGAGCACACGTTACCAAAAAAAACTCCAGCCTTTTCAATTTGAGCCAAAATGGTTGTTCTGTTCGCCAAAAATTGCTATATTGGTCACTTTGGCCTGAATGTGTGGCTTAAAAACGGCCTTTGAGGCCAAGGCCACATAACTCATGTTACTTCGCACACAAAGTTGTTTCTGTACCCTGAGTATGAAGTTTGTAGCTTCAAAGATGTGGATGTGAAAAAGGCATTGGCCATATCAATATTTAGTTTTTGATAAACATGAAATTGACATGACAATGTCAACACATGTGTGCAAGACATGTCTTCAGAGGCTTGAAGAGTGGTGTGGTCAAAAGTCAGTTAACAGCTCAGTATCTGGTATGATCACTATTAGCGTTGACACATACTTGGCAACAGCACCTCATTGAGGACACAAGATAGTTGAAGAAGACTTGAGGGATGTCATTTGAGATAAGTACCAAGGCATGCAGCAGTTGGGCCAACGTCGCCGGCTGGTTTTGAAAATGGCACAATCGTCGTTCCATTTCATCCCACACATGTTCTATGGGAGAAAGATCAGGTGAAACAGCTGGCCAGGGAAGTGTGGGAATGGTCTGTTGGGTGATGAAGTCGGTGATCACTCGTGATACGTGAGGGCGCATGCGTTATCCTGTTGAAATGTGATGTGACGTCCATGAAACTGCAGGAACGGGAGGACGTGAGGACGGAGAACTTCATCACGGAACTGAATACCTGTCAAATTGCCATTAAAATGACCTTCAGCTAGGTTCTGTGATGTGTAGTGATGCCTCCCCATACCATCACCCTTCCAACACCGAATGAAGAACCATTGCACAACACATGCGTCAGCATAACGTTCCCTTTCCCGTCGATAAACGCGACAATGGCCATCACGACTGTCAAGATGAAACCTCGACTAGCCTGTAAAGAGGATAGCAGCCTAATCTCAGAAAATGAACTTCAGACGTTGTCCACACCAAACCCGGCATGCATGTCGACGACATCGCAACAAAATTGGATGTACTGCTGGTCATCGTGGTCAGATATTATGCTTGCGTAACCGATTCCAGACAGTTCTATCAGTGATTGGTCGCAAGCCAGGGATGCTGCGAGCTGTCAAACTTGCTGTCTGGAACAGATTCCTGCTGTGCACCAACCAGATATGGTTATCCTGCCAAAGTGATGTCACACGTGGTAGCCCAGAACGTGGCCGGTCTCTGATGTTATCAATAAACTGGCAACGTCTCCACAGTGACTGTATTCAGTGTTCATCGGAACACCACAACACCTAACGACGTTTTATGGAATTCTGGTCTCGAACATGCCGATAGCTCATGTAAGTTCATTTTCAGAAAGGCGTGTCATCATGTTTACAACGTTTAGATGTCAATAAAAATGTTTTTTTAACAGCTGGGATGGTTCACCGAATTGTGCTGCATTGCAATTTGCTCAGTACCACGTGTGGCAGCGTCATACGACTCGGTGCCCCGCACGGCAATTTGTGCGTGCAGTGCATAATATGCACGTGCAAATTCCGGATATTCACAGGTAAACTGGGGAACATGCCAAGGCAGATGTTGGCTGACCATTTTATTGCACGGGTACATGTCAGTATCATTTTGTGTAGTTTTTTTTTTTAATGGTGCACAGGAACTTTTTGGCATTCGTGTGTAAATTCATTACAACAGTGAAAACCTTGCATTTTCCACTTCCCGACAACCTTCCCCCACCCCTCCCCCACCCCTCCCCCACCTCTTCCACAACATTGTAACCCCCACTCCACAACAATCCCACATTCTCTCCCAACCATACATCTCATTTCCCACCTCAAACCCTCCCAATACTTATTGCTTGGGAAAAATGAAAAATTTCTTCAATCCATCTGTGGTGGGAATGAGGAACATTTTATTACTTTTCTCAATCATTTCACGAACAACAATTATTATTGTTTTACTCTTGAAGAGTTTTGCTATCATTTGTAGCCAGGTTTCTGACATCGTTTCACTTTCAAATCAGAATTTTCAAATCAGAAAACTGTGAATCACCTTCTTTGAGAAGGATTTTTAAAATAAATATATATATATATATATATATATATATATATATATATATATATATATATATATATATATATATATATATATATATATATATATATATATTGTTGTGGTTACCAAATTCGCAAACCACCATTCAGGTCCCTTAGGTGAGGTATCTCGGTAAGTGCATGTGTAGTTAGGCCCAAACCCGTTGTCTAGTGGGAATACATGTCATTAATGCGTGCTGCGACTCTTCAGGATAGCCGTTTTTCTTTTACTATCTTTATTTTGGACCAACCGCCATGATTACAACCACAACCACCGCTTCACCACAACCGCCACGACCTTCACGTCACACCTCGCAACCGTAGCATCGCCACCGTTCTTGCCCCGCTGTGGGTACCGGTGTTGGACTCGTGCAGGATTTTGTGCTTCAAAAACGGATCAAAAACGACACACGCCCACTTTTTGCCGTCCAATCGGTGAGCGAGGGGCGATTTGGCCCCGCCTCCAGGACGATCGATATATGCAAATTTGTGGATCAAAAAGCCTTCACGCCCACTTTTTCTCGGGCCAATGGGGAGCGAGGTGAAAGGTCAAAGGGAGGGGGTCAAAGGCGAAGCTACGGGGGGATAAAAGGACCGTGTTCGTCAGTCAGAAGGAGTCGGGGAGTCGAGAGGCGGAGAGTAGGAGAGTCGAGAGGCGGAGAGTAGGAGAGTCCAGAGGCGGAGAGTAGGAGAGTCCAGAGGCGGAGAGTAGGAGAGTAGGAGAGTCGGAAACAGAGAGTCAAGACTTCGCGGGCGGTGGAGTTGGCAAGAAGGAGCTGGTCGTCGTGTGCGTTGGTGTCGGAACGGAGGGGACGGAGCTGTGGAAAGGCAGCGACACCAGACGAGGGGGTGCTCGCGTCGGGAGCTGCACCCCAGGGAGGCCGACAGCGCGACCTGGCCGAGGTGGAGACGCTCGTCGCGGGATAATAAAAATCCTCTATACCCCGAGCCATCGCCATCGCGGCGCCATTGAGGCGCCATCGCCGCTCCGCGTCTCATCACCAGACGGGTAGGCGCGACCCGGTCTCGGCCTCAGGCCCGCCTCATCCTTGAGGGTATTCTTTTCCTTGGTTTTGGGTATGTGTTGTCGGCGCCGTCTGTGAAGTAGAATTGTATAAGTGTTGCCGTGTGCTCGGTAGTCGGTATTAGCGCTGCATTGTGTTTTCGCTTTTACATTTGCTTTTTGTGTAAATTACATTGTCTCTTTTCTGTGTGCATTTGGTGGAATTGAATATGTGTGCTCCCGTGTGCCGCGAATAAATGTGCTTTGTGTTGAACTGTTTCCCGCTTCGCTTCGTCTTTTCCTCTATTGAATCCTCATCTTGCTTCACGTAAAGGGTTGGTAGTGGGCTGAATACGCCCGATAATTAATCGAACCGTCGAGGTCGACGATAACACCGCTCGGTTATTCTGATAGTACGGAACGGGTCGCTTAAGTGGCCCGTGTCCGAAGTCGACCTGCGGCGAGGTGCGATCGCCCGGTCTACCCTCCGCGTGGGTACTTAGGTAGGTCGAATTTGGCGAGCAACCCTATCCCACGCGGGGGCTGATTGGCTCGATCGCGGTGAGACCGAAAGGTCCACCCGTGACTGGTTCCCGGCGTTAGTCCGAGAGGGTCATGACTGGATTGTCCGTCCGGTGGGCGACGTGCCGCGATTCGAGTTACGTGGCCGTCAGCACGCCGGCGGGCGCGAATACCGCAACAATATATATATATATTAGTATGGATTTGAAAATTTTCCATGTTGAATCGCTAAGTGAAAATTGGAGTTATTGTCCACAGCTGCCTTCATCGATGAAAGGCATGACAAGCATCGATGTTTGATTTTTGTCTTGCCCAGTTCCAAAGATCAAATACTGATCCGGATCACGGTTACTCATGGAGAACGATCTGATTTCACACACATATCAGCAAATGGCCATTTCATCCTTCATCAGGACATTTATTGGAGTTAAACAGTCATTGAAACGTTGCCACGCTTCCGATTCGCTGGCCAATTCCGTACGACTTCTGACGGCAAAATGGAAAGATTCTCTTTGTGGCAACTATGCTCAATGGTTTGAACAAACACCTGGAAATAACTACCCGATAATGCAATGACAGGGTAAAAAGGTGGCGAGTATGCACAGCGAAAGAAGAGTCCGTGAAAAATGATACATTTTCCGATTGTGATTTATTCACCACTTTATGGGTATGTATATATATTTTTACGGCTGTGGAAATTCGCAGAACACCATAAAGGTCCGAAGTTCAGTTAGATCGATAAGTCTGTGTTCAGTTAGATTTCCCCACCGTTGTTTAATGGGATTTATTCGTGTCACAGGGCTGTGATCCTTTGACATAGCCGTTTTTCTTTACTATCGTTATTTTGGACCAATAACCACGATCGCCTCAAACCACAACAACCACGATCACCTAACCACCATCCCCACTACACCAACTGCCGATCCCCTTCTCCACACACCACATCACAACCCTCTCCGCTCGTGTAAACCGTCTCTAAGAAGCGAAGGAAAAACAAAGGAACATCGACGGTGCGGGGATTTTCCCGCCTGATTCTCCCGCCTTGTTATTCCCACCTGTTTCCCCGCACTTTTGGTGCGGGGGAGGGCGATGCGGGTCAAAGGTAAGAGGTCATGTAAAGGAGGGGCCTGATTTTGGGGGAATGAATCTCCCTGGACCTGTGCCAAGAAATATTATCTCGGCCCCCGCGAGGGGCGCGGGGAGGGGGGGCGAGAGGGCACAGCCCTTTTCTGGAAGCTTCCCACTGGAGCTGGAAGGAGGGGCGGAGCAATAAACGGGGAGGAGCGAGGCATTGGAACGGAGGGATATAAGGGCGCGCAGGACGCCAACTCGGGGGCTTTGTTTTGTCTTCTTCTTCGTGGTGGTGCGTGGGGCTTCTTCTTCGTCGTCTTGGTCTTCGAAGAGTCTTGGGTTCGGTGGTTCGGGTAAAGTCGTCGGAGCTCGCAGTCGGTGGGGAGTCCGGGCGTGGAACCAGGGACGCGAACGGGAGGCGCCGCTTTGCCAGCTCTGTCGCGCAAACCTGCGCATCCGTGTGGAGAGCGCCAGAGAGAGCTCGCCAGCTCCGTGGAAGGCCGAGCTCAACCGCGGCTGTCCTCGCTACCGTGGGAGACAGACGTCGCGACTCGCCCACCATCGCACCACGAGGGTGCAGGTAACCTGTAACGGTCTCGTGGGATTCGTTCGGTCTGCCAAGTCCCACGCCATAAATGTCTATGGACCCTGTCTGACTCCCTTGTCTGTGGGGTAGTCTTTTATTTTCCTTGGGTTTTGCTTTTGAATGAATGTTGGTGGCGCCGTGTCCTGTAAGTAAAAACTGTGTAAGTTCTGTACATAAATTGCTCGTGTCTTGTCCCCTCCCCGCATTGATTGCATGGCTGTACATGCATGCATGTGTGTAAAATAAATGTGCTGGTCTAAATGTAACCCGTTCGTCGTGTCTTTTCCCCCATTGGGACGACATATTGCATCTCGGAATGTTAGTTGGGTTTTAAATACCCGGTAAATATAATCGGATCCGGCGAGGTCGGGCGATAATACCCGCTCGGTTATCACTGCAGAACGGAACGGACCGCTTGGGCGGTTCGTGTCCAAGCCGACCTGCGCCGAGGTACGGTCTCCTGGTAGGCTACCCGCGTGGGTACTTAGGTATATCGATATTCGGCGATTGACCCTATTCTGCGTGGGTAGAAAATTGGTTAGGCCGTGGTGGGGTTGAAGACCCACCCGTGACAGGGTTCCGGCATTGTTTCGGAGGGTCATGACTGAATTGTCCGTCCGGTGGGGGAGCGGCTACTATTAGTGAAAAGCGGTCGTTCGCACGCCGGCGGGCGCGAATCCTTAACAATATATATATATATATATATATATATATATATATATATATATATATATATATATATACATATATATATATATATATATATATATATATATATATATATATATATATATATATATATATATATATACATATATATATATATATATAAATAAATATATACATATATAAATATATACACAAAAAAACATAGGCTTCATTACAGACACCAATGTGGAATGCAATTGCTGTGTCTCCAATGGACTTACCAATAATGTGCAAAGGCTGCTTTGTATGCTTGGTGTAAAGAGCATTAATCTGACGTTTTAGGGTCAGAATCTCTTCTGCTTGGATAGCAATATCCGTGGCCTGACCCTGTGCAGATTTGGCAAAACAATAACAACATCATGGGTGAGCTGAACAAAAGCAGTGAGATGTAGATATATGTAACAAGGAGTGAAAACATCCTTGCAAACAATATAAGAACAACTGCTACCCTGGTCCCTCCGGAAGGCTGATGCAACATAATGCGAGCATTGGGCAGGGCATGTCGGCGCCCAGGTGTTCCCGCGGTGAGGAGCAAAGAGCCCATTGAAGCAGCGAGACCCACACACCATGTACATATGGGGCACAGTACATACTGCATGGTGTCGTATATGGCCAGACCTGAGGTCACCGCACCACCTGCAATTTCACACACTCATTTGTGGCTTTTTTTCTCCCAAAAATATAGTTTCATGGACATGTGAATACATTTCTCATTAATTGTGCAGTCTGATGTACAAACACAGGCTCATCACATCATAATAAGGTAGTTTTTTTTAAATATAAATTTTAACATTATTTTTAAAGATGGCAAGATTGCTTAAAGTTGTCCATCTAACTGGTTTACAAGAGATGCAATTCAATTTCAAATATTTCTTGGATATGACTTCCAGTACTGCATATAAAATTTCTGGAAAGGCATTGGCAAACCACCCAGTTTCATCATGCCAAGAAATTGCTTTGGCAACACAGACACTCTGCAACAGAGTATGGTACATCAGAATCTTATTATTATTATTATTATTATTATTATTATTATTATTATTATTATTATTATTTAACGGCCACAATTATTCCCACATTCTTGTGGGGTTGGCTTGGGGAAGCTTTGCCCAAGACTTTCACGCACCGGCTGACCAGGCCTAATGATCGACTGAGGTTCGGGCAGGAATTTGGAATTTGGCCATGATGCAGGCGATAGCTCGCCTTCTCCTCACGAAGTACACCATGAGATCTTTAACGTCCACCAACTAATGCCGGCAGATGGGACGCCCAGTTTAACGTCTATCTGAGAAACAACACACACATTGGTGGCTCACTCGGCCTGTAAAACACTGAGACGACAGTTTTATTGCTGGGCAGAAAGTCAAACCCAGGCAAGATAGCTCAGAGGCAAGTGTGCATATGGCCAGGTCATCGTACTATCCCTAAAATATTACAATGATTAAAAAGTTGGAGGCAAAAGGATAAAAACCTGGAAAACAGATTGTCTGCAATTCATAGGTGAGCATACCTGGACTGTTTATATACATATGGATTGGTTTTTGGTTGCTTTCAGATTGCAAGAAGAGAAGTTGAGCCACCACGAGTGATGCTACTTGATCATCTATCTGCATAAAAGACATTTTCAGTTAAAATCGAGATAATCCAAATGTAAAACATTTTCAGTTTTTTCTTTTTTAAACCACAAAGATGAAGGTAGTACAGTAAGACCCCGGTTTACGTCAGGGATGTGTTCCTAAAAAGTGTGACGAATATCGAAATGATGTAAATCAAAGCAATTTTTCTCATAACACTAAATGGAATAAGTGGGGAATGCGTTCCTGACATTTTCACTTCACCTACTATATTTATCTTTTTACCAAACACATGGGAGGCAAAAAGCGGGGTTAAGCAATTGGTTCACTTGTCTGTCTGTGTTCGCAAAGGTCAGTTTATGATTGAAGAAAAACTTAATTTCAATTGAATGTTATATTTTGAACATGAATCGGAACACGAATCAGAAGACGAGCCTGAAGTTCAGGAGTACTTTGCCTCTAAATTTGGCCTGATCGCACGTGCGCAGAGAGGAGTGATTATATATAAATATTGTTATGGCTGTGGAAATTCGCAATACACCATAAAGGGTTCTTAGATCAGTTATGACACTAAGTTTATGTGCAGATAGTTCCCCACCGTTGTTTAAAGGATTTTCTTCGTGTTCACCGGGCTGCGACTCTGAGATGGCCGTTTTTCTTTTTCTATTGTTATTTTGAACAAACCTCCACGCAACCAACAAGCCGCGTTGAAAACCGTCGAATGAAAAAGGGAACCAAAAGAGTTCCCTTTTGGGCGCAAGGATTTTTTCCTGCCTATTTTTCCCCACGCTTAGTGTGAAGGAAAGGGGGAGGGCAGCTCGCCGCCGATTGGTGGATGAACAGCGTGAGGCGGTCGGGGTGAGGGAATCCCCCTTTTCGGGAACCTTCTCGAAGGGAGGTGGAGCCGAAAACGGGGAGGAGCGAAGGGCGGAGCCCCGCGCTATATAAGGCGGACCGCGCGCAAGGCTCACTCTCTCTCTCTGTCGGGGTCGAGTGCTCCCCTCTCTTGGTGGCCATGATCGAGCTTGCTCTCACTCTCTGTCTGGGTCGTCGACGTCAATCTCTCTCTGGTCCTGAAGCCCCTTCTGCCCTTCAGTCCTTCCTTGTTGGTCGTGGGTCATTAAAGCACCAGCAGCAACGCCGGAGAGAGCTCGCTGACCACGCCAGGGGCCCGAGGTCAGGCGCGGCTCCGCAAGGCCGTGGGGAGTCGACGTCGCGACCTGCCCACCGTCGCGCCACGAGGGCGCGGGTAAGACCCTTCGGTCTCACGGGACCCGTTCGATCCTTCAGGTCCCGTGCCATAAAGGTTTACGAACTCCGTCTACCTCCCTGCCTATGGGGAGGGTTTTTCTTTGCTTTTGTTTGACTGGTGTGGCACCGTGTCCCTAAAAGTAGACTTGTGTAAGTGACTGTACATCATCGTAGTCGGAAGTAGTACTTTCTATGTGCCTGTATATTGCATGACTGCCTTGGCTGTATATACGTGTGCTGTTTAAATTAATGTCGTTGTGTGAAATGTATCCCGTTCGTCGTCTTTTTCCCTTTTGAAAGTGCCATCTTGAATCGCGAATAAATTAGTAGAGGGTTTTGAACACTGGGTGAAGAACAGAATCACATCCATCAAGGTCAGCGATAACACCGCTCGGTTATCACTGTAGCACGGAACGGACTGCTTAAGCGGTTCGTGTCCTAGGCCGACCTGCAGCGAGGTACGATCGCCCAGTCGACTACTCGCGCAGGTACTTAGGTCGGTCGAATTTGGCGAGCAACCCTATCCTGCACGGGTGGGCAATTGGCACGATCGTGGTAAGGTTAAACCCCCACCCGTGACTGGCTCCTGGCGGTAGTTCCCAGAGTGTCACGACTGAATTGTCCGTCCGGTGGGCGACGCGGTTGCGATTGGAGTTACGCAGTCGCTCGCACGCCAGGCGGGCCAGAAATCGTAACAAAAAAAAAAATATATATATATATATATATATATATATATATATATACATATATATATATATATATATATATATATATATATATATATATATACATATATATATACATATATATATATACATACATATATACATATATATATATATATATATACATACATATATACATATATATACATACATATATATACATACATATTTACATATATATACATACATATACACATATATATACACATATATACATATATATATATACATATATATATATATACATATATATATATATATACATATATATATACATATATACATATATATACATATATATATATATATATATATATATATATATACATATATATATATACATATATATATACATATATATATACATATATATATACATATATATATACATATACATATACATATACATATATATATATATATATACATATACATATACATATACATATATATATATATATACATATACATACACACACACACACATATATACATATACATATACATATACATATATAAATATATACATATACATACACACACACACACACATATATACATATATATACACATATATATATATTGTTGCGGTTCTCGGAACCGCATGCATCCTACATAAAGTGGTCCCAAGACAGTTATTCCATTAATATACGTGTAGATAGTCCCTTCCCTTTTGTCTAGCGGGACAACAGGGGCGTGCATTGCGAGGATCTCATAGCTTGGTTTGCTTAAATCATTTCTTCTTTATTTCATTTCTAACTTCATTCCTACTCTTCTTTTCTGATTATTCCTGAGGTAAATCTGAGCCACATGCGCCCTTTGCTATGACGTGGGTCTTCAGCAAAGGCCAAGCAGGCATTACGCTGGACACCCCTCCATAGAAAGCACACTCAATACGACACCCACGCTTTATGGAGCACGTACCGAGGAGACGGAAGAAACAGCACCTCAGAAAGGGTGCTCAAACATCACATGAGCATCGACAGCACAGAGCTCCCGTCCTCAAGCGTTCCCTCATTTGAGGCCGATAATAGTAAAACGACAACCACGCCACGTTGTGGATGATACGGGCGGCACGTACTTTTCACCCCATATCTGGACGAGATATATCGGCATTTTTTCCCTCCATTTCTCCATCTGACACATATCTACAGTCATGCGCCGCTTAACAACGTTCCGGGCAACGACGGATCGCATATACGACAGATCTGCTAGCTCTGAAAATTTTTTTTTTTTAATGAAAAAAAATGTAACTGAAAAATTCCTATCGCCGAGTGATGTAGCCTCGTATAAAAATGGCACATACAATTATGTACACTGTACAGTACATAATACCTCATAATGATAAACGACAGTGTAGCCCTGTTATAATGCGATTGTTGAGGTCCATAAAATGTCATCGCGAAAAAAAAAATCGTGCTAAATCGGGATTCAAGGAAATCGGCTTTCAAACTGAACCAATGTTTTCACGTTTACCTTCTAGCAAGTAAATTACCTTTGAATTGAAGAATTCCGCCAATGAATCGTTGTTCTTAGTCGACATTAAAACGCAATTTTTTTTAGTGAAGCTTTTTATGTTGTTAAAACAATCGCACTGTTCCGAACATATATATCACAAATGACAGGTGCTCGTTTTTTCATTTGTAAATTATAACATCGATGCAATGATTACATATTTATAAAATCCAAACGCAAATTATTCACCTTTCTATAATCGATGCGAGAGGATATTGTAAGCTGCTGCTAACAACACCGATGGCCGTCATGAACAGCACAAAGGTAAATCTAACGTGTCTTCCGTCTCTCTTGGATGTGTGTTACAATTGCCGACAGTATTCAGTACAGTAACATGCAGTACAGGTTTGTATCCAAAGAGCAATAGGTTACACCATATAGCCTAGGTGTCTAGTTTTGTGTAAGTACGATGTTCGAAAACGAAAACGAAAAAAAAATGATGTTCGCACAACGACGACGTCGCTTTAGCCTAAGTCACATTTGCTCTACGGCGAGGATACGGCGGCCGTACGCCCTCTGAATTGACAGAAACGTGTGGCGGCCGCAGAGTTTCTGAGGTGCCCTCAGGGTGGCCCTACGCCGTTTGGCTATATTTTACAGGCCGTAAGGTCGCCGTGGAATTATAACGGAGTTATAACTTTTTTCATTTCTACGTTCGCCGTAGCAATTCGACAAGCCGAAACAAAAGAACTGGTTCAAAAAAAATAAATAAATAAATAAAAAGAACCCACTCGTTACCGTCCGTCTGGCCGCACGTTCGCCTTAGGGCCCCCCTGCGGTCGCCTTGCGGGCACCTTGCTGGCACCTTGTGTCTGCCTTGAAAATTCTATGGCTGCCGCAGGAACGCCCTAAGGTCACCGTGCGACATCAAATCAAAGACCGTACAGCACCCCCACATTTTCGGTCTCCACGATTTATAAATACGCCGTGCGGCTCCCCAAAAAATAAAAACATATGTGACTGCTACATTGTGTGACCGTGGAAATACTGCGGCCGCCGTATAATTGCTAGTGGCCGTAGATTTTGGAGACCCCACGGCCGCCGTGGCAAATGTGACCGAGGCCTTAACGACGCGTTTCTCAGAATGTAACCCCGTCGTTAAGTGGCGCATGACTGTATATCCTTTTAATTCTAAACCTCCATATAATTATTATATTTGAGCGTTGCCCTCAATATCTGACACATATCGGTGTTGGCCCAGCGCACCCGATCGCAGAATCAGGCGAATGCACGCGCTAACCACATGGGCCACGGGAATGTGCTCGAAGCACCCTGTACAGAATGTGCTCGAAGGCAGACCAGCACTTAGCTCTCAACACCTTATTGGACACATCTTACTCTCTGTACATGGGTTCGCCATAACATCTTATCTTCGGTCCTCGCTGGCGGCTGCGGATGTTCCCCATGGACGGTGAACGTCTTCTCGTCTCTACGGCCAGCGAAGCTGCGATCGGGCGGAGGCATGTTGTACAGCTCGGGCAATGTGGCGCACACGGAGCAGGCATGCAAGACAGACGCTAGTCTCGGCCAGTCATCAGGGCATGGCCCGGGGGTTCGTGCAAGGCGATTCATGGTGCAGAGTTTGGAATGGGCAATTCATATCATGTCGTGGGGTCGGAGCGATATGGTTCCACAGTGCAGGGTCACCTTGCCGGAAATGGAATGTTGCGGTTTCTGGCCATCACGGCCGGGCCACGCAGGGGGTCAAGGCCAATCAGAGCGCCCGATTCGGGTGACGACACCGCGTTTCGGGGTGGCCCCCTGCCCCGCGCCGCGGGGCCCATGAAGGTCCGAATGGATCTGTGGGTGGATATATATATATATATATATATATATATATATATATCTCTCTCTCTCTCTCTCTCTCTCTCTCTCTCTCTCTCTCTCTCTCTCTCTCTCTCTCTCTCTCTCTCTCTCTCTCTCTCTCTCTCTCTCTCTCTCTCTCTCTCTCTCTCTCTCTCTCTCTCTCTCTCTCTCTCTCTCTCTCTCTCTCTCTCTCTCTCTCTCTCACTCTCTCACTCTCTCACTCTCTCACTCTCTCACTCTCTCACTCTCTCACTCTCTCACTCTCTCACTCTCTCACTCTCTCACTCTCTCACTCTCTCTCACTCTCTCTCAAGCTGTTCTTCGACTCTGAACATCATCGCTGGACTCCGCCTCCCCTTCTCCGCCCTCACGAAGCTGACTCCACTCACCCACCTGGTCCCGCCTACTACTCTGTACACTCGGTCTGGACTCTACCCTCCCAACTCAAGCCCCTCTTTCACGCCCATGGTCTTGACGCGAGCTGCCCGAAGCGAGAGACGATGCACGAGCTGTCTGGGGGGGTACCGCACCACGGAGCATTCTCCCCAAATGTATTGGTGGCGTGTTTGGACAATCAATGATGCAAAAGTACCAAGAGACCGCAGCCTCAACTCTTCTCCTGTCTTGCTTCAATTCCTCTTCATCGGGTTTTCTGTGTCTGTGTGTGTATGTGTATGTGTGCGTTACCTGGCGCCTGTCTATATAAGTAAGCCTGCAGAAGATTGTTATTATTATTTTCGGGTTACATCTACTCTGCGTCCGCTTTCATAAGTTTCTTGTTTATTGCTGCACCACACCTTTCTTCCCTCTCTCTGCTTGCAGACCCCAATAAATCTATTGATTGTACCACATACCCTTTCTCACCTGCCCATTAATAAATTATTATTAGAAAAGTTCCCAGCTCATTTTTGTCTTTTCTTGCATTGATCCAGCATGGTCCGAATCCTAGCTTAGCCGGGACTTTATTCCCAACGATCCGTTCCTCTTAGCCGGTACGTCCTTGGCAGTCGCTCGGCTGCATCTGATCCAGTTCGGGCAAGGCGTAGCGAGGCGTGTTCCCCGGTAATTAAATCATGTGGTTATTTTTAGGTAACTGGATTAACGAGACGGAGGACCCAAAGTCACGTGGTTGAGTTATGGGCATCCACGGTCGTTTAAGCGACCTGCCGCGTCACGGAATTATCCGTGTGCGGCGGCCTACAATCCCGGGGAGTCTGGTGGGAGTCGAGATAGCTTCCCCCCCCCCCTTAGTGGTCTTTTCACCCGACCCCCGGCCCACAACAATATATATATATATATATATATATATATATATATATATATATATATATATATATATATATATATATATATATATTTAAGGTTGTGGGGGTAGATGGAGGAATTTCATAGGAACGTTAGGATTGAATAGAGTTGTTTGGTCCGTGGACATGTAGGAGACATTTTGATGCAATTAAGTAGGAAAACTGTGAACTTGTGTTACATGTCACCACACAGGGGGTGGTGTGTTAATTAGGCAACTTGGCTAACGTACTGGGCAAGATATTTGCCAACGACTCTTGGCTAGTTGTGTGGGACGGACCTCAGAACCTCGTGAATGTTGCCAAACGGGATGACGCCATTCTGCAGAGCGTATCAGCAGGTGCGATAGATAGACTGGTTAAAAAAAAAAAAAAAATCAGAAAATGTGCTTCTTTACAATTCAAGCAGCATTTTTGGGAAAAAGCAGGCAAACCACGTTTTCTGGGGTAGTTTTTCGCGCTGAACACGAATCTGTTGTTTGCCGAGCCCAAAAATGCCTACTAAGGTCACTAATTAAGGTCAAAGGTCAATGAGTGCAAACTTCAAAATTTTTCAAAAAATGCTTATTTTGACATCCTCGATCCATATATGTCACTTATTTTGTGATATTTTGTAAGGTAAAGCTATAGCAGGTCATCAAAATTGTAGAATAAAAGGAAATTGTTCAGGAAAAATTACACACTTTTGCAAATATCTCTGTAACGGTGCGACTTTTAGTTTCGTGTGGAGGTTTACATTTTGCTTGCATTTTTTACTCCTACATCTACAGTAAGGAAGGGTTTTCTGCTTCTGCTGATGGTATGATATCCTATGGTGAATTAGACAAATGTGTTAATGACCTAATTTGCATATTAAGCATATCGGTCAAAGGTTAATGAGTATGAAAGGCGATTGCTACATTTTGCCTCACAGCTACTGGTAATTTTGCCCCTTGGCTTCTCCAAGTCTACTCCACTTGACAGTGTTGCCATCTATGTGAAGCCGGCTACATTTCACACTAGCCATGCTTGACATTCCATTTCCATTCAAACAGGGTGTTCTTGAAGTAGCCCTAAATGAAGAATGAATCTAATAGCCTAGCCATCTAGTTAGTGCCTTAGGCATTACAAGACCAGGTAGGGATCCTCTTCAAGTTTTATCAAACAGAAATATGAATGAAAATGAAAGTGAAAGTGACAGTAAATGAATCCATGGCCAGACATGCTTGACATCATATACACCCACAGATGCACAGGTTGTGGGCCTCGAGCGAGTGATGAGTGCATCTACTGCTATGCTGTTGATTAGACTGCTGTCTGTACTAAATCTGAAGCCAGAGCAGGAGCCAGGGCAAGTACCAGCTATCTTTGCAGTACAAGGGGGGGGGGGGGACTTTTCATGATCAGAACATGTATCCCTGGAGCTTAGTCAGGTTTTTGTTTCTCTCCCCAGGCAACTATGGAACCTATTGCAAGCCTCAAGCAACAGCGTGAGGATGTGACGTTTGAACATTGTATCATATGCCAGGAAAGCAGCCGGGCGAAAGACACGGTTTTCAACCAGACAGACCAAGGCATTGCTTCCATCAGGGAGGTGACTGAGCTCCGATGCAAACTGAGGCACTGTGAATTTCGGCCAGCTGTGGACAGGCTTTCATCGCTCTTTGCAGAGCCTCAAGACAGTATCCCCAAACTTAAATGGCACAAACTATGTTACTCAGCATACACACATAAGGGGAAAATAAATGCTAAGCTAGAAAATGAGCAATCAAAAGTTCTGGCAAAAGCGCAAGCTAATGAAAGAAAAGGTGTTTCAGTTGAAGGACGCCGGTTTTTACGCAGTAGTGCTCCTAAGGTGGACTGGACTTTGTGTATGTTCTGCCAAAAATTCGATAGGAAGCAGAAGACAAGTCGTGTCACAACCTTCGACGTGAGTGACGACATCATAACAAAAGCTCAATTTGTACATGAGATCTTAGTCCGAACTGCAACTGAGAATGATTTGATCTCTGCTGAAGCATGTTATCATGCTAACTGCCTTAAAAAGTTCTATAGGGATGTAAAAAGGGCAGAAGCCGTGAGCAAAGCAGCTGACATGGCCATATCATGGTTGTGTCAAGAACTGCATCACTCTACTGAGAAAGGACACGTGTTTGAACTGTCAGCAGTATTCGAGAGGTACAAAGAACTAACCAGTGAGTGCGACTGCAAGATTCCTGCATCGTATGTTAGTAGACTGAGCACTTTCAAAGAAACTTTGTCAAAGTACATTGGGGACACTTCTGAATTTCTTGTGCCAAGAAATGTAGCTATTTCAGAAAGGCAAACTCTGCTTCTTCCCAGCCAGTTCAGTCACATACTCCTTTCAGAAATGGTGTGTGGTCAGAACAGTGCAGAAAATATTCCCGTATTTAGACAACAGGATGATGATTTTCTATTTTTAGTGCATGTTGCTCTTAAACTCCGCAGTGATATCATGTCACATCCTGCATTCGAGGGCAGTGATGTCAGTGAAGAAGCAGAGTTGGCAAGCATACCGCCATCTGTACACATGTTTGTCAATATCTTGCTTGGTGGCCAAAGTGGTGTTAATGCTGAGTTTGATGAATGTGAAACGTCTGAAATTAGTTGGGTGAAGAAAACAAGGGTCCTTGGCATTGGGCAAGATATGGTCTCTGGTGTTTGTGGAGACAAGAAAGCACCGCCTAAACATGTTGGAATGGGTATTACACTGCACCAATCAACTCGGTCAAAGAAATTGGTTGAGCTATTCCATAATGCTGGGCACATAATCAGCTACAACCGGGTTCTAAAGTATGACACATCAATGGCTGAAAACACTCTGAAAGCGCTTGATCCATAAACTGGGGCGGTGGTACCTAGCAACCTGGTCTCTGGAAGATTTGTGTATTTTTCCGGTGACAATATTGATATCAATGACTCAACCCGAGATGGCAAGAATACATTTCACGCTACACAGTTTGCTGCCTGGCAGAGGGGGCCACCTGCTGAAAGTGGTCTTAGAGACATCAAACCATCCAATACATCAACTTTGGATATCCCACCTTCAGTTGAAAAGATTCATGAGGTGTTTATCAACAAGGACACCCTCATTCCTGATTTTGATGGGGTTGAAACAGGATGGTTTCTGAGGGAGAAAGATACTCCCAGTGCTCTACAAGACAGTGTAGATTGGGACATGGCATTCTTAACATCTCAGCAAGGAGAGGACGAAAAAGGTTCCTGGACCACGTTCAATCAGTTGCACAGCACAAGGTCAGAGATAGCCAAAACTACCATTGGATATATGCCAGTCATACTAGCCCCAGCTCATGAACTTTCAACTTTGAACACCATGGTACGAAGGACATTACATGTCGCAAGGGCTCTAGGAAACTGCTACGCTGTGATCACAGTTGATCAGGCATTGTACCCCGAACTGATGGAGCTGAAATGGTCAGTGTCCGACTTCAGAGATACCCCAATTCCAAGATTAGGTGGGTTACATATCAATATGAACTTTTTGAAAGCGATTGGGCAACACACAGAAGATTCTGGAATACTTGAACTGTGGGTTGAAAGTGGTTTACTTGGACCAAATTTGGCTGAGAAGGCTAAAGATGGAAAATCATATGCAAAGGCAATGAGGGCGCACAAATTAACTTGGCAAGCGCAGTGGCAAATCTTGATGCCGCAATTCAAAACTGACCTCCATAAACAAGATCCCAAAACTTGCCAAACCCTGGAGGATGCACTAGCCAGCAAAGACTTCGATAGCTTACTTGACATTGTGGGTTCTGAGACCTTTCGGCAGCACCTCACAGTCTTCGTTTAAAATCGACAGAGTTAATCCAAACTTCAGGTTTTGGTGGGATTACTTGAGGATGGTAACTGTATTGCTTGCTTTCGTTCGGGCACAGAGAGCAGGGTTGTGGACACTACATTTGGAATCGTTCCGAGAAATGTTGCCATTCTTCTTCCGATACGATCACATGAATTACGCAAGATGGGGCTGTGTTTACCTGTCACAGATGCATCAGCTCCCACCAGAAGTGGAGGAAGAGTTCCGCCTTGGTCACTTTGTTGTGAAAGGATCGGACCAAAGTTTCAACCAAGTCGATCCGGATCATAGCCTGGAATGGCTCAATGGAATTGGGAAAAAGAGTGGTGGAATCATTGGAATAACCAAAACCAATTCAGCCCTGGCAAGATGGACGCTCTCATTCAACCACAGAACGCGCATTTCAATGCAGACGTATGAAATGATGAACGTTGGAGTGGACACTGGGTACACCCCAAATGAAGCCACCTCTTCCCGCACCAAACGTGACAATTCCGATGAGGAACGAATCCTTCAAACTCTCTTGCGATTCAAAGTATTTGCTGAAGAATCTACTGGTCGACCAAACAAGCTCCTTAACTGTGCAACAAAAGATGTTGCGACTTCTGGAATAGAAGAGTCGCTGCTGAAACGCTTGGGCAACAGAAGTTGGAGAGTTTCGTCAAAGAGAGACTTGTGTCATCCACTAACTTGTTCCGTTCTGCACTTCAAAAGGTGAAGGCTCCAACCTTTGCAACACTCTACGATGTTGCTACAAAGATGCCAAATGGGAAGACAGAAAGCACAAAAGCAGACAGAAACTTCTTGCAGAGACTAATTGCAGCTTACAGAGCTGGAAGACCGGTAGACCTGGCGAGAATACTGAACCATGAGTTAGTGAACGTGCCAATTAGCATTGCTGAAACGTCTGGTGAACTTCGATCTGGCATTAAAGCCAACTTATTTGACATTCTTATCCAAAGTATAACCTGCCCCACAGAAATCTCTAATGATGAGCCTTCTTGCTTGATCATTGATGGACAAGCTGCAGTCATGTCACTTGGAAAGCCAAGCAAGGCAAATACCTTTGGTTACTATGCAGATGAATTTGTGAAGTTCATTTTCCGGCAAGGCCAGGCTTACAGCCGAATTGACGTTACCTTCGATCGGTACAGAGATATTTCCATCAAAGTTGGAACAAGGACCAAACGTACAAAGAAGTCAAGGCCAGTTCGGCGTCTGACTGAAGATAGGGACGTACCACTCCCCAACAAATGGCCGGACTTTCTTGCATCAACTGAAAACAAGACAGAGCTTGCTCAGTTCCTGTCAAATGCTCTCATAGCCGCGGCACCCCCTGAAAAAGTGGTTGTTGTTGGTGGAGGTTTTGCTTCCGAAACAGAAGTCCAGAGTTCAGACCCTGCAATGGACACAACATTGCTTGAGAGCAATCATGAGGAGGCGGATTCTAGAATGATTCTACACTGCCTTCAAACAGATGCACCGAACATTGTGGTCGTAGCTCGTGACACAGATGTCTTGGTGTTGTTGGTCGCCAACTTCGGTAGAATGTCTTGCACGAGGCTTTGGATGAAAGCGGGAACAATGAAGAAACCGAAGTATGTTCCTGTGCATGACATAAGGAGGGAACTTGGACTTGCCGATCATGTCTATGAGATACTACCTGCATTTCACAGTGTAACAGGATGCGACATGGTGTCCTTTTTCTCAGGCCACTCAAAGAGAACAGCGTGGGATATCTTCCTTGAACACAACAGTCTTCTCAAAGATCTTGGCAAGTTTCCGACACCCTCAAAACAGGTCACAGAAGATGCTGAAAAGTTCATTTGCCATATCTACAAGGCACCATCTGAGAACTGTAATCAAGCCTGGATTAACCTTTTCAGCAAATGTCATGCAACGGAGACCCTCCCTCCATCTAGTGATGCTGCAAAACTCCACATAGAACGAGCAAACTACCAAGGTTTCATTTGGAGAGAAGCTCATTACCCAATGCCATCCCTGCCACCACCAACAGAATGTGGATGGAGACTCGTGGATGGTAAATTGTCACCGGTTCTTAAAACTTTGCCTCCAATTCCAAAGGGATGCAGGGAACTTGTGCAGTGTAGTTGCACAAAAGGTTGCAGTACTAATAGTTGCTCTTGTCGGAAGTGGGGGAGCCAGTTGTGCACTGATGCCTGCAAGTGCAATGTCGCAGAAATACCATGTCGAAACAGGGCGAAGTAAAGTAGACATTAGCAGGTCGGGGTTGGGGGTGGGGGTGGAGGTGGAGTGGGTGGAGGGTGTCGTGTCACAGTGAACAAGCTCTTCTCCTTGCCCCCAATTGGTCAGACAGATTGCAATAGGATCTGATTGAGAGATAAGAACACATGATTGACTGTCAGAACAGTTGTTTGCGTCATAAGTTTACTTTGCACCTGGTGACCTTCAACCTTAATTAGGAGGCGAATTAGTCAAATTATGAAATTCAAAATTGAGAATAATCTTGCTTAGGAATTACGTATGGATAGGAGTCAGTCAAACCATTTCACTTGTGGCATTTAATCATATAAATGAAAGTGAAATGAAATAGTATGTTAAAAAACTAAAAGTTGTTCTAGTACGGAGATATTAACAAAATAGCATTATTTTTCCTTCACATTTTCCTTTTTTCTCACATTTTGAAAACCTGTATGAACCCTACTATACAAAATATTGTAAAATAAGTTACATATCTGGATAGAGGATGTCAAATAAAACACTTTTTGAAAATTTTTGAAGTTTGCACTCATTGACCTTTGACCTTAATTAGTGACCTTATTAGGCATTTTTGGGCTCGGCAAACAACAGATTCGTGTTCAGCGTGAAAAATTACCCCAGAAAAAGTGGTATGCCTGCTTTTCCTCAAAAATGCTTCTTGAATTCACATTTCCCAGAAATATAACCAGTCTAAGACAAAGAAGCTGCGTGACGGTCGGTGAGCCTTGGTGTTGAATTGGTGAGCCTCAATAATTTCCTGACGTATGTTTTCCCGCTACGAGAGAGCGGCTTGGTGCCATTTTGCGTGTGTCGACATGTGCAAATAGAAGCGCCTCGATTACACGTTCCATAAAGACCATCTCTGGACCAAGTTAAGTGCCAGAATAAAGGAAGGATTTGCTTTCATTTTGTTTCCCCTTGTCCGTATTTAAGAGGCGCCTGTGTGTAGAGGCGCCTCGACTTAGACTTTAGGTATAATTTATCTCACCATTATTATTACATCTGAATTATTGTTCCTTCTAATTTTTTCTATGATCATTAAATTCTCGTGTATATTTTAAGTTGCTGTGCCCATGTATTTGGCGTGGGGTTCGAGTGTAAACCCACCTGTGCAGTGTGCATCCATATGTGCCTCCATTATTCCACCATTGAGCCCCACCCTTCTCGCGTGCGTGATAATCTCCAAGGATTAACATGTCTGCCTCCTAATAAGGAAAAACTGCTCGGCTATCTGGGCTGGCGGTGTTAACCGCCCGTCACCAAAATTTTGGTCGGGGTGATTAACCTGGACTGCCAGCTCCACGACAATATATTGTTACGGATCTGGAAACCATTTGCATTCAACATACAGATGTCCCAAAAGTCAGTTATGTCATTAAGCATGTGTGTAGTCAGATCCCCTTCCTTTTGTCCAGTGGGAGAATCAAAGGCATGCGTTGCGATTTCTTTTAGTTAGGATATTACATCTAACAAGCCATCTAACAACCATCCCATCTGCATGACCCCTCGGCCCATTACGATCCACGGTACCATCACGCTTGCAGCCCTCGGTTCGCAGGCCACAGCGCATTTTGCCTGAGATGGATTCCCGAGGCAGTTTCACCACCACGACCTTTCTCGAACACGCGAGGAGGAGAGGGTCGGCTTTCTCCAAACAAGGCCGAAACCACGCCCCGGAAAGGTATGCCGTGGGACCCTGTCCAATCAAGGCGGACAGCGAGGTGTATTCACAAAGGCCTCTCCCCGCTGAGGAAGGTCCATAAATTCCCGAGCACTCTCTGAGGCAGGGTTGGTGTTGTTGGGTTTTTGCTGTCACGAAAGGGTTTTTGCTGTCACGAGGGTTGAGCAGAAGGTCATCGAGGCAGCGAACGTTCTCTGCTGGCCCTCTATAAGGAAGGAAAGAGCGACCCTGACCACCCGCCGTGGATCCCGGCCATTCACCACCCGAGCTCCGCCACAAACCTCGAGTCCCACACATGCGACTGGGGACCAAACCAGCGACCATTGTCAGGTGCCGCAGCATGGAGTACTCCCTTTCTCTGACAGCCAGGTACCCATCCGAACTCTGACCCCCAGCTTGTCTCTCTCCTCGGCTGCGAGGGTCCAATAAAGAACTGGGTTTATTTTAATTTGTGTGTGTGTGTGTGTGTCTGCGTGTGGGCCTGTCTGGTAAGTCGAACTGAATAAGTGTTTTTGGAACATTGTAAATACTGCTTGCATATTCGCGTTAAGTCTTGCCTTTGTCTTTTACTGAAAATAAAACTTGTAAGAAATGTCCCCAGTTCGTTTCCATCCTTTCTTGAATTGGTCCAACATGGTTTGGGTCTGAGTTGAGGCGGGGTTTTATCCCCGATAATCCATTCATTCCAACCGGCACGGCTTTGGCAGGTTCCGCTCGGCTGCACCCGAACCGGAGTTGGTAGTCAGTAGTTGGAACCCTACCGACTGCGGTAGAGTGACCCGGTTCGAGCAAGACGTGCCAAGGGCATGGTTTCCCCGGTAGTCGAAATCGCATAGTTAATTAGGTAAATTGGTTATACACAAACAGACCCTACGCTACTTGGTTGAAATATTGGTGACCACGGTCGGTTAAACCACCCGCCGGCTCGCGGAATTATCCGAGCGACGGCCAACAATTCCGGGGAGTTTGGTGGGAGACGACGCAAGTTTTCCCCACCTCGCAGTCGTTCTCGCCACCGACCTCCGGCCCGTAGATATATATATATATATATATATATATATATATATATATATATATATATATATATATATATATATATATATATATATATTGTTACGGTTGTGGAAATTCGCATTACACCATAAAGAGTCCTCAGGTGAGATATCTCGATAAGTCCATGTGTGGTTAGCCCACACCCGTTGTATAGAGGGAATTTATGTGATCCATTTGGGCTGCGATCCTTCAGTTAGCCATTTTTCTTTCTCTAAGGTTATTTTCGACCATTAAGCCGCCAAAAACACAAACACCACCACCTTCACCTTTACCTTCACAATTCCATCCCGCAAACATCGCTTCACCGCCATTCCCAAACGACGCCTGCCAACCACCAAACTACCACAGAAAACCCACCACCACCTTCGCCTTTCTCCTTCACAACCATTCCCAGACACCACCAGTCAACACCAAACGTTGTGCTGTCCAGGAGCCGTTCGGTAGTTGGTGCCGAACGCGTCGAGCCGCAGGTCCAAATGCGAGAGGAATTCGGATCAGAAATGCTTCACGCCCACTTCTCCTCCGTCCAATGGGTGAGCGCGAGGCGGTTTGGCCCCGCCTCCAGGTGCGTGTATGTGAATTCCGTTTATGCAAATATGCGGATCAGGGGAGGTTCACGCCCCTTTTTGCCCGACCAATGGTTGACCGGGGCGGGCGGGGGGGGGGTGGCGTGGCCCCGCCTCCAATCGCGTTCTGATCCTGGAATTTGCATATTGGCTTCTCCTGCCGCCTATAAAGACGCGAGCACAAGGCAGCTCGTTGTTGTTGCGTGTGGGTTGTTGCGTGTTGGATGTTGCGTGTTGGGTATTGCATGTTGGGTGTTGGGCTGGCTGGTCGAGTCCAAGTTGAGTGCGCACGGTGGAGCTGCAGCCGGCTGGTCGGGGCAAGGAAGCTCAGGTCCGAGTCAAGTGAGGACGGCGGTCGGCGACGAGGTTGTGGTATGGGGGTTCGCTCGTCTCATCGCGGGACCCAAGCCAGCCAGCCATTCCACTCTCCGTGAGCATCAACGATTCGCCCCCCCCCATTCGCGCTGAGATAGTGCCGAGGGGGCCCCCGTTCCTCCCCCACCCTAAACGTGGTGCTAACAAGACGGCCCGCGTGGAGCACGCCGGAGAGGACTCGCCGACCACGCCAGGGCACGGAGTCGGGGCGCAGCTCCGCAAACATTGCGGCTTGCCTGCCATCGCGTCACGAGGACGCTGGTAAGACCTCTCCGGTCTCGTGGACCTGGCCGATCCTCCAGGATCCACGTACATTTGGTCTACGGGCCTGTCTGCCTCCTTGCCTGTGAGGGTGGCTTTCTTCCTTTGCTTTTTGCGTAAATGCTTGTGGTGGCGCCGTCTTTCAAGTAAAACTGTGTAAGTGTTGCCGTGTGTACGCGTATAGTCGGTTTTGACTGTTTTTCTTACATTTGCTTTTTGTGCATTTTGTATGGCTGAATATACGTGCTTGCTTTGTGTCTGCTTGTGTAAATAAAATGCTTGCTTTTTGAACTGTTCCCGCTCTGCTTCGTCTCCTTTCTTTTTATTGACTCTCCATCCTGCATCACGTAAAGGATTGGCAATGGGGTTTAGACACCCAATAATCACGTCCGTCGAGCTCAGCGATAACACTGCTCAGTTATCACTGTAGCACGGAACGGACCGCTTAAGCAGTTCGTGTCCTAGGCTGACCTGCGGCGAGGTACGATCGCCCGATTAACCATCCGCGTAGGTACTCAGGTAGGTCGAGTTTGGCGAACAACCCTATCCTACGCGGGTGGGCGATTGGCATGATTGTGGTGAGGTTGAAGACCCACACGTGACTGGCTCCAGGCGGTAGTTCCCCGGGGGTCACGACTGAATTGTCCGTTCCGGTGGGTGAGGCGGCCGCGATTCGAGTTACGTGGCCGATCACACGCCGGCAGGCACGAATTCGCAACAATATATATATATATATATATATATATATATATATATATATATATATATATATATATATATATATACATATTTTTACTCTATCTGCCTATCTGGCAGTCAAACAAAATTTTTTAAAATCATTCCAAACAGGAAACTTACTGTTTTTAAAGTCGTCAAAAAGAACACAAACAACAGGCACGAACAACTAATGGAACGTGTTAAATAAGGTGTTGAGCCATATAGTATTCAACACACCCCAATTAGCTGGCCGTCCACAGGTAAGGCATCATGCGAAGTGGTGTCGCCCTACCCGGATTGGCCGTGACAATCGGCGTTCGTGGTTTCCTAACAACCTGCTGGAGTGCTGAGTCATCTTGCCCGGCGGCCTCAGGACCGGGCATCCGGGAGGGACCCAAGTTCTTCCCCTCATGGCAAGCCTCAAACTCCGGATCCATGATAATATATATATATATATATATATATATATATATATATATATATATATATATATATATATATATATGTATATATGTTTGTGTGTGTGTATTTCTAGCTGCCGTCGATCTTCCTTGACATTTTCTCGAGGTCCAGGAACTGAACTCCCCTCTTCCAATTGGCCTTTGGTTTCCACGATCGCGGTTCTATTGTGACATTTTCCAGGAACCTAACCCCCGCGATATTGGAGGATTTACTGTCGTTCTTTCGGCGATTTTGCGATCTCCCGATTTGGCACTTTAGCGATGTATTCTGGCATCTTTATCAGTCTCGTAAGATCTGAAAAGTTACGATAATAAAAGGTTTTGCTTTTCAAACGACGAAAGTGCGAGTTGAGGCGACGTAAATCGGGTAATGGTATCAATAACATGATGATGGAATTTGTGATAAGACGTAAAAAAAAGGGAAGATATACATTGGGGTATTACTGTACATCTTTAGTGCAAAACATGCTGTGGCACATTCATAACTAGAGGGGCACTCGGTAGAGCACATACCTCCAGCAGGCTGAACAGTTTATGTTTTGTATCCCACCGATAGGCCGAATATGGATCCGGACCTGAACCAAAATCAAATCAGCTTGTTCTCATCCCCTAACCAACTCTTACACCTTGTTTCGTCCGAGTCTGTCTACAACTTTTTGAAATATCATGCTATATAAGGTTTTTGGCCCAATCTCTCAATTACTAAAATCTTAATTCCTTTTCCTACAACATGAACAAAATTCGATGTTTCTTGGGAACAAAAGAAAGGCCCAAAACAACATCCTCCAGAGCAGACCACAACTAGAATTTAGGCTCACATGCTCCTCACCGGGCCCATAACACAGATGATGCGTTCACGAAGTAACCTGGAATAGATGTCATATGCTCGTTCTCCACGCCCCTGTAACGCGCAAACAAATGGAACATTCGAGGCTAAACAAAGCACAAGCCGACTACACTCACAATGGATATACTTCAACAACGCAATTCATCTCAGGTAACCTCTTAATTTAATGATAATCATCACAAATTACTCAAGATGCAATAAAAAAAAATTTCCTCCTAGTAGTCAAGTTTATATTTTCCCCCAAAAAAATTAAACAACTGATATTAAAGCTGATTTTTATTGGAAAATTATTTTTGTGATATTATTTCCACTCTCACCGTTTGTTCAATAACGATGGGTATGAGGGGCACAGAGAGGTGGGATGAGGTAGACAAAGGCTGCCCTCCATGGCAGTCCAGTGACAACCGACACTGTTTTCTGTACCTGATAAACTGACACCAACATTGAGAACAAGTTTAAATCATTATGACAATCTTCATTATCAATTATATCATTCACCACAAACAATTATTTTCATTAAATTTATACAAGACGAGCAGAGTACCTGCCCTATGGGTGGGCGATCTTGTTCAAGCATGCAACATGTTCTTCGGACGCATAACTTTATTTGGGCGGTGTACAGGCAAAATAAATAAACAACCCAGGTTACGTGCATGAAGCAAAAACATACTTACTGCATATAATTCAAAACACTTCACAGCACTAGATAACATGGGGACAGGAACACTGTACTGTAAATGGTGGAGACTTGTAATACCACCCCCCACCTGGAAGCGGTGCTACACGATCCACATTTACATAGAGAATCTGCGTACCCATCCTCCTGCACTGCACCACACACACACACACACACACACACACACACACACACACACACACACACACACACACACACACACACACACACACACACACACACACACACACACACACACAGCAAGACCACCAGGAAAGATAAAAACATCCCTATACATTAACTGGGATCATGCTGATCCTCTGTAGTAAGTCTGGATGAAATCAGCCCAGAACTGAAGGAGTAGTGGCGTGACAGACAAACAAACACACAAACGCTGGTCCATGAATTACAGTACGGAAGCTTTTGTTGAAGTAGCTATACTGAATATCATGAAATAAAAACCCAGGCAATTCTTCCCTCCTATGGCCAGCAGGCCTTGCTGATCTCACCTGATGTAACTGATTTAACTATAATGGCACTCGGTAGAGCGCATACCCCACCAGGCTGAGCACTTTACGTTTTGTATTCCCACTGATAGGCCAGATGAGCATGTGGACAATCACTAAAATCTAATTGGCTTGTTCTGGTCACCTACCCAACTCATTCACCACGTTTTGTCATAATCCACCCACAACTTTGAAATATCGTGCTATATATCGTGTTTGGCCTTATCTCTCAATAATGGAGAATTACTTGAAAAATAAAAACTTTTTTCATCGGGTTCCGGATCTTCAACAAAACCGAATTAATTCGTCCTTATCACACACCGAACCTGTCCACCAAATGTTGCCTGAATTCGTCCATAACTTTTTGAGATATCATACTCACAGACAGACAGGGGTGAAAACATAACCTCCGTCCACGGAATGAACAGAGGCAGTAATGCTCGTCATTAAATTAAATAACTGTTTCACGGTTTCCAACAAATGTGTACAATAACGCTTGTCCTAATTTTTGTCATAGAATGGAAACAATTACTGAAATCCTGGCACATCGCTAGCTCATCCGCATTAAGACGATAACTGGGACGTAAGAAACACCGTCGAGGTAAAAATGGGACCTTAAAGCAAAGAGTCCGAATGCCGGTAACTTACCTGGCACGGTCGAAATGAGGTTGTTGTTCCGTAACATTCAATTGAAGCACGCGCGCACGCGCGCACACACACACGCACGCACGCACCCACGCACGCACGCACGCACGCACACACACACACCTCTCCTATAGTACAATTGTCCATGGGAAAATCTTTTTTTGCTATCAGCATTTTCGCTATACACACTGCTTTGGTGGAACACATCGTTACCCCATGCACGTGAAGCGAAAAGCGGGGTTAAGCAATCGGTTTATCTGTACCACTGTCTATCTTACCATTTTATGAGGGGAACAACATATTCAAATTGAATGTTATATTTTGAACATGAATTGGAATGTAAATATGAAGACAACTCTTTCGTTTTACTGTACTTTGTTTCTGAATTCATCCCGGCTGCACATGCAGAGAGGAGCGAGATGATATTTGCCCTCTGTCTGCATGCTTCTCAGTTCAACAAAATTGAAAATCATTCTAAACGGGAAACTTACTGTTTTTGGGGGATGTCATAAAAGACACAAACAACAGGCATGAATAACTAATGCAACGTGTTAGACAGGGTGATGTAATAGACACTGGGTAAAATTATGGTAAAACCAGGAATTTATTTATACGTCTTTAAAACCTTTATTTAAAGTGAATGATATACTTGAACACGAAACACAAATTGCCTTCATAATACCGTACTTCTAAGAACCATGCTACATATCAATATATAGCATGAGATTTTTTTTTCGTCGTTACCCCATGCACCCATGACGTCACTGCATGGCTGTGCCCGGGGTGTGTTCAGTTACCAAATTTCTTCTGGAAACATGGAGTCTGAGGCAAAAAGGCTATGCTGTGATGACTTGTAAAAGCAGCGATTAAACCATTGGCATTTACAAACAGTTAGTCTCGTTTCATAACTGTAAACAACTCTTGGTATGTGTTCGGTTAACAAGCAGCGAGTTATCGCTTGCCAAGTCAGCCGTTCTGTACCAATGGTTTCAAATGGAGTGCTTGCTTGAGTGCTGAAGCCACTTGGCAAGCGCTCTACAAGAAACTTGGGAACTGAACACACCGCTGGTGTTCGTAGAGATGGATGGTGGTTATTGCTGGTTAAGCGTTGGGGATGGCAAGCCAAGCGGTGCTTCGGGGCTGTCTGAGGACATGGAGAACAGGCTTCATTCTTGGATCATTGCTAATGGTGGGTGGTTTCCTTCATCTCTTGCTGGAGAACTGTTCTCGCTGCTGGTGGTGCTTTACTGTGGTTGAGGCGAGGCCAAGGAGAGAGTGCTTCGCATGGGTTTCGCGTGCCTGGAGTTGGGCCGAAGACAGCTGCTCGGTGGCGGGGTTGGCAGGGCCTCGCCGCTGTTCCTTTTTCAAGATCGGCACTGTACTGCTGCTGCCGAAACCATTTGTTGTTATGAAATGGAATATATATTTTGTATTATCTGCTTGTTTTTGGAATTGTGATTCATGTCATTTAAATAGGTGTAGTGCTGCATTATAAATGTAATTTGTGAAACCCATCCATGAAAATGATCATCATGGGGCCAACGGCCCTAAAAAAGATCAATATCGATGATGATGAGAGGGTGTGCATGTGAGAGGGTCCATTATTGGGGTGAAGAAGAGGCCAACACGGTGATTGAACGATGATGCTAATTGACGCTGCATTATATGGTGATCAATAAAGCATTCATCTTCGACACTCTGACGACGTCATCTTATTTCAGCGTATAAGGATGACGTTCAAGACCGCTTCGATAACACTAAACTTCAGGATTTTTTTTTTTCACAATCTTTAAAATCATTATTTCAAAATTGAAGTATATACTTGAACACTGCGTGGGGTATCGTGTTTTATGAACTCTCCGGTTCATATAGCAAGACATGCCAGATTTAGTGCGTAACACCTGTAATACCCTCTCCCACCGTGAGCGGCGCTATGCCCTAAATACTGTACAGAGCGTTGGTGCTGCCGAAGCAGTAGATCAGCAAGGATTATACTGGATGGTTTACCATTGCCTTCCCAGCGTTGTCCGTGCTGTCTCATTTTAAGTGCTGAGCGTCAAGCAATGAAGCAGCACGTACCATTTCTTAAAACACAAAGGTATTTGGCACGACTCGGTCGGGGTTTGAACCAACGACCTTGCAGACTCAGAGGGGACGCTCTAACCATCAGGTCACCGAGTCTGGTTAAATACCTATTTACATACAGAGAATTGGGGGTCGTCCCCCAACGCCCCCCGTGTGCACACGACAGTTCAAGCAGTCGTTTTAAACTCACCGTTTAACGGTTCAGCGGTGCATTGAAATCAAACACACTTCTCCGATAACGTTTCGTTACAAACACCGGCGCAAGCGGAGTGTTACCATCCGTTTAAGGATCATCATCGAGACCACCAAAAGAGACCGTTGTTGGCGGTTAACAAGCTCGAATGAGCCAAGATCCTCGTCCTCTTAATGATGACGTCATAAAAAACGAATATGACGTCATTGTGATGTATCAGGTTTGCGATAAATTAATTATCTGTGCTAATGCCCGGCTTGATTCCCGCAAACAAAATTCAAACGGCTTGTCTAGTTTCGGAGATAATGGTATAGGCGATTTCCATTGGCGGCGATATTATGACGTCAACTTTTTTTCTCGGAAGAATTTCCAAAATCGGAGATGGTTACTGTCTGCGCGGAGTACTTTTACATATATATATATATACGCCAAGTTTCAGGAAGTTTCGATGAAAACTGTAGGCTGTGAAACAAAAAAGTCCACAAGAACAACAACGTGAGTTAGATTTAGAGATCCTCCACGAGGATCCAAAAACCAGAAGGACAACAAAGGTTTTTAGCGTCTTCATTCGAATCCAAATCATTTTGAATGAGATAGACTGACAGAGGCCTGCATTTACAAAACAAATTAAGTAAGAGCTCATTTCGGCTTCCATTATAAACAA
Organism: Eptatretus burgeri; assembly: GCF_056783735.1. NCBI lineage: Eukaryota > Metazoa > Chordata > Myxini > Myxiniformes > Myxinidae > Eptatretus > Eptatretus burgeri. The sequence continues at coordinate 39,603,181 of NC_140971.1, read as the reverse complement.
GATAGCCAACTTAACGCTAAAATGTGTCCTATCCGCAAGGTTTAAATAACAAGGTAGAATTCATATTACAGAAGTACAAAAAAAAACAAAACAAAGGATACCTGCAAGCTTCGTCTGATAGCCGAAGAAAACATTTCGGTTAAAAAAAACCCCCACAAAATCACTTATTGACACCTCGACTAGATTAGGCCTTGTGATGAAAACATGCGATTCTGGTGAGAACGTAAAAACGCAATATTTTCAATGAATTTCAGTCGTTTCCAAATCTTTATCTCGAACGTACGATGGTAAGCATAACAATGTGTATTCTGATTTTTTTTTTTCTATTTTATTCCTGTTTAAATACGAACCGGATGAAGAAAGCAAGAGAAGGCGGAACACCGACCAAACTGATATATCCATTATATAACGCTTAACTTTAATCTTCCTCTTCTTCTTCTTCATCATCTCAATCGACCTCTTTTTGAGGTAATCTTCAAAGGAATCTTCCAGCCGATCACGAAGATGAACGTCACGTCATATTTTTTTTCAAAAACACTTCATCTGTGGTTCACAAAACGTGTGCTTTCAATCGTTAAATCGTCACACTTCCTTCCATGAACCCCGAGTAACTACGCAAAAAAAGAATCGCGCACATTATTATTCCGCCAAATATAATTTCTGGAACACGCTCAGCGCAACCACGACGTGACGCTAACGGATGACGTAAGCACGTCACGTCATGCTTACTCACCAGAAAAAAAAAGGAGGCGGTACGACTGTTTGGTGAAGGAACGAGGATCGGTTGTCTTGATATATATATATATTTTTTTGAACCGTCCGGCGCTGTGAAGATATTCCTCATAATCAAATAAGTTTGCCTTGTCGTGACTGAAATTTCGAAAAATGTCCAACAACGCGATCAACACGACGGCGATGCGCATGTTGGTGGAACAGCTGCGGCTGGAGGCGAACGTCGAGCGAATCAAGGTGAGGTGAGGAGAGGTGAGGTAAGGTGTGGTGGTGGTGCCATTGTTCCGAGCATTGGTTCTCATTTCGTGATGATTGGGCGGCGGTCGTTGCACTAAAGCACGGGCGGCCCGGTCCCGGGTGACGAGTTTGACGTCACGTTCGAGCAAAAGAGAGGATTCGGAAAAACAAAGAAACGAGGGTTGCAGCGAAATCCTTTGTGATTGAGGCGTTATCACCCTCGCCGGAGGGAGAGGGTGTTTGTTGTATTTGGGTTCGTTAATTTGCGATAAATCGGAAGATTTTTATTTTTTCCAAGTGTATATTGCTTGGTCTTGTGCGTTATTCTGGCCGACAGGTCACAATTTTATACCGATCTTCATGAAACTTCACGTCATAATCGAAAAGCCGATTGTTTTCGAGGTAGAAAGGTCAACGGCTTTGTCAAATTTCTAGAATCCTCGGTTTTCATCCGATTCATTTGAAATTTGAAGAGTAGTTGCCTATTTGATCATTGAATTCAACCAGAATTTTTTTTTTTTTTTTTTTTAAAGGTCAAATCTGTTTCATGGAATTTGCAAGTAAATCGTGCTCTGCACGACGACGTCTTCTTTGTTTGTTTGTCTGCACATAATTTAGTGTTTTTCTACGCAACCGCTTGTCAGATGGACACGAAATTTTCACCAAAGGAGCGACTACTCGTGTGGAATGTTTGAATGATAATTATGATGTCATAGGTCACGTGGTGTGGCAGCCATATTGGAGAAAAGGTAAAACATTGCACCTCAATATCCAAAACGGCATCAAGGGGGAAAAAATTGAAACTTGGTGCATAGCAAGTCCAGCACTCCATATGGGGAATATATATATATATATATATATATATATATATATATATATATATATATATATATATATATATATATATATATATATATATATATATATATGAGCCTGGTGTTGGCACACTGGTAAGGGCAGCAGCTTGGGATCCAAAAGTCCTGAGTTCAAACCCCGTTGGGCCACTGAATTAATACACCAGGGGGTTGACTCAGCCTGTCATCCTTCCAAGGTCGGCGAAATGAGTACCAGTGTACTGGGCCGGTGTATACCCCGGTTAAAATAGGTGTACCAGATCCCTGTGTCATAAGAGGCGACCAGAGTTGCGTCAGGAAGGGCATCCGGCGTAAAACATGTGCCAAATCACTATGAGGATCATACGGATTATCCGCTGTGGCAACCCCTAACGGGAGCAGCCGAAAGAAGAAGATATATATTATATATTTGTGTGTGTGTGATGTCATAGGTGCCTTTGTTATGACATAATTGCATATGTAGAATGCCACATCTGATCAGTATGAAAATGAGGGTCATCTTAGGATAAATTGATATCAGTCACATGGTTCGGCAGCCATTTTCTTTCTTCTTTTGAAAACCCTTCAGAAACATTCTCTGAAACTGCTGAACAGATCAGGTCGAAACTTGACAGGAATGACCGCCTATCCTTGAACAAATCGTTCACAGATATGTCGTCATGGGTCACAGTTTGGCAGTCATGTTGGATTCACCCTAAAACCAATAATCTTCTCCAGAACAGCTTGACAGAGGGGGGAAACTTCACACATGTCCCCCATGCTTTGGAAATACCAGGGTGTTCACGAATAATTGATGTCACATGGTCTGGCAGCCATATTGGATTGAGCGAAAATCTTCAAAAAAAAATTTCTCTTGAACCGCTTCATCAATCAACGTGAAACTTCCGAATCATGATCTAATAGTGATGAGGAATGTATGTTTTAAATTTTAACCTGATCAGTCGCATGGTCTGGCAGCCACAAGAATTAAATATTTTTGATCTGGTTATTTATTTATTTTAACAAGACTCACTTGCCTGTGCCTGGATGGGTTTGAAGGTGGTGGATCAGCAGCTGAAATGTGAATCCTATCCAGGTTCCTCCTGATGACTTCATCTTTGCTTTTTGCTTGTTTGGGTTCCTTCTGATTATTCCAATGCAGGACTTGTACCTATTTGGTCTTCCATTTAATTTAATTCAATTGAATAATAATAAATGTCATGGGTTAGGGTCAAGTGTCCAATCAAAGTGAGATGTCTTGGTACTGGTTATCACTGCCAGAAGTTATAAAGTGGCAGTTTTAGTTGTCTATTAATTATGTAACACAAAACAAGTCCTGGTGAGGGTTTGCAATCTGATTGCTGTTTTATAGTTTATGAAATTGGTTGGGTGGAGGGGTAGTGATTCATCAACTAGGTGATATTGTGTTGGTTTACAGATAGTGGTGCTGGGTGAGATTGTGTTGGATTTTGAGACTGATTGTTGGTTTGAAATCGATTTGTGTACCATGGTGGAACAGTGACCAGTGATTTATTCTATTGAGGCAGAGGCAAATGGGCTTCAATGTTTTGGGGGTTTGAGGATGGAGGAAGTTAAAACGGAAAGTCCTGAGATTGTGTGTAGTGCTGGCATACCTATCTCATCTGAATACTTGTGCTGAAAAGAGCAGCAGCAACAGAGGCAGTCGGTCAGAACTTTGTCAGGGGGATTGCTGGATAGGAGGCTGGATGGACTAACTGAGGAGATTGGTGTGCAGATTGTGATGGAGATTGGTAGAGCTGGCTGGAGTGGGCAGGGAACCTGGTGTGGATAGAAAAAGATAGATTTCTGAAGACTGCAGGTGTTTTGGAAAGGGAAAAGCAGGAGAAAAAGGGTTAGACCATACCGTGGTTGGACGGGAGGATTGTGTGAAGGATGTCCAAAAGGTGGAGAAAGAGATGGCTGGTGATGCAGGGTGATGGATGAGTATTGTGGACAGAGCAGCAGCCCAGTAGCAGTTGGTTTCACACCATGTCGAGATATTTTGAGGAAAGACATTGAGTGGCCAAGAAGTTCAAGAGACTGAATGTTCCGGTATTATGCTGGCTAATAGTAATGAATGCAATGTGTTTATAAAGTTTTGTAATGCTTCATCAGCTGATGTGCCAAAATTACACTGCCAGCTAAACCTGTGATCTCTCTGACAAAATTTCTATCAATTTAGCCCATTGAAAGTTGTGTTGACTTTTTTTTTTTTTTTTTTTTTAAAGAACTTCATGTGAAGTGGGATTGTTGGAATCTCTCATTGAGAAGTTGGCATTTGTCTGCCCATCCAGGTTTCTCAAGCGGCACTTGATCTGCAGCAATTCTGCATGCAAAATGCGTGCAAGGACCCTCTGCTTACTGGCGTTCCAGCAGGAGGAAACCCATTCCGTGAACCTCGCTCCTGCATCCTTTTCTAGCTTTTCCCTCCACCCCTCCTCTTCTCCCACATCCCACAATGTACACTAATTGTCCATTTTCTGTGGCAACCATTAACCATTCTACCCTCACTCGGTTCAGTTTTCTCCCATGTTCAAACCTCATTTGCTGTCCTGGATTTTAAGACCAATTTCCATTTCCTGTAATGTTTACCTTTCCTTTCGTTGTCCAGCTCTTTCAGCCCCAGCAGAAACCATTCCCTCACCGGTACGCTGCTGCTACTTATTTGGTTTCGCCCTTGTATACATTGCTGTCTGCATAAAGTTTTGTTTTCCTTACGATAATGTTCAACCTCCCCAGGTCTCGACGTCACGTGTGGCACAATATGCTGGCGATTGTTTGACACCTACATTGGATTTGGGGGTTGAGGCCGAGACAGTGAGAATGATGTTGAGGAGTGTGGGATGCATATGTGAAAGTGGTTATTTTGAGGGCAAAAAAAATCGATGCCTTGAAATTCGAGACATTTCCTGCTTTCTCTATCAGTAATTAGATACAAGGTGGTTTTCGCCATTACAAAATAGAAAACCGATGTGGCTATTTTGTCAGGCAGTACAGTACTGCAAGTCCAGTATCAGTTTACTTGGAGTTTACACAAATAGTTTGGCTGTGATTGTGTATGTAGCTTGTACGAGGTGGATTCATACCTCCTAGATTAGCTTGTGCTTGATGAGGATTGTTCGATGTGTACAAATTAGCCTAGCTTTTTGGTTGGAATAAAACTAGACCTAGCATTTTCACCACTCTCTACTTTATTACCACCACTTCCTGTTTTAGGATGGTGCTACCATTTATATAAAAAGTGTTTGCAATATCTGACATTGCAAGTTGTTTTTTTTTTTTTTAATGGTACTCCATGTGCAACACTGCATCACGATGATGGAATACAGTGTCTGCAACAACAATTGCACATATTATTTTGCTAAAAATGGTCCCTTAATGAATGCAAATCATTAAGCATGATAAAGGTATGGTTCCACTGTGCTGGATTGGCCATACAAGTACATCCCTGTATATTCTCTAAGCGTTGCTTTGCTTTTCCTTCCCAGAATTCAACACTCCTGACTCAAATTACCTTCCTTATGATGTAACTATCTAATCATCAAACTGAATGTGGTTCCTGTATAATTTGCATGTTTTTATTAAATTATCTTATTTACAATGTGCATTTATAATCTCAGTGTTTTACAATATCTGGGGCATGGTGCCCTGTCTAAGGATGATGAAATGCATCCCCTCTGGGCTGGTGCTCCTGCCTCTCATCTTTCTCGGCTTCACGCTGTGGAAACTATGGCATTTCAGATCATTGGTATCTCCCGCGATGTGGCCGAGTCTTGGCCTCCTACACTCTCACCGCAGGCAGGTCGGTGGTCTTTGTCTTCTACCGTCTCCTCTCCGGTCTGTACCCCCCCTCCCCACTCTGTCTGCGATATGTCCCCACCATATTTCCGCAGGACGCTCAATGTCCGCCAACAACCCCCTTCTAGTTCCCATCGGGTGCTGCCTTTTTGGCTGCTGGTGGCAACATTTGTTATGGGCACGGCTATGCCACTGATGCAGTGCCCCTATTGAAAGTATAATGGTGCTCATTTTGCCGACCTTGGAAGGATGACAGGCTGAAGCAACCCCCTGGTGTTAATTCAGTGGCCAACGGGGCTCAAATTCAGGACTCTAGGATCCCAATCCACCACCCTAACTGCGAAGCTAACACCAGGCTACCCCCTTCTGGTAAAACTACAAAAATCACGAATCACTCCTCACCTTCACTCTCTCATTCCTCTTTTTTTTCTCACCTTTGGAATAAATTCCCACTCTCTTCAATATCATTCTTCCCTCCAGGCCTTTAAAACAGCTGTTCACCACCACCTCTTATTGTCCCCCATCCAAAATCTTGATCTTTTCTACCCCATGTTGATCCACCCCAAACCCACCTCCTTCAAATTCCCTGCTTTCCTTCCTGAAAGTCCCTGTAGTGTCCATCTTGTAAACCCCGTGTTCCCTGTCCCATCCCTCTGTTCCCCACCGTTTCGTTCTTCCCACTCCTGCCCCTCTTGTCTCATGCCCCCCTAGCTGTGCATTGTGTGTTAGTTCTCATACCAGCCTCGACAATGGATCCCCCCCCCCAAAAAAAAAATAAGCAAAAAAACCCCATGAACATTCGTTTTTTTCTCGATCATTTTGGTAATCTTGAAATGGAAATTATGTTGTAAGCTGCCTTTGTTCCATAGCCGTGGAGGTCTTTGGCAGTTTGGCTGATTTTTAGCTCCGTGATGCTCGTGCAAGTCCTTCGTAGCCCTCTGTGCCACATTTTCGTCCAGCCAATTTGCATCCGAATGTGATTGCTTCCTGCAGGCTTCCACCTGGAAATAAATGGGTGTGAATTCATGGGGAAGATGGCCATTAACTGAAAAAAAACGACACATGCAATGGAAATGTGGGTTTGCAAAGATTGAACACTCAACGTCAGTGGCAGCATCAGTATTGTCCTTGGTATCCAGATGGGGGGGGTTCATTTGAATTGGGAGAATTTTACTATACCTTAGCTCATTCCCAAATACCCATAAAGATTATTATATAACTGCTGATGATGTTTGTGGGAAGATGAATGGCAGGGTAAAAGTTTGTGTGCTCAAAAATGAAACCTGAAACAAGAATGGCATGTGGTTGTGTGTGCGTCTGCCAGGTTGAACAGTTTACATTTTGTATCCCACTGATAGGCCAGATCTGAACCTTAATAAAAATCTAATTGGCTTGTTCTCGTCACCTACCCAAATCAAGTTTTGTCATGACTCGTCCAAGTTTTTGAGATGCTGTGCAATACATTGTTTTTAGCCCCATCTCTTAATGGTGAAGAATCACTTTAAAAGTTCTTGGAAATTCAACAAAATTGAATTAATTCTTCCTTGTGAAATGCCCAAGCTGTCCTCCAAATTTTGGCAATCTGTCCACAAACACGTGGAACCCCCCCCCCCCCCAAAAAAACCCGCCACCCACCATCAGTGGAGGAGGCAAAAATGAGTTTGTGTGGTAATTAAAGACATTTCACCAAGTTGTCGAATGCAGCACAAGGCTGACGACATGGCTGTGGCACTTGTAATGCCTACTGCAGGTTAGGTCAATAATTTGTAACTTGGCTTATGGTGCTGGTGATAGCTTGCTTGCTCTTTTACAAAAAGCACACCATGGGATCGTTAATGTCCACCAACTAATTCCAGCAGATGGGACTACTGTTTGATGTCCATCCGAAGGATTCCACACAATGAATCACCCTGCCTGGAAAACACTAAAATGACATTTTAGAGCTGGGTTGGGATTTGAACCCAGGATAGACAGCTTAGAGGTGAGTAGGCATACCTCAAGGCCCTCCCAACAGCCTATTTGAACAAATAAGGAAGCAAAAGTAAACCAGACACTTCCCTGTCGACTGGTATGCTTCCACCCACATTATGTCTGCTTACTCCAACTTTGACCTAAGTTCTCAGGACCATTAATTGACCTCAATATCCAATCTGTACATATGTATCATGGTACTTAGTTTAGTTCAAATCCCTGTCAATCGTATCAGCTGCAGAAGGTCTGTGCCTCTGACCTGTGACCCTTTAATAACTAACCTATCATGGGTGGATGCACTGATGGAGGTTTATACATACTTGTGCCAAGTTTGATTAAAAATCACATTTTTACCTGACATGACCTGTGACTATGCTGAAATTTAATTGGTTCATCTTTGCATCATAATATAATATATACTTATACCAAGTTTGATCAAAATCCCATCACTGGTTCAAAAGTTAATTTGGTACTAATTTTTCCCTAATGGGACCTTTGACCTTTGATTTTTAACCCCATCATCTGAGCTGTTACCTTCACATTATACATATTTGTAAAAAGTTTGACTTGGATCACTTCAGCCGTTCTTAAGTTATCACGGTGATGAACAACCTGAAAATATTCCTCCAGCAACTTTGTCGCAGTCATAGAGATACACACCAGAGCTGAGGATGTGGATCACACCAGCGATAAATGTATCCCCAGCTCCTAAAGTGTCCACGAGGCAAGGAGGTGGAAATGCAGGTGAATGGATCAGCTGTCCATCAGGGTCAAGTGCCCAAGCTCCGAACTCAGCCCATGGACACACCAGAGAAGCACTGCGATAACAGGTATTCACATTTCAGTCAAATATTTATTCTCACAACTGTTGCAAAGTAATTACATCATACTTGCAAAAAAGAAAAAAATAACCAAGATGCCTTGGGGTCTCAATTTTGTGGATTTTTCATCTGAGCATTTTGACCAAACCAAAAAGTTATTCAACATTCCAAACTCTTCTTTTTACCCTGACCAAAGGAGAGGGTATTGCATTTGGGTCAGTTTTTTTTTTTTCGTCCGCACAGAGCGATTGTGTTTTTCTCTGCAACCGCTTGTCGGATTGAGACAATTTTCACCATTGGTGCAACTACTCATGTAGAATGTTTCCATGATAATTATGATGTCATGGGTCACGTGATTTGGCAGATTATATATATATATACACACACATTTTTTTTTAACCTTCAAAAATCTTCTGAAATGGCTGAACCAGTCATCACTGCCAACATTTATAAAGTGGCGGTTCTAATTATGTCTCGAATTACGCGACACACCAGTATACAAACACCACACAAAACAAGTCGTGGTGAGGGTCTGCAATCTCTGATTGCTCTTTCTTGTTTTTGTTTGTTTTTCAACAGTAAATTGCTTGAAGATATGTGACTTTTTTTTTGTAAACAGTCGAGGCTTGTGGAAGAGCTAAAACATTGAATGGAAGCAACGGACTGGAGAGGAGGGGAAACAAACAACAGCGTTGAAAGACAAAATAGAGGGAGACTTGGACAAATAATGGGGTGGACACTATGGATACAGAGGCAAACTCTCAGGAAGGAAAAACTGGAAACTTGTGAGGGGGGTTAATATGGGTAGAAAAAAAAAATGAAGGGTTTGGGTGGGGCATGATTTGAGATGGTGGTGAACAGCTTTCTTGAGGACTTAGAGGGAAGAATGGGATGAAAGAGAATGGGAAAGTTGGTTCCACAGGCAGGAAAAAAAAAAAAACGAATAAATAACGAAGCAGTGATTCTGGATTTAGGAAGTTTCACCAGAAGGCGGTTGATCCATGTCTGAGAGAGAGAGAGATGTAGACGGAGTTGACACGGTTTAGAGGATGGTACAACACAGACAAACATGAGGTGGGAAGGGAAATTTCAGCCAAAGATACTCCAGGGGTTGGGAGGTGCAAGAGCAGTAAAAGGGCAGTGAGAAATTGAGTTCTTGTTGTAAAGTGCAACTCTACCACTGGGCCCGGGTTCAGGCCTATCAAATCAGAGTAAACAATAGCCGGGGAGACACTACGGAGTCAGGGACATCCTGCGAGAGAGAGAGGATTCTGTTAAACAGATGATGTCTGGTTTATCAGCAGCGGCCTGAATCGAGAGAACTTGGATTAAGGTCTACACAGTTCGGGACAGGGGAGGTTGGGAGGGTGCAGGAGGGGTGGGGTGAGGGGGAAGCATTGAGAGGGTGGGGTGAGGAGAGATGCAGAAAGGGTGGGGGGTGGGATATGACTGAAGGGAGGGAGGGGGTGGGAGCAGAAAGAGGATATGAAGTGGAGAGATGCTGATTCCAAATTCCCAAATTGGACAAATGGAGATAAAGATCATGGGATGGGAGTTGATTTTTGTTGAAGACATGGAGGTTTGTGCTGTAGGTGCAGGATGATGGTCAGTTGACAAAGTGCTTAGCTGAAAGTTTTGGAAAATATTTGTGAAGAAAGATCTTGGTGAAAAAGAAGAACATGTAGGGTACTCTTGATGAAGAAATAAGGGAAGTGAAGCATTAAAATATTTTTGAATGCTTTTAAAGAAGGAAGAAGCATTTATATTCGATGAAGATCTGGATATTTCGAGGAAAATGTGGGAGTGGAATGGAATACAGGTAGAAGGAAATTCAAGATAGATAAGATTGCTGTGGAGTGAAAGAGTTTTTGATTTTATTTTTAAGTGAGGAGTGGGAATAGGATAACATTGAGGAAGTAGAAGTGCAATATTTTGGAAGAAGCAAAATGAGAAATACAAACAAAAGGGACAATTGTTGACAGCGGCTAAGGTAGGCTTTGAACAACATGAAAACAAACAGCACAAACAAGGTACAATTTAACATGGAAAATTCGACACAAAATGGCAACACGTGGACGACTAGAAGGGCACTCGATAGAGAGAGTGCAAGAGAGCATACCTCCGCCAGGCTGATTAGTTTACGTTTTGTATCCCACTGATGGACCGGATCTGGATTTGGACCTGAACTAAATTTAATCAGCTTGTTCTTGTCACCGAACCAAGTCATCTACCAAGTTTTGTCCGAATCCGTCCATAACTTTTTTAGATTTTATGCTACATATCGTTTTAGCCCCATCACCCAATGGTGAAAAATCACTTAAAAAAATTATCTGATCTGGATTCAGATCTTCACTAAAATCGAATCAATTCTTCCTTGTTACATACCCAAGCTCCACCAACTTTCGTCCAAATCTGTCCACAATTTTTTGAGATATTTTGTTCACAAAAAAACAAATAGACAGGGGTGAAACATAACCTACATCCACCTTTGGTGGCGGAGGTAAATATATAACAAAAAAAATGATGAATCCAATTTGGAAAACTAAGCTTTAATGAGGTGAAAGCAGCAGCTGCAGATTTGACCAACAGGTTAAGATATTTCTGATCATTTTTGTAATGCTACACAATCGCTATGTGATGCGATTTATGGCTCAAATGGTTCCTCGTCTTTGACTTTGTTCCGATGGTGGGACATTAAATTTAAGTCGAAGTCTTGAGAGCCTGATGCCAGAATACAGACCAAGGTCATAATTTGGACACAGCTTGAGGCACATTTTAAGTATCGCACAACTTACCGACTTTTAAGGCCTCGTTTCAGACCTTGCATGGCATCTTGTGGGCATGAATGCCCCAAATGCTTTGCAAAGTCTTTGCTGATAAAGACCTGGGAGCATGATGAGAGAGAGACAGAGACAGAGACAGAGAAGAAAAGAAACTGAATCAAGGGTTCACTTTGAATTTATTTCCAAAGGCTATAGCACAATAATTATTGCAGGGTAAGGTTCTTACAACAAATCAGAAAGAAACAAGACAGAGCATTAAACAATGTAGAGCTTCACTTGGGGGTGTGTGTGTGTGTGTGTGTGTGTGTGTGTGTGTGTGTGTGTGTGTGTGTGTGTGTGTGTGTGTGTGTGTGTGTGTGTGTGTGTGTGTGTGTGTGTGTGTGTGTGTGTGTGTGTGTGTGTGTGTGTGTGTGTGTGTGTGTATATATAATATAGTACAGTAGATCATTCTGAGCACTCATTGATTGACACATTTCAAGAATGTGTATGCCTGACAAAATTAATGGACAATCCTTGAAGAGAGTGCTTCTTTTGTTTGGTAGAGACATCCTCTTTCAACATTTTGTAGGTTAAAAACATTTTTATAATTTGGCATTTTATTTTCAAGACAATTTAAGACTCGTTCATTGCTGCAGAAAGTTGCGTACGTGTTTGACGTAATTTTGAAAGCATCTTTGAATTAATGATGTAGATCTGCTCCAACTTGAACAACATCAAGATTTGACCTAAGTGTAAAACTAACTTGGAGTTACAATCGACAAGTTTAGAAGCGTTCATAAAGTCAGTGGGGTGTGAGAGTCGAGCCCATCGGCCTTGCAGCATACCCCAAACGATGGGCAGTGTGGGCAAACGTGCACTCAGCACGAGCATGTGATAACTGACTGTTCATATTCAAAGTACTGTCCAAAATAAACCTCTGTTGAATTTAGAGATTAAAAAATGTTCTGGCTTCGTTCAACAACTTTGTCGGTCTATGCTTAAGGCCGTGATTTTCAAGTATGCTGCTCGGGGGGACTGTGTGCACGTACGCACACCAATATCCTTCACTGTCCGTTCATGAATGGGCGAGTCTATGACACAAAGCCACTACAGTTCAGCAAGTTGCTGTGACAGTATGCCAGGGTCTGTTTCAACAAATTAATCGCATTCATCGCTGAGTAAACGTGCTTCGTGTATCCGAGTAGCACAGCTTAGTGCTGCCATTCCTATATTCTGTGTATAGACAGTCACAGAGCTGAGGCCATCCATCTTCACAGCCATGCAAAAGCCTGGGATTCAGTCTGATACACTGTTACCCTTGTGTGGTATTTCTGTTAAGCAATATTTTTTTTTCATGCTGCTCTGGAATAAATTATGGAAGTTATGTATTACACTTAAGATGCAGTTTGGTTCTAATACAGTTATGAAAATTAGTTTTGTCCTCTGATACACTAATACTATAAACTGTGGTGGGCGGTGGGGAGGATGGTGTATGTTTAAAATAAAATGACACATTATGAAGGATTTTTTTCAGTTTGGCATTTTTTATATGAAATAAGCAAAGTTTAGTAATGAATGAAACCTATTAGAATTACCTTTTAAATTTTATAACCACCTTTAGAATTAAACGGTGGGTTAGAAAATATTCTTCTTCATTTTTGATGGAAGGAAGGACACAGCCAGGTATTGAAGTGGCTTCACCGCTCAGAAAGGAAAAGTCTATAACCTCTTTACCTCCAACACTGAAGGTGCATGGAGGTTACTCTATGTATTCACCCCTGTTTGTCTGTTTCTTTGTCTGTGAGAGCAGGATATCTCAAAAAGTTATGGATGGATTTCAAAGAAACTTGGTGGACAGGTTGGGTGTGTAACAAGTATGAATTGCTGAGATTTTGGTGAAGATCCGAATCCGGGTGCAGATACTAGAATTTTTAAAGTGATTCTTCACCATCGAGTGATGGGACTAAAAAAACCGATACTCACAGTTATGGACGGATTCAGACGGAGCTTGGTGGACAGGTTTGGCGTGCGACAAGGACGAATTGATTTGATTTTGGTGAAGATCCAAATCCGGATAGAATTTTTTTTTTTTAATCAAATAACTGACCAAATACAGCATGGAGTATCAAAGGGAACCCAAATCGACAAAGATGGAGTCATCAGGAGGAACCTGGAAAGGATTCGGGTTTCGGTTAGTACTCCTCCACCCTCGAACCCATCGAGGCACAGCCAGGTGAACCTTACAAAAACTATTTGCAAGATTCACCCCTCCGTAGACAAATAAAAAGAAAGGAAGGAGAGATGAATGACAAGAAGAAAAAAACCACACACACACCAAATAATTCTTCACCATTGATAGATGGGGCCAAATACGATATACTGTACAGCATGACATTTCAAAAAGTTGTGGATGGATTTTGACAAAACTTGGTGGATGAGTTTGTGAGGTGACGAGAACAAGCCGATTCAATTTTGGTTCAGGTCCAAATCCAGATCTGGCCTATCAGTGGGATACAAAGCGTAAGCTGTTCAGCCTGGTGGAGGTATGCAATTTACTGAGTGCCGTTCTAGTTTGCACCCATTATCATGGATGAGGACACCAGTATGATGCGAATTCGGCAATTGGGCCGAATGTCATATCCATAATCATTATCAATCATTCCATTCACTTGCCTTTGTGTTTAAATCTCTATGCTTTAGCTTTAATTGCCCTTTTCCCATCTTCTTACCACATCTGCCAATCCCAGCAGCTGGTATGTGTCCAGTTTATGTGGCTTTTCTAGTTCTACTGATGTAGACACTGCCTTGTCTGGTGGTCTCTCCTTGTTCCACAAATCCACTTTCCTCAGCATGCATGCTTGTTCTTCACCAGCACGGGCCTGCAGAAGGAAAGAAGAGATTGAGAAGCAGTATTTGGTTAAGAAAAGAACAAGGTGAGTCGTACACCACGACTCAAAAGGGACAAAATTACAAGACAGGGGACGTACAGAGAAAGAAAGACATTGGTAGAGATCAGCAATATAATTTAAAAGACAAATATCCAGACAAATCCAAATGAAAGCGCACAGCAAGCCTTGGAATTGTGAGAGCAGTTGGCCAAAAACAATGGTCATGACTTTGCTCTTTCATATTTATAAACAAGCTATCATTACCATATTGCCATTTTCATTCTCAGATTTGCTTATTGTCCATTAATGTCACCTGGCATGTGGAGCTTCTCATGAACTTTCACAACTTACACTGATTGGTCTTGGGTGCACGTTCTGATTTTATTCCAGGTGACCTTCATTACTTTCATTTCCTTCTCAACGGTCCATTGTCAGGTCTCTCTTGGCCGTCCAACCCTTCTCTCCCCATCAGGTGTCCAGAACATTGCTCCTTTCGGAAAAAAAACTTGATCCTCCATTTGTAACACGTGACCGATCCATCTCCACCTCCTAATTTTGATCCCTTCTGAGATGTTTTTCTTCCCTGTTAGCCTTTCAACCTCTTTCTTACTGGCCATGTCAGGCCAGATTATTCTCAAGATTTTCTTATGGCTGATGTTGAACAAAGACCCCAGGTTGTTATTTGTTTGGTGATTTTTTTCCATGATTCATATCCAAACAGGAGGACTGACTTGACATCGCTGTCAAAGATCCTCAGACTTGTGTTGGTGTTATACTTCTTAGCTTGGAGAGGAATAATTCTCAAAAGTTTTCTGCAAGATTGGTGCAAAATTTCCATATATACATATATATATATATATATATATATATATATATATATATATATATATATATATATATATATATATATATATATATATATATATATATAGTTCCCCTACAAGGAACTTCAACATAGGAGGAGGCCATTAAGCTCCTAAAGCTTGCATTATGGTTGCCAACCTATGCTTGTTTGTCCGTGCTCTATCCTTTTTAAATGCTGAACATCAAGCAAGGAAGCAGCACGTGCCAGTTTTAAAGTCATTGGTACGACTCAGTTGGGGTTGAAAACATCCGACCTCCATCAGACTCAGAGCGGACGCTCCAACACTTACACCACCAAGGCTGGTTTAAATCTTCTCTTGATATCAAATAAAGTATAGCGAGACATAAAATAGAGATTTGCTGTTAAAATGAATGAGCACAAAGTCAGTGGTGATCATTATTAAAAAGCAGCCATTAGATAATGAGTAATAAAATTTAATCCATATCAGTGAAAATTCTGTTTTTTTTTTTTAATGGACAAAGTGCTTAAGTATCATGGGCACATGAGGAAAGGATGTATGAATGGCTACATAGTTTGTTCATGTAAAAAGGACAAGCAGACACAAAAATGTTGCTCCCACACCTCCAGATGAACCCACTTGTACTCCAACAGATCGATGGACTCAAAGTCTTTGGCAGAGACTTCTGAGAGCTTCCTGTAGAGAGGCACAGTGACATAAAAAACAGATAACATGATATGTAAGTACTTGAGATCGAAATGCCAACGTTATTTGAAGGGGTGGGAGGAGGAGGGGGGGCAGGAGGGGATCCATATGCAAAATCAATGGAGTACTGCTCTCCCCTATGGGGTGGCATACCAACATCACATGTCTCTGTGATTATCTGGAATAGAAAGCTCTTTACATTATTGTCATCTTCCACAATGAACCAGACACATAATGAAACGGAAGACCAAGAAGGAACCCGAATAAGTAAAGAGGAAAGATGGAGTCATCAGGAGGAACCTGGATAGGATTCGGGTTTCAGCCTCTCCTCCATGACCCTCAAAACACGTCAAGGTGCAGCCAAATGAGCCTTACAGAAAAATTTCTGCAAGAATTAACTTCTCCTGAGAGATCGATAACGAGAGAGAGAGAGAGAGAGAGAGAGAGAGAGAGAGAGAGAGAGAGAGAGAGAGAGAGAGAGAGAGAGAGAGAGAGAGAGAGAGAGAGAGAGAGAGAGAGAGAGAGAGAGAGAGAGAGAGAGAGAGAGAGAGAGAGAGAGAGAGAGAGAGAGAGAGAGAGAGAGAGAGAGAGAGAGAGAGAGAGAGAGAGAGAGAGAGAGAGAGAGAGAGAGAGAGAGAGAAAAAGAAATAGAGAGTACACAAGATGAAAGAGAAGAAAAAGCAAGCATAAGAATGAATAAAGAGAATGATGAAAAAATAAAATAAAAAGAAAGAAGTATCAAAGGAACAAAGAACAAAGATGTCGGGAAGAACCCAGACAGATAGATTTTAGCAGTTACTCTCCAGGCTCAAACGCAGCACCATGTACAAGCTACCAGAGGTCCTGTTGTCCTCACATTGTAGACAGGTTTGTTGCCTTTGGTTTTTGTGTTTTTTTTAAACCCCTTCTCCACCGGTCTCGTCTCTCTCATATCAGCCCTCCAATCGTCCAGGATGCATCTGTTCTTCCAGTAACCCCTCCTGGTTATATTGTTGTGGAGCCGGGCGTCGGCTGCGAGCACGACCGCTAGGTGGAGCAGTAGGGTCGACTCTACCGAACACCCGGAATCGAGATCGTACCATTTGGAAAACTCCGAGGGTAGAGGGTCCCTTACAGGACTGTGAATCGTCAATAATTCCACCACGTGGGACAGGGTTATTTGCCAAACTTAAAAATACTTAGAGACACACGTGGCGAGCTACCGAGTATTCACACCCTCGACAGGACTCGAACGGGACGAGTCGTTTCCATGCTCGACCCGTGCGTAACCCGAGCGGATGGTCACCGAGGTCCCGTCGGTCCGAATGCACACAGCTACAGCGACAACGTTCAGAAGAACCAGGCGCCAGCCAGATGCGTTCAGAAGAACCAGGCCCCAGCGAGATGCGTTCAGAAGAAGCAGGCGCCAGCGAGATGCGTTCAGAAGAAGCAGGCGCCAGCGAGATGCGTTCAGAAGAAGCAGGCGCCAGCGAGATGCGTTCAGAAGAAGCAGGCGCCAGCGAGATGCGTTCAGAAGAAGCAGGCGCCAGCGAGATGCGTTCAGAAGAAGCAGGCGCCAGCGAGATGCGTTCAGAAGAAGCAGGCGCCAGCGAGATGCGTTCAGAAGAAGCAGGCGCCAGCGAGATGCGTTCAGAAGAAGCAGGCGCCAGCGAGATGCGTTCAGAAGAAGCAGGCGCCAGCGAGATGCGTTCAGAAGAACCAGGCGCCAGCGAGATGCGTTCAGAAGAACCAGGCGCCAGCGAGATGCGTTCAGAAGAACCAGGCGCCAGCGAGATGCGTTCAGAAGAACCAGGCGCCAGCGAGATGCGTTCAGAAGAACCAGGCGCCAGCGAGATGCGTTCAGAAGAACCAGGCGCCAGCGAGATGCGTTCAGAAGAACCAGGCGCCAGCGAGATGCGTTCAGAAGAACCAGGCGCCAGCGAGATGCGTTCAGAAGAACCAGGCGCCAGCGAGATGCGTTCAGAAGAACCAGGCGCCAGCGAGATGCGTTCAGAAGAACCAGGCGCCAGCGAGATGCGTTCAGAAGAACCAGGCGCCAGCGAGATGCGTTCAGAAGAACCAGGCGCCAGCGAGATGCGTTCAGAAGAACCAGGCGCCAGCGAGATGCGTTCAGAAGAACCAGGCGCCAGCGAGATGCGTTCAGAAGAACCAGGCGCCAGCGAGATGCGTTCAGAAGAACCAGGCGCCAGCGAGATGCGTTCAGAAGAACCAGGCGCCAGCGAGATGCGTTCAGAAGAACCAGGCGCCAGCGAGATGCGTTCAGAAGAACCAGGCGCCAGCGAGATGCGTTCAGAAGAACCAGGCGCCAGCGAGATGCGTTCAGAAGAACCAGGCGCCAGCGAGATGCGTTCAGAAGAACCAGGCGCCAGCGAGATGCGTTCAGAAGAACCAGGCGCCAGCGAGATGCGTTCAGAAGAACCAGGCGCCAGCGAGATGCGTTCAGAAGAACCAGGCGCCAGCGAGATGCGTTCAGAAGAACCAGGCGCCAGCGAGATGCGTTCAGAAGAACCAGGCGCCAGCGAGATGCGTTCAGAAGAACCAGGCGCCAGCGAGATGCGTTCAGAAGAACCAGGCGCCAGCGAGATGCGTTCAGAAGAACCAGGCGCCAGCGAGATGCGTACAGAAGAACCAGGCGCCAGCGAGATGCGTACAGAAGAACCAGGCGCCAGCGAGATGCGTACAGAAGAACCAGGCGCCAGCGAGATGCGTTCAGAAGAACCAGGCGCCAGCGAGATGCGTTCAGAAGAACCAGGCGCCAGCGAGATGCGTTCAGAAGAACCAGGCGCCAGCGAGATGCGTTCAGAAGAACCAGGCGCCAGCGAGATGCGTTCAGAAGAACCAGGCGCCAGCGAGATGCGTTCAGAAGAACCAGGCGCCAGCGAGATGCGTTCAGAAGAACCAGGCGCCAGCGAGATGCGTTCAGAAGAACCAGGCGCCAGCGAGATGCGTTCAGAAGAACCAGGCGCCAGCGAGATGCGTTCAGAAGAACCAGGCGCCAGCGAGATGCGTTCAGAAGAACCAGGCGCCAGCGAGATGCGTTCAGAAGAACCAGGCGCCAGCGAGATGCGTTCAGAAGAACCAGGCGCCAGCGAGATGCGTTCAGAAGAACCAGGCGCCAGCGAGATGCGTTCAGAAGAACCAGGCGCCAGCGAGATGCGTTCAGAAGAACCAGGCGCCAGCGAGATGCGTTCAGAAGAACCAGGCGCCAGCGAGATGCGTTCAGAACAGGCGCTAATTCTTCCTCTCTCCCCTCCAGCAGATCCGCCGCGATTATCTCCTCTCTTTTTTTCTTCGTTGTGGTGTATGTCCTTTTTCATTGGCTTGTTTTGGCACGCAAATACGCTTGTCGCCTGTCATTGGCAAAAACGAGCGGCAAGTCCATCGATTGGCCTGGGGGCGTGGTGACATCACGCGGACGCCTTTTTCACTGTTGCGGTGTCTGATTGGCTGAGCAGCGGCCACCTCACTCGTAGCACGCCGATTGGTCGAGGGCCTCAGCGAGGAACCTCCTTGAACTCCGCCCACCACAGGCACCATGGCGTCGGCCAGAGCGAGGTGAAGGTGAGGGTGATGCTGGTGTTGTTGTAGTTGATCTCTGGATGCAATTCAAATCCTAGCTATCAAAATAACTTCGCAGCGCTTGTATGTAATTCCCATTAGACACAGGTAGGGGGCCCCAACTAGAAACACACACTTATCGATTTACCTGAGCTATAGGGGACGGCTGTCTGTCTGTGTGCACAAGGCTTCCAAATTCGTAACAATATTCCCAAAATCTAAGCTTTCCACCCACCTTCACTCTTTTGCTCCTCTTCTTCCATTTGTGGAACTGCTGTTCGATATCACATTTCCCTCTGGGGTTTCAAGGGAGCAGTACTCTTGGCCCCACACCCCCCCCCTCCTCAATTCCTACCCACAATATTTTTTATTCACTGACCAAATCTAACTTTTCTGGAAGTTTACTGTGTTTTCTTCCCTCCTCATTCTCCACTTTTGCTGTTCGTTAATCCCCTTGCCTGTTGTGGGCAACTGCAAATTCATTGCCTTTTTACCTTCTGTAACCATACTCTTCCATGAGCCTTGACCTTGTATAAAAACATGACATGTTGAGGCCTAGTATAGTTTTCAAATACCTTTTTCATATGGCCTGGGCCAAACTAAGTCAACAAAGAACAGGAGTCAAGCCACCACTTGTAAAAGGATCCATCTGAAGAGGAAGGGCATTTTAAAACAGAGCCAGGCCGAGCTGTAGAATTCGCAATGCCATGGTACATCTATGTAACGAATTTCAATCTCACAAAATTAATCCCTCTTTCACATTACTTTTACTTTAATAAATCAACGAAACCTTCACTTTCAACAAATTTGACTGTAAATACGATTAATGTTTTTTTTCTGATTAAATCAAGGCTCATGGAAGAACGAGGGGACAGAGACGAGGTACTGACAGTGGGGGTGCAGGCGAACAAGCTGGGGAATCAACTTCAGACAGGAAACTAGAAACGAAGGGAAACAGAGCAACAGACCCAATCAAGGCCCACAAGAGCAAGCGGCTTGGACAAGGACCCACGAACCCCGCACAAAAACACATGCTAAGGCAAATGAGAGCTGCAAGTACCTAACATTGAAAAAATGAACACCAACAATTAAAACTTAAAAAAGAACAATTCCAAAACAGGTAACCCCAGCTTTCGAAGACAGCCTCTCAGAGCAGAGGTAGTGTTGTTTGGCTGTGAAGGAAGTTGGAACCTTTTCTTTAAAAAACAGTTAATAAACGAGAAGGGCACTCGGTAGAGCGCAAACCTCCGCCCTGTAATTCCCGATTCATGAGAACATATCTGGCCGAATACATTTTTTGAGATATTGTGCTCGATATTATTTTTGAGCCCCATCTCTCAATGGTGAAGAATCACTTAAAAATTCTAGTCGTCAGATCCAGATTTGGATCTTCACCAAAATCTAATCAGTTCGTCCTCGTCACACACCTGACATCATACACACAACACACTCGTTTCTTTTTAAAAACAAAGCTTCTGCTGCAGTCCGATCCAAAAATAATTAATTAATCGGTTAAATAACAGGAATCAAGTTGAGAAACTGGTTGGCAAAAAAAACGAGGATTCTGCACAAAGATTACCTTATTCTGACTCGAGTTACAAGTATTCAACTATCTTTCATCACCACTATGGCATTTCCAGAAGTGAAACATGATGAGCTGTTGTGATCTTTCATCATGGGGAAAAAAAAAACAGGTTGGACCAGGCGAAAAGCAACGACACCAAAAAATGGGTCAGCCTGGATCAGGCCAGATGGAGAAACGACAGAAGTTAAGAAGGGGGACAGCTTAATGACCATGCCTCCAAGAGCCGGCCATTCTTTATCTGGGTGGCCGGCCAACCTTTCACACAGTGCGGCAGTAAGCCAGAGAATTCTTAAGGATTTACCATCATTATAAATCATAAAGCGAGGGAGCTGATCACCAATGTAATCATGCATCTTGTACTTCCAACATGCACGCACAACGAAGTGATGACGCATGTCTTGTGACCTTTGACAAGCATATGCATGCGTATCAGCCGTGCCAAATCAATCAATGAGATAACCAATGGATGTTATCAACCAAAAGTTGATAAGAGCATTCACCCTCCCTCACAGCAAAAGCTAATGCCAGCAGCACAAACATTTATCAGAAAGCCAGAATCACACTCTCAGGTTACATGTCCTCAGATGAAAGTCAATGATTGGCTCTGAAATCATGGTCATGCAGTTTCATACGAAGATAATTACCAAAATTGTCCATTATCCTTCTTCTTGTAGCCGATACTGGTGTTACCTCTCCTCTAAAACTGGTATCTTGAACAATGCGCAGGAGCAGTGCCCAAAGACCTTGCAAATCATTCATGTGTTGTTGCCAAGCTTCCAGAGTTGTTGCGTCCAAACCTCTTGCTCCCTTTTCCAGATAAAACACACAGCATTGGTGAAACTGGGGACCATCATAGATTCTCCTACATGTACATTTATACACGCACGCACGCACGCACGCACGCACGCACGCACGCACACATGCACACACGCACACACGCACACACGCACACACGCACACACGTTTTATTATTCGTATGCAGAGTGAAGTCTCGTGGAAGAGCTAGAACATCAAGCAACAGCACAAAGAGAGGAGGGCAAACACCAACAGCAGGGCCAAGGGACAAATAAACTAAGATGGACAAACAAGGCATGTGGATAAGGATGAAGGGTAGGGGATGAATGCAGGGAGTGGACAAGATGGATTAGAGGGGAGGGGGGGTGAGAATCAACTTTTTCCTTCCTGAGAGAAACAAAGTCTCAGGAAGGTAAGACTGGAAATTTTGAGGGGGGGGAGGGGAGGTAGTTTAACCAGGGGAGAAAAGATCATGATTTTGGATGGGGGACGATCTGAGATGGTGGTGAACAGCTGTTTTGAAGACCTGGAGGGAAGAGTGGGATTGAAGAGAGTGTCGGAGTTTGTTCCACATGATGATAAAAGGTCATAATCTTGTATTGTTGCAGACATGCAACCTACTCAACCCCCCTCTTCCTTCCCCCATTTGAAAGAAGGTATATCAAGTGTCTGGCACAAGCACTCTGCTTCGTCCCCGTTGAAGGTCACCATGTAAATGATCCGTCAGACTTGAGCCTAGTCATGAGATGAAATGTATCTGTTGTGCAGGTAGGGCTGGCACGATATCCTCGACGTGTGTGCACTCACGTTTGAGCTGTCTCGCTTGGGTTTGAATCTCAACTCAGCCATAAACTTTGACCCCCGTGTTTCACATGCAGGGCGAGGCATCAATGTGTGCGATGACCATCGGAAGGACGTTAAGCTGGAGGGCCCCATCTGCCACCACTGGGGGTGTTGGTGCACGTTAAAATACCGTGGTGCCTCTCATAGAGTAGGTGAGTCATCACCGGCACGCTTGCCAAATTCCAAATGCTGACGAGTCGAACGTCAGGCCTGGTTAACTGGTTCATGAAACCCTAAGGCCAGAATCATCCCCCCCCCCTCTCCCCCCAGTCAACCACAAGAAGGGTGGAAATAATTTGAGAATGAAGAATTAGTCTTCCTGGTGAAGGTGAGCATTGATTTGCATTAGCAGACAGGTAGAACGATGGATGAAATCAACAGGAAGCGGATTTAGTGATCGAGGTGTGCTCACCACAGTGGGAAGCAAAGAGAAGCTTTCGGTTTGGACATTAACCTTCTGTCGGAGCAACCGTCTTTTTTGCTCCAACGATGGGTTAACAACCGAAATGTCATCTTCAGCAGTTAGCACACACCTCAATGAACTTCCTGCTGATTCTATCCCTGGGAATATTTTGAACCAATAAACAGAAGAAGCGGTGCAGGTAGCTTTGCCCCACCTAACATCCTGTACCAGTTTCCTATTTGTTTGGAATTGGTACTTACTAGTACGGGCCCATAGGTGCGTGCCCGCAGGTGAGTGCCAGTATGTGCAGCCCTCTCTCGCCCCCCCTCTCTCTCACCCCCTCTCTCTTGCCCCCCTCTATCCCCCCTAGTCTCGCCCTTCCTCTCTCGCCCCTCTCTTGCCCCTCTCTCTCGCCCCCACTCTCATCCCCCCCTCTCCCGTCCCCCTCTCTCGCAGATATTGGTCGACAGATAAATGGCCGTAACTTGGGAACTGCTTATCCGATTAATATCAAACCTCGAAAAGGCACATCTGTGGGTCCCCGGCAATATTCCTGCCAAGTTTCAATCAGATCGGACTGGCGGTCGTTGAGAAACGGCGGTCGCAGACAAAGACAGACAAACAGACAGACACACACACAGATTGCTGGAATTATAGATAAATACATTTTAAAGGAAATTAATAATTACCCCTGCCACCAAAGGTGGATGAAGGTTATGTTTTCACCACTGTTTGTCTGCCTGTCTGTCTGTCTGTGAGCAGGATATTTAATGAAGTTGTTGACGGATTCGGATGAAGCAAGGTGGACAGGTTAGGTGTGCGACGAGGACGAATCGATGCGATTTTGGTGAAGATCCAGATCTGAGAAAAAAAAAAAATTTGAGTGATTCTTCACCTTTGAGAGATTGGGGCCAAAAACGACATATGCCACGATATCTCAAAAAGTCACGGAAGGATTATGACAAAACAAGGTGGACGAGTTGGTTAGTTTACAAGAACAAGCCGATTCGATTTTGGATCATATCTGGCCTATCAGTGGAAAACAAAACATAAACTGTTTCAGCTGACGGAGGTATGTGCTCCGCCGAGTGGTGTGCTCGTATGAAGTTGTAATCGCTGGGAAACATGAAAAAGTTTCTTTCTTGGCTTCACCAGCACAATGACCAGTATGAGATCCAGGGACCCTGCAACAAAGTCCGGTTGTTATCCACTCGTTACACGTGACCAGGGTAAAGAGCAATCGGGGTGTGGTCTGGATAGCATACCCTGAATGTACGATGGTTCGCGATCCAGTGTGGAGAGAGGAGATTACCACTGAGCTGGGACAATCTCCCTGAACCCACACAGGAATCAGCTGCACTCCACATCTCTCAGCATCAGCTTGCAAGTACCTGGATCAGAGCATACCATACCGGTGTTACCCCACACCATGCAGCTTGGCACAAGTTACACGCTGGCACACTGCACCGCGTACACCATATTACTTTTGGAGTCTCAACCAATTACCACACCCTATTCCCCATTGCTCTTCACCACATCCCACCACATAACCACATCACTCATCTCTGCACCAATCTGTACTCCTCCGTTGTAACACAACGTGTTGTTGCGTGAGGCAGACCATCCTGTATAATCTTACACCACCATACTACACGGCTTGATTGCATGACACAGACGCCGCACAGCTCCACTACTCTGCACTACCCAAGGACTGCATATCTACATCTTCAGTTCTTCAGCATCAACGATTGCGAGGGAGCACCGACGCCGTCAGAAGCATCAGGACGATGTTCACCGTGCCAGGTGTCCCGGCGCCAGGGTGCTGAGCAGGGTGCAGGACTCGTGAAGCTGCACCAGGACCGTGCTGCTGTTGGAAGCGTTTCCTCCTCGCTGCCATCGTTGGGAGATACACCTGCTCACCGACAATGAGGTAACGGTTACCAGTCACGTACCCTCCCCTCCTGCGGGGACTCGCAGCACAACTACCGGCAGAAAAGTTAACAGTTACAAGCAAGCAAGCGTCATTAAGTGATGGAGATAAGAGTCCAAGCATAAACACCTCGTGTCCGAATCCTCCTCCGGAAAGGTCTCGACGACACTGATGACGTCGAGGCAAGTTAAACCGACACATAGAATCCTCCTACCCGCCATGCCACCGGGAAAAGAAAGAAAAAGCAGATTGTGTAATGGCACAGCGAACCACGTGGTTCAGAGGGGGTGAAATCACTGATCACGACTGACGGACGGGAAGCTCAACGTTGATTGGTTCACCGGCAGGGGTCTATCGGCGGCCATCTTGTGACCCCCACAATAAAACGGCACGTCTCCGTTGAAACAAGTTCCTTGAAAGAGACACGTCTCGGTTACATTTACACGAAAGCTACGACTCTGTACCTGTACATAATACATCTCGACTTTCACAAGGCATTTGATAAGCTTCCACATAGGAGGTTGTTAGGGTCTTCTTCCCAGCCAGTCGGATTGCAAACCGGCTAATGGCGAGAGGAAGCGGTGGCTGTGAGTGGGAGGATGTAAGTAGTAGCACAAACACAACCCACATATCCATTTAAAGGTATTTTTTACTGCTCATCGAAAGACGTAGCTGTGAAGGATGAAAAAAAGTTTGTCGAAAAAGGTGGTCACCATCTTAGCTAACTTCAGCAAATATACACCTCCAAATATACATGTACATCATGCATCGTTTAAAAGAATCAAGTTGAATCGTGATTTGATTTTTCATCGTAGATGTTTGATTAATTTAATAGTAGATGCCCAATCTGGAATGAACAATTTTTGGAGTGTGCGAATTCGGTGAGGAGATATCGTCGTGTGTGGAGCTGGTAACCTTGGCAACCATTAATTTTTTTTTTGATGTTCAAATGGTTTCTGGTCACTGTCACAGAAATATTCAATCACAGGAGAGATGTACAGTATTTCATTTCTTACAATATTATCGATATCTCCGACCTCTTATGCAAGGGGCCATTCAAAAATGCCAGTATGGAGAGAGGGGGCAATTTGGGGATTGAAGAAGTGACGTGAAGAGGGATAAGTGCATGTTGGTAGTCGGTTGGCATGGAAACAACTTTAGTGATATTCCGTCAGGAGGTTAGCCGAAGAGTGCCTGAGTTTGTTTCCCAGCCAAGTTTTCATAATATCACCCTCACTCCCACGTGGTACAACAAGCATGGATTGAAAATCTTCGCTGGTGGAATGGAACGAGGTTGCCAAGGTTACCAGCTCCACCCACTGCGATATCTGCACACTGAATTCCCGTTTCTACTACTACATACTCATTTGAAGTGAGATGTCGACAAACCCACCAATGATGGGTACCCTGCAAGTTAATTATAATAACTAGCAAAGGTACACAGTGTTTCCAGGCAACGCCAGTGTCTCCTCCCTCCTCCACCCACCCCTTCCACGTGACAAATAAGATACCGTTGTAGTGCCAGGTTCGGGGGCAAGGAACGACCGCTAGATGGAGCAGTTTGGTCGTCTCCCCCCCCCCCATCCCAAACACTCGGAATTGAAGGTCGCACTCCGGATAACTCTGAAGTTGGTGGGTCGCTTAATGAACCGTGGACGCCAATATTTTGACCGCGCGGTTAGGGTCTTTTTGTCTGATTCCAATTTACCTAATTATCCACAAGGTCTAGCTACCGGGCAAGCCACACCCTCAGCCAGCTTTTTCCGAACCGAGCCGCTGTTACCGACTCGGATCCGGCGTAACCGAGCAGGAATTACCAAAGCCGCGCCGGCCCAAATAACAATTTACGGCACAATCGGCCTCCCTAATTCTCAAGCCCGAACCATACTGGGTCAATGAAAGAAAACACAGACAATGAACTGGAACATTTAACAGTTATATTTATTTACAATAGGCAATAGGGAGGGAAACACAGAGCAGACTTAACCACGAATATAAATGCAGGCAAATGTACAATGGCGATCACTTAACAGTTTTACTTACAAGACCGGCCACAGACACACACACCCAAAAGTAAATGGAGCCGGCTGGCTTTTATTGGACCCTCCAGCTGCAGAGGATAGGCAAGCTGGGGGTTAGAGTTTGGTCGGGTACCTGGCCGCCTCGTGCGGTTTTACCCACTCACACTTGTGGAGCTCGGAGTCCGTGGAAGGGAACAGGGATTCCCAGCTCGAGCACTCCAACACAACCCACCACGGTGGGACTCAAACCCACGAACCAGAATCAAATGAGCGCAGCCAGAATCCTACGAACGACCCGGCCAGTTACGAATGATGACCGACGACCAGGAGAGCCCAGCAGAGCAGAAGCAAGGAACGACCTCCAAGAAACCAAGACACACACCGGATACAGCTCGCAATCCTTCTTATCCCTCCTCCATGCGGGGTGGAGGGATCCGCTTGTGAGTAACTCGCCTCCTAATTGGATGGGGCGTTTTCGGGTGTCGTGGTGGCCAGCCGCGATTGGAGGAGGAGGGGCATGTCGGCGTCTTGGTGCTCCTCCTCTGAGAGGCTCTTTTGTCTTCCCCAGTGTCGAGAGGGGATTCATTCTTCTTTGATGGGGTGGAGTCAGAGCTGAGGCGATCTCACCCCTGATTGGACGGGAGGAACATTCCATCTTGCTGGAGCGGAGTCAGCCCTGAAGCGATGGAAAAAATGTCTACGTTCGTGGCCTTGAACACGTGGTAATGGAGCTGAAGGAGTGGAGGGGATTTATGTAGAAAACTAACGAGAAAGAAACTCGCAGCGCACACATGAAATTAACCCATTAGACATAGGGGAGGGATTCCAACTATCCACATATACTTAAAGAAATAACTAAACGTTGGGTCAACTGTATGTGTGAATGCAAATGGTTTCCAGATTCGTAACAATACTACATGGCCAAAAGTATGTGGACACCTACTCGTCCAACATCTCATTCCAAAATCATGGGCATTAATATAGAGTTGGTCCCCTTTGCTGCTGTAACAGCCTCCACTCATCTGGGAAGGATTTCCACGACATGTTGGGACATTGCTGCGGGAATTTGCTTCCACACAACCGCAAGAGCATGAGTGAGGTCTGGCTTGCAGTGGGCGTTCCAATTCATCCCAACAGTGTTGAATGAGGTTGAGGTCAGGGCTCTGTGCAGGCCAGTCAGGTTCTTCCACATCGATCTTGACAAACTATTTCTGTATGGACCTCACTTTGTGCATGGGGGCATTGTCATGCTGAAACAGAAAACAGGAAAGGGCCTTCCCCAAACCGTTGCCACAAAGTTGGAAGCATAGGATTGTCTCGAATATCATTGTATGCTGTTGCATTAAGATTTCCCTTCACTGGAACTAAAGGGCCTAGCCCGAACCATGAAAAACAATCTCAGACCATTATTCCTCCTCCACCAAATTTTACAGTTGGCACCCAACATTCGGGCAGGTAGCGTTCTCCTGGCATCCACCAAACCCAGATTCGTCAGTCGGACTGCCAGATGATGAAGCATGATTCACCACTCCAGAGAACGTGTTTCCACTGCTCTAGTCCAATGGTGGTAAGCTTTACACCACTCCAGCCGACACTTGGCATTGCGCATAGTGATCTTAGGCTTGTATGAGGCTGCTCGGCTGTGGAAACTCATTTCACAAAGCTCTTGACGAACAGAGTTTGTGCTGACATTGCTTCCAATGAGTTTGGAACTCGGTGGTGAGTGTTGCAACCGCCGACAGACAATTTTTCCACGCTACAAGCTTCAATACTCGGCGGTCCAATTCTGTGAGTTTGTGTAGCCTAGCACTTCACGACTGAGCTATTGTTGCTCCAAGACGTTTCCACTTCACAATAACAGCACTTACAGTTGACCAGGGCAGCCCCAGCAGGGCAGACATTTGATGAACTGACTTGTTGGAAAGGTGACATTCCATGACGGTGCCACATTCGTTGAAAGTCACAGAACTCTTCAGTTTGGCCCATTCTCTTGCCAATGCTTGTCTATGGAGATTGCATGGCTGTGTGCTCGATTTTATACACCTGTCAGCAACGGGTGCGGCTGAAATAGCCGAATCAAATAATTAGAAGGGGTGTCCGCATACTTTTGGCGGTGTCGTGTATTAGATAGCAGAGTAACCACCCTCTGGGTAGATCGAGTTTGCTTATTACTTGCTGAAAAGAAGTATAATCTGTGTTTTGCAAGAAGATTATAGATGTTTGTGTGGTGTATGCTTAAAAGATGGTGTAAACTTTAAAGGGTACATTCCAATCATAGTCTTTAAATGTTGAGGTGGTGGATGAAAATACCCAGACAATCCTCAGGTCAGATTTAGTCTGTGTGCCAAATTTGGTGGTTGTCGGCCCAGCGATCTTTGCAAAACACGTGAACATACAGACAGTACAGACAAACAGACGACAAATTTTATTTATTAGATTTATATCAACAATTTAGATAGTGGGGTGAAGAGTAGGCTTTCCACATTTAGAGATGGCACAAAGCTTTGAGATAAAGTGGATAGCAGAGGGGGTAGTGATCAGATTCAGGAAAGTATTGATACTTGCAGAGTGGACAAATGAATGGCAGATGCAATTTAACCTTCGCCTTCTGCGAAGATTCGGCGAGCTAGCGCCGGCCCCGTGAGCAAATTTGATTCTAAACTGATTCGATTTGATTCTAAACTGTGAAGTTATTCTTCCCAACCGTGCTTGCTGCATTGTCTAATGCATAGGTCCTGCAGTTATCAAATGTGAGGCCATTTTAAGTTGGCAAATCACTGATGACTTCAAGCATCGTCTAATTCAGTGGTTTTCAACCTGCGGCCCACATGCAGCCCAAGAAGTGGTCCTATTTATTTTTAAGAAGTAAAGATGCCGTGAGTTTTTTCCTCTGAAACAGAAAGTGTCAAAAACAATGAGCGTACTCTGAAAATCTGACATATTTTAACAGCTAATGTACTTGGACTTTGCTCATTTAAAATGTGCTTGGTAGACATTTGACAGTGTGGAAACGAGAGGTATTATAGAATATTGATTTTTATTGTGTTACTGACAGATAACAGATACAAAGCACATTTTAAATGGTTACAGAGGGAGTAGTAGGTTGTGTGGGTGCAGCCCCAATTCACACATTGAAAGCTGCAAGTGTGGTCAACTATGGTAACCAGGTTGAGAACCACTGCTCTCATTTCATGGTGAGAAGGTGAGAGGGAGGGGAGATGAATGAGGGGCCTGAAAGCATCTTTAGTCCACTTTTACTTCCTACCACAAAAATATAAATGTGAGCATAAAAGGTGCAACTTTCACACAATAAATTGGTTGCAAAGAAGTCTTTTTGGATGAAACGCAATCAAACAGAAGACCAAATATAGCATCGGAGTCATCAGAAGGAACACGAACAAGCAGAGCATGAGAGCAAAGATGGAGTCAACAACAAAGATGGAACCTGGATAGGATTCGTGTTTCAGCCGCAACTCCACAACAGTCAACCCCATCCAGGTGAAACCAAGTGAGCTTTACAGAAAACTTCCTGCAAGAATTCACTTCTCCTTAAACAGATGGTAAATAACTTGGAAAGTAAATGCCAAGACATGACATACTGTTCAACAAGTCGTTTTACAGGAAGATTAAACATTATCTATCCTCCCACAACTTCAGAACAACTTTTCATTTGTTTCACCACTTGGTAAATGCCGTATAACCCACGTGTGAGGGAGGGGGTGTGGTGTACCTAGAAAATAAAGAAATAAAAGAACATGTGGCAATTGCTGCAATGGTTGAAGTACAGAGGGCAGACCTCAGCCAGATGACAGTTTTCCTGGCAAAATCAAAGTCTGCCATTGCATACAGGCTGCGTTGTGTTACATTGAACAAATGTCATACAGGCCTGAGAGACATATTCTGTAGTCTATCTATACAATATGTTTGCCAGTGTGCTCACCTTAAGATATTTACACCCTTAAGGTCGGAAACAGTATGGATAAAATATGTAATTCTATTCTCCTCCTCTTCCCTTTATAAGGGGTGATGCACATGCAATAAATCACGTCATAATTCTACTTGCACAAAAAAAACTAAACAAAATAATTATATACAAATTTCACTCCATCATTCAAACTAAACGTTTGCAAAACCTTGACTGCTGGTGGCAGACGTAACAGAATTTCATAAAAACATGACCACCTAACTTTAGTGACCGAACGAGGCAAAAATATTTAAAAAGGCAAACTGCAATATGGCACATATGGCAAAGAGACTGCAGTGTTCTCACAGATGATGTCATAATGGTACACACCCTGTATCTCACCAAAATATGATGGGTTGGGAATCAGCAATTTTTGGAGCTAGAATACAAATTCAGGCCTATGACATGTAGAGTAATGAATATCATTATTGCAACTGCAGTGCAGTATAAGGGTGAGATTGGCTCAACACTCACCTAAATGTATGTGTGTGTGTGATTTCTTGGCCAGTCAGACTTGTTCTTCTTCTTCTTGGGTATGGCGGCTTGGCTTCCGGGTGGCAATCATTTTGTTGGGGCACAACTATGCCGCTGATGCTGTGCCCCATATACCGGTGCACTAGTACTCATTTCACTGACCACAGAAGGATGACAGGCTGAGTCAACCCCACCTAATCTTAATTAAGTGGCAAACGGGACTCAAACTCAGGGCCCTTAAGATCCCAAGCCAGCCACCCAAACCACTACTGTAAACCAACACGAGGCTCGTCAGACTTGTTAAATCCACTGAAGGATACACTGCAGGACGACTGTACACTGCATAGTACTGTATCATATCCTGGAAGGTTGTCAGTCCTTTGGCACACTGAGAGTGCCTCAGATGTTAACACTATTCAGTGACTATGTGGGCACCATAGCTGGTGAGGGCAAGAATATCTTTTGGCCAACGTGCTGGCAACAACACACTCTTCATTGAAAGACATAGCATTAGTCAGTGGACATTGACAACCCCACTAACTGATGGGTCACCGGCTGATCATCCAACCTAACGGAGGGCACACTTTATGATGAAACGTCCTGCCTTCAAAACATCTATTTGACAGTTTAGAATGAGGTCAGGAATCAAATCAAACCCAGACGAGACAAGTGTGCCACCTCCATGGTATCCTGTCAGACTTGATGTTCCCATATCAACATTGATGGTTTACATGAAATGACTTGAAATGAAACAAGTGATTTGTACATTGACCACCCAATCTCAGATTTGAATACGACTTGGAGAGAAACTTGGGAGACAATTTCCGCGCATGTGGCAAGGACTGGAAGACAATCATTTGGTACGTCATGAAATCTAAGTAATATGCCGTGTCTGTCCTACACAACCTCAGATATCAAGAGAGTTATCATTGCTCTATGCTGACAATCTAAGACAATGTTGCTGAAGAAGGAATCACAAAACATGTTTATTAAAAAATAAGAGTTGGAAAACAAATGTAAATTCCCACAGCAGGCCATCACCAACAGCCACTAAACACAGTATAATGTTGAAATCAAATGAAATGGAGTTTTTCTTTTAAATTATAAAACCAGCTTATTACATCCAATCTACAATCACGTATTCATATGTTGATACCCCTTTGACCCAGCCCAGAAATGACAATGGTTGTTTGCTCATCTGCTGCAGAGAGGGTTTGGGAACATCCACAACTTTGGTGGCAATGTTTAGATCACCATTAAAACAAGTTCTACTGCTGGCTCAACACAGTGCTTCACTGCAAAAACTTTTATTTCAATTAATCCAATGACAATATGAATTCCCTGGCATTTTGGGGTTGCCAGCTCGAAAACTGCTTTTCTTGCTGGTGTGTGTGTGTGTGTGTGTGTGTGTGTGTGTGTGTGTGTGTGTGTGTGTGTGTGTGTGTGTGTGTGTGTGTGTGTGTGTGTGTGTGTGTGTGTGTGTGTGTGTGTGTGTGTGTGTGTGTGTGTGTGTGTGTGTGTAAATGTGAATCCCAACACAGTTAACAGGCAAAACGTGATCCTTCAAACAGAGTGTAAGCGCAACGTCGAGGATAATGTGCAGAGGCTGCAACGTAGCACTTGGCAAGTCAGCTTGTCCAGTAGAGGTCGGTCCAAATTAAGCAACATGCTGAAATCCCAGCATGGCAGACAGTGCTGCATAAAATAAAAAACTTGCAAGGTTCGGTCAGAACCTAAGGCAGTGGCACTTGTATTTGCAAACATGTACAAACAACATGAGATGCTACTGCCAGATGGTAGGTAGATCATGACCAAAGTGGCAAGCCACACTTGGTTTTAAAGGCAGTCCATGGAGCCACTACTTTCTGTCTGGCTAGCTCTTGGGAGCGGGATGCCTCTGGATGTAATACCATGCGAGGTGCTGCCAGGTGGAAGGTTCTCCAGCTCGCTGACTTTTTCGCCATCGTCCCAGTTGATCTGGAAACGAGTCACACGTGGATTTGAAGCCAGGATGTTTCGCTGTAGCTGGGGGTGGGAAAAGGGTCTTAATTTAACTGTTGCATTCCATTAAATTTGTTATTCAGCATAACTAGTACGTGCCCATACGTGCGTGGCCGTACGTGCAAAGAAAAAAAAAACTTTCAAACCGCGAGCCAGAAACAACCACACAGGCCGTTCCTTCGCTCTCGCGTGCCCGTACGCGCGTGGCCGTACATGCGTGGCTGTACGTGCAAACCAAAAAAAAAACTTTCAAACAACCACACAGGCTGTTCCTTCACTCTCGTAAACGACGACTGGATTGGGGCATTGTGTTTATCTATAAATGCGCATAAGAAATCGAGAAATTATTAGAATACAGTAAGTCATCACTATCCGGAAGTGGTGTGTGCCCCTACGGAATGTTCACATGCATTCCACGAATTATCGCTTGCATTGAAGTAACAACTGCTGTGATACTTACACACAGAGTTAATTAAAATCCAAATTAAAATCAAGTTTAACTCCCTATCTTTGCGAGCCGTGACATTCGCTGCCATTGATCATTGCCACTCCTACGCCACGGGAACTAAGGCGCCCTTTCCCCCATTGTAACCGGCACGGCCCGTGACGTCATCGTCGGCCGGCCGAGCACCGGCCTATGTATCCATGCCTACGCAGCAACATGTCTTGTCATTGGTTTGGTAAATAAATGGCCATAACTTGGGAAGCACTTGTCAGATTGATATCAAACCTTGAAAAGGCATATAGTCAGGTCCCCAGCAATATACCTGGCAAGTTTCAATTAGATCGGACCAGTGCATGTCGAGAAACAGTGGTCACACACACACACACACACACACACACACACACACACACACACACACACACACACACACACACACACACACACACACACACACACGCACACATTGCTGGAATTATAGATAGATGTGAAAGAAGAAATGGACATATTACATGAAAAAATTGATTGAATCAACAAGAAGCTGAAGACAGCATGTTTTTCTTCTTCTTCTTCTTCTTCTTCTTCTTCTTCTTCTTCCTCCTTACCCTTTATGGGGGTGAGGCCTTATTGTAACAATTCTTTGCTGCCTCATCTTTTGTACAAGGTGGCCTGAAAATCACTTCACCCTTGCTAAATTTCTCACACAGCCCTCCCATCCCCTTCACCCTCCCCACCGTGGTATGCGGAAACACCAACTCACTGATGCGGGAGTCAGTAGGATGTTAGATAGCATGGCAGAATCAAGTTGCTACAGTGTCGAAGAGTGGTTGGTTGGTTGGTTGTGTTTGGGTGCATGAAAGGGCACACATAGGCCAAACAATAACTCAAGTGTGGACAGCTTTCACGGAACGCTTTGGAAAACCTGCTCCACCAAAGCTCCTCTACCGTGGCCACCACAAAGTGCAGATCGAATGACTCCAGCCAACATTCTGTGGGGTTTCAAGAATTGTTGACAAATCGGGATAGGACGATTGAAGAATTGCACGCTGCAGTCATGGCCTCTTTCGTATCGGTTTCCACAAATGCTACACAATAAGTCTAAGAGGACTTGGCGATGAATTCAGTTGTGTGAGGAGAATGATGGAGCACATACAGATAACATGACTGATTAATTATTCTCAGTACTGCACAATAAAACCTGCATATTAACAGAGTTTAAGAATGAATGCTTTACTGGGGAGGGGTAAAGGCCTTTCAGGCCAACCTATACAATACTTCCCCAGCCCTCCATCCCCAAGCCAACACCCTCCACTCTTCTGCCACCTCACAAGATTTTCCCATCTCATCCAAGGTCCACCTCTTTTCCTCCCTCAACCAGTCTGCACTCTTTGCCATTATTTGAGAAAAAGAAAAGGTGGCAAATGCTTCATGAAACATCGGGAATTACGTATTCAAAAAATATCCCCGAGCGGGAGTGCCGGTCATCTCTGCCAGAGGTCGAAAGTAACTCTGTGCCAGACTGGAATACGGGCAGTTCATAGAGTACATACCCTCTACTTCCAAGTTTCAAAACCACCCACCCCACTCTGTATGCAGGCTAATGACCCCCACCCCCCTCATACATCGCTAATCGCTTGCAAAGCCAGCAGTTCCTTATGAACCGATGTTTGTAAGTCATGACGATGCAGTCCCTAGCGGTGTAATTTACCTTTTTCTTTTAATATCACAGCACGTCATTTATGAAAATAAAAGTACAAATTGACATTCAAGACAATGTTAATGTCATAAATGAAAGTAAGTGTGCATATAAACTTGTGTTCCATTGTTTTAGTTAAATCTTACAAAAGCTTCAAATGTAATATTTGTCTCGGAGAGTTCCGGTTCTTAATTTAATACTTTTATTTTTGTATGTACTTTATGAACGGCCCATACGGGGAATCAGAGCGAAGTTTGAAGGGCTATAAAATCGGAACGAGAGCAAATTTAAAAAAAATGGCTCGTGTTGTTCTAGATAATAGTCCATAGTATATGAATCACTAATAACATTTGATATCTCTTGATAAATGAGGGAGGAGATACGATTTGAAATCGACGATTTTCGCAACTTTGACAGCCTCGTGACGTTGACCTCGACCTTGGACGACCTTGAAATTTATTTTGTTGTGCATGTCTCATCGACCTCTATCCATTCCACAATTGGTTATTTGTCTCCACTCGGTTTGATTGTGGACGTACGGACGGGCAGACAGACTTCGAGACTGTTATTATTAGGTCATCTCTACTGAGATGATAGAGATGACCTAAAAACAAGCCTGGTGTTGGCGTAGTGGTTAGGGTAGCGGCTTGGGATCCAAAAGGTCCTGAGTTCAATCCCCGTTGGCCGCTTGAATTAATACACACCAGGAGGTTGACTCAGCCTGTCATCCTTCCGAGGTCGGCGAAGTGAGCACCAGTGTACTGGGCCCGGTGTATGCCCTGGTTAGATTCGGTGTACCATATCCCTGTGTGGTAAGAGGCGACCAGGGTAAGATAAAAACTAAGCCAAATCACTATGCGGATCATACGGATGATCCGCTGTGGCGACCCCTAATGGGAGCAGCCGAAAGAAGGAGAAGAATTACATATTAAAAAAACAAGAATTAAACTCCAACATTAATACTAGCTTCAGGTGACCAAATAAGTAAATAACTCGTAAATAACCAAATGAGAGAGTTGATAGACCATGATATCCCATGCAGTGTTTAAGTTTATACTTCAATTTTAATAAAATTAATTTAAACAGCATGATAAAATATACCATCAGAGATGGGGAATCCCCCGCCATTGAAAAATAATTGAAATCAGATAAGCGTTTTTCCATTTATTACAAAAAACATTTTTTCAAGATGGCCGCCCCAGTCGGCCATCCTGGATCCGGCCACGCCCAAAATCAATAGGGTTCTTCCTTTTCAGGTGGTACATGTGTGACCCAAATTTCAAATCGATATGGCGAACAGTTTATGAGTTATCGCACTCACAGCTATAAATGTTGACGCCCAGCCAGCCAGCCGGACGGACGACCGCCCCCGTCGGCCATCTTGGATCTGGCCATGCCCAAAATCAATAGGGTTCTTCCTTTTCAGGTGGTACATGTGTGACCCAAATTTCAAATCGATATGGCAAACAGTTTATGAGTTATCGCACTCACAGCTATAAATGTTGACGCCCAGCCAGCCAGACGGACGACCCGGGTGACAACAATATCCCCCTTCCGCCACGCGGCGGGGGATAAAAAAAATAAAAATAGCACAATTGAAGCAGTCTTATACACCACCGTTATACACTATAATAAGATGACGTTGAGTTGCAGTTTAGAAGATGGAGGCTTTTATTGATCACCATAGAACACACAGCATCAATCAGCATCGTACATAACCATATCGGCAGCCTCTTCTTCACCCCAATACTGCACCCTCTCACATGCCACGCCCTCTCATGCTATATATTGATATATAGTGTAGTTCTTGGAAGTATTATGAAGGCGATTTGTGTTCTACAGTGTTCAAGTATGTAATTCAATTTTAAGAGCAGTTTAAAGGTGTATAAATAAATTTATTTTGGGTTTTACCACCATTTTACCCAGTGTCTAGTACATCACCCTATCTAACACATTACATTAGTTCTTTGTGTCCTTTACAAGGTCCTAAAAAACAATGTTTCCTGTTTGAAATGATTTTCAATTATGATTGACTACCAGGCAGGCAGACAGAGTAAAATAAACCAATGTCACCCGCAGGGTGACCCGTATCTTGCCAAAAGGTGACCACGTGTGACTTCTTTAAGGTCACACTGAGGTGAACAGAGCTGCTATCCACCAGGAGCGACTCCTTGAGGAATATCTGCCTACGAGAGATTCCGATGAGAATCGTTCTACAGAGTTACCATGAAAAATATGCGTTTGCCTCATAACGTCACCAAATGACGTCATAATGTCTCAAGCTTGACATATCTGGAAAGCACTCATCGAGGTGTTCAATTTGAGGTACTACATGATATGGTTCCTAAAACTTGAAAATTTGGCCTTGGGGTCAAATATGTTTGACCTTAGGCGCTAACCATGAAGCTCAAGGCCAATCGCCACCAAAAATTAATCAGCTGAGCGCCAGACCATGAACTATATTCCCATGAAGTTTGAAGACGATCCGATCAAAATTACTCAAAAAAATAAGGGTTTCGTCGACTCCGATTTGCGACAAAATGACCTTGACCTTTGACCTTGACCTTGACCTTCAAAATTTTATGCACTGAAAGGGACCTCTATAGGCCTCTGATATGCGAAGTTACAAAAATTTCCAATGATAACTGTGCTCTGCATAATTTTTTATACATGATTACAGACAAACAAACAAACAAAAAAAAAACATACAAGCTGACTAACATATCTTGCAAAAACTTCGTTTTGGCAAGATAATAATATAGATTGTGATATTCAGAGCCAAAGTATAGCAAAACAGCAAACCTGTCTTCCGATTTTTCCGATTCATGTTCAAAATATAACATTTGATTTAAATAAGTTGTTCCTCAATCATAAACTGAATAGGACAGACGCACATGAACCAATTACTTAACCCGGCTTTTCGCTTTGTGTGCACGGGGTAAATTAACAAACTCAAAGTAAAAAACTATTTTGACTGTCACCGAACCTTGCATACATTCCCTCTGCCTCCCAACCTAAATCAGTTTATCTGACTGAACATCATTCGATAAAAACTTAAGATGACTGGGAAATTGTAATGTAGTAATGTAGCCTTGAGATGGACAGTTGAGTGATTGAAAATGTGTGCAGTATTGGCTTTTATTTCTTCCATCTGAGTTTGATGAAATAAAACAAATCACAACACAGCTCAGATCACCATTGTGTTCACTGCACTGGATCTTGTGGAATATTATGAAGCTTATTTATTCATCTTGGAAAATTTTGTTTTGCAAATTGAGTCGAGCACGCGAAGCTGTTTTTCAGTGTGAAAGGATGGTATACGTAAGTAGCACACTTACCTTTGAGCCATCTAATCTGGATTATATTCCCGACTTGACTACAAATTGCTCTGCAAGCAGGGTGTTAAATTACAAAATATGTACCTTGAATGGATGTTAAGCTGGGTGTCCCATTTGCTGGGATTAGTTGATGGACATTAAAGATGCCATGGTGTCTTTCACGAAGAGTTGGTGAGTTATCACTGGCCACCCTAAAGAAGTTCCAAATTATCGGCCAAATCAGCTCCAGTTGAACGTCAGGCCTAACCAGCTGGTTTGTGAAAAAAAACAGACCAATTTACCTTCTGCAGCCAACCCCACAAGGTAGGAAAGATTTGTTTAGGCAATTAAACTGGTAGTAGTAGTCGTAGTAGTAGGAGGAGGAGTAGTAATAGTAGTAGACGATGAGACGCTGTTTTGAGTTCGGGTTTTCTTAACGACAAACCATATCATTACATTTTTGGCAGGTGCAGGCTACTGAATGCCAATTCACACTATTTACTCACATTAAAGTTAGGATTATAGAATCATGAGGCATTTTCGTGATATTCGACTTTCAATCTGTATTCTTAAAAAAATTGTATATCTTGGTAAATGGTGAACCATGTGGTGAAGGTTTGAAGGCAAGGCAATGCTCTACTCATCTCAATCACAGCTACTTTAGACAAATGTAGCTATGAAGAAAAAAAAACATCCATCCAGACAAATGCAGCTATGAGGAAGAATTTTTTTTTCTCAATCCATCAATGCTAGCATTAAATCTGCACCAATAAATGGCAGTGTGTTAATAAATGGTGGTGGTGTGTGTGTGTGTGTGTGTGTGTGTGTGTGTGTGTGTGTATGTGTGTATGTGTGTATGTGTGTGTGTGTGTGTGTGTGTGTGTGTATGTGTGTATGTGTGTATGTGTGTGTGTGTGTGTGTGTATGTGCGCGCACGCGCGTGTCCTCCATAACTCCAAAACCATGAAACCTCGCAGCCTGAAACTTTGCATGCATATCTCGAACTAGGAAAACTCCAAGGAAGTCCATGACTGAAAATTGGGTGTTTGGATTCATTAAAACACCCCTTTTGAGGATGATTAACAGCCTTATTTAATCATATCCGTTATCAGGGGCATCCTCGGTGACCGCTCTCTAAAGAAACTTCGCAGGGGTCTGAAGCCACCATGTTCTTTGGCCTGCTCAACCATTACTCGACTTAGAACAGGCCGCAACAATTTCTTAACGACAAAATGTTTTTTTTCACTTTACTCACTCATATTATCAAATGCCTGTTCATCAGAGCTACGAATCACTGTATACATCACTGTTGTCAGTACTATAGTTTTAAATTAGGAGCTTGGAGCGATTTCATGCATTATATGATACGAGTACGTGCCCGTAAAAAAAAAAAAACAATAATAATAATAATAATAAATAAATAAATAAACAAACCACACAGGCCATTTCTTCGCTCTCACGTGCCCGTACGTGCGTGACCCGGAAGTTCGATATTATTCGCAGTTACGATTATTCGCAATTTATTTTTAATACCCAATTATTCAATTAGCGCCAACGTATTTTATCTTTTCGCAATGCCGTGGCAAGGAAAAACAAAAAGAGAAGAGAAGAGAGAGAAAAAATTTACTTTCTGGTTCGGAGCATACCAGCAATCTGATGTTCCCGAAATTTATACACCGTCTAATATGAAAACGATCATAACTTGGGCCATTGTGTTTATCTATAAATGCGCATAAGAAATCGAGAAATTATTAGAATACACGAAGTCATCACTCTCCGGAAGCCCTACGTTGTAACCCGTAATGGGGAACGTGGCTGTGCTTCCCTTCCCCATCGGCCACGCCCACGCAACAACGTGTCTTGCCATTGGTTGGTAAATAAATGGCTATAACTTGGGAAGCACTTGTCCGATTAATATCAAACCTTGAAAAGGTACATCCTCAGGTCCCCAGCAATATACCTGGCAAGTTTCAATTAGATCGGACCAGAGGTTGTCGAGAAACAGCGGTCACACGCACACAGACACACACACAGAGATTGATGGAATTATAGATAGATGATTTTCCACGATGCACTGTCACGGACTAATTAAAGTAAATTATCAAAATATTATTTCGGTTTTGAGGATCGGATATCGTCCAGCCTAATTAAATGTTGAAATCTGGAGTGAAATCTGATAATTTAAAGAAATAACGAGTCATAAATAAGCCGATGTACCTATTTACATTAAGCAAGCAAGGCTATGTTCCCTCCTTCATACATACACAAGAAAATGTGAAATTTCCAAAGCATTAAACATAACTTATTTACTGTTTGGAGAATTACATTGAGTGAACACAAGACTTAATAATGTGCCATAATTCTTCAAAATCCTTCTTCCCATTCTTCCCTCCAGGCCTTCAAAACAGCTATTCACCATCACCTCTTATCGTCCACCATCCAAATCCTCGATCTTTTCTACCCCTGCTAATCCACCCCAAACCCACCTCCTTCAAATTCCCTGCTTTCCTCTTCCTGAAAGTCCCTGTAGTGCCCATCTTGTATACCCTATTTTCCCCACCCCATCCCTCTCCCTTCCACAGATCTAATGTCCCTATTCCTCACTGTTTTGTCCTTCCCACACCCTTCTTGTCGCATGCCCCCCTTGCTGTGGGCTGTGTGTTAGCTCTCATACGAGCCTTGACAAGGTATACCAAAAAAATAATAAACCAATGTCACCCGCAGGGTGACCCGTATCTTGCCAAAAGGTGACCACGTGTGACTTCTTTAAGGTTACACTGAGGTGAACAGAGCTGCTATCCACCAGGAGCGACTCCTTGAGGAATATCTGCCTACGAGAGATTCCGATGAGAATCGTTCTACAGAGTAACCATGAAAAATATGTTTGCCTCATAACGTCACCAAATGACGACATAATGTC
Organism: Eptatretus burgeri; assembly: GCF_056783735.1. NCBI lineage: Eukaryota > Metazoa > Chordata > Myxini > Myxiniformes > Myxinidae > Eptatretus > Eptatretus burgeri. The sequence continues at coordinate 39,561,640 of NC_140971.1, read as the reverse complement.
TCAAGCTTGACATATCAAGAAAGCACTCATCGAGGTGTTCAATTTGAGGTACTATATGATATGGTTCCTAAAACTTGAAAATTTGACCTTGGGGTCAAATATGTTTGACCTGAAGCACTAACCATGAAGGTCAAGGTCAATCACCACCAAAAATTAATCTGCTGAGCGCCAGACCATGAACTATATTCCCATGAAGTTTGAAGACGATCCGATCAAAATTACTCAAAAAATAATGGTTTCGTCGACTCCCCTGATTTGCGACAAAGTGACCTTGACCTTTGACCTTGACCTTCAAAATTGTATGCGCTGAAAGGGACCTCTATAGGCCTCTGATATGCGAAGTTACAAAAATTTCCAATGATAACTGTGCTCTGCAGAATTTTTTATACAGTAACCCACACGGTCCGTTGGTGACTGACTCGTGCCTCACACGTTGGTGACCGACCTGTGCCTCACTCGTTGTCAGAGCTGCACACACCCACACGAGCACCACACGCTCGCTTGCTCAAGCACTGGGAAGGATGAATTGTCTTGTTGTTGGCCATGTGTGTGTGTGTTTGTGTGTGTGTGTGTGTGTGTGTGTGTGTGTGTGTGTGTGTGTGTGTGTGTGTGTGTTTGTGTGTGTGTGTGTGTGTGTGTTGTTCATAAAGCATAACATTGTTATGTTTGTGGGGTAGATGGAGTAATTTCATAGGAAAGAAAAGATCGTATCGCGGGTTGAGAGACATAATGTTGTAACTGCATTTTTGGCGAGGTTGAATGGAATGGCTCTCATGTCTAACAAAACACCATTTATCTTTCATTAGCGATTTGCAGAAAATGGGAAATTTTCAGTTACAACATACTGTCTCTCAACCCACGAAATGGTGTTTTGTTCGATATGAGAGCCATTTTATTCGGTTTCGCCAAAAATGCAGTTACAACATTATGCCTCTCAACCCGTGGTATAGAGTTGCTTGGCCTGTAGACATGTAGGAGACATCTCTCTGGAAACTCTCTTCGCGTGGACCATCGTGAACAGACTGGGTGCAAGAGAGGAACGATCGGCATATTCACTCTTGAGAATAAGCTACACCACGGTTTGTGAGCCCTGACGTCGAGTGCCGTCTCTGAACTGCCTGACGTACGTTTACCACCGCGAGAGAGTGGCTTGGCTCCATTTGTGGGAGCGTCCGCACAGTGATGAAGCAGTTTGGTGACCTTCAAGCTACTGAGACTATCTCCTGCACCCGAAGCTAAGTGCCGGGAGAAAGGGAGGAATTTTCTTTTATTTATTATTTTCCCCTTGTCTGTATTTAAGCCAGTGTGGAGGCACCTCAATTAGATTTAGGTTACCTCAAGTTTTGATTCACTTCCATTATAACTGTTGATTTTTCTGGTTATGAAATTATATATTCCATTTGCTGGTGTCTGTCTCTCTGTTGTGTTTTTTTTTTGTATACCTTGTCGAGGCTCGTATGAGAGCGAAAGTACAACTGGAATTACGTCTTGCGCTCGGTTCGGCATCGACAAATGTGCAAGTCATCCCGACGTCCAGCATTCAACCCATCCCGTGCTTGTCTATTTCTTTAAAGTATTTTTCTTTGTTTATGATGGGCACACAGGGGGGGGATGAAATGTGCCTGCCCTGGGGGCAGCCCTTTTTTGTATTCGCGCTTTGCCATCTTGATAAAAGCTCTCCTGCACGGGATCTGAGTTGGAGTTCATGTGTGATGATTGTACCAGTGCAAATAGTCCCCCTCCTCCTCAGGCACAATCTAAGTATCCAAACCGAAAGACCCTGATGATGAGGCAGGAGAACCAGCAACTGAGATGGGACAAAGTTTTCTCTCCATTCGCATGAAAGGTGAGATAATGGCGTTACGTATATCTGTTTGTTTGTTTTTAACCAATACTATCATGTTATGATAAAATTATTCCTTCATGTCGATATTCTGACTAAATAATTGAAATAACGTCTCAAAATCTTCAGTTTACGATACGACACACCACCTTTTCCATTATCGATTATGCCGATACAAACAGTTTGAAAAAATGTAGTGTCGCGTTGATATTTTTTTTCAATATCTTATCAAGCCGATAATAGAGATATCGCCCAGCCCTTCCCATGATTATAAACTTTTACCACAACCCCAAACCAACACATGGGTTGCTTTTAAGAGGTTAAAAACAAAAATAATCCCAAACACAAAGAAAATTTTCCACCAACAACTCCTCTCAGTTCTTACTTTGTCATAGATGGGCTTCACAGGTGGGTTTTCACGAAGTTCTGGATCCGTGTACTCATTGTTGACGTAGTAGCCAACTCTGATAAACTCTTGTCCTCTGTATGTGCATGTGATTAGTACAACAGTCACGCCAACCGCGTCTGCATCTGGGATCAGTTCTGGGTTTGGAGCGTCTGCCTAAGAGAGAATAATAACCACAGGTAGATTATACAACCATGTGAGAGTGATCATGCGGAAGATGTAAAAAGTGAGGGCATTAAAAGGTGGCCAGAAGCCATGAAGAAAAAGGTAGGAAGGCAAAGAGAGTTTCTTTAAACAAAGAGAAGAGTGCTGACAAGGCGGGGAAGAGAGCCGACAGGGGGAAGGGGGAGGAGAGGGAAGGGATGCAAGTGGGCTGACAGGGGTGAGGGAAGGGGGTGATGCAGGAGGGTCGACCAGACAGGGGAGGGGAAAATAATAGGGGCCAACAAGGTGTGAGTGGGGTGGGAGGACCAATAAGGTGGGGGGAAAGAGGAGAATAAAGTGGTGGGTTAAAAAAGAAGGCAGAAGGGGAAAGGAGAGGGCAGACAAGGTGGGGTGGGGGAAGGGAGCAAATGAATTGTAGAGGGGTGGGGGAAAGGGGTTAAGAAATGCACCAAGAGAGTCTGGAGGAAAAAAATCAAACAAACCTGGAAAACAAACATGTGGCGCCCTGCTGGTACTGGCCCAACAAGAACAGAGTCCAAGATTTGGTCATAGTCTTCACTCTCAGCAGAACCCACATAAACAATCTTCCACTCCAAATCTAAGGTGTGAAAGACATTCTTTCAATTTGAGCAGAACATCTTTTTAATTGTGTAAGGCTAAGGACAGCATGTACAATTATGACGTGCATTTTAAGGACAGTAAAGGTCCCATGACACCCAAAACTTTCTGGTTATTTATATATTAACTTGACCTTCCTTGTGAAGAAATCACCCATGTTTTGTTTTTTTTAATCAAAAATGGGATAATTAGACCAATATTTTGAACATTTCTGTTGCTTTTCAAAACTATGCCCTTCCCCTTAGAAAAGTTGACTTCAGCAAACCGCAGCATTGACGTCACATGCAGAACCGCACAGAGTGGATTGACTTGAGATGTCGCGCGCCGTATAAAGTACGTACAAATGCATTGTGCACATGTGTTTGCCATCTCACTGATCGTCTTAATTCCTGTGATTGTTTCGCGGAAAAGAAATTCTGCTTCTGAGCCGTGTATGCACAACAATCACGAGGCAATTATTTATCCATTTACTACCTTGTCGTAGTCGTGTACAAATCCAATACATGTATGCAAAATAAAGGGCTATACCATGTCCACAAAATATAAAATGTGACTGTTGAACCTTTCCATTAAAAAAATAATAATAATAATAAAAAATAAAAAATAAAAACTTACAGACATACAAGTAAAATACTAAAGATTAATATTGCATCATTTCAAGGCGCAAAGAGATAATTTTAAAAACAAACAATGTGAAAAACCTGCACCCACATTTTGCAGCTTATTGAATTGTTCGTTGAAACCAGCCTGCTGGGATAGGTACGATTCCACGTACATGCAAGCCAGGTATGGCTGCACTCGACATACATGGGTTTATTCTAAAGTGAAGGTACTGCTTCCATTGGCTTGCTATTCATTAACATTTAGCCAAAATACTGTAATAAATGAACAGGGTAAAATATGTTGGCACAACTATGAAAGACAAATTTATCTATCCTATTACACGGCCTCATAGCCTCGGGACTCTTACGCATTGACTTATGCATTGTGTGCATGCTAATACAAGGTACTTGTTAACTCGAGATCTATAGAGTCTAGACTCGGCCGATAAATCCGTCGTCCGTCCGACTCGGCCGATAAATCTGACGAGCTGTAGCTTTCTTTTATTATTCTCTTTTCTTCATTGTTTTCTACTGGTGAGCTACATGACGACAGTAGGAATAAAATAAATAAAAGTGCAACAGAACGTCAGATTTATCGGACTACTCGAGACAATTGTGTCGCAAGGTGTGTTCTGCACACAAGTTTTCATCGTATCTGGACAGCGAGATTGCTTCATTTTATGTGCGGAGAGATACGGGCGATGACATGGGCTGGCCTTGCTTGTGATTCATTCGCCGCGGAGAAACATGTCCGCTGTGCTGTGCTGGTCATGTCACCTCACTAAAATATTTCTGATATCGAGAAGTATACAAGTCGAATTTACATTATTGAATTACGAATAGGATTTAGTCTAACCAGTTGTTATTGCCAAGTCTTCCTTCAATGTCCTCCTGATCATCATGACCTCCGGGAATTTCATCGCCAGTTTCCTCTGCTTGTCCTGCTTCGGGATCGAACTGGTAAGGCCGTCTTCCATTTCCAGCTGCCTGAACTTCACCTCCCGTGACTACGTTATCCGACAATTCTCCATCTGATTCAGACCAAAATCCTTCATTTCTCTCACACTCACTGTCGCTACCAGACAAATCAAAGTCCATGTCATCCATTATTCAAAACCAAATGTTTGATTTTTTTTTTAAAGCAGAAATGAACGAAGCGTTTCAGTCGACCAATCGAATGTGGAAACACACAGGAAGCCAATACAATCACGTAGACCACCAAACCGAGTAATTTAAGTGCAGCCTTTATCGTCCTGCAGTTGACGTCATGTGGGTTACGCCCCTTTCAATAGATGTCGGCAGAATTTTTATGGGCGTTCCCGAAGAGGTTTGTTTTTTTAATTTTACATTTTACAGAACGAGTATTGTGATAAAATTGTCAGATCTGAAATCACGATGAAAACCTCCGATACGATATATATATATATATATATATATATATATATATATATATATATATATATATATATATATATATATATATATATATATATATATATATATAATTTCAGTACTTTTGGGTGTCATGGGACCTTTAAGAGACATTACTATAGTACATATTTATATTAAAGTACAAGCATATTGGTACAACTAGACAAGTCAACATGTTATATCATGTACATTGAACCCAGGATCTCAGCATCATGAACCATATGCCAATATAGAACAGTCCCTCAGCTCTCAGAACATTTTCTCTATCCCCCAGAACAGTCTATTTCTTTATTGGAATCTCATGATAACCCTATCCATATGAAATAAAAATGAATATCACAATCATTTTTCAGAATAGATATGGTTGCATCATGCAATGCCAAAAGATGCTTGTCAACTTGTTGACAAGAATCATGGCAAAGTGCATTAATTACTCAGACTTAAGTATATTACAATCAATCACACAATTTGTTTCCTGGACAATAATTATAGAAAATGCTTTACTAGTTACCTTCACCACCAAAAGGTGAAGGAGGTTATGTTTTCACCCCTTTCTGTCTGTTTGTTACTTACAAAATTAAAGATTTTTGAAGTATATTGGTCAGTCGATTCTGTTATTCTGTCTGTTTGTTGCCTACATGTCACAATTTTAAACCAATCTTCACGAAACTTCATCACATGGTACAGTTTGGCATAAGAAAGAAGCCCATTGTTTTTGAGGTCAAAAGGTCAACAACTTGAGTGGTGTTTCTAAAATCCTCAATTTTCATCCAATTCACTTGAAATTTGAACAGGAGTTGCATATTTGCTCATTGAATTCAACCACCAATTATTTTTCAGGTTAAAATTGTTTTATAGAATTTGCAAGTATCGTTATCTGCATATCTTCTTGTTTGTTTGTCTGTGTGCAGGATAACTCAAAAAGTTGTGGACAGATCCAGATGAAATCTGGTGGACACATTGGGTGTGTGACAAGGAAGAATTTATTCAATTTTGTTCAAAATTTATTCAGAGTATGGCACGTATTTACGCAGATCCTGCAGGAAGCTCGAGCTAACTACCTGGCAGTATACCTCTGATCAAAGTCCTTTTGGGAAAGTCAGGAGTACGAAGTGGAGCCAACTTGTATCCAAAGTTAAGATCCATATGGGAGTGTGGCATGTCCGAACCATGCATGAAACATCAAAATCAGCTCAAGTTATCAGAGAGATGCAAATATACCATCTGGACATACTTGGTATGAGTGAGTGCTGCTGGACCGTTTCAGGGTGCCAAACGAGGGCACCACCATTCTCTATTCTGGACTGAAGGATACACACACCCATGGTCAGGTCAGGTATGGGAGCATGCGCCAGAGCAGCGCGTCGCTGCGTCCACTTTCCACCAGCCAAGATTCCAGAGGCCTCCGTCTGGCCATCCCCCAGATATATGCCTGGCCCATCCCCATCTCTTTGAGATGCCGATCAACCTGCTGCAACCACGAGGCACGTGGTCGGCCCATTGGCCTCCTCCACTCACGAGATTCCCTCGCTGAGAGAATCTGGTGAGCAGGATCAGCATCAGGAAAACGAGTCACATGTCCATACAGCCGCAGCTGACGCTCACGGACTATGCAGGTAACAAATCTCATTTGAGTCTCTCTCAGCAACGGCTCGTTGGACACAAAGTCCGACTAGCGATAGCCAAGGATTCTCCGAAGAGACCTGGAACCAAAGGAATTAAGTCTCTGTCTCAGATCCTTGGTCAGAGTCCGTCTCACATCTATAGAGCAAGACTGGAAACACCAAGCACCTGAAAACTCGGACTTTCGTCACCCCACACAGGTACCGGCAGCGCCACACCCCATTATCCAGTGAATCCATGACTCCCCAGGCCCGACCCAGACGTCTATTGACCTCTGACTCACAGCCAGCAGAGACATGAATATCACTGCCAAAGTAAGTGAATCTCTCCACACCCATGGTGTAGCTCTTATAGTTTGTAAAGAGAAGGTTAAGACCATGAGAGAATGTGAACCTATTCGCGAAAGAATGATCAGAGCACGTTTCAACTCAAAGTATTGTAAGCTTGCCATCATATCAGTGCTCCGCTCAAAATTATTTTTGCCAATCACAGTGTGTAAATGAACGTGGAAAAAAAAAGTCTGATTTAATGCAATTTAATTGCAGGCGATATGGCAACAAAAGGTGAAAATTTTGAAAGGGGATGGAGACTTTCTATAAGCACTGTATAAACCGATTAATCAATCAATAGAAAACCCTACCTTATATGTACACAGTGTCGCTGTGGTTGCTGTCGCGGCCTAGTGACAGCAAGATAATCGTGAGGTCAGGCCAGGCCAGATTATATCTGTGACTTGCTGCAGGTACCACGTAAACCTGTTTCATGGTCGGGGTGTCGATGACTAAACAGTCTCCCACACCAGGTTTATTGGTGAGGAGTGTGTATGATATGGACAACCAGCAGGATATCTAGTGCCCAACTGTGTCTGTGGATGTCATCCTGCAGTTGAGTTACTTTTTTGAGGAGGTTGGTGACAGGATTTGCACTCTGGCCACTGTAAAACCCTTCATTCCGCAAAACGTACTAAAAGCAAAAATAAATCTGAAAATCCACTCCGTGGGAGAACCTCCTGTGCAGCTGCCCTCCGTAGGGCAGCTCCCTGGATGACGGGATTGAGGCAAAGCCTTCAGGACCCCTACTCTTTGATGATAGGAGAAAAACCACGGGGTAAACTTCCTGGGTCAAATTGTCGTGGTGTGTGGTGGAGTGGTGCTGAGGTGTAGTCCACCAGACGGTGGTCTCCTTGGGTTAACCTGAGGCGGTTCGTTCAGTTGGGTGCCTGGAATGTCCTATCCCTAAGAGAGGATGATCACCTGTCTGTGTTATCATCTGAGCTCATGCGCTTTGACATCGGTATTGTAGCACTCTCTGAGGTTTGGAGACCGGATAGTGGTGAGATCATTGCGGGTGGTTACACCTACAATTGGTCTGGTCGTTCTGATGGTTACTATGCCCAAGGAGTTGCTATAGCTTTGTCCAATTAGCTGACTCCAATGATAATTGAGGTAACACCGGTCAATGTGCATATTATGAGACTAAGGATTCGTCACTCATTGGGTGTTGTTTCCCTGGTCTCTGTATATGCTTTGACTGAGGTGAGTGATCTCACCATGAAGGACGCATTCTATGCCATGCTCGAGTCTGTGGTTGATCAGTGCTCCAGGCGAGATACCCTTCTAGTCTTGGAAGATTTCAATGTATCGATTGGAACTGGTAGGGATGGTTATGAGACATGTGTTGGTCCCCATGGGTCTGGAACTGTGAATCAAAATACCACCAAGTTCCATTCTTATGCAAGAAGTCATGGACTTAGGGTGGCTGTTTCATTGTTTCAGCACCCACAGGTTCATCGTTAGACTTAGTATTCCAACACTGGTGGTGTGGCAAAAGAGATTGAGCATGTGCTCGTTGATGGTCGCTGGAGGATGATCCAGAACTGTAGGGTCCACCGGAGTGCTCAGTTCCTCAATACCGACCCACACGTTTGATGTAGCAACTCAGAAGTTGCAGCTTAAATCCAGGAGAATAGTACCATCCCATCCTAGGCTGGATGTAGGCAAGCTCAAGGATGACAGGGTAGCGGAGGAGTTTGCGAACAGGGTGAGTGGAGATTTGGGAAATCCTTCAGAGTTGTGGAGTGCCTTCAAGACCACCATCATTCATGTTACTGGTGGATGTCGTGGAACTCACCGAAGGGCGAAGAAGAATTATGTCTCTCTAGGGACACTGGATACCATTGACCAGTGTCGCAGGGCCAGGGTTAATGGCAGAGCTGAGCTGGTTCAGGGAGTTGAGGCATAAAACTGTACATGCATGAAGGCCAGACAAGGAGGCCTATGTGTGAGGAATCTGTGAGGGGGCAGATAAAGCATCACCTGTGGTCAAATGATTGTCGTCCTGCTTACAAGGGAATTCGCACATTGCGTTCATCCAAGCCCGTCCCTTGGTGTACTGTAGTTAGAACGGAGGATGGTGGGCTGACAGAGGAGTCTGATGTGAAGGTACGCTGGGCCGGTTACTTTGAGCAGCTGTACCAGGCCGATCCACCAGCTGTTGAGTCGGATGTCAGGGGTGTCACTGTCCCTATTAATGACCTTCCAATAAATTGCGATCCACCTTCGTTTTTGCAAACACAGGCTGTGGTGAACGGGTTGAAATGAGGTAAAGCTCCTGGGATCTGTGGCATCCATGCTGAACTTCTCAAAGCTGGTGGAAATGCTGTACTAATGTCGTTGCATGCAGTTCTGTGCTGTGCCTGGAACACAGGCATAATCCCAACTGATTGGAAGAGGGGCCTTGTTGTCCCTCTCTGGAAAGGGAAGGGTGATTGCCAGGACTGCAACAACTACCGGGGGGTGACGCTTCTCTGAGTACCGGGCAAGGTCTTTGCTTGACTAATTATTGATCGGTTTCCCCACCATCTGCTTGAGCACCAGCGCTCAAAGCAGTCAGGCTTTTCACCAAAGAGGTCAACGATTGAGCATATCCTTGCTCTTCGGGTCGCCACCGAACATAGACGAGAGTTTTGTCAGGGGCTGCTTGCATCCTATGTTGATCTCTGCAAAGCGTTTGATTCAGTGAATCGGGATGCCCTCTGGAGGATTCTTGATCTTCGTGGGGTGCGACCAAAAGTGATCAATCTGATGTCTGAACTATACTCTGGTACTGAGAGTGCTGTGAGATGGGGTGGTACCATCTCTGGCTTATTTCCAGCTGTTGCTGGAGTTTGTCAGGGGTGTGTACTGCCCCCCCCCCCACTTTTCAGCATTTGTATATGTGCATGGCTCACAAAGTGGGTACACTACTGTTACACAAAGGGCAAAAAAAAAGTTTGGGGAAACATGAAATGCAACCCAGTATGTTAATCTGCATGTATTCAAACAGCTAAATCATAATTTTTAGACCTGCTGCACGTCCGGTTTTAAAGTTACCACTCAATACAGTACATACAACACTGCAAATAGATGTTCGAATTTCGAGCTTGGCGTCAGCGTTATGTACGGAATCAGATGAAAAAAACAACGTAAATATTATACTTTGGGATAAGAAACAGATAATTTTTACTCTGCCTTTTTAAACAGGCTCAATATGTGACAGGAAAAAGAAAAAAAAACAACACATTTTGAGAGAGTCCGATGTTATAAATTACGAACAAAACACAGACGAATTCAGTATCAAAGAAAGCCACACTTGTAAGCGAAAAATAACATTAAAATCGAATCTATTTCTTAAGAACTTTTGAAAAGAATCATTTTGAACATGAAAAGAAAAACATAATTCTTACCTCTCGGATCCTCACGAAGCACCAAAAAAATTATAGCGTTGGTTAAAATGAAGAATTAATTATCAGACAAATGCGAGTCACCTCGTTTGGCTCGGCGTCCTCACGCTGGATTCCTACGTTACGGCTCTCGCAAAGACACGGACACGAAGACAAACGCTGCGCTCGACGGCGAATGGAAATGTGCTGACACGCTTGCAAGTGCCTATTATATCCATCAATCGGGGAAGTTTGCAAGACGGCAAGATTTTCTAATGCTTGCGTTATTTGCGTCCGACGAGAGATGATGATTCGTACATAACGGGACTGACACGAAAATCAAGACGGGATTACTTGCGGTCCGAATTCTATTTTTCTGATCACAATTTTGATCTATATTTTTCTGCCATTAGACTCTCATATTTCCCATAAATTAATGGAGATTTGGAATAAAAATCATAAGAAACATTATCAACACTGTACTTCTTATTTTTCACGATGCAGTGGACACGAAGCGTTATGTACGAATCCATTATTTCATCAGATAGGGTAGATGCTAGAAAACCCGAATAGGGAGACAGAACATCATCAAAACATAAAAGAGACGCCAAAGTTCACATTCTGAGTCACCACACTCAAAATAACTGTCACATAAGAAATGTACAGTAAAATAAAAATTTTACCAATCAAACTGTAACATTTCTAAGGTTACAATACCCATATTCTGTTGCTTTAATAAAACAGGGAAATGGAGAGTATGATATTGTCGGTTTCTCAGGTTCCCCAAGATGTCCACTTTCATTTCTGACCATTGATGGTTTGTCTAAGTTTTTGTTGTCCAAGTTGTCTAAGTCAGAATAGTTTTATGTGGAATTTCCCACAAACATACCACAGCATACCCACTTTGTGAGCCATACACATATACTGGATTCTGTGGAGGATGTCCAAGAGCTCAAGCTGCAGTGTATTGTTTGGGAAAGTCAAGATCTCTGACCTTGATTTCGCAGATGATGCAGTCGTCTTTGCGGAGACTGGATATCCTTTTGGGGGCCCTTGAGGTGCTGAACGAGGAGTCAGAGCTGCTGGGATTACGGGATCCCTGGGTCAAAACTAAGATCCAGGCTTTCAATGACATCTTGGATTCTGCTATCTTGTCTGTGCCCGTTTGTAGTGAGGATGTTGAGGTCATGGAGAGATTCACTTACCTTGGCAGTGATATTCATGTCTCCGCTGGCAGTGAGCCAGAGCTCAATAGACATCTGGATCAGGCCTGGGGAGTCGTGGATTCACTGGATCATGGGATGCGGCACGGTCAGTCCCTGTGCAGGAGGACGAAAGTCAGTCTTCAGGTCCTTGGTGCTTCCAGTCTTGCTCGATTGATGTGAGACTTGGACTCCGACCAGGGATCTGAGACGGAGACTTAATTCCTTGGGTTCCAGGTCTCTTCGGAGAATCTTTGGCTATCGCTGGTCGGACTGTGTGTCCAACGAGGAGTTGCTGAGAGACTCAAATGAGATTTGTTACCTGCATAGTCCGTTAGTGTCAGCTGCAGCTGTATGGACATGTGGCTCGTTTTGCTGATGCCGATCCTGCTCACCAGATTCTCTTAGTGAGGGAGCTTCGTGAGTGGAGGAGGCCAATGGACCGACAACATTCCTCGTAGTTACAGCAGGTTGATCAGCATCTCAAGGAGATGAGGACGGGCCAGGCATATGCCTGGGGGATGGCCAGACGGAGGCCCCTGGAGTACTAGGCCGGGGGCCAGTGGGACCTACCTTGCACCCCCCCTGCGACAATTTTTCACTGATACCACAGTGTTCATATATATCCCAAGTATCAGAAAAAAGATGTTCCCAGAAAAATAACTCATTTGCACTCTGCTTTATTAAACTGTTTCCATAGCAACCCATCAAAAATAGACGAATCTCACAAAGATCGGCAAAATGTCAATATCTCTGTCAAATTAAACATAAAATGACAAAATTGGTGTCAAATTAAAGCTTATAGATTTACGTATTAAAATATATTTTGTTTATGCTAATTTGCTCATTTGCGTATTAATTTAATTTGACTTAAAGGCAATAATTCCCACAAAAATGCAAGAATTTCCATTTTCTTTCCTTGTAATTACCACACATGTCAGTTTTTTGTCAAAAAAAAACATTACTTAAGTGTTGCCAGATACAAGCCAGGTTGGCAAAAAATATTAAAATTTTTGAATTTCTTAAAGTAGGCTAATTAACATAAAATACAAAGCACAATGAATCGTTCGAAAATCATGCGAAATCAGATTAATCAATAGAATTAATTACCTGGGCCTGATATAATACATAACTGCGACTTATGATGTCTGTTGGTGTTTAAGAGAAACATAACTATTTTCTGTTTGAGTAAAAGTAGTGGAAATAGTTTTTAAATGCATTGATATGCTAATTAGGATCCGCCATTATGGAAATTCTCATTTTCGTAAATATCTCAACTTCTGGTACATGGAAATTTGTAAATGAGGAATCTACACATATGTATAAGTGAACATATTTCCGTTGTTGTCAGAGATGTAGAATAATGTTTGGATAGCTTAATTAAATGTAAAAAATGGAAACAGCTTCATAAAGCATAGTGCAAATGAGTTGTTTTTCTGGGAACATCTTTTTTCTGATACTTGGGATATATATGAACACTGTGGTATCAGTGAAAAATTGTCACGGGGGGTGCAAGGTAAGTCCCACTGGCCCCCAGCATAACTGGTGGAAAGTGGACGCTGCGACACGCTGCTCCAGCACAGGCTCCCATACCTGACCTGACCTCCCTTATAAACAGTCGATTCAACGGAAAATCAAAACCAACCAGTAGAAGTGATCATGTGACCAGCGTTTTCATCTTCACAAACAACTCTGGAAGGAGTGCCCCACGAAACACCATGATAAGCTATTTATGCACGTTAATACGGAGTTTGTCCAATGAGGAAAAACCACTTAGGGAGAGGGAATATTTTTAGTATAAAAATTATTTTGTAATAACATTAATATTGTTACGGATTCGCGCCCGCCGGCGTGCGGACGGCCACGTAACTCGAATCGCGGCACGTCGCCCACCGGACGGACAATCCAGTCGTGACCCTCTCGGACTAACGCCGGGAACCAGTCACGGGTGGACCTTTCGGTCTCACCGCGATCGAGCCAATCGGCCCCCGCGTGGGATAGGGTTGCTCGCCAAATTCGACCTACCTAAGTACCCACACGGAGGGTAGACCGGGCGATCGCACCTCGCCGCAGGTCGACTTCGGACACAGGCCACTTAAGCGACCCGTTCCGTACTATCGGGATAACCGAGCGGTGTTATCGTCGGCCTCGACGGTTCGATTAATTATCGGGCGTATTCAGCCCACTACCAACCCTTTACGTGAAGCAAGATGAGGATTCAATGAGAGAAATGACGAAGCGAAGCGGGAAAGCAGTTCAACATAAAGCACATTTATTCGCGATGAACGGAAAGCACACATATACAATTCCACCAAAAGCACATAGAAGGAAAAGAAACACAATGCAATTTTACACAAAAAGCAAATGTAAAAGCGAAGACACAATGCAGAGCTATCCGACTACCGAGCACACGGCAACACTTATACAATTCTACTTCACAGACGGCGCCGACAACACATACCCAAAACCAAGAAAAAGAACACCCTCAAGGATGAGGCGGGCCTGAGGCCGAGACCGGGTCGGGCCTACCCGTCTGGTGATGAGACGCGGAGCGGCGATGGTGCCTCAACTCCACGGGCCTCGCGGACAGTGTCTGGTAGGGGGTGGGAAAAGGGGCCCCCTTGGTCGCACTATCTCAGCGCGGGGGGGAAACAGGAGGGGGTTGCTGATGCTCGGGGAAAGGAGGATTTTTACTCTGTCTCGAGTCCCGCGACGAGCGTCTCCACCTCGACCAGGTCGCGCCGTCGGCCTCCCTGGTGTGCAGCTCCCGGCACGACGCGAGCACCCCCTCGTCTGCCTTCGCCGCCTCTCCACAGCTCCGTCCTCTTCGCTCCGACTCCAACGCACACGACGACGACGACGACCAACGACCAACCCTTTTCTGACGAACGCAGCCGCTTATATAAGCCCCGTGGCTTCGCCTTTGACCCCCTGCCTTCGACCTTTCACCTCGCTCCCCATTGGCCCGAGAAAAAGTGGGCGTGAATGCATTTTGATCCATGAATTTGCATATAGCGACCGCCCTCCAACGCCCTGGAGGCGGGGCCAAATCGCCCCTCGCTCACCGATTGGACGGAACAAAAGTGGGCGTGTGTCGTTTTTGATCCGTTTTTGGAGCGGAAAATCCGTGGTTTTGTACACGCTGTTCGGCGCGCGCCCTGCACGAGTCCAACACCGGTACCCACAAGCGGCGCAAGAACGGTGGCGATGCGACGGTTGCGAGGTGTGACGGGAAAGGTCGTGGCTGTTGTGGTGAAGCGGCGTTGTGGTGGGTGGTTGATGTTGTGACGACTGTTGAGACGCGGTTGGCGGTGGTAATCATGGCGGTTGGTCCAAAATAAAGATAGTAAAAGAAAAACGGCTATCCTGAAGAGTCGCAGCACGCATGAATGACATTTATTCCCACTAGACAACGGGTTTGGGCCTAACTACACATATACTTACCGAGATATCTCACCTAAGGGACCTGAATGGTGGTTTGCGAATTTGGTAACCACAACAATATTATGCGATTGTCATGACTGCTGTTATTCCTTTTGTTATTAGAAGCGGCATTGAAAAAAAGTCACAATTAGCTATCTTAACATGGATTTCACCCAAGGTTGAAAACCCCCTTAAGGAGGGCAACTGAAGTCACTACATCTTCCGTGGTGTTGACCCTTCGTCCTCCTGTCATGTTTGGTTGAGATTGGATAGTAATGACTGAATGTATTGCAATCAAAAAGTCAGACACCAAATTGTGTATTTTTGTAATAGTGGGGCAACTTAGCATAACAATTGTGCATTTTGTGAGGAAAGCACCAAATTTGGCACACTAGTCACCTAACATATTGTTGCGAATTCGCGCCCGCCGGCGTACGAGCGGCCACTTAACTCGAATCGCGGCACGTCGCCCACCGGACGGACAATTCCGTCGTGACCCTCTCGGACTAACGCCGGGAACTAGTCACGGGTGGGCCTTTCGGCCTCACCACAATCGTGCCAATCGGCCCCCCGCGTGGGATAGGGTTGCTCGCCAAATTCGACCTACCTAAGTACCCACACGGAGGGTAGACCGGGCGATCGCACCTCGCCGCAGGTCGACTTCGGACACGGGCCACTTTAAGCGACCCGTTCCGTACTATCGGGATAACCGAGCGGTGTTATCGTCAACCTCGACGGTTCCGATTAATTATTGGGCGTATTTAGCCCACGACCAACCCTTTACGTGAAGTAAGATGGAGATTCAATTAAAGAAAAGACGAAGCGAAACGGGAAAAACAGTTCAACATGAGGCACATTTATTCCGCGGCAAACAGAAAGCACACATATTACAATTACAACAATTATGCACCAAAAGCAAATGTAAAAGAAACACAACAATTATGCACCAAAAGCAATTGCAACAAAAGAAACACAATGCAGATCTACTACCGACTATGTGAGCACACGGCAACACTTACACAGTTTTACTTTACAGACGGCGCCGACAACACATGTACTCCAAAGCAAAAGAAAAAGGGCCACCCTCTACGACAAGGGGGCAGACGTGGTCTGTGGGGCGAGACCGCGTCGAGCCTATCCGTCTTGTGATGAGCCGCAAAATGGCGGCGGTGCCCCGACTCCGCGCTCCTCCGCGGGCCTCGCTTGCACTGCCTGGAATGGGGTGGGAACGGGGCCCCCCTTTTCGCACTATCTCAGCGCGGGGGGGGGGACAAAGAAGGGGGGGTTGTTGATGCTCTGGGGGAAAGAGGATAGCTGGCTTGCTTGGGTCCCGCGACGAGCAACTCCACTGCGCCCTCGACCGCGTTCCCGGCTTCTCCTATCTGCAGCTCCCCGACAGACTCCGAACCCCGACAGACCGACTCTGCTCCAGACCCGTCTTGGCTGCTGCTGCCACACTTCGCCGCAGCCACAAATCGTCCGAGCCCGAAACAGAAACTCTCTCTCACTCGAGCCTGAAACAGAAACTCTTCTCCAACTCGAGCCAGAAACAGAAACTCTTCTCTCTCTCTATTTGCCCCGCGCTCAGCGCTTTATAGTCAGCAGGAGAAACCATATGCAGATTTTCGGATCAGGATCGGCTCGGGGGCGGAGCCACGCTCGCCCATTGGACGGAGGAAAAGTGGGCGTGAATCATTCCTGATCCTCGAATTTGCATATATCGATTCTACTCCGACACGCCTGGAGGCGGGGCCAAATCGCCCCGCGCTCGCTGATAGGACGGAACAGAAGTGGGCGTGAATCATTCCT
The DNA here is from genome assembly GCF_056783735.1 of Eptatretus burgeri. NCBI lineage: Eukaryota > Metazoa > Chordata > Myxini > Myxiniformes > Myxinidae > Eptatretus > Eptatretus burgeri. The sequence goes on along the minus strand of NC_140971.1, from coordinate 39,544,818 downwards.
GATCCGACTTCCCCGGAAAGGCCGCTTTTTGCACCCGCTGCTCGGCGCGCGCCCTGTACGAGTCCAGGATCGGTGCCCACAAGCAGCGCGGGAATGGCGGCAGAAGGAGGAGAGGTGAAGGTGATGGAGGGTCTATTGTGGCGATGATGGCCATGGCGACGCTTGGAATGGCGGTGATGCGATGGTTGCGAGAGCGAGTTGTGAAGGTAAAGGCCATGGCTGTTGGCGTTGTTGTTGTTGTGAAGCGGCGTTGTGTGATTGTGTGATGTGTGATTGTGTGATTGTTGTGTGATGACGGTTGAGACGTGGTTGGTTCAAAATAAAGATAGAACAGAAAAACGGCTATCTTGAAGGGTCGCAGCCCGAATGAATCACATTTATTCCCTCTAAACAACGGGTTTGGGGCGAACTACACATATACTTACAGAGATATCTCACCTACGGGACCTGAATGGTGGTTTGCGAATTTCCTCAACCACAACACTACCCCCTCCCCTTTTTACAGACTCGTCCCGAGTCGTCAAATTTTCGTGTGCCATCATGTGTAGTTCGCCCCTAGTACGTTTTACCTACGGATCCCTGAGTGCGACATTCATGGTATTCGTGTCCCCAAAATAAATAACCTGAGGGCTGAGTAACTAACTAAACAAACCCACTCACACGGACGACTTAAATAAAATTGCCGGCGCTAAGACATACATGCCGGGGGCGCACTCATATGAACTGTACATCTTAACCTTAACCAACAAATTTTACACTAAACCATGGCCCAGGATCAATGGACTCCGCAAAAAGAAAGCAGTTAGCAGGGAGCCAGGCTGCTTGCATGCAGTCTCTGGCTCAAACAATGCAGGTGACAGGGAACGTGGCCGGCTGCTCACACGCAGTCCAAGGCCTTCCCTTTTTAACTGAACGCAGTGAACCACAACGGTGCATGGGCTGCACAAACGCAGTCTCCGTGCCAGCTCAAGTGGCACACGCAATGAACACAACGGATGGATGGATGGACACAAACACGGTGCACGGGCCGCCACTGCAGGCCCGTGTTGTAGCTGCCAACAGGGAAGTTCTTGCAGCTTGCAAACTGTTGCCTTGATCCTGGCGCACATGGAAATGAACAGGGGGGGCGAAGCAAAATTGAACGGCCTGGTGAACAGGGGCAGTGGGCATGGTATGGCAAAGGCAGCAGGCGAACAAAGCCGGCAGAACAGGGCCGCTGCAGGCAAACACAGCCGGCAGACGATCTGGCCGGCACAGGCCTTGAAGTAACACAGCCAGCAGATGAAGCTGGCCTGCCTTTCGCCTTGAGATGGAGGTTGGTGGAGGGAGTGCGGTGGTGCTGGCCACTCAGAAGGCGGGCTCGGACCTGCCTACTGTCTCCCTCCCACCTAATCGCCTTTGCCTGTCACTGTCTATACCCACTCCCTTAATTTGTAAAAAACCCAATTTAGCCCCAACCTATTTTTTTGTTGTTTTTATGTTTACTTCCCCACTATAAATCGTCCCCTAACCCCCTTTATCGTCCTTGTTCGGCTAACCTATCGTGTCAAAAGCCTACTCCCAACCACTACGTTCCCTTCCCGGAGGGGAATAAGGGAGAGCTAGCGTCCTGTGCCGAGGCCCAACGAAGCCTCAAGATGGCCTCCCCAGACTTCAGCGATCTTAACACAAAGTGGGTCCAGCGGCCCACAACGAGAGCGAAGGGATGGATGGTGCGGAGGGGTACACCTCCTAATGTACCCTAACCATTTTACTGTGAAACTTCCCCGGGGCTTTCAACAAGCGCCTCTCGCTTAAACTATTGGTTCTAACAACCCAGATTCCCGTCGCCTGTGTTGGTGTCCCAACAATTTCGGGCCTCGTCCCCCCAATTTTCTCTCCGTGCCCTCACACGGTCTCATGGCTGGGACGCGTGGCTCCCCTTGGCAGGCACGACCCTCTGCCGAATCTCCTGCTATGGCACCCCCGGGCACTACATTGCCTCCGAGCCTACCAGCTCCCTAAACACCGGGGAGTGCCCCCCATGGCACCTCCCCTGAAACGCACACGTGGCAGGCTGGCTTCCCGGGCCCCTTTCCGAGGGTCACCCGTGCCCACAACACTGCCCACGCGGATACCGGCGCCCCGGGCCCCCGCACCAAGCGGGCGCACCCGTGCCCACGACGCTATCCCGGCCCCCCCCATGGGCCCTTGGCCTACCACGGCCGACTAGCCTGGTGCCCGGGGTACCCACTCAGCGATACTCACTTTTCGCAGCCACGCTCTCAGCCCATCAACAGGGCTCCTGCACCCCTCCAAATGGGTTTCGAGCCTACTTTCCCACAAACAACAAAACGACCTCCATTTTTCAATTTGACTAACCCCCTAACTCACTCTACACTGACCCCGGGGTCCCTTGGGCGGGAGTCACTCCTCCCCCCAATCACTCATCGCACCATGCATTCCACATTCGCTCCATACACACAGACCCGCTGGCCTCACTCACTCACCAAGCACATGTACTCACCTCACAACGCACAACTCTTCAACACACACACCGTTGAACTCTGCCATCCTGCTAACTACTTCCCCTAACTAACTCATGCTCCCACATCATCCCTTACACTACAGCACGTTCCTTTTAACACTACGTAGCTAAGCTACGTCCCCACTACACATCCATAGTTTGTCACTGTCTCCAAATCTCTAAAAAATCATTTCCCCACCCTAAATCTGACTAAATCCCTCTAACTAATCCATTCCACGGGCCCCATGAGGACTTACCCCTGCCCCATGGAGCCGGTCTAGCTAAGCTAACCCTTCCCCTAACTAGTTTCCATCCTGTGCCCAAGCCAAGGAGATCATCGACCCCTTGCCCGGGAATCCTGTTCACCCGAAAGCGAGGCTTGCTTTTTTTTTTTCAAATTTTGCGCAGCACCAGCGCGGCAACTCACAGCTCGCGCACTTTGCACCTGCCCGTGACGTCATGCAGCTGCATGTGTACCTCGTCCCTCCTTGGACGGTACCATCCGGCAGGGATACGCCTCCTGCCGGATTCCAACCCCACGTGCAGCCATGACGTCACCGTGCGCATAAAAAAAACACAAGCCCCACGTCTCGAGGGGTTCCCCACGCGAACACATGTGCTTTGCCCGTTGGAGCTTAACACACACGCCCGCGTGGAGAACCCATCCGGTCCAAATCCGTAATCCTGCCTAAACATTGTCCGTCCGCGGGATCGGCAAATCCACCGCGTGCGTTTCCGGACCGGGACTTCACTCTCGCAAGCGAGCACGTGGGGGCCTCGTGCGTTGCACAGCACGGACCGCGCGCTCGCTGCTGGGTGAACCCAGCACGGTCCCCGAAACAGCTACAGCTGCTACTCGGCTTTTGTCCCTCTGTCGCCATTGTCGTCTCCATTCAACACACGCACTCCTGCGTGTCACAACGCTCACACTCCACTCCATTACATTCGCACTAGGAGACGCGGCTGCATGCTCACGCATGCCGACTGACATCTCCCTCACATACCACTCTCTCACACACACGGTCTCCCTTGCACTCGGCCGTTCACTCACGCATGCCACCTCCCTCGCACACGTGGCTCCACTCACTCGCGGCCTTCCACTCACTCGTGCCATTTCCCTCACACAAACCACACCACTCACACACGCGGGGGCACCCGCCCGCGGTGCCTCATCCACACACCGTGCCTCACTCACACACGCGGGGGCACTCACCCGCGGTGTTTCACTCACACACGGCGTGCTGGGAAGCACGCTCCTCAGCACACTTGCCACCACACCACTCACACACGGGGTCGCTTCCACACACGGGGACGCACTCACACCCTGCACCACACACAGGCACAACCACACTGGGGATTCGTGTCCCCACAAGGGTCTCCGGGGCCTCTATACCCCCCAAGCTCGGCGTGCACCTGTCCACAGCACTCCTCCCCTCGACCTCGCTCGACACGACCGAACTCACCTGGTCGTGACTCGCCTCAAGGGGGCATACTCCCTCCCCTCGTTCCTGGAGTAGGCTATCCCGCTGCTCGCATTGGGTCTCCACCTAGTCCGCCAGCTCCCCTCATGGTCCTCCACTACCTCCGTGTGTGTGTACGTCTCTAACCCCGTCTTCATCGTGTAGTCTTCCCTCTATCGTTCCCATCTCCCGTGTCTCTGTACATTTATTCGTTTATGTTGTCCCCTCGTGTCTATTAGTCTCTGCTTCTTTCTGGCCTCTTTCCCTTATCTTTATGTAGGTCAACCTTGCTTTCTCCTTAAGTCGCTCCCGTCCTTCCCTCTGTTTCACTCCTTGCTCTTTCACGATCTCCGCGTACCTCCTCCTTGCTTTCCGTCTTAATTGTTCTTTTCTCTCCCTCCCAATTACTTTCACCTCGTCTCTTGTCTCCCGTGTCTCAATACATTTTCTCTCCTTGTTCCTTATTTCTGTCTCTTCCTGGTTCCTTTTTCCTTCCCATCTGAGTCGTTCTTTCTCTCTGAGCCCCATTAGCTGTTCGTTCTCCCTCCGGAGCTCCTCAATCTCCGTTGACTCCAATCTCGCTCTCCGTTTTAGTTGTTCAATTTCACACTCATATAGTTGTTGTTTTTTCTCCCACTGTTCCTCCTGCTCTTTGTTTTCCAATCTCATTGTTTCTTTCAATTGGCTCATTTCCTTCCTGTGTTTCATTCGCTGTTCTCTCACTACTCTTCCTCGTTTCCTCTCCTGTCCTTCCTTCTCCAGTTTCATGGTTTGCTTCATTTGGTTAATCTCCTTTTTGTGTTTCATTCGCTGCTGTCTCATTACTCTTCCTTGTTTCCTCTCCTGTCTTTCCTTATCCAGTTTCATGGTTTTCTTCATTTGGTTCATCTCCATTTTGTGTTTCATTCGCTGCTGTCTCATTACTCTTCCTTGTTTCCTCTCCTGTCTTTCCTTATCCAGTTTCATGGTTTTCTTCATTTTGGGTTTCATTCGCTGTTCTTTGTCTATCTCCTCGTACTCCAGCCTCAGCTTTTCTTTCAATTGGTTAACCTCAGATTCATGTTCTTTTTGTTTTCTATTCCATTGTTCCTCTCGTTCTTCCCTCTCCAATCTCCTTGTGTCCTTCAATCTCCTGATTTCTCCTTCCTGCTTCATTCCTTGCTCCTTCAACTTCTCCTCGTATTCCAACCTATTTTTTTCCTTTTGTCGTTCAGTTTCAAATTCATACTCTTTCAGTTTTTTATTCCACTGTCTCTCTTGTTCCTCGTTCTGCAATCTCATAGTTTCCTTTAATTGAGCCAGTTCTTTCTCCTGTCTCATTCCTTGTTCTTTGTATTTCCTATTCCACTGTCTTCCTTGTTCCTCATTCTGCAATCTCGTTATTTCTTTCAGTTGGCTGACTTCCTTCTCCTGTCTGATTCGTTCTTCCATCATTACTCTTTTTTGCATCTCATTCTTTAATCTGGCCTTCGCTTCCAGCTGTTCGATCTGTACAGTGTGGTTCCTTAACGTTTCATTCTCTGTTGTCGTTCTTTCTTCTCACCATCCTCAACTCGTTTTGTAATTCCGTCTCTTTGTTTTGGTGTTTCTGTAACTCAGAAGCTTTCTTTTCCAATTCCTTTCTCATCTCCGCACACTCCGACTTTGCTTTGGCTTCTAATTGTTCAATCTGCTCAGTGTGGTTCCTTAACGTTTCATTCTCTGTTCTCTTCCTTTTTTCCTCTCCTGTCTTTCCTTATCCAGTTTCATGGTTTTCTTCATTTGGTTCATCTCCATTTTGTGTTTCATTCGCTGCTGTCTCATTACTCTTCCTTGTTTCCTCTCCTGTCTTTCCTTATCCAGTTTCATGGTTTTCTTCATTTGGTTCATCTCCATTTTGTGTTTCATTCGCTGTTCTTTGTCTATCTCCTCGTACTCCAGCCTCAGCTTTTCTTTCAATTGGTCAACCTCAGATTCATGTTCTTTTTGTTTTCTATTCCATTGTTCCTCTCGTCCTTCCCTCTCCGATCTCATTGTGTCCTTCAATCTCCTGATTTCTCCTTCCTGCTTCATTCCTTGCTCCTTCAACTTCTCCTCGTATTCCAACCTATTTTTTTCCTTTTGTCGTTCAGTTTCAAATTCATACTCTTTCAGTTTTTTATTCCACTGTCTCTCTTGTTCCTCGTTCTGCAATCTCATTGTTTCCTTTAATTGACGGATTTCTTTCTCCTGTCTCATTCCTTGTTCTTTGTATTTCCTATTCCACTGTCTTCCTTGTTCCTCATTCTGCAATCTCGTTATTTCTTTCAGTTGGCTGACTTCCTTCTCCTGTCTGATTCGTTCTTCCTTCATTACTCTTTTTTTGCATCTCATTCTGCAATCTCGTGGTTTTCTTCAGTTGGCTGATTTCCTTCTCCTGTCTCATTCCTTGTTCTTTCAGTACTCTTTCTTGTTACTCATTCTTTAATCTGGCCTTTGCTTCCAGCTGTACAATCTGTACAGTGTGGTTTCTTAACGTTTCATTTTCTGTTCTCTTCCTTTCCTCTTTTAACACTATCAGTTCTTTTGGTAATTCCCCCTCTTTGTTTTGGTGTTTCTGTAACTCAGAAGCTTCCTTTTCCAATTCTTTTCTCATCTCCGCACCCTCCGACCTTGCTTTGGCTTCTAACTGTTCTTCCGTCTTGCGCTTGTGGTTTTCTACCCGTCTTCCCAGTTCCTCTGTCTCCGTTTTTACCTCCAGTCCCAGCTTATCAACTCTCTTCGTCATGTCTTGAAGTCTTTTCTCACACTCCACCGTTACGACCTTCAATCCCTCCTTTGTCTCCTCCTGACTTTCTTTTAATTTTTCTAATACCTTCTTTACCTCATGTCTCGTCTTACACGTCTCCCGAATTATTTTCTCACCCGCCCCGACCGCGGGCCTGACGGCCGCTGCACTCCCTCCCGTTGGTTCGGAGTCTCCGCCACGTGGCGTCACCATTTTCTCACCCGCGGTCCGAGTTTCCTTTCCCCATGCCTTCATGTCGGCATTAACTTCATCCATTTTCCTCATCAATGCCTTAAACATTTCCATCGTCCGATCCGTGGGCGAATTCGCACGTGGGGGGCGTTCGTCCGCCACCCCAGCCACTGCGCCCATTTCGAACTCTGGGTTCAGTTGGGGGAGTTCGTGTTCCTGCACAACCAACATTTCCTGCACAGGGATTTCATCCTGGACCATGGATTCTACACATTCTAAATCCATTTATAATACCCCCCGGCTCCCGCTCGCCTTGAGACGCCATCTTATTTCTCGTAAGGGGTTAATTTGAATCGCTCGTAATTTGGAGGGAATCGGGGGTCGCTCCTCTCACCCCTGGACCGATTCCCATGAATTTAGCTGGAGACAGGAGAGCCTGTTTTCCCGCTCTCCGACACCAGTGCCGCGAGGAGGGGGATGGGTTTGTGTCCCACGACCTGACACCAGTGTTGCGAATTCACGCCCGCCGGCGTGCGAGCGGCCACGTAACTCGAATCGAGGCACGTCGCCCACCGGACGGACAATCCTGTCGTGACCCTCTCGGACTAACGCCGGGAACTAGTCACGGGTGGGCCTTTCGGCCTCACCACGATCGTGCCAATCGGCCCCCCGCTTGGGATAGGGTTGCTCGCCAAATTGGACCTACCTAAGTACCCACACGGAGGATAGACCGGGCGATCGCACCTCGCCGCAGGTCGACTTCGGACACGGGCCACTTTAAGCAACCCGTTCCGTACTATCGGGATAACCGAGCGGTGTTATCGTCAACCTCGACGGTTCCGATTAATTATTGGGCGTATTTAGCCCACAACCAACCCTTTACGTGAAGTAAGATGGAGATTCAATTAAAGAAAAGACGAAGCGAAACGGGAAAAACAGTTCAACATGAGGCACATTTATTCCGCGGCAAACGGAGAGCACACATATACAATTACAACAATTATGCACCAAAAGCAAATGTAAAAGAAACACAACAATTATGCACCAAAAGCAATTGCAACAAAAGAAACACAATGCAGATCTACTACCGACTACGTGAGCACACGGCAACACTTACACAGTTTTACTTTACAGACGGCGCCGACAACACATATACTCCAAAGCAAAAGAAAAAGGGCCACCCTCTACGACAACGGGGCAGACGTGGTCTGTGGGGCGAGACCGCGTCGAGCCTATCCGTCTTGTGATGAGCCGCAAAATGGCGGCGGTGCCCCGACTCCGCGCTCCTCTGCGGGCCTCGTTGGCACTGCCTGGAATGGGGTGGGAACGGGGCCCCCCTTTTCGCACTATCTCAGCGCGGGGGGGGGGGGACAAAGAGGGGGGGTTGTTGATGCTCTGGGGAAAGAGGATAGCTGGCTTGCTTGGGTCCCGCGACGAGCGACTCCACTGCGCCCTCGACCGCGTTCCCGGCTTCTCCTCTCTGCAGCTCCCCGACAGACTCCGAACCCCGACAGACCGACTCTGCTCCAGACCCGTCTTGGCTGCTGCTGCCACACTTCACCGCCGCCACAAATCGCCTGAGCCCGAAACAGAAACTCTCTCTCACTCGAGCCCGAAACAGAAACTCTTCTCCAACTCGAGCCCGAAACAGAAACTCTTCTCTCTCTCTATTCGCCCCGCGCTCGGCGCTTTATAGTCAGCAGGAGAAACCATATGCAGATTTTCGGATCAGGATCGGCTCGGGGGCGGAGCCACGCTCGCCCATTGGACGGAGGAAAAGTGGGCGTGAATCATTCCTGATCCTCGAATTTGCCTATATCGATTCTACTCTGACACGCCTGGAGGCGGTGCGAAATCGCCCCGCGCTCGCTGATAGGACGGAACAGAAGTGGGCGTGAATCATTCCTGATCCGACTTCCCCGGAAAGGCCGCTTTTTGCACCCGCTGCTCGGCGTGCGCCCTGTACGAGTCCAGGATCGGTGCCCACAAGCGGCACGGGAATGGCGGCAGAAGGAGGAGAGGTGAAGGTGGTGGAGGGTCTATTGTGGCGATGATGGCCATGGCGACGCTTGGAATGGCGGTGATGCGATGGTTGCGAGAGCGAGTTGTGAAGGTAAAGGCCATGGCTGTTGGCGTTGTTGTGAAGCGGCGTTGCGGTTGGTGGTTGTTGTGTGATGGCGGTTGAGACGTGGTTGGTTCAAAATAAAGATAGAACAGAAAAACGGCTATCTTGAAGGGTCGCAGCCCGAATGAATCACATTTATTCCCTCTAAACAACGGGTTTGGGGCTAACTGCACATATACTTACAGAGATATCTCACCTACGGGACCTGAATGGTGGTTTGCGAATTTCCTCAACCACAACAATATTATGAACAGATTTGGATATTGGGCCATCTCAAAATTTTTGATGGCAGTGGAAAATGGCTGCCACAGCCATCAGCGGCTGAATTTGAAATGGCCCAATATCCAAATCTGTTAATAATATGTTTGGCTACTAGTGTGCCAAATTTGGTGCTTTCCTCACAAAATGCACAATTGTTATGCTATATTTAGCTAAGTTGCCCCACTATAAGGATTACGACTTGTGATACCCACTCCCAGCAGGAATGGCAGTGCTACACGATGCACATTTACACAGAGAATTACCATCGCCTCTTACAAGTAAAAACAAATGGGGCTATGGAGGCTTTTAGCCAACCAAAAACATTAGTGGGTACACCCCATGTACAACCACCAAGTTTCAACTCATTCCATCCAGCAGTTTAGGAGTGCGTACAACAGAGAGACACAGAGGTGGCGAGCTTTGTATACTGTACAGTAAGAGAGAGAGAAAAATTTATCCAAGCTATCAGCACAATACCGAATGTCAGAAAGAACCCTCGATGCCCATAAAAAAGATAGGACCGTATGTACTGAAGCCCACCTGGATCAGGAGCAAGTCACTCAAACCCCCCCCCACCCAGACCCTGATTTTTTTTTAATGCCATGAACAAACTTTGGTACATCAAGGATGATGAAGGTTGTGGTTAAGTTTCATTGAAATTCTGTGTGTAATTCGGAGATGAGAGCAAATACCTCTTTGGGGGGGACTGGTCAACCCCCCCTCCAAACCCCGCAAATGAGCGCAGATTTTGATGCGGACAATAAATCTTCGTTAGGCATCAGATATGAAGCTTGTGGCCAGGATTCATCAAAATCGTGTGTTTGGTTCAAGCGATAATGACTGAAGTGTTTTATACTCACTGACTCACTCACCTCCCGACACTGCCCGATCGCATACATTAGCTCACAGGACTAAAGTCCAGTTGAGCTAAAAATGGAGACAACAACCGGTGGTTTGCCATCCCAACTAAAGGGCTGTGTACTCCACGATTTTAAAAACAAGCAAAAATATTGACCATTTGTATTACAGGACGGCAGTTTGCAGTCAATGTGCCATTATGGATGGAGGAATGGAGGGAATCTGTATTAGACAACTCAGTAGTGGTGGGCCGAGACAAAGTAACGAACAACAATCGGGTCAGGTTAAACAGATGGCAAAGGGATGTTGGCTTGGACGACAGCATTACTCGATCACGTGGTGCAGCCACTGACGTCATCGACAAAGAGGGGGGGGGTCCTGAAATTAAATGGCCCGAGCACAGCTTTTTCTTTTTATACTTTTGCGAGCTTTTATACCACACGATTCGAGTACAGCTTACGTCTCCTTGACTCCAACAAAGCATTCTTTAAAAAAAAATTAAAAAAAAATTAGCGCTTTGCATTTCAATCACCTCATGATGTCCGTCAATCCCCGTTTCACCAACCAATGAGGTAATTTACTTGTATTAAACTATCAATACCGACCTTAACCTAAGTACGTGACTAAAGCTTTCACGATAAGAGCGGTGTGGTAAAACATTGGCGTTTTTTCGCTATTTTCCTCAGATTTGAAAGCGTCCGACGCAGGCCCAAGTCCCTCTCGGCGGATCTCTCTCATCGCCGCTTACCTTCAGGGAGGTTCTCCACGCACTCGAAGGTGATTTCGAACTGGAACGGGTTCAGGAAAGGAGACGGGTTGTCCAGAACCACAACGTTGTTCACTTGAACCTTCGCCATCAGCACCAAAACGAAGCCGCAAAATTTACCTCACAGATGGACGTGAAGCGGCAACGAATGTCACGGTAAAGTTTGATTGGAACCTTTCACAAGGGCGAACGGCAGTTCGGGTTATTTCAGGCAAGATTAGAAATGCGAAGAATCTTGAATGAAGTCGCCGCTTCGATTGGATTGAGAGTTTGCGGACGAACGCCGTTCCCGCCTGACGGACGACGCACAACTCGTCGCTCATTGGCTAGCTTAGGTCACGTGACGTCTCCGAAACGAGTTCCCGCGAAATCGCTGATGTTTTGAATTAATTTTCTCAACAGAATTCGGACTTCGAAACTCATTGTTGCGTCTGTTTGCGAGACAACATTTAATTATAATTACGGTAGAAATTTCCTTCGATGTACCTTTTCACTTGTGCTTTTGCTCGAGTTTTTGCCAAGACGAGTTATTGATTGGCAAGTCGTGCATACAGTGTATAATAAATATATAAACAGCCTGTGTATCGTCTAAAATCTAAATCCTCTCTATTCGTTTCCCATTGCTCGTTTTAATCTGTCGACATATGTCCAGTGCTATTCCATGAACTTTTTCCATCCTTGTTCCTATAAATTTATCTCTGTACATATCGTGACGTGATGACGTCACGCAGTATGTCATACTGTATGTATAAAATGATGTTTGTGTCAAATGGATGTGAACTAAAAAAATATAAATCTATCAGGACATAATACAAGATGTACACTGATATAAATTATATATCGTTTGTCTTGTCTAAAGTAAGTAGATGGAAACATACAAAAATTGATTATTATTAACTACTAATTACTGGAGACGATTATAACTGATTAAATCATATGATTACGTCATCTATCTATAATTCCAGCTGTGTGTGTGTGTGTGTGTGTGTGTGTGTGTGTGTGTGTGTGTGTGTGTGTGTGTGTGTGTGTGTGTGTGTGTGTGTGTGTGTGTGTGTGTGTGTGTGTGTGTGTGTGTGTGTGTGTGTGTGTGTGTGTGACCGCTGTTTCTTGACAACCGCCGGTCCAATCTCATTGAAACTTGCCAGGTATATTGCTGGGGCCCTGAGGATGTGCCTTTTTAAGGTTTGATATTAATCGGACAAGTGATTCCCAAGTTATGGCTATTTATTTACCAAACCAATGACAGGACACGGTGCTATGACGTCACGGTTGACGTCACAATTATTATTATTTATTTTTTTTTGCACGTATGGCCACGCACGTGTGATGTGATTGACGTCACAATTCTTCTTCTTCGTTTGATATGACGTCACAATTGACGCTGGGGCCCTGTGGATGTGCCTTTTCAAGGTTTGATATTAATCGGAAAGAGGTTCCCAAGTTATGGCCATTTATTTACCAAACCAATGACAGGACACGTTGCTGTGTAGGCGTGGCCCATGGGGAAAGGGTGCCTAAGTTACCAATGACAGGACACGTTGCTGCGTCAGCGTGGCCCATGGGGAAAGGGCGCCTTGGTTACCAATGACAGGACACGTTGCTGCGTCAGCGTGGCCCATGGGGAAAGGGCCCCTTAGTTACCAATGACAGGACACGTTGCTGCGTCAGCGTGGCCCATGGGGAAAGGGCGCCTTGGTTACCAATGACAGGACACGTTGCTGCGTCAGCGTGGCCCATGGGGAAAGGGCGCCTTGGTTACCAATGACAGGACACGTTGCTGCGTCAGCGTGGCCCATGGGGAAAGGGCCCCTTAGTTACCAATGACAGGACACGTTGCTGCGTCAGCGTGGCCCATGGGGAAAGGGTGCCTAAGTTACCAATGACAGGACACGTTGCTGCGTCGGCGTGGCCCATGGGGAAAGGGCGCCTAAGTTACCAATGACAGGACACGTTGCTGCGTCAGCGTGGCTGTTGGGGAAAGGGCCCCTTAGTTACCAATGACAGGACACGTTGCTGCGTAGGTGTGGCCGTTGAGGAAGAGAGGTTACAACGTACGGACTTCCGGATAGTGACGACTTACTGTATTCTTTCTCGATTTTTTTTCTCGATTTCTCGACTTTCTGTATTCTTTCTTTCTCTATTTTCTCGATATTCTCGATAAATTATAGAGAGATAAACATGCACGTATGGGCACATACAAGTTTTTAAGAAAAGATAATAGCTGTGTGCTGTCTGGAATGTAGTACAGTACAGTACAGTATATTTGGGTCGTTGATCTAGTCGAAAAAACAAATTCCAAAATTTTTTTTTTGAGATTTGTTCTACCCTTATTATCAGTATTTAAAATGGCGATTTCAGTTAATGCAATGGCGATTTCGATGAAATTTGGTTGGTAGGTTCATACTATGACCAAGTTGTGTGCAAATGAGAACCGTTGCTATGGACACCACCGTTGCCGAGCAAAGGGACTTTGAATTTTTTGAGAAATCATAAAAAAAAAAAATTCGAAAATCAAAAATCGGGCCACGAGCGACTGTGGGCAGTACATTCAGCCATATTGTCAAAAATTTCCAGCCGGATCCTATGAAAACTGTCGGAGAAGATAGACTTTGAATGAACCCTCGTCGAAAACAATAAAAAAAACGAAGTTCGTTATATCTCAGAGACTATGAGTCAGATATACATGAAACTGGTATGGTAGGTTCATGGTATATCCTAGTTATGTGTGAGAAAGAACCGTTGCTATGAACCCCTCCGTTGCCTAGCAACGGCCGTAAAACCTCTAAATGTGGGGGGTATTTTAACGAACAAACAATCTGCAGCATTAAGCCTTGAAGCTGGAATCATGAATTTTCTTGTGCTTAATCATCAGATCATTCCCCATCGAACGGGCCCATCACGTCAGGTTCTATTGGGGAGGGGACTACCCATGTCCGCCTACTGGCTTGTTAAAATAGTATTGACTTTTCAGGAGGTTGACTCGGTATGTTCAGTTACCAAGCAGATAGTTAGGCGCTTGCCAAGCCAGCCGTTCCTTATGAACGATTTCGACTGGAGTGCTTAAACCACTTGGCGAGCGCTTTACAAGCTGATCGGAAATGGAACATACCCCTCGTTTGCGACTGATTCGACGATTGTAAGCGAAAACAGAATTGTATAACCTCAAAGCATGAATGCTATTTCTGTGCATTTTATCCTCTTGAAAAGTTAATTGATCGGTTTCTGTATTCTTTTGGCCTGCCTGACATGTATACAAGGCGGTGTAATAGCCGTCACCGAAACAGGCTGCGAAATGATAAAATGGTTTTTCTTGCACATCGAACCATTGGTATAAATTACATCAATTGACCCACAGAAGATTTATTCTATTTATAGTTGTTATTGTATATGTGATCAATCATGAAAAAATATCTCACTATCACGGGTTTGCTGAGTTTCACTTGTTGAGTTGAGACGATGGAATTAATTTGGTGTGGCTGGTTTATCGTCGACAATCTTAATACTTAAATAACGACAAGAAAATACGATTATTTAATAAATCCTATAAAGGGTCTAAACCCTGAAAATAATTGCTGTTAAATTATATGTTTGCGAACGTTTGTTGAAGGAAACTTTATCAGGGTATGCAAGTGTGTGCAAGAAAGAATCTTGCAGCTCGGCCGGCATTTCTCCCTGTAGTTTATTTACATTGTACGATGATCGAAAAATGAATGTTAATAAAAAAATGAGGATATATATATATATATATATATATATCAATAAATGTATATCAATATCTCAAATATGAAAAACATAATCATATTAGATAATAAGCGGAAGTGATCTCACTTGAGCGTCACTGTCACATGACGAAGGTGCAAGTAATCATAACAATCTGTTTTTTATGTCCTCATTCAAGGAGCTACATACACTTCCTGTCATCCCTCAGCCGGATTATTTGAAATATTTTGACATTTCGCAGAAATTAAAGTCCGTAAGTACAGACTGGCATTCATTCCTGCTTAATAGTGATAATAGACGAGGAAACGTCGGAGGACATTCTTAACATGGCAAATATTTTTGTTTGGATTTTTGGGAATGCCAGGCTGAAAGACGGACGATAGTTCTGTTGGTTAGCGTGCTTCTCCCTTATGAGCTGCCTGGTCATGGGTTTAATCTCCTTCAAGGGGTTGGATCCGATGAAACTGCAGACCTTATGCAGTGCTCGTGGGGAGCGATGCATCTCGGAGTAGGCAGTTCTCTTCAGATGGGGACCTAAAGTCGGCTGTCTCATGTGCATTCAAGTTGTGGCCGTCATAACATCTGACGGTATCTCGAAAAGAGCAGGTTATTGTGCGCCGGTGCTCTGGCTAAATTCCTTGCCTAGAGTTTCAAAGGGTTATGCAGGTGAATTAATATGGAATAGGCAAAGCCGAGAAGCGAACGTAGAATTCTTCTTGCATTCGCTTCTTAAATATATCAAATTAAACAGTCTTTTTGCTATGATTTTTCGGACATTTGTGCATACAACTTGTTCACAACTGTATGCTTGCCAACTATACCGTGGTACATGTAAGCGCTGCACAGCTGATGATTTTGACAGATCTGAGGTTAGTCAGGTACATAGCAGACGATGCTGCAATTTCCGGTTACTTCGGCCTGGATTCGGGATAAGCGATCAAATAATGTAAATCACGATTAAAAATTATTTCTTGATGATGTGGGAGATATCTTTATTAAAATCAGTGGAGGAAATATACACCATGTCTGGTATTTGGGTCTTTCATGTCTCCGATGATGCCTTTATCTCCTGGGATGGATCATTTCCCATGACAAAACCAGAAGCAAAAGGGTCATAGCAGACGACACGGATTTCAAATTGCCAGGGTATTGTGTTGTTGTTTTTGTTGTTTCCTAGTCTCTCATGTGCACGCGTTGAGTATGAAGCTCACTACGTTCGCAAAAAATGGACGTGTATCCTATATTTGATTAAGTGAATGAAAATGATAAAGTTAATACATCCGAGATGATGATAAGATTTTGTTAATAGGATATGATGTGCCAAATGGTTTGTCATTTTGTATATCCCTGTGTAATCTCTGTGTTTGCCTTTTGCCTCTCAAGAAAATATGAGATTTAATGAACGCGAGGTGGCAGCCCTTGCCAATGGCGGACCAGTACGAGAGGCTCAGTTACAAATGCGAGGTGCCAGAGGAGGTAGGAAATTGCTTGAACATTTAACATCCCTTTGGCTTATATTTCCATCTCCATCTGCAAGTTCTGTCTGGATGTCAGTAGACCCAATGTCTTTCATCTGCTCTCATTTCGTACATACTAGATGACCCGTGAACCCGTTGGGTTCAAGTTGTGTCAGTGGTTGATAAAAAAATTATTTCAAAAAGAAAATAAATCGCTCCAGCCAACTCTACCACTAAGGTTGTTTTCATTAATCAAATAATCCCGAAGAAAACTTGTCTGAATCGGGAATTGATTTTTTAATAATTTTTTTTCGTTGCCTGATTTGAACGAAACATGATATTGCGCGTCAATGTGGAAAAAAAAAAACGGAGTATAGAAAGTCGAAGAAATTATTGTGCGTAATCTTCGAAACACAATTTTATTTATTAATGAACACTGAAGTATTAGATCAAAATGGCGATGTTTATTTTATGCTTAAAAATAAATCGTTCTTTGTCAAAACTAAATGTTTGAGATTTTTTATTAAATAATTTCACGAAAAAAAAAAGATAGCTCCAGCAAACTATACCACTGAGGTTGTTTGCATTGATCAAATACTCCTGAAGAGTACTTGACTGAATCAGGAATTTATTTTTAAATAATTTTTTCGTTGCCCGATTTGAACGAAACTTGATACTGCACACTGCAGGAGAATGCTGAGTAAGGTGGCCCTAAAATTTTTGCACTATCATATACTGTTTTGGCTGTATTTCGGGAACATACATACATATATACAAGATAAGAGTTTTAGTTATATATATATACATATACATGTACATATACGTATGTACGTACCAATAACTTCTCCAAGCCGTTGCATTGCCCTGTTTAGCATTCCCATGTGAACCCCTGATTTATAGTTCTGAGAACCCAGGTTCAAATCCCATGTGCTGTCTATGGTTTACTAATTTATTTGTGGTTCATTTACTGTAATTATGCACTGATTTCTATTACACCTCTGTACAAGCTCCTCCATGAAATGAACCTTAATGAATTTTTTTAAAAGAAAGAAAAGTTTAATATTAAGCTTGGGAATGACCCCTGCTTGATTTGCATCCCTCCTGGTTTAGAACCATCGCAGTGAACCTCCAACAACAAATTGTGCAATGAGTTCCAAAAAAAAAAAATAAAAAAAAATGCATATGCAAGGACCAAGCACTTTGTGAAGCTTTACTATGTGCGTGTGTGTTTGTGTAACAGAAATGAAAAAAACGAGGTGTGTGTGTGTGTGTGTGTGTGTGTGTGTGTGTGTGTGTGTGTGTGTGTGTGTGTGTGTGTGTGTGTGTGTGTGTGTGTGTGTGTGTGTGTGTGTGTGTGTGTGTGTGTGTGTGTGTTGCAGTGTACAAGGAACGCCTTGTGAAACTTGCCAAAAATTTCCTTTTTTACTCTCGTCTGCAAGAAACAGAAGTAAGGCAAACCTCAATTTTTTTTTTTTTGAAATTGCATAACAGCATGTTTGATTTATTTAGTTTTGGCTTTAAATATTCTGATTCTGTGTCTTGAAATCTTGTTACATTTCCAATCACTTTTGGCATTTGCGCTAAGTGAGTGGATTTAAGCAATCTGTCCTTTGTTAAAATGTGTGTGTGTTATCTCTCTAACAGGTACTGGGCTCTGTATGGACCCAAGGGCAGTTGTTTGACTCATTTTGTTTGTCTCCAAAATCTCTGAAATCAGTGGATAATTTATCAACTTGTTGATCAAAATATTGTGACATTATTTACTTGAGAGTGAAGTTGATGGCGTGCCACGCTTCCCACCAAAAGCAAAGTTGAAAGATGACACAAAGTTCCACCAGGAATTACCCAATATAAAAATTTGAGTGTAAAAAGTTTTCAGTGTTAACCCCGGTAATCCTAAGTCCCCACTCCCTGGGACATTAACTGGGGGTCAGATCCAAAAAGATCGTTACATATTTCATGCATCCCCCAATGTTGTTTGCATATGCAAAGTGTCATTAAAAAATGTTTTTAAAACTGCCTGTAATGCATCTGTATACAAAACACTTGCTGCTATGGGACTTGGAATAACAACACCACCTATGAAAACCTGATACTCCATATATGCATGGAGTGTGGCTTCACATGCAGTGCAGTTGCTTTTACTTCTCATTTTGGTGATTATTTGATCAGTATTTTATATTTATTATCGCTGTTCGTTAATTTTGTGAGGCTCTTCCAACTTTTAAATCGTGAGCTGCATTGTGTGAACATGGATTCTGAATGTATACTACTATACGGCATGGTTTGAGTTGCCCGAACTGTTTAAAATATCCAAATTAATGAAAGAAGAAAACCTTCATTCATGAGAAGAAAAATAAATACAGTAATTGTAATCTCTCCGTGATGAAGCTGAGTCGCTGGGCCTATACTTTCACTTTCACTATACTATAGTGGGCTGGGCCACTTTCACATCATAGACAGGTTGGTTGTCTGTCTTCTGCTGCATCCTTTCTTGTCTTGCACCCTCTACCCTTTCCATGTTCTGTACCCCCCCCCACCCCCAACCCCACCCCAACTCCCAGGTTTCTGCATGGCGCAGACGGTCTGCCAGTAACGCCTTTCTCATGAAGCTCCCAAAATCCAGAATCGCTGCTGATCTCCACTCATTCATTAATCTTTTTTCCCCACCTGGGGATCCAATTTCTTCACTCTCTTCAATGTCATTCTTCCATCCAGGACTTCAAAACAGCTGTTCACCATCATCTCAGGTTCTTCATCTCCCCAATCCACAACCATGATCTTTTTTTACTCCCATGAACCTTCCTCAATCCCACCTCTTTCCAGGTTATCAGTTTTTGTTTCCATTTCTATGATTAAGAATTTGTGGCTGTAATCCGCTTGCTCCCATTCTTCCCCACATCCCTTGTTTGTCTCTCTGTTTTGTCACTCAACCCTGCTGTTGGTGTGTTTCCACCACCCCCGCCCCCACTCCACCCCTCTATTTCTGCTTTTATTTTCGTTCTCTTACGTCCTGATCCATTCTGCGTTATAGCTCCTCGATGAGTCTCAACAATGTATACAAAAAACGGAAGTTAACCTCAGCATATATCCACCACAAACCATAACCCTGCCCAAAACCATAACCGTAACCATAACCTTAATGCTAACCTCAGCTCAAATGCAGAGGATGCATGTATTGGGAATTTTGTGTGCAGTACTTTATTCCTTATTACCATTCCTTGTTAATGGCCCCCTTTAGACTTAATTTTTCAAAAAGAAACTTGGTGTTCACAAATAGTGGAAAATATAAATGAGGATAAGTCTAATGGTGGAGGAGATCCTGCACTCTTTGCACATTTCATTTGTAACAGGAACTGCACTCGATAGAGCGCATTCCTCCACCAGGCGGAACAGTTTACGTTTTGTATCCTACTGATAGGCTGGATCTGGATCTGGACCTGAACGAAAATCTCATTCGCTTGTTCTCATCACAGAACCAACTCATCCACCTAGTTTTGTCATAAGCCGTCCACAACTTTTTGAAATGTTATGCTATATATCATTTTTGGCCCCATCTTTCAATGGTGAAGAATCACTTAATATATTATACTATTCTCATATCCGGATCCAGAATCAAATCTACCTTGTCACACACTCAACCTGACCACCAAGTCTCGTCCGAATCCATCCATAACTTTTTGAGATATTGTGTTGTGTATAGTTTTTGGCCCAATGTCTCATTGATGAAGAATCTAAAAATTCCAGGATGCATATCCACATCCAGATCCTGACCAAAAATGTACGTTGCTATCCATGGTCGATTGGTCGGTCACCCACATACACAAATTTTTTTTTTTTAATTATTGCTTCAAAACTGCAGACAAAATCATGTGACAGATGCACCGACAGACACACCGACATACACACCGACAGACACACCGACAGACACACCGACAGACACACCGACAGACACACCGACAGACACACCGACAGACACACCGACAGACACACCGACAGACACACCGACAGACACACACAGACACACACAGACAGACACAGACAGACACACACAGAGACAGACACACAGACAGACACACACAGACACACACAGACAGACACACACACAGACAGACACACACACAGACAGACAGGCACGCGCACACAAACAGACGCCGCGCACAAACAGACGCCGCGCACAAACAGACGCCGCGCACAAACAGACGCCGCGCACAAACAGACGCCGCGCACAAACAGACGCCGCGCACAAACAGACGCCGCGCACAAACAGACGCCGCGCACAAACAGACGCCGCGCACAAACAGACGCCGCGCACAAACAGACGCCGCGCACAAACAGACGCCGCGCACAAACAGACGCCGCGCACAAACAGACGCCGCGCACAAACAGACGCCGCGCACAAACAGACGCCGCGCACAAACAGACGCCGCGCACAAACAGACGCCGCGCACAAACAGACGCCGCGCACAAACAGACGCCGCGCACAAACAGACGCCGCGCACAAACAGACGCCGCGCACAAACAGACGCCGCGCACAAACAGACGCGCCGCGCACAAACAGACGCCGCGCACAAACAGACGCCGCGCACAAACAGACGCCGCGCACAAACAGACGCCGCGCACAAACAGACGCCGCGCACAAACAGACGCCGCGCACAAACAGACGCCGCGCACAAACAGACGCCGCGCACAAACAGACGCCGCGCACAAACAGACGCCGCGCACAAACAGACGCCGCGCACAAACAGACGCCGCGCACAAACAGACGCCGCGCACAAACAGACGCCGCGCACACGCACAAACAGACACCGCGCACAAACAGACACCGCGCACGCGCACACGCACAAACAGACACCGCGCACGCGCACACGCACAAACAGACACCGCGCACGCGCACACGCACAAACAGACACCACGCACGCGCACACGCACACGCACAAACAGACACCACGCACGCGCACACGCACACGCACAAACAGACACCACGCACGCGCACACGCACACGCACAAACAGACACCGCGCACGCGCACACGCACAAACAGACACCGCGCACGCGCACACGCACAAACAGACACCGCGCACGCGCACACGCACAAACAGACACCGCGCACGCGCACACGCACAAACAGACACCGCGCACGCGCACACGCACACGCACAAACAGACACCACACACAAACGGACACGCGCGCGCACACACAAACAGACACCACACACAAACGGACACGCGCGCGCACACACAAACAGACACACGCGCGCGCACACACAAACAGACACACGCGCGCGCACACACAAACAGACACACGCGCGCGCGCACACACAGACAGACACACGCGCGCGCACACACAAACAGACACACGCGCGCGCACACACAAACAGACACACGCGCGCGCACACACAAACAGACACACGCGCGCGCACACACAAACAGACACACGCGCGCGCACACAAACAGACACACGCGCGCGCACACACAAACAGACACACGCGCGCGCACACACACAAACAGACACACGCGCGCGCACACAAACACACACACGCGCGCGCACACACAAACAGACACACGCGCGCGCACACACAAACAGACACACGCGCGCGCACACACAAACAGACACACGCGCGCGCACACACAAACAGACACACGCGCGCGCACACACAAACAGACACACGCGCGCGCACACACAAACAGACACACGCGCGCGCACACACAAACAGACACACGCGCGCGCACACACAAACAGACACACGCGCGCGCACACACAAACAGACCCCCGCGCGCGCACACACAAACAGACACACACGCGCGCGCACACACAGGCAGACACACGCGCGCGCGCACACACAGACAGACACACGCGCGCGCGCACACACAGACAGACACACGCGCGCGCGCACACACAAACAGACACACGCGCGCGCGCACACACAAGCAGACACACACGCGCGCGCACACACAAGCAGACACACACGCGCGCGCACACACAAACAGACACACACGCGCGCGCACACACAAACAGACACACACGCGCGCGCACACACAAACAGACACACACGCGCGCGCACACACAAACAGACACACGCGCGCGCGCACACACAAGCAGACACACACGCCCCCACACACACAAACAGACACACACGCGCGCGCACACACAAACAGACACACACGCGCGCGCACACACAAACAGACACACACGCGCGCGCACACACAAACAGACACACACGCGCGCGCACACACAAACAGACACACGCGCGCGCACACACAAACAGACACACGCGCGCGCACACACAAACAGACACACGCGCGCGCACACACAAACAGACACACGCGCGCGCACACACAAACAGACACACGCGCGCGCACACACAAACAGACACACGCGCGCGCACACACAAACAGACACACGCGCGCGCACACACAAACAGACACACGCGCGCGCACACACAAACAGACACACGCGCGCGCACACACAAACAGACACACGCGCGCGCACACACAAACAGACACACGCGCGCGCACACACAAACAGACACACGCGCGCGCACACACAAACAGACACACGCGCGCGCACACACAAACAGACACACGCGCGCGCACACACAAACAGACACACGCGCGCGCACACACAAACAGACACACGCGCGCGCACACACAAACAGACACACGCGCGCGCACACACAAACAGACACACGCGCGCGCACACACAAACAGACACACGCGCGCGCACACACAAACAGACACACGCGCGCGCACACACAAACAGACACACGCGCGCGCACACACAAACAGACACACGCGCGCGCACACACAAACAGACACACGCGCGCGCACACACAAACAGACACACGCGCGCGCACACACAAACAGACACACGCGCGCGCACACACAAACAGACACACGCGCGCGCACACACAAACAGACGCGCGCGCGCGCACACACAAACAGACACACGCGCGCACACACACGCGCACACACACGCGCGCACACACACGCGCGCACACACACACACAAACAGACACACGCGCGCGCACACACGCGCACACACACACACACAAACAGACACACGCGCGCACACACACGCGCACACACACACACGCAAACAGACACACGCGCGCACACACACACACAAACAGACACACGCAGACAGACACACGCGCGCACACACACACACACAAACAGACACACGCAAACAGCCACGCGCGCGCACACACACACACACTAACAGACACACCCAAACAGACACACGCGCGCAGACACACACTCACAAACAGACACACGCGCACACACACGCGCGCACACACACACACAAACAGACACACGCGCGCGCACACACACACACAAACAGACACACGCGCGCACACACACACACACACATACAGACACACGCGCGCGCACTCACACACACACAAACAGACACACGCGCGCACACACACACACACACAAACAGACACACGCGCGCACACACACACACACACACAAACAGACACACGCGCGCACACACACACACACACACACACACACACACACAAACAGACACACGCGCGCACACACACACACACACACACACACACGCGCGCACACACACAGACAGACACACGCAGACAGACACACGCGCGCACACACACACACACACACAGACACACGCGCGCACACACACACACACAGACAGACACACGCGCGCACACACACACACACAAACAGACACACGCGCGCACACACACACACACAAACAGACACACGCGTGCACACACACACACACAAACAGACACACGCACACACAAACAGACACACGCACACACAAACAAACACACGCACACACACACGCAGACACAAACACACACACAAACAAACACATAGACATAGACACACACACAGTTAGACACATAGACACACACACATAGACACACACATAGACACATAGACAGACCACATGTTGTGGTTGAGAGCCACATGTTGGCTATGAGAGTAGAGGAAGTCACTAAGCCACGTGTGAGGTTGGCCTTGAATGCCATAGGCATAAAGTTTGGAAAGCAAGGCGGGATGCCAGTCTGTATGAAAAGCTCGAGATATGTCTGCAAAGACAGCCCTGATCTCATGTCTGACATTTAGGGCTGTCATCCATTGTTGGGTGAGATATCCAAGGTAGAGTAACCAGGTCTGAATCCAAATTGGTGATCTGAAATGAGGCTGTTCGAGCAAAGGAAGGATTTCTTCTCAACTCTGATGATTGATTCCATGATCTTGCTGATGATTAGGTGTAAGCTAATCAGTCTCCAGTGAAGGGGATCAGTTTTTGCACCTTTTTATGTAATGTATTGTTGTTCGCTGATTTCTAAGCATATGGAAGATGACCTCAGGCAAATTACAGGGTGAAAAGGGCAGATAGAGGATTTGCAAGAGCAACAGAGTAGGTTTTTCGGACACGTGAGCTGATGCCGTCTGGTCCAGTTGCAGAATCAGAATCAGTCGAGGGTTGCCAGAAAGTTATCCACCTTCTCAGGTGCAAAGGATACAGAGTCCAGGAGTAGTTGGGTATGACTGGATTGGTTGGGTACAGAGAGCAAGGGGTTTGCTCACAAGATTTGGAAGCGGACATGGAATTGAGGCCTTTTCACGAGCTGAGTGTTGGTTGTGGTGCCACGAGGAGAGGCAAGGAATTTGTGGGGAGGTGGGGGGGGGGTACATACTCTGGAGACAGACTGAACAAGACACCACCAAGTTTTAGAGGTTGGAGACAAGTTTGAAAATTCAATCTTGAGGTTGGCCAGGTGTTGTTTTCTGGCTATCCTGAGAGTGGCCAAACATCTGTGGAATGAGCTGAGATTGCCTTTGGTCGGGTTAGCTTTCCAGGAAGAGAAGGCAAGTTGTTTCAGAACTGCGTCACCACAGGATTCAGTCAGTATACCATGGGTGGGAAGAATGGTATGATAACTGAAGACGAAATAGTAGTTCGATGTTTAACATTTGCGCAATTATATTGTCTCCCGTTGTGGGGGTGGGGGGGTGTTGGGGGATGAGTTGGATGTTACCATAGAGCAAATGGGAATGCATCGTGTAGCATGGTCCGTGTGTGAGTAGAAAGCCATCTCGATCTATAAGTAGGGAAATGTAAGCTTAAGCATTGTCTTGTTTGCCTGTACACCATACAGGGAATGGTGGTGGTAATAATTGGTTGGTGTTATGGTTAAGGAAATTGTGTGTAAAACTTCTATGTAAACTTTCTGCTGGGGGGTGCCGGGAGGCTTGGCACGAAAGAGGTGGGGATGAAGCAGTGGATTGCCTGTGAGGGGCAGAGTCTCAGATGCCTCCAAAAATGGGGTGGAGTGTGGCCAAGAAAAAGGAGAGGGAAGGGCCAAAATCAGCAGTTGGGGGAGAGAGAGAATGTTCGCGGCAGTTGGAGAGACAGGATTCGAGAAGAGTTGAGAGAGCGAGAGTTGGAAATGGCTGAGGGGAAAGTTGGTTTCAGGAGAAGGTGGAGAAGCCTGGGAACGTGACTGGGAGTTGTTGGCATGTGTGAGAGTGAGAGCAGAGCTTCCTTTAAGGGGTTCATCATGCCTATGTGCCTCTGGCTCTGTTCATCACCCAAATGCCTGTTCATCAACCGGGGCCTGTGTGTGATCTCCTGATGATCTCATCGTCGTGCGATCGTCTGGACGCCCCATTATCTGCTCGCCTCATTGTCTGCTCACCTCCTCATCTCGCCTCAACATCTTCCCATCCCACTGCCAAAAAGCTGAGTCCCCCTGGTTTTGTCCCCTCCCCATCTGTGACTGAGTCCGGAGTGCGGTGCCTAGTTCTTTAGATTTATTTTTCCCATTTGTACATATTTATTTATTTATTTATTATCGATTCTGTATTTTCCTTTTCTTCCCCACCACAACCCACCATCATCTCCTCCATTGTGTCCCTTCTTCCTTGGTTCTTTTTCTATTATTGTTTGTAGTTCAGGAAGTAAACCCATTCGGTTCAAAAGCTTGAGGGTCCTCATTTCTCTCCTCATGACCCACGTGCGCACCATCACCATTAATGCAGAACGCCTCATTTGAGCCACTCGGGATATTGCAGGACTTCGACCTCCCGCCGCACCAAGCTTGATTCTAGTTGAGCCATTGACGCTACAATATTGTCCACCACGAGCAAGCTGAACAGAAAGCGACATCAATGCTCGTCAAACCATTTTACCCAATTTTGTGGAAAACCAGTATGGCAGCCAACACAGTTTGAATTATCCTGTTAAGTATCTTTGGTTGGGGAACATCAAACTGGTTGAAATTCGCAGGAGTCTTTGCACAATTTGGTGATGTATGTCTTTCATGCAATTGTCTATTTCAATGCTGCAGTCGTTCAGAAATGGTTGTGAATTGGAGAGTGATCTAGATTCTAGAGCAGGGGTCAGGAACGTGTGGCTCGCGAGCCAGGTGTGGCTCTTTTGATGATTGCATCTGGCTCGCAGATAAAATTGGAGTTTGAAACTTTGAAAGCCCAATATTTCTCGTGGAAGCTTTACCTATAGTTTGAATGGTGTCGTGCTTCATTCACGTGCAGGGCTGAACTTGGCAGAAGGAGAGAAGAAAAAACGCCTCCGAATTGGCTGAAGCGGTTTTTGTTTCGTCCAGTCAGGCGGCTGAGGCGACTAGTGATTTCGGTTCCTCCAATAACGTGCCGCCACCGAGACGCGTAGCGGAATTCATCTCGACCAATCATGCGCCACCGCTGAGGCGACAGCATCCCAGAGTTGGCCGGCCGCGCCACACCTCTCGAGTATATAAGCCCGTGCGCAGGCCAGCCAGACTCACTATTTGCCAAGCCTCAGTTGGGTCAACATCTCCCTCTCTCTCATTTGCTCAAAGCTAACCCTTCGACGAAGAAGATTGCGAAAAGAAAAAAAGATGAGGAGTATCGTACATTTCAGGACGAATGGGCCGAAGAATTCGCCTTTGTGGAGAGAGCAGGTTCTGTGGTGTGTCTAATTTGCAATGACAAAATTGCATCGATGAAACGGTCGAATATAAAGCGGCACTTCGACACACGCCATGCTACCTTTGCATCAAAATACCCTGCGGGAGACAGCAGAAAGAAAGCGTGCCAAGAGCTACTGAGCAGGGTGCAAGCCAGCCAGCAGCAACTCCGCGTATGGACCCGGCAAGGTGACTATAATTCCGCTCGCTTTGCTGGATCTTTAGCAATAGTGAGGAACGGAAAACCATTCACAGATGGCGAGGATGCTAAAACGTTCATGCTGGATGTAGCCAATGAACTTTTTGATGATCTTCCGAACAAAGACAAGATAATCAAACGGATACAAGACATGCCTCTGTCGGCAAGAACTGTTCATGATCGTACCATCATTATGGCAAACCAAGTGGAGGAAACGCAAGTGAAGGACATAAATACAGCGCCGTTCTTTTCCCTGGCTTTGGATGAGTCAACAGACGTAAGTCATTTGTCGCAGTTCAGTGTGATTGCAAGATATGCTGCTGGTGATACACTGCGCGAAGAAAGTCTTGCTGTTCTGCCAATAAAAGGGTCCACAAGAGGTGAGTATTTATTCAAGTCTTTCATGGAGTTCGCTCAAGAAAAAAATCTACGAATGGATAAACTTATCTCAGTGTGTACTGATGGTGCTCCGTGTATGGTGGGGAAAAACAAAGGATTTGTGGCGCTTCTCCGTGAACATGAAAATAGACCCATCCTAAGTTTCCATTGCATTCTACACCAGGAGGCACTTTGTGCTCAGATGTGTGATGGACAGCTTGGCGAAGTGATGTCGCTGGTCATTCGTGTGATCAACTTTATTGTTGCCCGAGCCTTAAATGCTCGCCAGTTTAAAACACTGCTGGATGAAGTTGGAAATAACTATCACGGTCTGCTTTTGCACAGCAATGTGCGTTGGTTGTCAAGAGGGAAGGTGCTTAGCCGTTTTGCGGCTTGCCTAAACGAAATCCGGACTTTCCTTGAAATGAAAGGGATTGAGCATTCTGAGCTAGCCGAAACTGAGTGGCTCCTCAAGTTTTACTATCTCGTGGATATGACTGAACATCTGAACCAGCTCAACGTGAAAATGCAAGGCATTGGAAATACAGTGTTATCCCTTCAACAAGCCGTGTTTGCTTTTGAAAACAAGCTGGAGCTCTTTATCATGGATCTTGAAACAGGTCGTTTACTACATTTTGAAAAACTGAGACAATTTAAAGATGCATGCACAGCAAGTGAGCCCACTCAAAACTTTGATTTCCACCAGTTAGCTGGCTTCACATCCAGTCTCCTACAGTCATTTAAAGCACGCTTTGGAGAATTTCGTGAGCACACTCGTCTTTTTAAGTTCATCACCCATCCAAACGAGTGTTCACTGGACACAGCCGACCTGAGTTACATTCCTGGTGTCTCAGTCAGAGATTTTGAAGCAGAAGTGGCTGACCTGAAGGCCTCAGACATGTGGGTGAATAAGTTCAAGTCAATGAATTAAGATTTGGAAAGAATCGCACGACAGAAAGCGGAGTTGGCGAGCAAGCACATGTGGACAGAAATGAAAAAAACTTCAACCCGAAGACCAGCTGATTATCAAAACTTGGAACGCGCTTCCTGTCACATACCACACACTGCAGCGTGTGAGTATTGCTGTATTGACCTTGTTTGGATCTACGTATGCATGTGAGCAGTCATTCTCACATCTTAAAAACATCAAGTCCAACCTACGATCACGTCTAACGGATGAAAGCCTCAACGCTTGCATGAAGCTTAACCTCACCAAGTACCAACCAGACTACAAAGCCATCAGCAAATCCATGCAGCACCAGAAGTCCCATAAATGGTGAGTATTATAACAACATTATTAAAAAGAATAAATTCAGAGGCTTATTATACTCACATTTAGTTGAATTCAGTCTTAAAATATATTATATGGCTCTCACTGAAATAGATTTCCAAATATTTTGCTTTCATGGCTCTCTGGGTCAAAAACGTTCCCGACCCCTGTTCTAGAGCATTCTCACATGCAACCAACTGCTTTCACTTAAGCGGACATTAAACTTGAACAGATAATTTGAATGTCCACATTACTATGCAGTCCTTGAAAATGCAAAATATGTGTGTGATGAAGACCCTTCAATCCCGGCCAAGAATTGAGGGGAGTCAACAAAAGATTCTCGAATATGCGGTTTATTGAAGCGGAACAGCACTTGCAAGCCGAGGTGGCACAGGCACCAACCACAGCAGTCAGACCCTGTACCACACTAAAAGTCACACTACAAGACTCATATCTAAAAACCCTATTCCTAGGTGGAGAAACGCAAGACAAAGCAAGAAACAAAGGTGCAAGTGGGCTTTTCCCCCCCTCCCTACACCCTAAGGGAAGGTTGGCAATCCAATAACTCTCCCACGGTTGTAAGCGGGCTGCGAGACAAAGCAGGCACATATTCATAAACAGCTTTGAGGTTTCAAGAGCTGGAATTCATAACAGTTGCCTGCTCATAGCAGTTACCTGCTGCAAGTTTTCATAACAGTTGCCTGCTGCAAGTTTGTTTATGGAAAGGGCGGGAGCCCTGTAGGCTTGTGTAAAATGCATTTTAAGACTGCAAGGACACTGGTGACACTGGTTTGAATCCAGACAACTGATTAATGCAATTACCGAATGTTGAAATGAATCAAATGTTTAAATATGGACCATATGTGGCCAATCAACAGTCGCACCCGACATTCATACCTGACAATGTGGATGTCAGTGTTGGAAGTGTGGAAACAATTTTTCATTTTCACTTGAAATTCATCACTGTTTAGTGCAAGGTGTGTACAAATTGATGTCACATTTGATCAAGATGCAACTAGTGGGGCCATTGTTACTTGGCTCCTGGAATGCTATCACAAGGGAGGAAGATGATTTCTTGAAGAACATTGTTGCATGTGATGAGATCTGAATTTTTTAATTATTTTGAGATGTGCAATGAGAACTGGATGCAGAATAAAATGTTGCACTTGGAGCACTGCTGATAAAATGGCAAATTGAGAACTTGAGATATTTCTGCTAACTCATCTGATACCTTAATCATTGTGCATTTTCCCAAAGCTGAGATTTGACAATGAAAGATTGTGATGATATATTGTTGCGGAGCCGGGTATCAGCTGTGAGCACGACCACTAGGTGGAGCAGTAGGGTCGACTCTACCGAACACCCGGAATCTAGATCGTACCTTTCGGAAAACTCTGAGGGTACGGGTCCCTTACCGGACCGTGAATCGTCAATAATTCCACCACGTGGTACAGGGTTATTTGCCAATCTTCAAAATACCTAGACATCCACGTGGCGATTTACCAAGTATTCACACCCTCTACGGCACTCGTACGAGTCGAGCCGTTAGCGTGCCCGACCTGTGCGCAACGCGAGCGGATGGTTGCCGAAGTCCCGTCGGTCCAAATGTACATTTACAGCGGCAACAGCCTTTGTAATTCACCAACACGTGCCATGCTAAGCCAATGGAAGAAACACAGCAACGAACTGATACATTTAACAAATGGGGTATTTATTCACATTAATCGGGGAAACGAGGGAAGCACGTAAGGGCAGAGTTATCACGACTAATGGAGAATGCAAATTTACACACAAGCAGTGATACAATTCCTACTTAAAGACGGGCCCACAGTCAGACGCACATTCAAAATAAATGGACCCAAAATGGTCTTTATTATCCCTTCGGCTCGGAGGGAAGTCAAGCTGAGGGACGAGAACGTGGCAGGCTACCTGGCCGCGAGCGCGCGGCTCCACATCCGCACCTTCCCGGAGCACCCGTCGGCCAAGAACGGACCAGGGCAGCCAGACGCAGACCACGCCAGCCACGAGACGAGCCAAGAACCAGAGCACGCCAGCGACGAGATGCCTTTCGCCCAGCCTCGAGAGATGCATTTTGAACGGGCTCGAATTCTTCCTCTCCGCGCTCCAGCAGATACGCCCGATTATTTGCTCTCCGTTCCTTTTATCGCTCTCGGGCATGGTCCCGCTCAGGCGTGGCCCGCTCTCGGGCGCGGTCCCCTCAGGCGTGGCCCGTCCTCAGTAGGTGGGACACAACGCATTCCTTTATTTGGCGCGCTGCCAAGCGAACCGGTTCATGACCATATTTGGGAATGGAATTCAGTCTGCTCATCGTGGCCCGTCCTCAGTGGGTGGGACACGACGCATTCCCTTATTTGGCGCGCAGCCAAGCGAACCGGTTCATGACTATATTTGGGAATGTAATTCCATCCCCGAACGAATTCCGAACATGCCCGCATACCAGCGAGCGCGCAGAGAATGCCGGGAGCAGAGGGTTGTCGCTGTGAGAGCGAAGATGGCATTGTTGTTGTAGTTGTAGATGTAGTAGCCATAGTTGTGAGTGATGTAAAAACCCTATCAAAATAAATCACCGCATGTACATTTATTCACCCATTAAAGAGGGACAGGGACCCTAACTAAAAACACATACTTGCCGATATAACTCTTCTTTAGGACCTGTATGTTGAGTTTTCATGGCTTCCAGATACGTAACAATATATACATATATATGTATATGTATATAGATATATGTGTGTATGTATATGTATATATATATATATATATATATATATATATATATATATACTTTTTTAATCAACTTCTTTATTTTTTTGGCTTGGCTGTGTTTGTATGCAGCCATTGGGAGCTTTGTTGCTGGAGCAATGTACTGTGGAGAAGGACAAGGAGAACTCGATGTCTTTTTCAATTGGTATGTCGGACACGGTCATTTCACTCAGAATCTTCACCATCCTTCAATTGTCAGAAGATTGTGTTTCACCAATGAAGTACTGTGCCCAGTCAAATGATACAGTAAAATCTTTGCTCGTGAAACATGTATTTAGAAGGACCTATCTATCTGGTGAAGTGTGATAAGTGATTTTTATTTTTTGTTCCAGCTAATAGTTGTTCAGTGAACATAATACTTCATATAACAGCAAAATGATGCAGCTATTAGAAGTGACCATGGATAACAATATGATAACTACAATTGTGTGGAACCAACTTTTGTGTGGTTTGTGGAACCAACTTCCATATTCTCTTCAATCTCATTCTTCCCTTAAAGTCTTTAAGACACCAGCCTGTTCACCACCATCTCAGGTCATCACCAATCCAAACCATGATCTTTTGTACCTCCTTTTTTTTGTTGTTGTTTTTTTCTTGTATATCTTGTCAAGGCTCGTATGAGAGCTAACACACAGCGCACAACAAGGGGGGACATGAGACAAGAGGGGCAGGAGTGGGAAGAACAAAACAGTGGGGAACAGAGACATTAGAAGATCTGTGGAAGGGAAAGGGATGGGGTGGGGAACATGGGGTATACAAGATGGACACTACAGGGACTTTCAGGAAGGAAAGCAGGGAATTTGAAGGAGGTGCGCTTGGGGTGGATTATCGGGGGTAGAAAATATCAAGGATTTGGATGGGGGACAATAAGAGGTGGTGATGAACAGCTGTTTTGAAGGCCTGGAGGGAAGAATGAGATTGAACAGAGTGAGGGATTTATTCCAAAGGCAGGAAAAAAGAGGAATTAAAGAGTGAAGGTGAGCAGTGATTTTGGTAGTTTTACCAGAAGGGGGTTGTTGGCGGACCTTGAACGCCCTGCGGAAATATGGTGGGGAGAAATTGCAGACAGAGTAGGGTTGGGGGGGGGGGGCGGCGAGACCGGAGAGGAGACGGTGGAAGACAGACCACCAACCTGCCTGCGGTGATAGAGTAAGAGGCCCAAAGACTCAGCCTCATCGTGGGAGATACCAATGATCCGAAATGCCTTAGTTTCCACTGCGTGAAGCCGGGAAAGGTGAGAGGTTGGAGCATCAGCCCAGTGGGGAGAGCAGTACTCCATCAGACTGCGGACGAAAGCTTTGTATGTGGTCAGGAGCTCAGGTGGGCCGAGGAAGGACTTTGCACGATGGAGGAATCCCAGTCGGCAACTGGCTTTGGAGACCAGGTTGGAAATGTGGCTTTCCCAAGAAAGATCATGGCAGATCGTGAGGCCTAGAAGCTTGACAGAAAGACTTCTTCCAGAGGATTGTTGAGAAAGTCGATGGGTGGGGCGGGGGGGGTTCCAAACGGTCCTTTCGGAGAGACATAGTGAGAGTGTGAGATTTGTCAGGATTGAAAGACATGTTCCACTTGTTGGTCCAATTTGTGATTTTACGCAGATCTGCAAAGAGCGAAGAAGCTGCTACTTGCCGGTCTGAGGGATGACAGATAGTACGGCAGAGGGTGGAGTCATCAGCAAAAAGATAAAGAGGAGTTTACAGAGAGTCGGAGAGATCATGGATGAAAACCAGAAAAAGAACAGGGTCCAGGATGCTGCCTTGAGGAACTCCAGCCTGGGCAGTAAGAGGGGATGAGAGAACTCCATTTCGGGCCACACGCTGGCTGCGACAGTAGAGATGGCCTTGGATACCATAGAAAGAGAGTTTGGTGGATGCCAGACTGTGTCAAAAGCACGCAATATGTCTAAGGATATGGCTCTGATTTCATGTCCGGCATTGAGTACCTCCATCCATTGTTGGGAGAGCAGAAGCAGCATATCCAGGGTAGAGTGGCCTAGTGTGAAACCAAATTGATGATCGGAGATCAAGCCATTGGAGAAGAGGAAGGATTTAATGTCTGAAGCGATGATGGATTACATAGCCTTGCTGATGATTGAGAGAAAGCTGATTGGTCTGTAGTTGCAGGGATCTGTTTTTGCACCTTTTATGCAGGGCAGTGATGTTTTCTGATTTCCAAGCAGATGGCAGATCACCTTGAGCAAATGAGAGGGTGAATAGAACAGACAGAGAGGGCGAGCAAGAGCAGAGGAGCAGGTTTTTAGGACACGTGGGCTGATGCTGTCTGGACCGGTTGCAGAATCTGAGTCGAGGTTTGACAGCAAGCTCTCCACTTTAGCAGAGGAAAGGGACACAGAGTCCAGGGACAGTTGTGTGCGACTGGGTAAGGTGGGTACAGAAAGTCATGGGTTTCGGACACAATATTTCGATGCAAACACTGAGTTTCAGCATCCAGCCTTTTCATGTGCGGTATCAGCACTGTGGCTATTTGAGGTAAGGGAGGGGATGGAGAGGGAACATACACCAGAAACAGATTTGATTATATGCCACCAGGATTTGAAGGAGGGAGACAGGTTTGAGAGTTCAGACTTGAGCTTCGAAAGATGTTGTTTTCTGGCTCTCCTGAAGGTAGATACACACTTGTTCCGAGCTTTATGGAAGGAACTGAGATTACTTTCAGTTGAGTTTGCTTTCCATGAGGAAAAGGTAAGTTGTTTCAGGACAACTGCCTCACCATAAGCTTCAGTGAACCAAGGGTGGGAGGAAGGGTGGGACATCTGAAGACGAGAGGGGATAAATTTGTGTGAGAGAGAGAGACAGAGACAGAGACAGAGACAGAGAGAAAGTTTCTTTGAAAGAATATTCAGGATGAGTTGATGTTTGAGAAAGTAGTGATGGAGACCAGTCTAGAAGTTTGATGGCTGCTTGGAGACCCTGCCAGTCGGCCTGAGTGAAATGCCGGACTCGATGGTGCTGAGGTGGTTCTCTGGTAACAGTCGTTAACCCTCCTTTCACCCCCTTCTGCACCCCCAATCCAACCTTCTGCTAAATTTCCAATTTTTCCTCCTGAGAGTTTGCTCCTGTATCTATCTTGTCCACCCCATGCATCACCCATGCATCCTCCCCTACCCCCACTACTCCTTTTGTTATGTTGCGTCCTGATCCATTCAGTATTGTCGCTCTTCCACGAGCCTCGACTATGTATATAAAAATGAACGGCACTGTCAAGAACAGAAATGTTGCTTCAACAGAAATCATTGACCTAATTTTTTTTATTTCAAGTTTTCTTGAGTAGTTGAGTGACTTCTTCTTTACCCCCCTCTACAATAACCCACCTGTATCTTTTTTTAATGATTTTAGGTAGGCTCACAGAGAGGCTGTAATGCACTTTACAAAATTAATTATTTACAGTTGCACAGCATGAAGTCGGACCCCTCCAAATTGGCAGGGATCAGTCTCTTGGACATCTAGTTAATCAGTCAATGGATTTTCTTGCATTAAAAATGAATTGGTTTTTTGATTGTTTGTGTTTTTCTCTCCATTTCTCTCCATTCTCCATTCCACTCCATTTTTCTCTCCATTTGTCTCTCTCACCAATTCCTTCTTGTCCTCTCCATTCCAGGAGGCGAAATTCATATTTGTACAATTTAGTATTGCATTCATGTTTTCTGTGTCAGAATGGCGACCTATCCAGGATTGTAACCCGAACCAAGAAACTGCTTTGGCAGAACCGACGCTGTGTTTAGAGCACTGTACATGAAGAGTCATGGTTTGGGTGGTGCAGGATTTGCACAATCTGATGTTGTAGTGGTTTGGAATTGTTTTCGCAGCAGCAGTGTGATTATTGTTTTTCATCCATATAACCATTTAGCAAGTTTATTTTAGGAGTATTCATTATAGTTATGTCTTGTTATAATTTGAACTTCTCTGAAGTGAAATAATACATGGATGAAACAACATGTGACAAGCGACATAAGCTAGGTATGATCGTGCTGATTCATATGTTGAGGTTGAGTCACTTGGGAGATCGTCATTGGAGACATAATTGAATCCAGAGGGAGAAGTTTGTTTGTATTAGTATTTGGTTGCCGACCTTACGAGATGCTTGATTAGGCCTGCTCTGCATCAGTTTCTTCACTGTGCCAGGGTGCATGCGCTTAGCTTTTTCTTTTCTTTTTTTAATGCAGGATCGAAGCTCATGGAATAGCTAGCTACTGTGTGCAGCCTATGGCTGCTGGTTGCATCTTTTTTGGGGGTGCGGCTGTGCCGCTGATGCAGTGCCCTCTATTACCAGTGCACTGGTACTCGTTTCGCCGATATCAGAAGGATGACAGACTGAGTCAACCCCACCTGGTGTTCATTCAACAGAGATAGGGGCTCAAACTCAAGACCCTAAGATCTTAAGCCAGTCACTTTAACCATTAAGCCATCACCAGGCTTTATAGTGGAATGGAACAGAACAAAATGAAGAAAAGGGGGAAACAAGTAGTTCTAGAGTCCAGTGAACATGGAATACGCACTGGAGGATTGACTGCTTGGTGAATGGCTTGGGCTGGTCTGTATGCAACTTAGGCCTGATTGCATATGGCCTGCTGCTATTGCATTCAATCGGCAGCCTTTGCGCTGCTGAATAGGCCACCTATGTCAATGCTTCCGCAAAGTATGTGGCTCCATCAGATTTGGACAAGGTTGTGGCTCACTTTTTATGTATCGGGTGCCATATGTACTTTGTCGATGACACCATTGTGTGTAGCCTTGAGCCAGTTTCTTACCATTACCTATCTGAGCAATCATCAGTTGTAATCTTCTCCTTCCTTGCCACTCTTTAAGAATCAATATAACAAGCTCCTTACTCTATGCATCTCTTTGTCAGCCATTGGTTTAATTGTCTTTGTTCCTCATTCAATCCACGTGCTCTATTTGATGTGCAATTATGTGAGGCTTTGAAAGAACAATACAACTTCAGCGACCTCACTAGAGTTTAAACATCACCTGAGTACCTTTATTTTTTGGTGCTAAAGTCAGTAAAGCCTTTTTGCATTACCCTTACTGTTGTTTTCATCTCCATGGCTGCTTAGAGCAATTATTTTGATTGAACATCAACCATGGCCAATGCTGCATGCTCTATTAGTTGCTGACCTCAAAAGCTAATGGGAAATGGTATTTTCTGAGTACCTTTAGTTTGGACTGTAATTTTCTGTAAACTCTCAAATAAAAAATAATAATAATTAAGGGTTTAAAAAAAAAAAAAACATCACTTTTCCCACCGATTCTGGATGGCGCATTTAGCACACACTTTGAGTTTAGTCTCGTCTCCGTTTGATTCTCGACCAGACTGTAAATGGTTTGATTGGTTCTTTCCAGGCAGGGTGTTGCATCACAGGACAGTGTGCCGTCCTTCGGATGGACATTAAGCCGGGGACCTGTTTGCTAGCATTAGTTTGTGACCACAGTATCTTTCGTGAAGAGTAGGAAAGTTATAAGTGGTTACCTAAACAAATTACAAATTCCTGCCACCTTCAATGAGACCTGGGCAGCTGGTTTGTGAAAGAAATGGATCAAAAACCTTCTTCACCCAACCCCATTAGGAGAGAATGATTGTGGCCATTGTAGAACCCATTCCGTAAGGACAGGTTCTTCACTCGTGGAATAAATTCAATTTGCACTGATACCTTGGCAAGCTGGACAACCATGATTGAAAAATGTATTGAGCTGCATCACATCAGGGTCATTCTGTGTCAAATCAACAAATTTTCACAAAAGTTCCAGGTCAACCATCTCAGATTTTCATGATTTTTTTGTGTGGGTTGGACAAACATTGAACAGAAAAAATGTCAAATATTAGTTCTGTATTCCAAGGAGTTTTTGAGATATGACCCCTAGAGCGTGTCAAGGTTGGTTAAAGAAAAACGACCCCCTAATTATCCTTCCATTTCAGCAACCCATTTCTTGGCATCTGTTTGAGATAAAGCAATGAAATTTTTTTTCCTAATGCAACTTTCATGGTATTTTAAAGAAAAAATTAAGCCAGGTACATTGCAGAAAAAATGAGGCCTGCAGCCACCCTCAAAAATGGTAAAAATCAAAATAGCACGACTGAAACGGGCAACTTTGACCCATGTTAAAGTACCTTTCATTTATTGTGTCACCCATGTAATATTTTGTGTCAAAAAATATACTACAATGTCTACCAAAATATGAATTACCAGGTGTCTACTGCATTTATTTTTTTTTTATTTCAGGCCCTTTCAAAAAGGGAAAAATATGAAATTTCATGATTTTTTTCAGGTCAAAAAAATCACATGTGGCCTACCTTCAAAATATACGTGCTTGGTATCAAATGAAAGCTCCTTTCATGTACTCTAACTGTACCAAATCTCATTAGTTTTATAGCAATCCTTCATGTCCTACCAACCCCATCAATAAAGCTAAACAACACCAGTGCATTAAATCTATTTATAGCACACAGTACAAAACATTTGTTGATTTGACACGGAATGACCCATCATTCTAAGCACAACTTATTCCTGTTGTGGAACGAGTGTGGTAGATCTGATACTGTATTAATCCTTTTAAAGCCGGCATCAATTCAGATACTTGTCACAGTTTGTTCCATTCAACATTATCGTATAATTCATTTGAAATTAATTTGTTAAATGGAAGGGCTTTATTTTTCACACAAGGTTGGATTTTTAATTTTTGGTCTTTTGGTGTTGCAAATAAATATCTGTATGCAGTGTATAAAGATGAGAGTGGACGGAAGTACAGATTTTTGTGTCCATCTTCACAAGAAAGAGACACCTGGGTCGGTCTTCTCCGTACCGCCAGGTACAGATGCTTGTCTTTTGACATAACTGTGGAAATTGGCACGCCCCATCATTGTTATTTTCAGAAAATGATACCATTCTCACCTGTGTCCACAGTTGTGAATTTCTACGGAATCGGATAATCCAACTTCGGGAGGAAATTTGGAAACTTGCAGGCGAGGTATATGTGTTTTTGCCTTTTCACGTTTGTTTCACTTTTTTTTTCTATTTTTATTTTAATTTTTAACTTCTAAACATGCCTTACCTTTTCATTTTCTCATATATTAACAGGATCCCCTCATGCGGTTTGGGATTTCGGATGATCCTCGTTTCCACCTCATCGGCGGTCGCCCATGAAGAGATCTTTCAGCTGAACTGGTGGAATGATTATTGAGGATATTTGGGTTTGAGGTATACTGTGAAAGCACCAACCTCATTCACTTGATTTCCAGTTTATTTGTTATTTAAAGCAAAGATTGGTGCTTTAAGATTTGCATTTTGTATATCGTTGAATATACAAAACTTGCAATTCTTCGAAAAAATAATAATAAGTTCATGGAACACCTTACCCTGCGCAGTATTAAGAAAAAATGACATGGGTGGGTTCTGTAAGCCGCAAATTTGATTAGTCGTGATGACGTAAAATGCTGTATTATTTTGTCCAAGTACTGCTAAATGGTAGATTTTTGAAAGTGCCAAGATGGCGATTTGTGTTCTTCAGTGTTCAAGGATATAACTCAATTGAAATGAAATAAATATTTTAAAGGTTGTAGAAAAAAAAATTTTTTTCAGAAGTTTACCGCCATTGATTCATTGTCTTTTACATCACCTTAACACGTTACATTAGTTCTTCATACCTGTTTTTTGTGTCCTTTATGACGTCCATAAAAACAGTGTTTCCTATTTGGAGTGATTTTCAATTTTGTTTGACTGCCAGGTCAATAAACAGAGTAAAAATATTATCTCACTCCTCTATGTGCATGCGCGATCGGGATGAGATTCCGTTCAATTTGCCAAATTCAGAGCCAAAGTGCTGATAAATTGCAGGTTTGTTTTCCGATTCATGTTCCATTTCGTGTTCAAAATATAACATTCAATTGAAATTAAGTTCTAGACAGACAGACATACAAAGTGAACCAATTGCTTAACCCCACTTTTCGCTTTGTGTGCGTGGGGTAATAATTTTGTAAATCAAATAAAATAAATATCAAAATTAATTACCCACTTAATCAGCTGAGCATTGTATTTCACAAGAGAAGTGTGGACCAGAACTACAAAGTACACATTTAAACCCCCTCAAAATTTCAGTGATGTTACGATTGGGCCACAATTTTTACGATTGAAATGAATTTGGTGGCGGATGCTCCAACAGTCTAACCATTGTGCCACCGAGTCACACCAGACTTGGTGGTGTGATGGTTAGAACGTCCTCACCGAGTCTTGAAAGTTGGCAGTTCAAACCCCAGCCGAGTCGTACCAAAGACTAAAAATGGTACGTGCTGCTTCCTTACTTCACACTCAGCATAAAGGATAGAGCATGGACAATCAACCATAATTGGCAATCACTGTGTCAGGTTCACAGGCCTCATGGCCTTTTACCTTGAAGTTTCTTGTAAGGGAACTTGTATATGTGGATGAACCAATTTTATATTGTTATTAAATAATGCTTTTACTGGACTTTTACTGAATATGGCCAAGTGATCTTTTTCTTTAGTAGCACACATGTGGTGCTAGTAGCACACATGTGCTGCTACTAAAACATGTGCCAAGTGATCTTTTTCTTTAGTAGCACACATGTGGTAAATTGGTACATTTTTTAATGATTATTGTTTGTTCATAATGGAGGCTTCAAATAGCTTGTGTCAAAGTAAATGTGAATAAAAATGTTGATTATTCTTCATTTGTAAGCAGTGCAAGG
The DNA here is from genome assembly GCF_056783735.1 of Eptatretus burgeri. NCBI lineage: Eukaryota > Metazoa > Chordata > Myxini > Myxiniformes > Myxinidae > Eptatretus > Eptatretus burgeri. The sequence goes on along the minus strand of NC_140971.1, from coordinate 39,504,423 downwards.
CTGTGGGTATAGACCGGGAGTCCGGGGCCCTGAGCTCAAACGAACGAGGTACTAATATCTGAGCACAGGAGCATGAATGGAGTATCAAAAGACATATAGAAAGTTATTTCTGCTGGTTACCACCCTCTGCGTAAGGACCCTGGTGACCCTCCAAAGGGGTCCTTAAAATTGGCTTGATCAAACATTGGAAGTACCAGTTGGTATCACTTCCATATGATGCATATGACCAACCTTACCACAAAACCACGTGACAGACATGCCTACTACTGCAAAAGGCCCCCCAGAAGCCCCAACAAAGGGCCCCCCAAAAAGGGGCCTGCTCAAACATTGGAGGTACTAGATAAAACCAGTTTTAAAATCATATATACATCCCACAGAGTGTAAAATGTCCATTACCAGACAAATTGTCTGCTGCATTGGCCCTACCAGAACCCCCAAAAGTGAGCTCTAAAAAGGGCAAAACATTACAGTAGACCAAAAATACACAATTGGCATAATTTTGCACATTATGCCGGCACACCATTACCATAGGAAACATTTATGTTTAACAATTTAACAAAAGAACTACAAAATATTAATAAGCCTACTGGTATCTCACTATGAACCAGAAAACTCGGGAAAACTACACGCTCATATTGTACTGAAACACTTGGAAATATACGAAGACGTAAATAGTTCTCATGTTTCCTAACTTCTCCTAACGTCTCCAAACACTGAAATCTTTGGAAGTAATTACAGTTCTAATGTTCCCTGACCTCTCCTAATATAACATCTCCAAACTCGGAAAAGAATGTTCGGAGAAGTTAGGAAACATTAGAACTATTTATGTCTTCGTATATTTCCGAGTGTTTCAGTACAATATGAGCCTGGAGTTTTTCCGAGTTTACTGGTTCATAGTGAGATACCAGTAGGCTTATTAGTATTTTGTAGTTCTTTTGTGAAATTGTTAAACATAAATGTTTCCTATGGTAATGGTGTGCCAGCATAATGTGCAAAATTATGCCAATTGTGTATTTTTGGTCTACTGTAATGTTTTGCCCTTTTTAGAGCTCATTTGGGGGTTCTGGTAGGGCCAATGCAGCAGACAATTTGTCTGGTAATGGACATTTTACACTCTGTGGGATGTATATATGAATTTAAACCTGGTTTTATCTAGTACCTCCAATGTTTTAGCTTGACCAGTTGTATCAAAGGTCTCAATGGCTTACTTTTTGGGGTTCTGGTAGGGCCAATGCAGCAGACAATTTGTCTGGTAATGGACATTTTACACTCTGTGGGATGTATATATGATTTTAAAACTGGTTTTATCTAGTACCTCCGATGTTTGAGCAGGTCCCTTTTTGGGGGGCCCTTGTTGGGGCTTCTGGGGGGTCCTTTTACAGTAGTAGGCATGTCTGTGGCATGTGGTTTTGTTGTAAGGTTGGTCATATGCATCATATGGAAGTGATACCAACTGGTACTTCCAATGTTTGATCTAGCCAATTTTAAGGACCCCTTTGGAGGGTCACCAGGGTCCTTACGCAGAGGGTGGAACCTGGCAGAAATAACTTTCTATATGTCTTTTGATTCTCCATTCATGCCCCGTGCTTAGATATTAGTACCTCGTTCGTTTGAGCTCAGGGCCCCAGGCTCCCGGTCTAGTAGCATCATTGGCTGAGGGTGTGGCTGTGCAGCTGATGCAGTGCCCCCTGCTGGTTAGAGCAGAAATTTGGAATTTCTTCATGGTGTCAGCAATAGTTCACCTCCTCTTCACGAAGGACACTGTGGGAATCTTTTACCTCTGCCAATGAATGCTGGCAGATAAGACTCCTGTTTAATGTCCATCCGAGGGACAGCACACACATTGATGAAACATCGGGATGACAGTTCATTGTTGGGTCAGAATTCGAACCCAGGCTAGGCAGCTTGGATGCGAGTCTCGGCTATCCTGCGGCCAAAAATGTTCATGATTTTTCATCACATTTACCTGCCATTGATATTTTTTTTTTGAAATAATGCGAGTAAATCAAGCGAATGGGGCCATTCTACATACTGTGTGTATACATTAAGCTTTGGGGAAAAGGAGCAAGGGTAAACTGAGAGAAGTAAGGGAAGGAAGGAAGATTGGGGAGAAACATGGAGGAAAAGAAAATGTAAAGCAGATCATTAAAATGGAAGGCAATCTCGACAGGATATTTGCTTGGGGTGGAATTTTACCATTTCTGCATCCATAATGTTGTGATGTCTCAAACTTGTTTTGTCTGTAAATGTTTTGTTTGGATATCTTTAATTGGGTTTTCTTGACACTTTATGCTTGTTGGGCATGTTTAGCATTAGAGGATTGGTGTGTTTGTTTACTCACTGTGCTGCCTTGTAAAGGTAGGATGTGAAGAGCCATAGAATAACAATAATGTTTGGGCAAGACGTGTCTCGGTTTGAAATCACGTACTTAATTTTCCTAAGCCCTGATTTTCAATTGTTTGCCTTGCATTGAAATATTATTTATCAAGGAACGTATTTAGTGCCTTGATTTTTACACAAATAAACTTTCAAGGATGGCACACTTCCCCTTTGTGACTTCTCATACCACTGGCCCAATCACAGCACTTGCCCCTGCTCCATTCACTCTTGCAAGTCATGCCTTTTGGGTACACTTGGCATAAGTGTATGCAATGTTTCTGAATGTCAGCATGACACTACCTGTGAACCACTTTGTTACCCCTCTAGGATTTCTTAGCACAACTTGCATGGAGTATACACCGTTACTGTGCTCTTTCAGATCACTGGTTAGGCTCCCCCAGTCCTCTTCCGGCTCTTGCTGGTGTCGCTGATAAGAGACTTCTTACAGACTTCTCAACAGGCAGGAAGCCAGGACCACAGGAGCATGTGATTCTTTAACCGACAAGGTTCTCTCTCCATGCCTTAAATGCGGTGTTTTTCTTATTCTACTTTGTTTTCCTTTTTCAATGTATATATATATATATATATATATATATATATATATATATATATATATATATATATATATATATATATATATATATATATATATTAGTCCTGCTGTCGTTTATTTTCCTTTTATCGAATTCTGTCTCGAGCTTTTTCTCTTCTGCAGTCCATATATATATTTTTCTTTTCCTTTTTCAGTCCATTGTCAGATATTGCTTTTCTTTTTTCTGATCCATTTTCAGATTTTTGTTGGTAATGCTCTGGTATTTTTGTCATGTTCTTTTTCCAGTCTTCTCATTATGCTGTTAGAGGATTTTTCCTTTGTATGTCAGTCACCTTACTAAAGAAGTAATCAAAACACTTCCACATGATCATGTTGCAAAAGGATTTTAGAGTGTTCTTTCAGTATTGTTTTAATATCATTTTGGCCCTATCTCTCAATTGTGAAGAATTACTTTGAGAATTAAAAAAAAATTTTTCTAGTATCTGGATGAGGCTCTTAAACAAAATCGAATTGATTCATCCTTGTCACACACCTAACCTGTCCACCAAGTTTCGGCCGAATCCGTCCATAACTTTTTGGGATAACAATATACAGTATAGCAAAAGATTTCAAAAAGTTGTGGACAAGTTATGAAAAAAGTAGGTGTATGAGTTGGCTTTGGTGACAAAAACAAGCCGATTCGATTTTGGTCCATGTCCAGATGCCTATCCAGCTGATCAGTGGGACACGAAATGGAAACTGTTCAGCTTGGCTGAGGTATGGACTTTACCGAGTGCCGTTGTAGTTTCACCCCTGTTTGTCGCCTACAGGTAACAATTCTAAACCGATCGTCATGAAACTTTACCAAGCTGCAGAGGTAGTCTCAACTGAGAAGCCGATTAATTTTGAGGTCAAAGGTCATCTTGAGGTCAAATTTCTGAAATTGTCATTTTTCCTCCGATTAACTTGAAATTTGAACAAGATTTGCATATTACATCACTGAATTGGAAAACCAACTATTTTAGGTCAAAAGGTCAAAGGTCAACTCAAGGTCAAACTTCTAAAATCAATTTTCAAATGAAAAATCATCAATTTACATTTTATTAACTTGAAAGTTGAACAGGATTTGAAAAGTCCATCTCTGAATTGGGAACGCAACTATTTTTAAGGTCAAAGGTCAAAGGTCAAATCAAGATCAAATTTCATCTGAAAAATCGTCAATTTTCATTTGATTAACCTGAAAATTAAACAGCAATTGCACAGTACATTGCTGAATTTGGAAACCAACTATTTTGAGGTCAAAAGGTCAAAGGTCAACTCAAGGTCAAACTTCTAAAATAATCAATTTCAATCTGAAAAACTAGAACTACGTTGTCGATGACACACCATCGCATACTCCCGCGCGCACTGCTTTGTCCCATTAATGCTAGTTTTTTTTTTCAACAGCCCCCATGACCCCACCCCCTCTGGCCCGGCCCCTTGGGGTCATATCAAAAATCTGACAGTGTTGTGCACTTCCCCATACATATATCTACTATGTCCCAAAGTTTCAAGTTCCTATCTCAAACGGTGTAGGAGGAGCTATTTTGATCCCCTATCCGCTTAGCACCCCTACCCCCCAAGCACCCTCTGATCATCATATGTTTAAAAAAAAATGTTGTTAAATGTATAACTCATGTATATGTTTGATTTAAAAAGCTATAAGACAATTTTTTTTTTATCAACCCCCATGACCCCAACCCCTCTGGCCCGGCCCCAAGGGGTCATATCAAAAATCCGAAAGTGTTGTGCACTTCCCAATACATATATCTATTATGTCCCAAAGTTTGGAGTTCCTATTTCAAACGGTGTAGGAGGAGTTACAGGGTAAGACAGACGGACGGACGGACAGCAGAGACAATCACAATATTCCTGCTTTTCTTCGAAAGTGTGGGAATAATAATCAATTTTCATCCGATTGACCTGAACTTTGATTAATATTGTGAATTTTAATCTTAATGAAATGGACAATTTGATGAATACATGGCAGCCTTTGGAGAGAGGGGTGGATTTTGCAAGTATCATGCTCTGCACAACGTCTTTTTCTTATTACTTATGAAATCTAAAGATTTCGTAAGTAAATTGATGACTTCCGTCATCTGTTTGTGTGTGTGTGTGTGTGTGTGTGTGTGTGTGTGTGTGTGTGTGTGTGTGTGTGTGTGTGTGTGTGTGTGTGTGTGTGTGTGTGTGTGTGTGTGTGTGTGTGTGTGTGTGTGTGTTTGTTTGGAGGCACGATAACTCGAGAACGGAAGAAGCTACCAATGTCAAATTACACCCCGTGATTCAGGAGGCTGATGGCTAGCGCTGATTAGATTTTGGTCAAAGGTCAAGGTCACAGTGAGGTCAAACATAATTCCGTAAATTCATGTGGAGAAATGGAGTATTTTTGCTTCGGTCGACGTTACGAGTTCGTTTTAACTTCAATTTTAATTTTGTCTTCGGTTTTTGTGATCGCTTAGGACGCTTAACACTCGGTTGTCGAAATTCTGGTAAAAATCGGATGTTTTGGAGACGTTTTAAGATTGTATAAAAAATATTTCACTCACCGCGTCACGGCTCATCACGTGGTGCAGCGCGCTCGAGCAGACGTGTCGTTGAGTCACGTAAAGGTTTTGCGTGTGCGCGCTGACGGCGTTTTCGATAAAGATGGTGTTTAAAAGTCATTTTTTATCCCAATAAAGGTTATCCCAATAAAGGCATGCCTGACTCGCTAAGCCGTCGGATTATGTAAAGATTGTTGGTGGATGGCCGAATATTACGGTTTTGTGACTTTGATAAAATAATATTAAATAATAGCGTGGAGAAATGGAGATTTTTGCTTCAGTCCACGTTACGATTTTTTATGGTTTGGTACAGAATCATTGTAGAAACTTCTGCTTTGCGTCGCTGCCTTCTCAAGAGACAGCTTTTATTAGACAAGGTCAGAGGTCAAGTTGACGATTTCGTAAGTACCAGTCTATGACTGCTTGTTTGTTTGTGAGTGTGTGTTTGTTTGTAGGCACGATAACTCGAGAACGGAAGAATCTACCAATGTCAAATTACACCACGTGATTCACGAGGGTGATGGCTATTGTTGATTAGATTTTGGTCAAAATCGGTCAAAGGTCAAGGTCACAGTGAGGTCAAACATTCGATTTTTGATGGTTTGGTACAGAATGATCATAGAAACTTCTGGTTTGCGTCGCTACCTTCTCTAGAGACAGCTTTTATTATACAAGGTCAGAGGTCAAGTTGACGATTTCGTAAGTACCAGTCTATGACTGCTTGTTTATTTGTCTGTTTGTTTGTGTGCAGGATATCTCAAAAAGTTGTGGACGGATCCAGATGAAATTTTGTGGACAGGTTGGGTGTGTGACAAGGACGAACTGATTATATTTTGGTGAAGATCCGGATCCGGATCCGACTCCTGTAATTTTTTAAGTGATTCTTTACCATTGAGAGATAGGGCGAAACTGATATACAGCACGATCTCACAAAGTTGTGAACGGATTTGGCTGAAACTCAGTGGTCATGCCGGGTGTGTGACATGGAAGAATTGATTCAATTTTGGCGAAGATCTGGATCCGGATCTGATAAAAAAAATTTCAGTGATTCATCACCATTGAGAGATAGGGCTAAACCGATGTAAAGCACAATATCTCAAAATGTTATGGATGGATTTGGACGAAACTTGGTGAACAGATTATGTGTGTGGCAAGGACAAATTGATTCGATTTTGGTGAAGATCCGAATCTGGATCTGGATACGAGATTTATTTAATTTTCAAAGTCATTCTTCACCATTGAGAGATTGGGCCAAAAATGATATAGTGCTGTATCGCATGATATTTCAAAAATGTATTGGGCCCGATGTGTTCTCGTGGATCAGGCATTACGTGGCTGAGGTATGCGCTCCACCGAGTGCCCTTCTTGTTAAATCCTTTTTTTTTGACTATATTTTGTGGCATTTGCAAATTGTTTTCATTTTTTTTTTCCAAAAACAGATATTTAATAAACTGCACAGTGAACTTTCATGAATGTGTTTTATGCATTATTCATTTCAATAAATATTCTTTTTGACTGAGATTGTGCATAATTTGGCAAGAAGACCTGGCCACTTACGACCTGTAGTCCAAGCAGGAATTTGTAATTTGTTCATTGTGCCAGCGATAACTAGCCTACTCTTCAAGAAAGCCACTGTGTGGTCTTTGACGTCCACCAACTAGTACTATAGATGTGACACCTAGTTTATCAGACATGACACCCACGGCGGATAGACATTAACACCCAGCTAATGCAATCCGAGGACCAGCGCACATTAACCTTAGTGGCACACATTGTATCACCATGTCTGCAGTTTATAGCGAAACGCCAAGGTAGTAGTTCATTGCTCGTACCCAGGCTAAACAATTCAGAGGTGAGTGAGCATGCCTCTCAGCTATTTTGTCAGATTACATGAACAATATATCCTCACCCGACCATGTATTTATTCACCTTTGTTTTTTCGTGATTCGGTTTTGGGATTTGCTGAGTGACAGGGATGTATTAAGCATTTGCGATTTTAAATTATCTTCCTTTTATGTTTGTACAATCTTATCAAATACCTTTTATTGATAATTGATAATACTATGTAATTCCATCTCGATGAAGCTACTTCAGGCCGGATTTGTAGTATTTCAACTCACCAGAATCACACAATTGCTTATTCCAAACTAACCCGAATGACTCCCGTCCATCCCTACTGGATCATATTGTTTCATGCTATTGTTAATGCATAACATAGGAGTTTGCTTCTCGTTTGAACTACTCATAAATCCAGCCTGGACTAGTTTAGAACTTGCTGGTGGAGGTAAGGTTTAAAAAGCCTATTAAAAACTGCTTATTAAATATTTGTGATAAGTTTTCTGAAATAATGCTTTGTGAAAGAAAAGGAAATACCTGACCAATAACATTAGATGGATGATCCATCCACTGGGACCATACTCTGTGCAGAGCGTTGGTGCTGCCAAAGCAGTCTCCTTGGCTATTGGGTACAATCCTGGACAGGTCGCCACTCCGACACAGGATACCAGCATGCTGGCACTCATTTTGCCGACCTCGGAAGGATGACAGGCAGAGTCAACCCCACCTGGTATTAATTCAACAGCCGAGTGGGATTTGAACTCAGGATACTCGGATCCTAAGCCCACCACCCTAACCATTAAGCCAACACCAGGCATAGATGGATGATGGATGTTGCAAAACATCCTTTTTCTTCAAATGAAAAAAAATCCAATGAAAATGAAGTTTTTAAACATCTCAAACCTCCACACCAGCCTATTTCAACCTACTGCAGGAAGAAGGCTTCTCTTAACTCATGCTGAAGGGTTTTGACACATTTGCCAAGTTGCCAAGTGAGAATGAGCAGCCATGGGGATCAAACCCAAACAGCGAGACGAACCAAAGGTTTTAACCACTCGACCAAGCAACCAGCTGTTAAAGTGAGAATATGTAATGCTTGTTTGTTTTCATTGAGCAATAAAGAGTTAATTTCATTTTTTCAAAAGTTGGAAATACGTGCAAATATATTGTAAATGCATTTCAATTTTCTTTACATATACGTGGAAGGGAGGGGGGAGGGGGATCTATAAATCGTGTTAAAAATAGTATGGATCATGTGATTGCATAGTGTAGATACCCCCCACCCCTTATAATAGCTGTTTGTTAACACCCAAAAGGCAAGTCCTTTTGTAAAACGTGCACTGAGAGTACCTGCCAAGGTGAGGAGGTGGTAGCTGGCCTGATGGAACTCAACCATGTGCCCAGAATGACAATTGTAAGATTGGCTGAGTATGTAAAAAGTTCAACAGACGAGACAATCCAATTTGTACGCAAATATGAAGACGGCAATCCAGGAAAGGTATCCCTAACCCACTTCGCAAAAAAATTACAAAGACAGGTGCAAATGTAAGATGTCACAGATGAAACTGAAACAACGAATACAGCCACAATTATTACAAAAAAGGCAAAATAAAAATACAAAGCGAAATATCAACAGATATACACTGTAGCTATGAGAACAACAAAAGAGCAGGGAGATATTAAAGAAAAAAAGAAGAGTTGGACAGATTAGAAGGCCCATTGGAATGGCTAAGAAGAGGTCATCTCAACTGGAATGGAGAACGAATCATAAATGCCCAAGACCAGAGACACGACACGAATGGCTTTTAGAAAATGGAAGGACGGACTTAGTCAATCGGACAAGTGGAGCGCCAAAATTGTGCCAGTGTGCAGTGATAACTGGAGCAATATAAATGATGAAGAAGGACCTTACAGATATAATAAAAACCATCCCTGGGAATTTTAATGCAAACGAACTGCAATTGAAAGCTTTCTGGGGCTCAGTGACGATCTTCAAAAGAGTCCTTGGAACAAAACTTCGAGAACAACATAGCTTCACACCTTGGTCCATGAATCGTGACCCCCCCCCCCTTTACTAAAACAGAGGGAGATACTTCGAGACTTTGAAGGACTCCGTTCCACCTTCTTAAACCCGTACATGGAGATAACAACACATACATTACAATGCCCTCTTACGTCCCTTCGGGAGTGGAATAGGTGAGGAAAAAATATTATTTCCATACCTTAATGTAGCAACTGGCTTACGTTACACCATTCTAAAAGCTCATAAAAAAGAACTTAGTGCTGTGTCAATAAAATGAATGAACACTCTCCACTAGAATGAGCATAAAAGCCCAGTTTTTTTGTGATAAAAATGAGATCAGAACGAATTGCCATATTAAAACATTTCTGCATGTCATTGCACTAAAATATTTTTCACAAAGGTTGTATTGAGTGCTGTTGTGCACTGTAAGGTGTGTGGTCTCGGGGTTACAGCATTAGGAAGAATGTACTGTACTCCATATTAAGTGTGGAAAGTAGGAATGCTCTTTCGTTTAAAGATGGCTTACGTATTGTTACTCCAATCAAGCAAAGCGAAAAGTGGGGTTAAGCAATTGGTTCACCTTGTCTGTCTGTCCAAAAAAGTCAGTTGATGATTGAGGAACAACTTAATTTCAATTGAATGTTATATTTTGTTTTGTTTTTATCCGTCCTATTGATTTCCCCACAAACCAAATGAAAGTGTTGAGAGTGAAAATCTAATGTGAACTGGAGTTGTGTAGGCACAGAATGTGCACACTTTTTCACTGCCATGGTGTGGGAATTGCTTGGAGCAGAGGTATTTCTGCAGCAGGATATGTGTGGGCTGGTATAAAGGTCCATGTCAAACGATCTCATTGGCTACACCTGAACATTCGCTTCCATTTCCGGTTCTGGTCAAACTTCAAATTCTTTGTTTTTTTTCTTTGGGGCCATATTAGGGCATGCCATGCAAGGGAATGAATAGATATGAAATAAGGAGGGAGGGGGGGGACAGTAACCTCGCAAGAATTGTCAAGTCAATTAAGTACGCGGGGTTAATTATTTTTCTCCATTGAATTTACAAATTGGGATTGCAATTGCTGCTCAGTTATTCTTTCAACAGAGTAGCAGCTGTCCTGGTCCTTCGAGCTAGGTAATTGATAAACTGGTGTCAGGAAAGGGATTTGAACCAACATTCTGTCCCTTTTCCTCCAAATTACTGTGAGTAGTGGAACGTTAACTCGTATTTAAATTGATAGGACCGGTATTTTAACCCATGTGTGAAAAATTGGTATCAGTTTGAGAGATTTTCAATCCAAATGATCATTTTTGTAATTTTAATTAAACCTGTTCCTTTTTTGAGTTGTGAGAGATCACTGCATGCAAGCAGGAATGCCGGTTGAGGCAGTTGGGATGAGCAAGATGGAGGCTGAATTGAATTACATTGTTGTGGGAATGACTCCTCGGGGTTAACGTTGCTTGATTTAGTGGTTAACTCCATCGTAAATGTATTTGAGTAAGCGTGAGGTAATTAATCGTGATATTAGATAGACGTCGCTTATATGTCTCGATAAAAGACGCCCACCCTCTCCTGCCAATATGTCTAAGAACCACCTGCTCTGTGGGCCTTTTATTTTATGTTATACATTTGGGAATCTGTTTAAATGTCAGTTTTTAGTGTCTGGGTAGGCCATCAGCCTGAAGTTTGGACTGGAAAGCACTTGCTGGTCATGTCTGAGGAAAGGGGGAGGAGTGTCTGAATGACAAGTGAGAAATAGGCAAACCTCCATCCATCAAACAGACCTTCAGGCCAATGGTGAGTGAGAGGGGAGTGGTGTGGTATGTCACAGCGTGAGGTGGGGGCTAGAGATCATAAAAGTGCACGCAGTAGGTGGGGGGGGGGGTGGTGAGGATAACACAAGCCTGGGACAGACCTGAGAAGAGGCTGTGCAAATCTGCTCAATCTGCCATGCCCCAGCCAGCCACACGTCCCCTCTCGTCTCTCACACCGGGCTGCACGTAGAGCGGGCAATTCTGTGAAGGGCATGACTGGCTTCCTCAACACCCTGCATCTGTTCCTGCTGTGTCCTGTCAGAAACAGCAGTAACAGATGCAGGGTGTTGAAGAAGAAGAAGCCAGTCACATCCCATCAGATACAGCAAGGGAAGTTCCGTCCTGTCACCTCTAATGGCTATCTCTCGTAGTGTGTCTTGAGTACCCAGATAAGAGAACGGACAATTAAGGATCCCGGTCGTTCGTTGGCGTGTTCTTTCGGGTGGCGTGTTCTTTCCAACCCATTTCTGGATTTAGTTATATCGGCATCCTCTTTTTCCTCCATAACCCCATCTAATTTATTATATCCAATCGTTCTCCTCAATTCCTGACACAGATCGGAGTTGGCTCCACGCACACAAGAGCAGAATCTGGTGGACCTGCCAGGCCGCACGGGGGCCGGGGCCAACCAGAGCGCGCGATTTGGGTGACGACATCGCTTCGGGTCATCGCTCCCGCCCCGCACCACTGGATCTATAAAAGGATGGGTCGTGGGGTGGTGGAAGAAGAGTCATCGTCATTCCTGCTTGGTGTTCCTGGGTCGTTCAAGCATCGTTTCTGCCCATCGTCCTTTCTTCATTCCTGTCGGCTCGTTCTGCCCGGCTTGGGATCGATAACTCCGCCTTCTTTACCTGCCCTTCTGTCGTCATCACCTGCGACTCCGCCTCTACTTCTCCGCCCACACGTCGCTGACTCCACTCACCCACCTGGTCCCATCTACCACTCCGCCCACTCGCTCTCGACTTCGCCTTCTCCACCCAATTCCCTCCTTTCACGCCCGACAGTCGCATCTCGTTCTCTTGACCAAAGCTAGCTGCACGAAGTGCCACAAAGCAAACAGCACACCAGCTGTCAGGGAGGTATCGCCCAGCGGAGCATCCCCCCAAAACGTATTGGTGGTGCGATCAGGCAATTGTGTAAGGTATCCAGAGACCGTTAGCTTCATCTCCTCCTCCTTTTTCTCTTCATTAACTCCTCTTCATTGGTGTGTGTGTGTGTGTGTGTGTGTGTGTGTGTGTCCTGGTGCCTGTCCTCATAAGTTAAGATTGCAGAAGATTATTATTATTTCGGGTTAAGTCTGCTCTGTCTGCTTTTGTAAGTTGCTTGTATTATTGTCGCACCTCATGCTTCTTTCTATCCCTGCATTACACACACCAATAAAAATATTCACTGTACTACATAACTTTCCTCGCCTGCTTGTAAATAAATTATTATTAGAAATGTTCCCAGCTCGTTTTTGTCTGTTGTTCCTTTGATCCAGCATGGTCCGAATCCAAGCTTAGCCGGGACTTTATTCCCAACGATCCGTTCCTTTTAGCCGGAACATCCTTGGCAGTGTCGCTCGGCTGCATCCGATCCAGTAAAGTGATCCGGTTCGGACAAGGCGTACCGAGGGCGTGTTCTCCGGTAATTAAATCACGTGATTAATTAGGTAACATGATTAACCCATAGACGGGAGGGCCCTAGGTCACGCGGTTGAGTTATTGGCATTCACAGTCTGTTAGTGACCCACCGCGTCATGGAATTATCCGTGTGCGACGGCCTACAATTCCGGGGAGTCTGGTGGGAGCTGAGATAGCTCACCCCCTAGTGGCCCTCTCACCCGACCCCCGGCCCGCAACAATATGCATGACCTGTGTTTAACATAGATATTGATTTTTCCACCAGTCAACTAGTACATAATTTTGACATGTCTGAAGAGAATTTGAACAATCAGACAACCATTAATGTCGAGTGCAGCTATAATTTTCTGAATATGTGACCCCATGCAGTCGTGCTTGTGTGAAAATTATGGTGCTTTTGTCCAGCATGTAACAATCATTTAACTAAACCACCTGACTAATATGATTACCGGTGTGAGTGAAAGTGGGGTGGGAACCCTGTGGCCTCCCTCTACTTGTGTTAAGGAATGTTGAGTATTCTCATCATGCTGGACAAATGAGGGTTGGCAAGCTTGAGCAGCCGTGGAAATGAAACCCAGGCTTTTGCCTCTTCCCTCTCTTCACTCCTTGACAAAATCACAAGCTGGTCAAACACTTGGAATACATCTTCATTCCTGACAATTCTCACACTCTCACTATCTCTCTCTCCGAAAGGACCGTCTGGCAAACCCTCTTGAGGAAGTTCAGTCATTCAAACTCCTGGGTCTCACTATCAGCCATGATCTTTCTTAGGTAAACCACATTTCAAAATTTCCCCCCAAAGCCAGTGGCTGACTGGGAATCCTCCATCGTACGCCGATATAACTCTGTCGTACAGTCATTCCTTTTACACACCTGGACTCCTTATCCACCTACAAGGCTTTCATCTGCAGCTTGATAGAGTGCTGCTCCCCCATCTGGGCTGGCAACGCTGTCTCACACCTTGCTCAGCTTGGCATTGAGTAAACCAAAGCCTTCAAGATTATTGGAATCTCTCACGATGAAGCTGAATTTATGGGTCGATCACTATGCCATCACAGACAGGTCGGTGGTTCCCCTGTCTTCTCCCGCCTCATTTCTGGTCTTGCACCCTCTGCTCTTTCTGTGCTTTGTTCTCACCCCTCCCCGGTCTCTGCAGGCCACATACGGTCCACCATCACACCTCTGTTGGTGAAACTACCCAAATCCAGGATCACTGCTCACCTCCACTCATTTGTTCTTCCTTTTTTCCCCACCTGTGAAACCAACTTCCACATTCTCTTCAATCTCATTCTTCCCTGCAAGTCTTCAAGACGGCTGTTCACCACCATCTCAGATAATCCCCAATCCAAAAACATGATTTTTTTATACCCTCATAACCCCCCATCCCAATCCCTCCTCCTTCCAAATTTCCAGTTCCCAAGAAATTAAGCAGATGGAGGGAAAATGACATAACAGGGAAAGAAGTTTCATCTGGGTCATGAGCTGGGGCATGGAGGCTTTAAAGGACCTTGGTCCTGGGTCAACTGTGACAACAATGTTAATTAGTGGTGAGTAGTTGCCTGGTGCTCTCTCTGTATGTGATAGTAAATATAAAATTTGAAGTTCATTTGGCCAAAATTCATTGCATAGTAGAGATCAACGTTTTGTCAGAGGTGGAGAAATGTGTTCATTTGTTGTCCTCGAAGACACCTGGCATTGGGAATTTTTTTTAGCGTTTCACCTGGTTCTTGGCGGGGTTATGCCGAGATGGTGCTGTGCTCTGTTAACGTTTTGGGAAAGATGCATTGTCTGCAATTTTTCTTCCGCACGTGGATCTGGTTATAACAATGGAAATACAGGACATATCTCGTTAAAATTTATACAAACTTTACCCATCAAAAACGATGGTGTCTTGTGGTTCTACATGCACTGCCAAAAGGGTTGCAGATGACTGATGATGGGGAGTAATTCCATCATGCACCAATGCCATCTGTTAGGTATTAGTAACACTCAACATGGCTGATCTGCATACACAAGATGCCCACAATGTCTTGTCACCCCTTGTAAAAAGTGTGACATTGCCTTTTATCAAATTAGCTGACAACACTGAAGGGTTCTACATGTTTATTCCACATACATTTGCAGTACTCTTTTTACTTTAGTACACATTTTACAGCATATGACACAAGCCTTAAGTGTCCATTGGATCCGTTTGTGCTCCATCATTGTTATTACAGAGACGTTCGTGAACCCAGACACTGACAATCCATTGTTTAGTGGTGCAATTGCTTGTATCCCCCCATGGTTACGTTCACTCGATCTGACAAAAAGGGCAAAAGGAAACTCTGTACACAAAAGCAAGGAAATGAATCACAATTTTTACAACCGGTGACGAGACACTTAACAGGGTTTTTATGATTTTTTTTTTTTTTTGAGGAAATATATTTTTACATTTTTTTATTTGTAGGTCAAAGTCAAGGTCACAGCATCTTGTCAAAGTTTGGCAAATTTAACTTTAAAGGCCTCAACCGAAAAACTGTGAAATTATTGTGGACAAACCTTGGAATATACAATACAAGCCGAGTCACCCAATCAATATCAAGTTATTTAGAATTTACTAAATCATCAAGAAGGTGCCATACTAAACCATCGTGACGAAGGTGGGAGCTGTGAGACAGAGGACTCCGCACGTTGTGCTCGGTCTCATGCTGATCAACATACATTTGGGACGCGTCCTGGCCGTACAACCTGGAGAGCTTTATCGACTCCTTCCTGCTGAGGACGAGCGGGGCCGAGATTTGGTGGGATTGAAGACTGCGCTGAACATAACAGCTTCGATGAGGTCAAGGACTGTGTTTGTGGCATCCAGTATCACGCCGATTGACATGCGTTTGGGACGTTGCTTGGCCGTGCAGCTCAGTGCGCTTTGTCGACTCCCTCTCGCTGAGGACGACTCCCTTTTGCCGACTGACTACTGAAATGTACTTTTTCGACTCCCTCCCGCCAAGGATGGATGGGACCGAGCTTCAGTGGGACTGCCTGTGGAGATGAGGACCGGTGGCAGCAGCGTGCCATGTCTGGACGAGAGTGAGTGTCCCCAGATGGGATCAAGCGAACCCCCAGAGGTCACAAAGGAGGTCGCGTGGATCGATATCGTTGTCATTACGAGAGTGAGGGGTGGGAAGGAAGGGTGAAGGAGCATGAATGAGGATATGGCTTGGTCCATGAGTCGTGGTTCCTTGCTTGGTGGGAAGGGGTGCTTCAAGACCAGGGAAGGCTCCGTTCAGTCTTCGAGACTCGCAAATGAAGAGGACGACCGGTGGTGGTGGCATACACACACACGAATCGTGGTTATACATACAGGATTTTCACACGTACACACACATATTGCTGCGGTTCTGCGAAACCAGCACTGCCATAAGCTAATGGCACACACCATATCGCGGTTCCTGAGACAGTTATTTCATTCGGATTCATTTAGATAGCCCTTCCCTGATGTGTTGTGGGTTTATGGGATAATATTGTTGCGAGGGCTTTCGGTGTTGTTTTTCTTTCCATTCTTTTCCCATCTTTCTTTCTTTATATTATCTTGCTTTGCTGCACATGCGAACATCGCCTTCCTTCACGCATGTGTGCACACCACAAACCACAG
>NC_140971.1:39408007-39480507 GCF_056783735.1 Eptatretus burgeri | reverse complement strand
TATATATATATATATATATATATATATATATATATATATATATATATATATATATATATATATATACATACAGGTAAGGGACAAAAAATGGAGACACCAATGTGAAGTCACTTTATGGGTCGTTGGGCCACCATGTGCGGTCAGCATGACTTGTATCTGCCGTGGCATTGAGTCTACCAGTGTCCTGAATTCTGCAAAAGGGATGGAGCACCATTTTCCCATGAGAAAGTCAAAGAACTCACACTTGTTTGATGGAGGTGGAAAATTCTGTCTCAGGTGTCGTTACAGAATATCCCATAAATGCTCGATTGGGCTCAGATCATGGTGACTGACAAGGCCATGACATATGGATAACATCAGTGTCGTACTCATCAAAACATTGAGCAACCACACATGCTCTATGGATTGTGGCATTGCCATCCTGGAAGACACCCCTCCCTGCAGGAGAGAAATGCTGCAACATGGGGTGAAGATGATCACTCTGTACGATTAAGTAGTGATTGGCATTGACCTTGCCTTCTAAGGGAATGACTGCACTCAAACCATGGCAGGAAAATGTACCCCACAACATTACAGAACCACCATAACCCTTCAATGTTGGAAACAAGCACTCAGGGTTGTTGAGTTCTTTACGGACATCTGGTAGATTGTACATGTTGCTGCGTTTGAGCCTGGGGAGTAACTGCTGAAATCTATCTGTCTGGGTTCTTCCCGACATCTTTGTTCTTTATTCCTTTGACATTACTAATTTCATTTATATATTTTAATAATTCTCTTTATTCATTCTAATTCTTGCATTTTCTTTTCTTTCATCTCTAAATTACTCTCTCTCTCTCTCTAGAAAATTTTCTGTACGGCTCACTTGGCTGCACCGACATGGGTTTGAAGGTTTACTTCTTTGGGTTCCTTCTTGCTCTTCCGTTTCAATGGATTGGTGCCACATGTGCACTCGTCCGTTTGTTGAGAACATGGTGAAGGATGATTCATCTGATCATATCACATTTCTCCACTGCTCGGTAGTCCATTGCCTGTGCTTTTTGCACCACTGGACTCACAAACGTGCATTTCCAGGTGTGATGAGGGGTTTGTACACTGCAACCCAACTATGATATCCCGCTCGGTGGAATTTTCGGCGGACCGTTTTTCATGAAACTGGCTGCTCAACTCCCAGGTTGAAGTTTAAAGTCAATTGATCTGCAGTTGCCGCCTGCTTTGTCTTGCACTTCAAATTAATGCACGGATATCATGATCCTGGAGTATGCATTTCCACCCACTGTTGCCCTTTGCTGTGGTGTCTCTCCCTTAGAGTTCCATGCCAACATCACCTTAGACACCGTTGCTTGTGAAACATCAGCAAGTTGAGCTGTCTTTGTCACTGACACTTCTGCCAAATGCGCCACAACAATCACCCCTCTTTCAAAGTCACTGAGGTCTCATCTTGGAGCTATGCTCGCAATAATTTTCAGCAACCAGGTCTGTGTAGCATTTCCATACATGACCCTCAGCTTGCTGGGATGTTATTTGCTTAATTGATACATAGGCCACACTTGTATGGAAGCCGTTGCTTTCAATATATTTGGTGTCCCTCATTTAACTAGGTGTTTCCATATTTATTGTCCACTACAGATACATACTGTAAATGTAGAAACAGTGCCTTCAGAAAGTATTCACACCCCTTGACTTTTTCACATTTTGTTGTGTTACAACCTGAATTTAAAATGGATTAAATTTTAATTTTTTTCCACTGATCCACACAAAATACTCCATAATGAAAAAGTTTCAACTTTTAATACATTTTTACAAATTAACTAAAAATGAAAAGCTAAAAGTCTTGCATCAATAAGTATTCAACCCTTTTGCAATGACACTCCAAATTGAGCTCAGGTGCATCCAATTTCCTTTGATCATCCTTCATATGTCTCTACAACTTGATTGGAGTCCACCTGTTTCCAATTCAATTGATTGCACATTATTGAGAAAGAAACATACCTTTCTATATGAGGTCCCACAGTTGATAATGCATGTCAGAGCAGAAACTCCACTATGAAGTCCAAGGAATTGGCTGTAGAACTCCGAAATAAAATTATGAGGAGGCTCCTTCTAAAATCTTCCCCCTGGGGAAGAATATAAAACAATTTCTAGAATGTTGAAAGTTCCTAAGAGCACAGTGAGCTCCATCATTAGGAAATGGAAAGAATATAGAACTACCCAGACTCTTCCGAGAGCTGGCCGTCCAACCAAACTGAGTAACTGAGCAAGAAGCACCTTGGTCAGGGAGGTGACCAAGAACCCAATGACCTCTCTGATAGAACTACAGAGTTCCTTGGCTGAGATGTGAGAACCTGCCAGAAAGACAACAAATCTAGGCTTCATGGGAGAGTGCCAAGATGGATGCCACTCCTGTGAAAAAGGCACATGACAACATGCCTGGAGTTTGCAAAAAGGCACATGAAAGACTGAGAGCACGAGGCAAAATATTATGTGGTCTGATGAAATGAAAATTGAACTCTGGCTTGAATGCAAGCATGCAAAGTGCTACGTCTGGTGGAAACTGTGCACAGTTCATGACCCACCTAACACCATCCCGACTGTGAAACATGGTGGTGGCAACATCATGCTGTGGGGATTCTTTTCAGTGGCAGGGACTGGGAGACTTGGAAGGCTAGAGGGAACAATGAATGGAGCCAAATAGAGGTAAATCGTTGAGGAGCATCTGCTTTAGAATGCAAAAGTCTTCAGACTGCAGTGAAGATTTACGATCCAACAGGACAATGTCCCCCACACAACACTGGAATGGCTTCAGAACAAGAACGTGAAAGTCCTTAAGTGGCCTAGACAAAGCCCAGACTTGAATCCCATTGAGAATCTGTGGAAAGACTTGAAGAATGCTGTTCGCCGACGCTCCCCATTCAACTTCACAGACCTTGAGCAAATCTGCAAGGAAGAATGGGAGAAAATCCTCAAATTCAGATATGCAAAGTTGATCCAGAACATACCCAAGAAGACTTGAAGCTGTAATTGCTGCCAAAGGCACTTCTACAAAGTATTGATTCAGGGGGTTGAATATTTATTGACAGAAGACATTTCAGCTTTTCATTTTTCATTAATTTCTAAAAACACATTTTCACTTTGTCATTATGGAGAGACAACGCCAGGTCCATCCTCATGCCCCTTCCCCTCCCTCCCCCCACCCCTGCTTCCTCCCTCCTTCCCTCTGGACTCCCACCCCCTTCCGCTGCCTCCCCTGATTAGTGGAGGTTGGCTTTGGGGCCTCTCATTCTCTGCGGATGTGTACAGTGCAAAAACACAAGTTATCTCCGCAGCTGACTTGTAATACCCTCTGTGCCACCACCACTGGGTCACGCTCACGATACACATTTACATGGAGAATTTTTGTCGACCTTCCCTCCCGAATCCCCACGACTAAAGATGAAACCAAGTAGCCCATGTTCACCATGAGGTCCAACTTAGTCCATGTGCCAAATTTGGTGGTAATTGGCCCAGTAGTTTCAGTGTGATTGATGTTTTACACACACACACACCTCACATATATATATATATATATATATATATATATATATATATATATATATATATATATATATATATATATATATATATATATGTTGTTGTTGTTCGTCTTTCGGCTGCTCCCGTTAGGGGTCGCCACAGTGGATCATCTGTTATGATCCGCATATTGATTTGGCACAGGTTTTACGCCAGATGCCCTTCCTGACGCAACCCTGGTCGTCTCTTACGACACAGGGATAAGGATTGGGTTTCGCCATGATTCCGGGCTGCCCTACACCCTCTCATAGCGTGGCCCAGCGCAGAGCTCCCGTCCTCAAGCGATCCTCCAACCCAAGCCTCCGAGTAGCCGGATTACAAGCGCACGCCACTATGCCCGGTATAATTGAACATTCGACATATATCTAATCGATATTTTATTCCTCCACAGTCGGAGGCATCATGTTTTTGGGTTGTCTGTCCATTAATGTTTTTTTGTTACCAAGATAACTTGTGAACCAATGGAGGGATTTCAATCAAACTTGACACAAAGATGGACTGCAATGCAAAAATGAACTCATTCAATTTTGGGTGCAAAATATCATAGGTTAAAGGGCATGTAATATTTAATTGAAAATCCTTTTGTTCCAGCAAGAACTTGTGAACCACTCGAGGGATTAAACCCAAGCTCGGTGCAAGTAGGCCAATAGACTCCAATACAAAAGATGAACTGATTCAACTTTGGGTTAAACAAGTCATAGGTCATGCACCCTTTGGATGTCATTTTCCAGAAAACTCGAGGGAGAAACATCTGATTTCTCTTTATCTCTATCTCTATCTCTATCTCTATCTCTATCTCTATCTCTATCTCTATCTCTATCTCTATCTCTATCTCTATCTCTCTCTCTCTCTCTCTCTCTCTCTCTCTCTCTCTCTCTCTCTCTCTCTCTCTCTCTCTCTCTCTCTCTCTCTCTCTCTCTCTCTCTCTCTCACATGGCCGCTCCTTGCTTCATGTCGTGAGTACCCCTCCTCTGCTGTGCTGTTTCCACTTTCCCCATTTTTCGTTTCCCACGTGTTCGTTTTCTACTTGTGGACTTTTCCTGTGGTTTTTTTTTACAGAGACACAGAGAGACAGAGAGACAGAGAGACAGAGAGACAGAGAGACAGAGAGACAGAGAGACAGAGAGACAGAGAGACAGAGAGACAGAGAGACAGAGAGACAGAGAGACAGAGAGACAGAGAGACAGAGAGACAGAGAGACAGAGAGACAGAGAGACAGAGAGACAGAGAGACAGAGAGACAGAGAGACAGAGAGACAGAGAGACAGAGAGACAGAGAGACAGAGAGAGAGAGAGAGAGAGAGAGAGAGAGAGAGAGAGAGAGAGAGAGAGAGAGAGAGAGAGAGAGAGAGAGAGAGAGAGAGAGAGAGAGAGAGAGAGAGAGAGAGAGAGAGAGAGAGAGAGAGAGAGAGAGAGAGAGACAGAGACAGAGAGACAGAGAGACAGAGACAGAGACAGAGACAGAGACAGAGACAGAGACAGAGACAGAGACAGAGACAGAGACAGAGACAGAGACAGAGACAGAGACAGAGACAGAGACAGAGACAGAGACAGAGACAGAGACAGAGACAGAGACAGAGACAGAGACAGAGACAGAGACAGAGACAGAGACAGAGACAGAGACAGAGACAGAGACAGAGACAGAGACAGAGACAGAGACAGAGACAGAGACAGAGACAGAGACAGAGACAGAGACAGAGACAGAGACAGAGACAGAGACAGAGACAGAGAGAGAGAGAGAGAGAGAGAGAGAGAGAGAGAGAGACAGAGACAGAGACAGAGACAGAGACAGAGACAGAGACAGAGACAGAGACAGAGACAGAGACAGAGAGAGAGAGAGCCCACGGTGTCGCGTCGAGAAAATCGTAGGCCGAAGGCCTGTCATGGCCGCCGGGGAGGTTTTTCTCGTTCACTGTGACCTTGTTCATTGTTAATTCTCAACTTTAATCGTTGATTTCTTGGTGTTTGTGAAAACGCCTTATTTCTCCCGATAAAGTTTACTAACTTGTTTTCTTGAGTTAGAATGGCGGGTGAACGTTTCCGTGTCGAGATGTTCGAGTCACTAACTCGGAAAAACGCTGTTTTTTGCTTCCCTCCCAGTGAGGTGGAACTTCACGACGTGCTTTCCGCCATCGGTAACATCGTCGGTTTACATAATGTTCGTGCTGCTTCTCGCATGAATAAGAAGTTTGTGGTGTTTGTGTCCGAGGAACACATGGTCGCCACGGTGGTTGAGCATGGACTGTTCATCGAACCGAACACTTACCTCTCTGTGTTCGCTTTACAGGCCCCATCAGTTAAAGTTAACATTAATAATATTCCACCATTTATGAGGAACCAGGACTTGTGTAACCAGTTAAACAAGTTCGGTAAGGTTGTGTCGAGTATCTCAATGGTGCCGATGCGTCATGTTAGCGATAAATGTAAACACGTCATGTCCTTCAAAAGAGTGGTTTGTATGATACTACCTGAAAAGGAAAAACACTGAATGTTGGACTCAGTGTAAAAATCGACGGGTTTGAATACAAAATGTTTGCCTCCTCAGAGGTTATGACGTGTTTTTTGGTGTGGAGCTCACGGACATGTGAAGAGTGTTTGTCCCAATGCGGTTACACCGCAAAAACGTGAAGGTGCCGTGAGGAACGATTCTTCCTCACCACAAACTAATGCGGAGAAGGTGAATCGGGAGCCTTGCCCCGCCCCCCCCTCACCGGCTGAGGTGTTCGACGAATTGAACTCGTCCACCCCGACCGGCGTTGGAGAGAGGGTGTGTAATCCTGACGTAATGAATCCACCCCCACCAAACGAGGAGGTGAAAGTGGTTGCTTCCTCTCCTTTACCATCCACTGTACAGGACAGTGTGGACGATATGGAGGTATCTATTACGGATACCAGGAACAAAGGCCAAAAACGGTCAAATGTTGATTCCTTTGACGCTGAGGAGCAGAATAAGGTCCAGATCGTGTCAGGCTCGGTGGATCTCCAAGCCACGTCTCACATTGGAAACCCCTTGGTGGTACCGGAGTCGTGTGTGTGGATGTGGAAACTTCGCTTGCTCCACTGGCCGACTCCGAGCGGGACACAGAGAACGGTGAGGTATCTCAGGATGTTTTAAGTGTTTGTCCTGTTAGCCAAACTTGTTTAGACGAGTCAACAGCTATGTCTGACAGTGATGGAGAAATAGATAAAGGGGAAAATCCCTGTGAGTTAAATGTCAACCCCTCCCTCACAGATGATGATGTAAGGGTTGTGGAGGGGAAGGACGTGGACAAGGCGAATTCGGAGGGTCCATAAACAGAGCAGAACTTTCTGTTGAGCCAAAAGTAAATGTTCCACACGTAATAGGAGAGGCCATCGATGAAGCACTTGATTCAGATGAAACCTCTTCTACCCCACATTTTAGTGCTTTAAGCTCTCAAGAGGATGAGGGTGGAAACGACACAACCTTAGTGTCTCAAGAAAATGTGATTAAATTCCTGGATGAAACATTCAGGAAAAGATATGTTAAAAATCAAATATTACTTCCCGAATTTACACGATTTCATTAAAACTGCAAGGAGTATGATTTGTGATCCTTATCAGGTTAACATGTCAGATCCTCAATTCCAAAGGTTAAGGAAATGTGTTACTCTGGCTGGTAAAGAGCTTCAAGAATAACTAACAGAATGGAGATAAAAGTAGCATCCCTGAACATCAATGGAGGCCACAGTTGTGTGCGTCTCCTCCAGGTATTTCAGCTCTTCCAAAATGAAAAAAGTTGATGTGCTTATGCTACAGGAGACGCATGCAAATGAGTCTTCTGAGGATAAGTGGTGTAAAATCCTTAAAGGTTGTCTCTTTTTTTTTTCTCGAGTGCGCTTGTTGAGGCCAAGGCTGGTGTGGCAATAGTGTTGCATCCTCGACTCCAGCCTTCGGAGATAACTTGTAAGGAAATTTGCAAAGGTTACTTGCTGTCTGTGCAATTTGTCAGTAGTAACCTAAAGATTTGCATGACAAATGTTTACTGTCCTCGTGCTAACTCTGAAAGAGGTGCCTTTCTGTACAAGTTGGCAGAGTTTGTAAGCACCATTGACTTCACCATGTTGTTGTGTCTGGGGGGTGACTACAACTGCACCCTCGACCCACAACTTGATCGGAACACTTGTGAGCCTCATCCACCCAGTGCAAGGCCTTTGGCACAGCTAGTCAAAAAGTTTAAACTGGTGAATGTGTGGCGGGTACAAAACCGTAATATCCGTCAGTATACATGGGTTTGTGCATCAAGAAATGTTTTGACGATGACTCACCTAGACAGGTTTTATGTTAATCATGAAATGGTAAACATTGTTAAGAACTCTTATAGAAGGTCGTCTGGTTTTTCCGATCATCACATGATTGTTATGGTGTGTGGCTTTCTTCATCATGTCTGTGGCAGTGCATATTGGACTTTTAATTTGAAACTTTTACAAAGTGCACATTTTATAGAAGCTTTTAAAATGGTTTGGGAAAAATGCGAGTCACAAAAGGGTTCGTATTTGAACAAAAGACAATGGTGGGATTGCACAAAGTCCCAAATCAAATGTTTTGCCAACAATACTGCTCTTACAGCACATACAATGCTTTTGGTGTGATATCCGCTTTAAAAAAACGATATACTTATCTGTGAGCAGAAAGCTGGATTGTCCAGCAGTTCTCGGAGAAAAGGACCCTTCTGGCTGAAATGGTGAAAAAGCGGGCGGCCGGTGCATTCGTCCGACTGCGGAACGAAAAAATCCAACTTGACACACCAAACAAAGGGTTCTTCAATTTGGGTAAAATGGTCAAGACCTCAACAAATCCATGCTTTGCGCTCTTCTGGTGGTGATTTGTTGACCTCCCAGAGTGATATCAAGCATGAACGACAAGACTATTTTTCTAAACTCTTCGCAAAACGAGCTGTGAATAAGGAGAACAGGAAGCCGATGCTTGAACAGCTCCCTTCTCTGTCTGAAGACCAACAGCAATTGCTTGAGCCTGACATTTCTCTTGGAGAACTTACTGCTGCGCTCAAGGATAGCAAGGATGGGAAAGCCCCTGGACTAGACGGCCTTCCGGCTGAATTTTATAAGGCTTTCTGGGACATTCTAGGCCCTACTCTTCTTGAAGTCTTTCAGGAGAGTGTTGAACAAGGTGAATTGCCATTGAGCTGCCGGAGGGCAGTTTTGTGTCTCCTTCCGAAGAAAGGAAACCTGCATGAGACCGCAAATTGGCGGCCTGTGTCACTCCTCAACACGGACTATAAAATATTGTCAAAAGCACATGCAACCCGTCTAAAGGAAGTCATCTCATTCTTGATTGGCACTGATCAATCATACTGTGTTCCAGAACGTTCCATATACGATAATATTTTTTGGGTGAGAGACTTGATCAGTCTCGGTCGAACTACATCTTCTGGTTTTGGTTTATTACTTTTAGATCAAGAAAAAGCTTTTGACAGTGTTAACCATTCTTTTTTGTTTGATGTATTAAGGAGAACAGGGTTTGGGGAAAAATGTATTGCTTATGTTAAGTTATTATACAAAAATGCATCTTGTCTGTTGAAGGTTAATAATAGTCTTTTTTACCCTTTCCCCTTTCAGCGAGGCATCCGTCAGGGCTGTGCGCTATCAGGCATGCTCTACAATCTATCCGTTGAACCTTTATTAGTTTTACTTCGGAACTGGGTGTTAGGAGTCTCTCTTTCCCAAAACTCCAAAGTCGTTGTTTCAGCTTATGCTCATGATATTTGTGTTGCTATTGCAAATCAAAAAGATGTTTCTGAGGTCTCTCGTTGCCTTCCCCAGTTTGAGCTTGCTTCTACTGCAAAGGTAAATTGGAAAAAAAGTGTAGCTTTTTGGGTGGGCCCCAGATCGCCTTCCTCGTCCCTGCCTGTTTTACCAGGAGGAATACAGTGGAGTAGTGAGGGGTTTAAATATTTAGGCTTATTTCTAGGAATTGAAGCGTATGAACAAAAAAATTGGGAGAACTTCCTGGAAAAAATTAAATTGAAACTGGCAAGGTGGAGAAGATTGTACCAACTTCTCTCGCTTAAGACACGGGTGTCAATCATAAACAACCTGGTGGCTCCATTTATTTGACATAGAGTTATCCCACTTAAACCTCTGAGATACTTGGTCACAGGCATTCAGAGCGTTCTGACTGATTTTTTCTGGGGTGGCCACCATTGGCTGGGCCCAGACGTGGTCTGCAGACCCCGAAATGCGGGTGGTCAAAATCTGATGCATATCCCAAGTCGGATGATGGCATTCCGGATTTCCACGCTGAAGCTCCTACTGTACAGTGAGTGTGTTCCTTGGCGACCTCTCACAAACGCCTGTTTGCAGAAAGTGGAAGGTCTGAAATATGACCGTGAACTTTTCCTCGTTGACCTGCAACACGTTGACATGTCTCAGCTCCCCAGTTTTCATCAGAGCCTTTTGAATGCTTGGTAAGTCCTCGGAGTGCAACGTTAAGAGGTATCATACGATGCCCAAAAGTTTGTACATGAGCCATTAGTTCGGAATCCTTTATTCTCTAGAATTTCAACCTCCAGGTCGTTTATGCATTGTTTCACCAGTGTTGGAATAAACAGTGCGAGACCTGTTGCATCCATCCTTGAATGCCTGGCTCCCTGTAAGCTCACTTTCATCAAAAACTGGTGTTCGTTCTTCTTGTATTGTGGGAAATGTCTAGAAAGCAGTAATTCAAACCTTTCATAGACTAAACATCGGGTGGACTGGGGTGGATGAAGTGGTAGACTCACGTCTCTATTTCCCTGAACTTCAAATTGCCTCAAAAAAACAAGAGGGTGTGTTCTCCTCAAACTTAGAGGGAATTGGTGTGTTTCACGTCGTGGGGAAAACGGCTATCTACAACATATGTCTGGAAGCATGTATACCTGGTTTTACAAAACTGTTGAAAAATCGGTGGAATGAGATCGGTGGAAAAATCGGTGGAAAAAAACCTGCTGGAGCTTTTTTAACTCCAGTGTGGAACAAAATGTATAGTTCTCCAACTCTTGGGCGAACTGGAGACCTGAATTGGAGACGAGCACATCAAGCCCTGGTCACACAGACATTACTCTATAAGTTTAATTCTTCTGTTCTAATTTATTGTCCTTTTTATGATTTGATTGAAAATGTTGCCCACGTTTTCATTGAATGTAAGAGGTTGGTGCCCCTCTTTCTCTTCCTTCAACAGCTTTTCCATAAATTTAATTTTGTTTTTTCCTTTCCAGTCTTTATTTATGGAATCGGGGGGGGGGGGGGGAATTATAAAAGTAAACCAGTCCTCTCGTTTTTGTCTTTTCCGTTGGGCATTGCTAAACTGGCAATTTATAAAACCAGGAAAGCAAAATTGAAGGGGAAAAATGTAAATGTGCTTTTGCGCTTTAAAGGTATGGTTTCGGCACGAGTAAAAATGGAGCAGTTTTGTCTTTCGAGCCTCGATATTGTGGGTGATCAAGTACAATGATGAGGTTTTGAGTTTCTTTTCGTGAGAAATCTGTTTGTAAAAGTGTAAAGTTACTTATTTACTTTTTGCATATATGTATTATTCTGTGGTATTTTTGACATGAACAGACACCCTTGTTTGTCTTGCTTTTGTTGAATTTATTTTTGCTGTAAAATTGTTTGGAATTGTTTTTATGGAGTGTGCTTTTTCTGGTGTGTTTTGATACTTTTAAAATAAAAGCATACAAAAGTCCTCTCTCTCTCTCTCTCTCTCTCTCTCTCTCTCTCTCTCTCTCTCTCTCTCTCTCTCTCTCTCTCTCTCTCTGTATGGCACGTACAGCTAAACTCCGGTGTAGAGTGGAAGACTGTGGAGGAAATCTCAACTACAAAGGGGATTCGATCCAAGAGGACAGTTGGGTTAATAATGAGTAAAGTTGTTGAAAAAAAAAAAACCCATCAATTATGACTACTTTGGACTCAGAATGTTCATGTTCATCCTGATCAACCCTATTTCCCTAAAATGATTTTTGACTGTTCTCCCAGAGATCTACCCCCTGTTAGCACAGGGACAAATTAACTACATGCTGCCACTAGCAAGAGCCTGTATAAGTTATGTTTGAAGATACAGTAATTCTCGGTGTTTCACCACTAAACAAAGTGACACGTTGGAAGAGGCTACTTCCTACCGGTCCCCCCCCCCCACTGAAATTGTATGGGAATCAGTGTTTTGTAAACTAATCACCAAAAGAAGGGGAGATCTCTAGTGGATCATCCCACTGGATCATCCCATGTAAAATACATGTCAGGAACTTTGCCCCCATATCTGCACGCTGCCCCTTTTGCTCTGTAAATGAGGATGTCCAATAGTGCACTTTCTTATTGGCTGTGAAAGATTTTTTCCAGTATTTAATTGGTTAAATTTTGTCTCTCAAAATTCATTTCACATTTACTTTTCGATCGTTTCTTTTTAGGTTCAAAAAAGAATGTCACCATGACAAAAAGTATGAACTGCTGTGTTATTTGTAGGTACAGCATAAATTGCTATATACTTATCGAGAAAGGAGAAGAGAAATGGTAAACCCCTTCAACAATGTAACGTCATGTCATTCTTCAGTGTGCTGGTTTCTGCAAGGTTAAAACTTGAATTTAAGTTTTCCAAAACCATGGCTGTTCTCGTGAGTTTTGTGGAAAAATGGTACTCGGAAGGAATTTGTGAAGAACATCAAAATTAATTCGTATTATTTTTCTGATATCACTCCTAAAATGATGAAATCTTTCTAAAATTTGTCGTGTTGCTTAATTTTTATGCCTCTGGTGACAAAGCACCAGTGTCATTATGCTTTCTGGTTGTCCATCTCTCCGTATGTACGTACAGTCGTATATCCATGCAAATTTTCTGTTTTCTCTTTCAGTTGTTGTTTGTCACGTTTTGACTGTTTATTTTGTTACCTACATGTTTACTGTGTGTTCCTAGTTCAGTTTTATGTCAAAATTTGTGCTATTTGGTGAGTTTTCGTCGATCTTGTGAGTGCTGTGAGATGTGATGGTACCATCTCTGACATATTTCCAGTTGTTACTGGAGTTTGACAGGGTTGTGTACAGGCCCTCACACTTTTCAGTGCTTGTATGGACTGGATTCTGGGGAGGATGTCGGAGATATCAAGCTGTGGTGCATCGTTTGGGAATGTCAAGATCTCTGACCTTGATTTCGCAGATGATGTAGTCATCTTTCCAGAGACTCTAGATATCCTTTTGGGGGCCCTCAAGGTGCTGAATGAGGAGTCGGAGCCGCTGGGATTTTCTGGGTCATAACTAAGATCCAGGCTTTCAATGACATCTTGGATGCTGTTATCTAATCTGTACCTGTTTGTGACAAGGATGTTGAGGTCATGGAGAGATTCACTTACCTTGGCAGTGATATTTATGTCTCTGCTGGCTGTGAGCCAGAGGTCAAACGACGTCTGGGTCGGCCCTGGGGAGTCATGGATTCACTGGATCATGGGGTGTGGCGCTGCCGGTACCTGTGCAGGCGGATGAAAGTCCAAGTCTTCAGGTCCTTGGTGCTTCCAGTCTTGCTCAACGGATGTGAGATTTGTACTCTGACCAGGGATCTGAGATAGCGACTTAATTCCTTTGGTACCAGGTCCCTTCGGAGAATCCTTGGCTATCTCTGGTCAGACTTTGTGTCCAACGAGCGGTTGCTGTGAGAAACTCGGATGAGATTTGTTACCTGCATAGTCCGTGAGCATCAGTTACGGCTGTATGGACATGTGGCTCGTTTTCCTGACGCTGATCCTGCTCACCAGATTCTCTCGGCAAGGGAGCCTTCCTTCTCTATCATACCTCTCTCCTCTCTCTCAATTGCACATTTTCAGTGGATGAGACACCTCCCAAGGCATCCACCGCACGGCACCGCAGGTCCCAACAAAGGCGGAAACATTCGATGTGAGATTGAAATTGATTTGACATTGAAAGCACGGTTACTTTTTCCCAAAACGAACAACCTGCGAGAGTGCTCGCCAAGTGGAGTAAGCACTCAAGCAAGCACTCCAATGAAACAGTTGATAATAAATGGCACCCTTGCCACACAATTGGCAATAACCAAACCATCACATGCAACATACACCTCCCAGAGATGCTTGAAATGTCAAATATGTCTGACTTGGACACATGACTACTTTTCTAGGAGTCGGAACTGCTTGCAAGTTCGATTCTGGAGCTTAGTTTAAGAGATACTCGTGGCGATCACACGTGCGGAAATGAAATAAAGCAACGATCGCTGACGTCTCCGGGTGTTTATAAGCACTGCAATGTACCCAGCAATTTGTAGCTATGATGAACAGGCATTCGATCATATGAGTGAGGAAAGTGAAAAAAAAACTATCATTAAAAAATCGTTGTGGCCTGTTCCAAGTCGAGGCAAGGTTGAGCAGGCCAAAAAACATGGTGGCTTCAGACCCAAGTGAAGTTACCCAGGAAACGCTTTCAGACCTCAAAGAGCGAGGTGGCCAAGGATCGCCTGATGAAGGATATATTTAAATAAGGCCCTTAATTATCTTCAAAAGGGGTGTTTTAATTAACCCAAACACCCAATTTTCACTCTTGCACTTCCTTGGAGTTTTCTTAGTGTGCATGCAAAGTTTCAGGCTGTAAGGTTTTATGGTTTTGGAGTTATGGAGGACACACACACACACACACACACACACACACACACACACACACACACACACACACACACACACACACACACACACACACACACACACACACACACACACACACACACATTGCCTTTTATTAGAATAGATTATCAATCTTGGTTCAGAGATTTAAATGAAACTTGGTACAAGTATTATAATGATGTAATAATGTGGGCGGAGGCATTCTGACGATGTTGTGATGTCGAAGGTTGTCGTTCTAGTTCTGTTTGTTTTTCGTGCTGTTCAAATGAACTGTTTGATTTTCTACTCTTGTATTCTTTCTCACTTCCATCCTTTCTCCTCTTTTATTTTTTTGGCATTGTTGATTTGGAAATTGTACACACATACATTTTTTTACTTTTGTAATAGAAGGACCCAAAAGTCATCTATGTCTCTCTGTCTCTCTGTCTCTCTCCCCTCTTTCCCTCTCTACCTCTCCTCCTCATCTGTCTCTTTCCCCAATTTGCTGCATACCTGTGTTGTCACTGTCTATACATTTACCTTCTATTCTCTGTCACATCCTTCATCGAAGAACCTCGACTGTCTGCAAAAAAACCTCTCAAATAAATAATACACATGTTGCTCCAACATTACAGGTCTCATGCAAGTCGGATGACGTGCCAAAAATAGTCTTATGCTGAATTACAGTTAAATATTTATGTTATCACGACGTAAATAATACTGTATATAAATATCCATCAATAAAAAAAATGAACAAAAACAATATATTTGACGAATCATAATTTCATGGAAACGATTGACACCTGCAAATAAAGAAACATTTACATATCTGTGAAGCATGTATGGAATTTTTTTTTCCGTGAAGATCGCGGTTGGAGTCTGCGGTCGGAAAACTTTTCAGCTGGTTGGCCCTCTTTCACCTCAACCCCACTGCCATCCTCCCGCATGGTCTGCCACATGATATGACAAATTGGACTGCAGAGTAGTAGGACACTGTATTGATTTTTGCCATCCTTCAGGACTTAATCCCTTACAACTGAGCATGATTGACTTGCATTCATCCAAAACCAATGTCTCTTCTTGTGATCCCATCCATGAGCGGAAACTTTAAGTATATTCGCATGCTAACTCGTGTCTTGTTTTTAGTTGGGTTCACCCATTTCTGTTTCCTTGCTTATTGTCTCATTTATGATTGGCTTTTTCGGTTTGGCTCCCCCACCCTTCTCTGCATGTTTCATAATAAACACTACATTCATCAATGTCAGTGACTTCTATCATTTTTTGTACAAAAGCAAATATCAAAACATTATGATATTTCTTTCACGAACATTTCTGAGGGTTTATGGTTTTTTTTGGGCAGACGAGCAAGAAAACAGAACAGACTAGAACATACCAGAACAAGAAGTGTGTGTGTGTGTGTGTGTGTGTGTGTGTGTGTGTGTGTGTGTGTGTGTGTGTGTGTGTGTGTGTGTGTGTGTGTGTGTGTGTGTGTATTGAATCAATATGGTGCCCAGCATTACAATTAACCTTTCTCTAATATTTAATCAAACCTATTAAGTCGTTTAATCACTTACTATCTATCTTCGTCTCTTGAGTACATAAAATAAAGATCCATGTACGTTACATGTCTTTTTGAACAACATGTCAACTCAAGAAAGTTCCAAGATGAGTAGGAGCCTCCAGTACATCTTAATTAGTGTGGAATCCACTCTGCACTGATGCTGACCAGGGAGCCAGAAACATGTCCGTGAATTGATTCCTTTCTGCATGCGATGGGCCGATGATCCTGTTAATAAAGGCTTTCCAATCCATGGGTGCTCACCGATGCTGCGGTTTGCACAGTAGCAGCTGACTACATTAGACTGGACAGTTCTGTGGTTTTGCAGACTGCAACGGAGCCGGTTTGCCCATTTATTGTTGATATTTTGAATCACCCCAGCTACACCTTAAAGTTCTTATTAACTGGTAATGGGTGGCTAAATAGGGCAGATGGGCAGCAGGCATACCCTTTTGGTCAAGACCCTGGCAGCGAGTGCTGACATGGAACACGGGTTTATGGTCACCATTCCGGGTTAAGAGGAGCTACGTGTATATGCTCCCTTGTAGGATGTAATGCCAGTTCACTTTCTTGGGGACTCCATTCTGTGCAGTGGTTTACGCACTGATAAACTTGTGGTATTTCCATGCATTCTGTCCCTGTAAGGTGGGCTGTATGTGGTAGTTTGACTATGCACTCTAGCTCTGTGGGCTGGGTCATGTGTGTTGGCTGAATCTTGTGCTTTGGCCTTTGAGTCGAAGTGCATGTGTATACTCGTTTGACAAACTTAATTGGACTGTGTGCTTTGGTCTCAGAGCAAAAGTGCATATCATTAGCTTCATTATGTTTGATTTTTTTTAACTTTTTCTTTTTAAGCAAAAAAGGGCAGTGTCATTCTGCTCACCGATAAGGGAATTGGAATGACCATGCATTGTGGACCTGTGGGCTTGGATGTATGTTTTTGTAAGACCATGGGCTTTGGCTTTTGGGCTAAACTGCATGTGTATTAGTTTGATAAGCATTGTTTGACTGCGAAATTAAGTCCTTGGGCCAAATTACACGTTCTTAGCTTTGTTAAAATGTTTGATTTTTTTAAACATTTTTTTTTAATTATTAAACATAAAAAGGCTCTTCTCACCTGAGGAAAGGGAGGCAGAAATACGTCCGTGGGTTGATTCCTTTCCCCAGGGGGTGGGTTGTTTGGCTGATGATCCAGCCAAATTTTTTTTGTAAAACTAGATAGGCTGACTGATGGTATGGTTAGTAGTGGTGTAGCTGACACTGCATTAGCCAGAGGGTGGCTCTGTGTTTGGGTGGTGTTTTTATTGTTGATACATTATAACTATTTAAATATAACTGGTCAAATTTAGCAGAGGGAAGTAATTATTCTGATACTAATTATGTGTTGGCAGGATGGCCTCGAGGTGTGCATGTTCGCCTCTGAGCTGTATAGACTGGGTTTCGGCCCAGGTATGAACTGTCTTCCCGTTGTTTCATAGCAGGGCAGCGATTCATCAATCTGTGTGCCATCTCTCGGATGGAGGTTAAACTCAGCAACCCGTTTTCCGGCATTAGGTAGTGGATGTTCAGGATCCTACTGTGTCCTTCACGAAGAGTAGGTGAGCAATCACAGGCAATGACATGTCCACAAATCTGGTCACAAATTTCACTTTGATGGGACATCTGTCTGAGACATGACGTCAATAAAAACAACACAGGTTGATTTTGGAAGTATGGCACGTGAAGAGCTGGGAGGGTGGTCTAATTTGGGAGACTGGACATACTCACACAATACAAACCTCTGATGCAAATGGCAAAAACTGGATGGTGCACACAGCTGGATAAGGTGACCAACAAGCAACATTCAATCCCAAACACCACATCTGCATGTGTAAAACGTCCAACGAGAACCCCGACACACAAACACACACACACGCACACACAACCAACACCTCATCATGTACAAACGGGACACAAAACCAGCTATGTTCATGCCACAGAAACACAAAAACAACAACAAGTGCACACTCATGCTCACCCACACACAAAATATAAATAAATAATAAAAAATGAAAATAACATAAATGAAAAAAAATATGCAGGTGAGTAACCTGAGACAATGGGGGAAGCAAGATAATTTTGTGTGCCAACGGAGATCAAAGCCGATAAACCAGGAAAAAAATCACAACACCATCGGAAAGCATCCGTAAATGAAAACATAAATAAGTGAAAACAAATAAATGAAAAATCAAATGTAGGTGAGCAACCCGACACAATTGAGAAACACGGTTCCTATGCTTTCACTGTGTAAGCATTCCACGCTAGTTATATATATATATATATATATATATATATATATATATATATATATATATATATATATATATATATATATATATATATATATCGATCCATCCATTGAGACCATACACTGTGCAGAGCATTGGTGCCGCCGAAGCAGACTCCTTGGTTGTTGGACACAATCCTGGGCGGGTCACCACTCCAACACTGACTGACAGTGTTGGAGTGGTTTGCCACTGACAAACCAGACATCATCTGCCTAACAGAAACTTTCCTCTCCCAAGACGTGTCTGAC
The DNA here is from genome assembly GCF_056783735.1 of Eptatretus burgeri. Classification (NCBI taxonomy): domain Eukaryota; kingdom Metazoa; phylum Chordata; class Myxini; order Myxiniformes; family Myxinidae; genus Eptatretus; species Eptatretus burgeri. The sequence goes on along the minus strand of NC_140971.1, from coordinate 39,462,199 downwards.
TCCCAAGTATCACTCCCTGGTTACTCCCTCTTACGGTATGACAGACCTGAGCCTCGTCCTGGTGGAGGTGTTGCTCTCTTCATCAAAGACTCTATTCCTCACTCTCCCTGCACTGCTCTCACTCCCCCACACCCCCAGGAATACCTCTGGCTTCGGCTTCCCCTCCACTCCCACCTCATGTTTATATGTGTACTGTACCGTCCACCGAACAGTGATGACTCCATCTACACCTCACTCTCCGAAAACATGGACCATCTTCTATCTTCTCATCCAAACTCTCTCTTCCTCTTATGTGGCGACTTCAATTGTCATCACGCCAGTTGGCTAGGTGTGGGTACCTCTCTCACCTGCCATGGGACATCAGCAAAAGCTTTCTGTGACTCATTGGGACTGACTCAATCGGTCAACTTCCCGACCCGGATCTCAACCAATGGTACTCCATCTCTTCTGGATCTGATTTTGACAAATTTCCCTGACAATATCTGCTGCTCTTCCTTCGCTCCAATTGGTTCTTCTGACCACGTCCTTGTTAAAGTGGACATCTCTCTGGCTGTCATCAGAGAACCACCTCACCGCCGTCGAGTCTGGCATTTCACTCAAGCCGACTGGCAGGGTCTCCGAGCAGCCATCAAACTTACAGACTGGTCTCCTATCACTACTTTCTCAAACATCAACTCATCCTGGGAATTCTTTCAAAGAAACTTGCTCTCCCTCATGCACAGATTTATCCCCTCTCGTGTTCAGTTGTCTTACCCTTCCTCCCGCCCTTGGTTTACTGAAGCTTGTGGTGAGGCAGTTGTCCTGAAACAACTTGCCTTTGCCTCATGGAAAGCAAACCCAACTGAGGGCAATCTCAGTTCTTTCCACAAAGCTCGGAACAAGTGTGTATCTACCCTCAGGAGAGCCAGAAAACAACATCTTTCTCATCTCAAGTCTGAACTCTCAAACCTCTCTCCCTCCTCAAAATCCTGGTGGCGTTTAATCAAATCTGTTTCTGGTGTATGTTCCCCCTCCATCCCCTCCCTTACCTCAAATGGCCGCACTGCTGATTCCACACGTGATAAAGCTGAATGTCTAAACTCGGTGTTTGCAGCTAAATCTTGTGTCCTAAACCCATCACTATCTCTACCCACTTTACCCAGTCGCACCCAACTGTCCCTGGACTCTGTATCCTTTTCTCCTGACAAGGTGGAGAGCTTGCTTTCAAACCTCGAGTCAGATTCTGCAACCGGTCCAGACGGCATCAGCCCACGTGTCCTCAAAGCCTGCTCTTCTGCTCTTGCTCACCCTCTCTCTGTTCTATTCACCCTCTCATTTTCCCAAGGTCATCTGCCATCTGCTTGGAAATCTGCTAACATCACTGCCCTGCATAAAAAGGTGCAAAAACAGATCCCTGTAACTACAGACCAATCAGCCTTCTCCCAATCATCAGCAAGGTTATGGAATCCATCATTGCTTCAGACATGAAATCCTTCCTCTTCTCCAATGGCTTGATTTCCAATCATCAATTTGGTTTCAGACCAGGTCACTCTACCCTGGATATGCTGCTACTGCTCTCCCATCAATGGATGGAGGTCCTCAATGCCAGACAGGAAATCCGAGCCGTATCCCTGGACATATCACGTGCTTTTGACACAGTCTGGCACCCTGCCCTACTCACCAAACTCTCTTCCCATGGTATTCAAGGCCATCTCCACTCATGGCTCGCAGACTTCCTCTCCTGTCGCAGTCAACGTGTGGCCCGAAATGGAGTTCTTTCATCCCCTCTTCCTGTGCAGGCTGGAGTTCCTCAAGGTAGCGTTCTGGGCCCTGTTCTTTTTCTGGTTTTCATCAATGATCTCTCGGACTCTCTGGAAAATCCTCTATTTCTCTTTGCCGACGACTCCACCCTCTGCCGTACCATCTGTCATCCCTCAGACCGGCAAGCAGCAGCTTCTTCGCTCACTGCAGATCTGGATAAAATCACAAACTGGTCCAACACGTGGAACATGTCTTTCAATCCACACAAATCTCACACTCTCACTATGTCTCTTCGAAAGGACCGTTTACAAAACCCCCCATCCACTTTCTCAACAATCCTCTGGAAGAAGTCTTTTCTTTCAAGCTTCTGGGTCTCACTATCTGCCATGACCTTTCCTGGGAAAGTCACATTTCCAACCTTGCCTCAAAAGCCAGTCACCGACTGGGAATCCTCCGTCGTGCAAAGTCCTTCCTCGGCCCTCTTGAGCTCCTGACTACTTACAAAGCTTTTGTCCGTAGCCTGATGGAGTACTGCTCTCCCCTCTGGGCTGGTGCTCCTGCCTCCCACCTTTCTCGACTTCACGCTGTCGAAACCAGGGCTTTTAAGATCATTGGCATCTCCCGCAATGAAGCTGAGTCTTTGGGCCTCTCACTCAATCACCGCAGGTTGGTCGGTGGTCTTTCTGTCTTCTACCGACTCCTCTCCAGCCTTGCCCCCCTGCTCTCTCTGCGATTTGTCCCAACCACATTTCCACAGGGCGCTCAAGGTCCGCCAACAACCCCCTTCTGGTAAAACTACCAAAATCACGAATCACTGCTCATCTTCACTCTTTCATTCCTCTTTTTCCCGCCTTTGGAATAAACTTCCTCACTCTATTCTTTCCCATTCTTCCCTCCAGGCTTTCAAAACAGCTGTTCACCACCACCTCTTATCTTCCCCCATCCAAATCCTCGATCTTTTCTACCCCCGATAATCCACCCAAGCCCACTTCCTTCAATTCTCCTGCTTTCCTTCCTGAAAGTCCCTGTAATGTCCATCTTCTCCTCGCCATATTCCCCGTCCCATCGCCATCCCTCTCCCTTCCACAGTTCACCTGTGTCTGTTCCCCAATGTTTTGTCCCTTCCACTCCCACCCCTCTTGTCTCATGCCTCCTTGCTGTGAGTTGTGTGTTAGCTCTCATACGAGCCTCGACCAAGGTATACAAAAAAAAAAAAAAAAAAAAAAAAAAAAAAAACACAGGATAACAGCATGCTGGCACCCATTTTGCCGACCTTGGAAGGATGACAGGTCGAGTTAACCCGACCTGGTTTTAATTCAACAGCCGAATGGGGTTTGAACTCAGGATCATAGGATCCCAAGCCCACCACCCTAACCATTGAGCCAACACCAGGCATATATATTGTTGCGGATTCGCGCCCGCCGGCGTGCTGACGGCCACGTAACTCGAATCGCGGCACGTCGCCCACCGGACGGACAATCCAGTCGTGACCCTCTCGGACTAACGCCGGGAACCAGTCACGGGTGGACCTTTCGGTCTCACCGCGATCGAGCCAATCAGCCCCCGCGTGGGATAGGGTTGCTCGCCAAATTCGACCTACCTAAGTACCCACACGGAGGGTAGACCGGGCGATCGCACCTCGCCGCAGGTCGACTTCGGACACGGGCCACTTAAGCGACCCGTTCCGTACTATCGGGATAATCGAGTGGTGTTATTGTCGGCCTCGACGGTTCGATTAATTATCGGGCGTATTCAGCCCACTACCAACCCTTTACGTGAAGCAAGATGAGGATTCAATGAAAGAAATGACGAAGCGAAGCGGGAAACAGTTCAACACAAAGCACATTTATTCGCGATGAACGGAAAGCACACATATTCAATTCCACCAAAAGCACATAGAAAAGGAAAAGAAACACAATGCAATTTTACACAAAAAGCAAATGCGACAATGCAGATCTAATACCGATTACGCGAGCACACGGCAACACTTATACAATTTTACTTCACAGACGGCGCCGACAACACATATCCAAAACCAAGAAAAAGAAAAGAGAACCCTCAAGGATGAGGCGGGCCTGAGGCCGAGACCGGGTCGGGCCTACCCGTCTGGTGATGAGACGCGGAGCGGCGATGGTGCCTCAACTCCGCGGGCCTCGCGGACAGTGTCTGGTAGGGGGTGGGAAAGGGGCCCCCTTGGTCGCACTATCTCAGCGCGGGGGGAAACAGGAGGGGGTTGCTGATGCTCGGGGGAAAGGAGGATTTCTACTCTGTCTCGAGTCCCGCGACGAGCGTCTCCACCTCGACCAGGTCGCGCCGTCGGCCTCCCTGGTGTGCAGCTCCCGGCACGACGCGAGCACCCCCTCGTCTGCCCTCGCCGCCTCTCCACAGCTCCGTCCTCTTCGCTCCGACTCCAACGCACACGACGACGACGACCAACTCCTTCTTGCTTCTTCTTCCCAACTCCACCGGCTGCGAAGTCTTAACTCTCTATTCACTTGACTGACGAACGCGGTCGCTTATATAAGCCCCGTGGCTTCGCTCTCTCATCTTTGACCCCCTGCCTTCGACCTTTCACCTCGCTCCCCATTGGCCCGAGAAAAAGTGGGCGTGAATGCTTTTTGATCCATAAATTTGCATATAGCGACCGCCCTCCAACGCCCTGGAGGCGGGGCCAAATCGCCCCTCGCTCACCGATTGGACGGAACAAAAGTGGGCGTGTGTCGTTTTTGATCCGTTTTTGGAGCTGAAAATCCGTGGTTTTGTACACGCTGTTCGGCGCGCGCCCTGCACGAGTCCAACACCGGTACCCACAAGCGGCGCAAGAACGGTGGCGATGCGACGGTTGCGAGGTGTGACGTGAAGCGGCGCCGCGGTGGGTGGTTGATGTTGTGGTTGGTGGTGGTAACAATGGCGGTTGGTCCAAAATAAAGATAGTAAAAGAAAAACGGCTATCCTGAAGAGTCGCAGCACGCATGAATAACATTTATTCCCTCTAGACAACGGGTTTGGGCCTAACTACACATATACTTACCGAGATATCTCACCTAAGGGACCTGAATGGTGGTTTGCGAATTTTGGTAACCACAACAATATACATATATATATATATATATATATATATATATATATATATATATATATATGTATATATATATATGTATATATATATATGTATATGTATATATATATATATATATATGTATATGTATATATATATATATATGTATATATATATGTATATATATATATATGTATATATATATATATATATATATATATATACACACACACACACAAAATGCAGTCCATTTTCACCTAGGAAGTTCAGAAGTGTATGGATTCGCATCTCACCATACCCTAATTTTTCAATCAATGGAATTACAAACTATTAGAATATTTCGTCTCATTTACCAAATACCACTATCATCTCCACCTCTATTGCTGTCTCCACTCCCGCCTGAACTTATTTCTAGCCGGCCCAACATCCAGTGTTTTAGATTCAATGATTTACGAAAAATATGTTAGTTATTTATTTAGTTATTATTATATTAAATTAGGGTATGGTGAGATGTGAATCCGTACACTTCTGAACTTCCTACGTGAAAATGGACTGCATTTTCGAACTCAGTGGGGTCGATTTACTTTATGAAATGTTTAGACGGACGACAAATTAATTATAGATTAGAAAATATCGAAATGAGTAGGATTAGTTACTCAACTCCAGTAATGATAAATCTTGTTTTAGGTCATATTTTCGAAATGGTAGTGAATTCAATGTCGGTGCAGTCATTTCTTAGAGTACATCGACCCCATCGAGTTCGAAAATGCACTCCATTTCCACCTCTGACATCCAGAAGTACCCGTAATCGTACCTGACCATACCCTAATTTATTCAAGTCATGAGACTAAAAGTCGTCATATGGAGCGACCTCTAAATCACCTCCGATGAAGCTAAAAAAATTATGCGTGTTATTGGATCATATTAGAATAATTTTAAGCTTGTGGAGCAACATTCTATTTTTTTCAACTTTTTTGGACCACCCTAATGTGTATGTATGTTTATATATATATATATATATATATATATATATATATATATATATATATATATATATATATATATATATATATATATATATATATATATATATATATATATATATATATATATATGAATACATGTAATGTATATTGGTTTAAGGAAGCTGGTGAAATGGCACCGGAGACACGCCTTTCTTCTTTATAAAATGTATAATCCCAACTGCCTCAAGGTTATGTCATATACAGTATGTATACATGTCCTGTCTTTGATCTATTGTCCACTAGTTTACTCATTTATTCACCTGTGCCTCATTTCAGAAATGGAAATTTTGTGCTGTGTTGGGTTATCGGTTATTTATCCTCTTTGCTTTCTGTGATCACAAATTTTCAATGTTCCGGCATTTGCAATGTGAATGTCATTCTACTGGTCGATCGCTGTTCTTATACATATCATACTTTCTCTCCATTCGTTTGTTCCATACTTATTCTCTTCCCCTCCCCTGATCGTCTCCCCTCCCTACCATTCTCATTCCCTCCCTCAAAGCATGACCCCGACTTCTCATTTTCCTTCTCGTCCTCTCGCAAATCAGCCTCTGTTCTTTTCACAATACGTGTTGGTGCGTAAAAAGAGATCCTGGGAGAGCGCTTCTTGGAAATCGTACTCTACTTGGTGTCCAGAAGAGGATCATCATCAGGTATTTATGCAAATATTTATGTCGTCTTGGAACTTTCTTGGGTCACGGCCCGTGAGTCAAAAAGACATGCAATATACATCGATCTTTCTTGTATGTACTCACGAGGTTAATATTTAATGGGTGATTGAACGTTTTAATGTTTGATAAAATATGAGCGAAAGGTTCATTATATTTGCCATTTTGCTCTCCAGAGGAAGAAGGGTTACAAAAAAAATAATTGAACATCGATCTCAGGCTCCTGCAGGAGTCTGTACACACGACGGGCATTTGCAGCAGTGTTATACGAATGAGATACCCACAATTGTCTAAGAAATGGCAAGTTTCTTTGCGTATGTATGTATGTATGTATGTATGTATGTATGTATGTATGTATGTATGTATGTATGTATATATATTTGGCATTTTCATATTCGTCGCTTTGCCAACAGATTTAACCAAAAGAGGGCATGTTGTACTTTACAAACATTCTGCTCTATTCACTCTATCATTTACCTGAGGTCATCTTCTGTCTGCTTGGAAGTCAACCAACCTTGCTGCTTATATATGGCATGAGCAAAAATCACTCCCCCTTCACTGCAAAGCTCAGTGTTGTTTGCTTTTGTATGTACATCCACTTAAAATGAGTGAAATCAAACATTTTGAAAATTTCAAATTATTTTCACTCAAATTTCACCATTTCCATGATGCATATTGTTAAGTTATTTAAACTTTCTTTATATAAGAAGAAGTTATTTGTACTACCAGATATCACCGGGTGGTGCTATATAATACACATTTACGTCAAGAGAATTGGGGTCGCCCCCCACCCTGTACCCCTCCCCCAGATATGCTACACAAACAGAAATCATACTTGAGGTACCCTTAGATAACGTGCAAAATTTGGTTGGATTTGTTTGAGTCTTTTTTTTTTTTGTAGTTTTTGAAGCCAATATAAATCTACAATTAACTTCACCAAAATTGAACAAGCAATTATACAAACAAATATACAATTTCACTTTTATAGTATATTGTATTATGTGGAAAGGGGGAGGGATCCACAGCTTGATTGTGGTGTCGTATGATCCCTATGTTTCGAGTCGGTTAAATTCCCATGTAACAGGGATCTATCGGAGTCAGTCGTTTGTTTCACGTGATGCTGAGGAGACAGCGTATTAAATGAATAGACAGGGTAGACATTAATTTTGTATGCATAAATACCTCTCGGTTGTAGGTGGGGCTCGGTGTGGAGTTCCCATCACAGAGGCACACATGTCACGTATGCTAAAGGCAATTATGATCTCTCTTGCCAGTGTGCCAGCCATGGTGGCTCAGCGGGCTGTCGAGCCCAGAATGAAAGATGTAGTTTTATTTTTATAGCAGCCTCCCCCGTGGGTGGAACCCCAGAGAAAGACTCTGCTCAGGAAGGGGAGGATAATGGCTTGCACGAGGAGAGAGAGAGAGAACTCTTGCACGAGGAGAGATAGAGAGACTCAAAAGAGAACCAATCAGATCTCCTAATGTCTCTGTTTCCCACTGTTTTGTTTTTCCCTCTCCCACTCCTCTTGTCTCCTGCCCCCCCCCCCTTGTTGTGTGTTGTGTGTTAGCTCTCATACAAGCCTTGACATTGTATGCAAAAAAAACTAAAAAAGTGAATCCACAAGGAGAGGAATAGGTGATGCTCGTGTAAGAGAGAACTGAGTCAACCAGGAGAGTACAGAGAGGCTCATGTGGAAAGGAAGACCGAGACTTTGCTTTGAGGAGAAGCCTCGTGCAGAATCAACCAGAGCTTGGATAACCCTGTGTTTTTGGAAGGTTTGGAGGAAGAAGATGGAGGGCAGACCAGGAGGCCTCACTCTAAAAAGGACAAAGGGGTCCATGTGGTCTGGTTGAGGAGATACTCAACACTGGCCCTGCTTGCAGCCATTTTACTTCATATGGGCACCATCTTACTGGCTCTTGTCTTGCACCTGGTCTCTAAAACAAGCTGCGTAGTGTTGAACTGCGTCCGCCATGTTCATCAGAGAAAAGGGAAGTCCTGCCTGCGTTATTGTCGTGTTGTATAAACGAGAAGCACCCGCTCCCTACGGGAGCCATCAAGGGGGTCATGTTATTATATTTATGCCTATTTTGCTCCAAGGGGTCCCAGGATTACACACCCAAAAATGGTTGCGATCGGTTCATCCGTTTTTGCGGTTCCTGCGAACAGACAGACAGGCAGATGGTGAATTATAGTAAAGCAGATGTGATCTGTGGTGCCCAGTGGTTAAGGATTTGAGCTTTTATTTATCATCATTGTTTTCAAGTTTGCTCATTCTCATTCTCCTCTTTGTGTCTTTTGACTCATTTGGTTTGTTCCGTTTATTATATTGTCAAGTCGACCCTCTTCCCTGTGTTTTTCATAAAAAATATATAAAAGGGTACTCGGTAGAGCGCATACCTCTGACACGTAATGCCTGATTCACCAGAACATTTCGGGCCCAATACATTTTTGAAATATCATGCTATACATTACTATATCGTTGTTGGCCCATCTCTCAATGGTGAAGAATCACTATAAGTATTTAATAATTCTAGTATCCAGATCTGGATTCGGATCTTCACCAAAATGGAATCAATTCGTCCTTGCCACAAAAATTATTAGATCCGGATCCGGATTTGGATCTTCACCAAAATTGAATTTATTTTTCCTTGTCAAACACGTGACATGTCCACCAAGTTTCATCCGAATCGGTCCTCAACTTTTTGAAATTACGTGCAATATATCAGTTTTAGCCTTATATCTGAATGGTGAAGAATCGCTTTAAAATTCGAGTATCCAGATCCGGATCTTCACCAAAATCTAATCGGTTCATCCTTGTCGCACACCCAACCTGTCTAAAACTTTTTTTATCCAGATCCGTCCACAACTTTTTGAGACATCCCGCACAAAAACAAACAAGCAAACGGACAAACAGGCAGAAAGGGGTGGAAACATAACCTCCTTCACCTTCGGTGGTGGAGGTAATAAATCTTTTAAAAGGCAAGAAAGTGTGTTTCAGGCCTAAGTCACATTTGCCACGGCGGCCGTGGGGTCTCCAAAATCTACGGCCACTAGCAATTATACGGCGGCCACAGTATTTCCACGGTCACACAATGTAGTAGTCACATATGTTTTTATTTTTCGGGGAGCCGCACAGCGTATTTAGAAATTGTGGAGACCGAAAACGTGGGGGTGCCGTAGGGGAGTGGGGAGAACAAGTATTTGATACACTGCCGATTTTGCAGGTTTTCCCATTTACAAAGCATGTAGAGGTCTGTAATTTTTATCATTGGTACACTTCAACTGTGAAAGACGGAATCTAAAACAAAAATCTTGAAAATCACATTGTATGATTTTTAAATAATTAATTTGCATTTTATTGCATGAAATAAGTATTTGATCACCTACCAACCAGTAAGAATTCCGGCTCTCACAGACCTGTTAGTTTTGTCTTTAAGAAGCCCTCCCATTCTCCACTCATTACCTGTATTAACTGCACCTGTTTGAACTTGTTATGTGCATAAAAGACAACTGTCCACACTCAATCAATCAGACTCCAACCTCTCCACAATGGGCAAGATCAGAGAGCTGTCTAAGTACATCAGGGACAAAATTGTAGACTTGCACAAGGCTGGGATGGGCTACAGGACAATAGGCAAGCAGCTTGGTGAGAAGGCAACAACTGTTGGCGCAATTATTAGAAAATGGAAGAAGTTCAAGATAACAGTCAATCTCCCTTGGTCTGGGGCTCCATGCAAGATCTCACCTCGTGGAGCCTCAATGATCATGAGAAAGGTGAGGGATCAGCCCAGAACTACAGGGCAGGACCTGGTCAATGACCTGAAGAGAGCTGGGACCACAGTATCAAAGAAAACCATAAGTAACACACTACGCCGTCATGGATTAAATCCTGCAGCGCACGCAAGGTCCCTCTGGTCAAGCCAGCGCATGTCCAGGCCCGTCTGAAGTTTGCCAATGACCATCTGGATGATCCAGAGGAGGAATGGGAGAAGGTCATGTGGTCTGATGAGACCAAAATAGAGCTTTTTGGTTTAAACTCCACTCGCCGTGTTTGGAGGAAAAAGAAGGATGAGTACAACCCCAAGAACACGATCCCAACCGTGAAGCATGGAGGTGGAAACATCATTCTTTGGGGATGCTTTTCTGAAAAGGGGACAGGACGACTGCGCCATATTGAAGGGAGGATGGATGGGGCCATGTATCGTGAGATCTTGGCCAACAACCTCCTTCCCTCAACAAGAGCATTGAAGATGGGGCATGGCTGGGTCTTCCAGCATGTCAACGACCTGAAACACACAGCCAAGGAAACTAAGGAGTGGCTCCATAAGAAGCATCTCAAGGTCCTGGAGTGGCCGAGCCAGTCTCCAGAGCTGAACCCAATAGAAAATCTTTGGAGGGAGCTGAAATTCTGTGTTTCCCAGCAACAGCCCCGAAACCTGAAGGATCTGGAGAAGATCTGTATGGAGGAGTGGGCCAAAATCCTTGCTGCAGTCTGTGCAAACCTGGTTAAGAACTACAGGAAACGTCTGATCTCTGTAATTGTAAACAAAGGTTTCTGTACCAAATATTAAGTTCTGTTTTTCTGATGTTTCAAATACTTATTTCATGCAATAAAATGCAAATTCATTATTTAAAAATCATACAATGTGATTTTCAGGATTTTTGTTTTAGATTCCGTCTTTCACAATTGAAGTGTACCGATGATAAAAATTACAAACCGCTACGTGCTTTGTAAGTGGGAAAACCTGCAAAATCGGCAGTGTATCAAATACTTGTTCTCCACACTGTGTGTATATATATATATATATATATATATATATATATATATATATATATATATATATATATATATATATATATATATATATATATATATATATATATATATATATATATATATATATATATCTTCTTCTTCTTCTTTCGGCTGCTCCCGTTAGGGGTCGCCACAGCGGATCATTCATATGATCCGCATCGTGATTTGGCACATGTTTTACGCCGGATGCCCTTCCTGACGCAACCCTGGTCGCCTCTTACAACACAGGGATATGGTACACCAATTTTAACCAGGGTATACACCGGCCCAGTATACTGGTACTCATTTCGCCGACCTCGAAAGGATGACAGGCTGAGTCAACCCCCTGGTGTATTAATTCAGTGGCCCAACGGGGCTTGAACTCGGGACCTTTTGGATCCCAAGCCGCTGCCCTAACCACTGCGCCAACACCAGGCTCAGATCTTATATATATATATATATATATATATATATATATATATATATATATATATATATATATATATATATATATATATATATATATAATATTGTTACGTTTGAGGGGGGGTATGCATTCAAAGGGTAATTAGGATGTTTAATTAGGTATGCCATGCTGTTCGAGTTTACCAGGATCTCGATGTAATAAGTAGCAATTCAGTGGTGATAAGTTGTCTAGTAAATGTTCATTTCTTCAAGGGGGGAATGATAATTGTCACGTAATTAGATAGGGACACGGGATAGGGTAAGTGTGTCTGCGTAAACCCCTTTTAGTCATCCCTGGAGGCTGGCCGTGACGTCACAGGACAGGGCTGCGGATGGCTCCGCCCCGTGATCACGATTGGCGGAAGGCGACGGCGGTGGACCAATAAAACGGCTCGATTGGAAGTGACGAGGACAGGAGGATAAAAAGGTTCTGTTCGGGGTCGAAAAAGGAAGAGGACGAAGATCGGGCCAAAAAGATCGTGTTTTTGTGGTGTGGAGGCTGTTGCGCGGGAAGCGTACTTGTTGTTGTGCTGATTCGATCGTGTTCTTCATCGTGTCTTGGAGCCTTGCTGAGCCTCGTGCCTCACCTTGGTTGGCTCTGGGGTTCTGCTGACTCGGAGTACGGGGTCGAACGGCAGGCGGACCTGCCTCCCTCTCCTGCTCGCAATTTGGTGCCAGAACTGGTTCCCTGGCGGCTGTGAGCGGACTTGGGCCAGGACCAGGAGGTCGACAGCACCACGGTTTCTCCCCCCCCCCCCTGACGAGAGCAAGGCCAGCTCGTCCGACGCTGATCCAGGGACAGTTGCGTCCACACCACGGTCCAGCCTGACCACCAGAAGTAGCTACGTTTTGTGTGTGTGTGTGTGTGTGTGTGTGTGTGTGTGTGTGTGTGTGTGTGTGTGTGTGTGTGTGTGTGTGTGTGTGTGTGTGTGTGTGTGTGTGTGTGTACTTGGCGCCTTCGAGGGTTTGAGATCTGTATATTCATTGGAATTGTCTGTGTTTTCCCCACGCCCGATCCCACACCATCCCGTCGAATCGCCCCGGATCTCTCTTCTTGCCGAGTCTTGTTATTTCTGGTTAATAATAAAAACAAATAAACATCATCAACTCAGTGAAAAGCGACTCGTGCCACCTTCCTCGTCCCGTTTGCGGTAGAGCGATTAGAACCGCCATGTTTGGGTTATAAATAAATAAACCGCCTCCATCGTTTCGGCTCATTCTACGTTGGCGGGACTGTTCAAGTCCCGTGGACGTCACAATATCTTATATATATATATATATATATATATATATATATATATATATATATATATATATATATATATATATATATATATATATATATAATATCTTCTATATATATATAATATCTTCTATATATATATATATATATATATATATATATATATATATATATATATATATATATGTATATATATATATATAAAGCTCATTCGAACTGCTGACTGACTCACTGACTCACTGACTGATATTAAAGATCAATACCTTCCTGGTGATGTGGAAAGCTGAAATTTTGTGTGCTGATGGACATCGAAGCTGATACTCCGGGAAAATCACAAAACTGTTGGAAAGCATCCGGAAATGAAAATATAAATAAATGAAAAATTTATATTCACTTTATATAATTAGTATCATAAAAATTAATTCTCTCCTTATTAGTCCTCGACTGATTTCACTGGAGGGTACTAGAGGTTTGCTCTCTATCTGTCTGTCCGTCTGTCTGTCTGTGTGGTTTTTCCAACTTTTTCCCATACCCTTTAACATATTCAAAGGAAACTTAGTACATGGCTTTATTATAAAGGCGCTGTCACACCTTGACGATTTAGCCAGCATATGCCCACTTCTGAAAAATTTTCTAAAACGCTGACACACGTCGAATACCTTATGGGTAAGTTTTGTATACGTTAAGAGCACGCTGAAAAACATTGCCATACGTCGTAGTACGCTGGCTTTCATCGTTGTACTTTGCGGTTGTCCTCAAATTTTAGCATGCTTGAAATTTTGACGTATGCCAGCGTATGACTCACACGTTCCGCTACGCTGGCCATAAGTTGTTGGCACGTTATGCGATCGTTGACACACGTCGAGGCACATTACTTGTAAGTTACTCATAAGTCGAAACACGTCGAGGTAATGATTAGCATACCCAAAACTTATTTATAACCTATGAGTAACGTGCTGGAGGCACGTTACATGATCGTTGACACACGTCGAGGCACGTTATGCAATCGTTGACACACGTCGAGGCACGTTACTTGTAAGTTACTCGTAAGACGAAACACGTCGAGGTAATGCTTAGCGTACTCAAAACTTATTTCTAACCTATGAGTAACGTGCTTTGAACCTATGTGTAACGTACCTCCAACGCATATTGACGTATGTAGACGTATTTGATTGACATCTTCCGGACGACCACAGAACTGACTGAACATGTTTCTAATTTACGGCTACCATATAATGACGTATTGGCAGCGTTTAAAAAACAAGAAAAAACAACAATAACTTCCGATATTTTGTCACGTGCTGTTACATCACGTCTGATTGCCTCTTCAGTTTGGTCATGTCTTATTCTTAGTTCTTCCTCTGTGAATATTTTCTGTTTGAGGATATTGTCATGTCGACGTCGAAACTTAAAAGCAAATGTCCGAATATATTTTAAAATTCGTGATGGACTAAAACAAACAAAAAAAACAACCACATATTTCGTCACGTGCCTTCACGGAGCCAAGGAGAAAAAAAGAAAATAAGTTTCGGGTATGCTAAACATTACCTCGACGTGTTTCGACTTATGAGTAACTTACAAGGAACTTGTGTCGACATGTGTCAACGATCGCATAACGTGCCGACAACTTATTCCCAGCGTAGCGGAACGTGTGAGCCATACGGTGAGTACGTCGTAAAATTTTCAGCATGCTTGAAATTTCACGAAGTACTAAACGTACCACGAAATATGACAGCGTACTTCATCGTTTTTTCAGCGTGCTCTTAACGTATACACAACTTACCCATACTGTATTCGACGTGTGCCAGCTTGGTTCGGCAAATTTTTCATAGGTCGTCATAAGCTGGCGAAATCGTCAAGGTGTGACTGCGTGGTTGACACTTTCAATTTTCAGGCGGTTATGATTTAAATCGGCGTGCGGCAGGTTTTTAACAGAGAACGCCACGAGTTCGTCGGTGATACGTGCGGCGCGCTATGCCTAAGTTAGATTATCGTTGGGCATAGGTTGTGAACGCCGACAACAGGCTAAGCATTCGTTGGTATAAGTTATATATTAGACAACGAAACGTTCTGTGCCCGTTACTAATATGTTATGTGTACGACCAACACGTTATGAATACGACCAAAACTTTTTAAAAAAAACATCAAAATTTCAGCGTACGCCAACGTTTTACATACATTTTTATACGTTGCCATTGCTGGCTAAATCGTCAAGGTGTGACAGCGCCTTAAGTTACAGAACAAATTCGAGTTTCAGGTCCTTTCATCAATTTTTCAGTTATACCATTTTTAGACATAAAATATCACATTATGCGTGTGTCAGTGTTCAGCTGCCCTGACTCCGCAGCACTGCTTTACACCCATTGGCTGTATAGCTGGTCTGACTCCACCCTAATAAAATCATACACCGCCATTCCATGAAGCATCTCAAATCGGCAGGCCTCATGCCTTAGGCATCGGTGTTAGTCCATGGCCAGGTGCAATCGGAATGATCCCAGGTATATAACCACGATGTATTGTGTATTCACATAAGCCATACACATGTTTTTGCTTCTTGTATATGCATAGGGTTATTTTTTTTAAATTATTTTCAGCACTGAATGTGCCATTATTCACCCCCCAATTAAAGGGATGTATTTAATGGTGCGAAAAGTCTGGCTAAAACCGAAATTACACACAAAAAACAATCTCAAATGAGCCAAGATCCTCGTCCTCTTAATGATGACGTCATAAAAACGAATGTGACGTCATTGTGATGTATCAGGTTTGCGATAAATTATCTGTGCTAATGCCCGGCTTGATTTTCGCAAACAAAATTCAAACGGCTTGCCTAGTTTCAGAGATAATGGTATAGGCGATTTCCATTAGCGGCGATATTATGACGTCAACTTTTTTTAATAGGAAGAATTTCCAAAATCGGAGATGGTTACTGCCTGCGCGTGGGCTTTCTGCATATACATGGCAAGTTTCACGAAGATCCGATGAAAACTCAGGGTTGTGAAACAAAAAATGTCAAAAAAATAGGAATGCCGTCATAAAAATTGATATGACGTCATAGTGATGTATCATATGTGCGGTAATTCATCTCTGCTAATGCTCTTTTCAATTCCCTCAAACAGAATTCAAAAAGCTTGACTAGTTTCGGAGATAATTTTTTAGGCGATTTCCATTAGTGGAGATATTTTGACGTCGTAACTTTTTTTCTAGGAGGAATTTTCAAAATCGTAGATGGTTACTGTCTGCGCGGGGTATTTTTACATAAATATGCCAAGTTTCAGGAAGTTTCGATGAAAACTGTAGGATGTGAAACAAAAAGTCCACAAGAACAACAACGGGAGTAAGACTTAGAGATCCTCCACAAGGATCTAAAAACACTTCATTGATTTCACTTTTGTGTGACCAGCATAATTAAAGGGTCAGTGGATGGTCTACAGTTATGCAGTTATGCCTCTGTCTATCCGGAGTTCAAATCCCGATCCAGCTATGATCTGTCACCCCGGTCAAACGCGTGTTTTTACTTCATGCGTGTAGATCGGGTTATTTAAAATATCACATCGCTAGGGGACGTCTATTGCAAAGCAATTCTCACTCTTGTTAAAGAAACCATCCTTTTATATTGAAAAACACAGAACATGTTCTTTTTTTGGACTTTTTTTTTTGAGCTTGGGATGCCAAGCATTGTATGCTCAGTTGGAAATGCTAAATAGGCCAGTTATAACTTGTGGGGAAAGTATGCTGAGTTTAAGTGAAATTTCTGTAACACTTATTTATAATTGATTTGTTAACCTATCTTTGTTTTATTTTTGCCTGTAAACATTAATAGTCAATTGGACAAATCTGTACTATTTTTCTCAAAATCGAATATTGGTTAACTAGATTTTAATGCATGAATCTAAGGTGTCATTCAACAGGCTGGCATCTCCAGCATGGAAGCAAATGTTGCTTCAATCGATGCATCTGCATTATAAATACTGAAATTTGTTTCTCCTTTCGAAACTGGGATGACAGGATTGTTGGGAGGTAGCACAGTGCCCTCTGAGCTGTCTGTGTCATCTGGGTTTCATTTCAGACCCAACTATAAACTGTCACCCAAGTTCTTCGCAGGCAGACTGTTGCATCATCGAGGGTGCCATCCTTCTGATGGACTTTAAGCCAGATGTGTAGTTTGCCGGCATCGCCGGTGGAAGTTAAAAATGTCATGGTGCCTTTAAAAAAAAAAGAGTATGAGATTGTGTGTTGATATTCAGGCCAAATTCCAAAACCCTTCCTTGAACTACACTAGCCTGGGGTAGAACAGCGACCTGTCCAGGGTTGTTTCTCAGCCACGGCAATGTTCATGACTTGTCATGGAGGAGTACATTCTCGGGATATTAGGGAGGTTTAACACTGAGCAATGGTAAAGTTGAATAATCAACAAAAGAACAGAGAGCATTATGTTTTCAACCTATGACACTTACTTAAATGCCTCTTATTACCCTTCGCCACTGAAGGTGAAGGAGGTTATGTTTTCACCCCCTTTCTGTCTGTTGTTTGTCTGTCTGTGTGCAGGATATCTCAAAAGGTTATGGACGGATCTGGACGAAATTTTGTGGAAAGTTTTGGTGTGTGAACCTGACGAATTGCTTCGATTTTGGTGAAAATCCGAATCTGGATCCGAGTACGAGAATTTTAAAAGTGATTCTTGACCATTCAGAGATAGGGCCAAAACGATATATAGCACAATATCTCAAAAGGTTGTGGACGGATTCGGATGAAAGTTGGTGGACATGTTGGGTGTGTGAGAAAGAAGAATTGTTTCGATTTTGGTGAAATCCGAATCCGGATCCGGATTTGATAATTTTTTTAAAGTGATTCTTCACCATTGAGAGATTCGGCTAAACTCATATATATAGCACGATATCCCAAAAATTTAATGGGCCTGATATGTTCTCGTGGATCAGGTATTACGTGGTGAAGGTATGTGCTCTACTGAGTGCCCTTGTAGTTCAAAATGTGTTGGTTTTGCTTTCGTAATGCAAGTTCGGTGAATTAAATTGGTTTATGAAATTGATTTATTAAATAACTGAGCTCTTTCTGTCCAGAACCACGCTTGTAACATTTGAAGATGGATTTGAAAAAGTTGACATATTTTTATGGTTGCATCACCCGTGAAGAAGCGGAACAGTATCTGACGGTAAATTGTTTTTATATATACATTTCAGTGTTGCTTTTAGTTGTTTCCCTTCCTTTCCACACGAAACAAAGACCATGATTTGTGCTTTTTCTTTCACTCATTCAAATGGTGTACCTATTCTTTTTATGGACCCACAGAATGACAGGTTTACTTTTAAAAGTCTCTCTCTCTCCCTCTCCCTCTCCCTCTCCCTCTCCCTCTCCCTCTCCCTCTCCCTCTCCCTCTCCCTCTCCCTCTCCCTGGTGTGATTGTGACATAGTGAAGCATATATATATATATATATATATATATATATATATATATATATATATATATATATATATATATATATGTGTTCAAGACATGAGGATAAAATGAGTAAATTGACTTTTAGGCATTTAGTGCAAATCTGCTCATTTATTTTTCTGCATCTTCCTCACAATGTATAACCTGTTTGTTTTGGCTTCCCAATACAAACTATATCTAATTCTGAAACTATTCCAATACGTGTGTGCGTGTGCGTGTGTGTGTGTCTGGACATTTATGGGTGTCTGCATGCACGCACGTTTCTTTTATTCGTTTTTTTCTTGCACAATGTCCCCTCCCACCCCCCCCCCCCACTCCATACCCTTCAGTTTCCCATCCCCACGACTCCATCCAGCCCTGCTAATCACAAAGATAACTGGAAGGGCACTCGGTAGAGCGCATACCTCCGCCCTGTAATGCTTGATCCATGAGAACATATCTGGTCCAATACATTTTTGAGATATCGTGCTATATATCGTTTTTGACCCCTATCTCTCAATGGTGAAGAATCACTTAAAAAATTATCAGATCCGGATCTTCACCATAATCTAATGAGTTAGTCCTTGTCACACACATACATCCTGTCCACAAAATTTCATCCAAATCAGTCCACAACTTTTTGAGATATCCTGCCCACAAACAAACAAACAAACAAACAGACAGAAAGGGGTGAAAACATAACCTCCTTTGCCTTCGGTGGCGGAGGTAACTAGAACAGGCTCTCAATGGAGCGCATACCTCTGCCACGTAATGCCTGATCCACGAGAACATATCGGGTAGGGCTGTCCTTATTTTATTTTTTTCGGACATTTCAAGGGGCTAATCCGAATTTAGGTTGATATTTATGAGAAATAAAATATAAAAAAAATATGAACCCGAAAAAAAATATTTTAGGGGTTGCTGCCGTCCATCGAAATTTGAAAAAAAAGTAATTCATTTTATATTTTCCTTTTTTTTAGTCTTGTGCCAAAATGACATTAACGTATGATGTTTTCTGGTGCATAAGAATCTGAAATACTGCAGAAAAATATTGTTGAACTTGGCAAGATTTCTCCAGTCCGTCTCAGTGAAACTTGAATCGTCTAAAAAAATCAAGATTTTATGTATTTTTCGCGTTTTTCGAACTCCGCAGTTTGCAGACAGAGTCTTTGAACAGACGGGACGAGAGCTATAGTTCACTTGTTCAAAGTTGATTTCTTACAGTCCAGGAATCGTTTTCGGTGATCAGTTACCGCTTGTAATAGGTACTGCTTTTGCTCCTCATCGTACGTAATAAGACTGTTGTACTCAGTCGCCAGGGCTACACCACGCTCTGCACAGTCAATCACAACTTTCAGCTTGCTGACGATAGTGCGGCTCTATACGAAACTATCTTCAGTTTCCCATTGATCCGGGTCTTTGTTTCAGAAAGTCAGAGTTAAAATGTCAGGACATCAAAAAAACTTCTGTTTCTCGGAGATGCGAAATCTTCCAGTTTTCGGCGCATGATATCTTTCTGGCGAACAACAGCTCTTTCGGTGCTTCATCATCGTCATCGTCTTGTTCTTTTAGCGTTTGAGATATTTTTCTTTTTGTCTCAATTGACACGTTTCGGTCAAATAGACATAATGGTATCAGTTCTACCCTTTTCGCCGTTGTCTTAGATCTATCAACGTTCACTTCGGAATATTTATCCATTCGCTTTAACAATGTCAGGTCTGAATTCAGTGTATATATTCTGAAACGACAGAATAGTTATCATTAGTTCACGAAAGGCAATTTCGTTAAATGCTTGAATGACCGGATACCAGACCTGAAATTGACGGCAGTCAGTCAGTCACTGACTGACGTACTCGGTGATTCAATGAAGTAATGAGCAGACAATACAACAGATCTAAACAATAAATATCTCAGACGGACAACGAGCCGTGTCAGTACAAGAACAAAAGACATAATTTCATGTTGAAAATGGAAAATCTCCCCATTTATGAGCCACGTTTCGGGACACATGTGACACTTTTTGGGGATCAAAAATATTTTTTTCGTGTTATTCACGTTCGAACCAACCAGTAAGCACGCAAACATTTCATGAAAAATATCTCTGACACAAAAATACAAAAAAACATTAAAATACACATTTTTTTTTACAATTTTTGACAGCTGGTAGCAACCCCAAGACAATTTTTTTCGGGTTCATTTTTTTAATATATATTGTTTTCTCATAAATATCAATCTAAATTCAGGTTAGCCCCTTGAAATTTCCGAAAAAAAAATAAGGACAGACCTAATATCGGGTCGAATACATTTTTGAAATATCATGCTATACAGCACTATATCGTTTTTGGCCCGATCTCTCAATGGTGAAGAATCACTTTAAAAATTAAATAATTCTCGAATCCAGATCCGGATTCGGATCTTCACCAAAATTGAATCAATTCTTCCGTGTGACACACCCAACCTGTCCACTAAGTTTCGTC
Organism: Eptatretus burgeri; assembly: GCF_056783735.1. NCBI lineage: Eukaryota > Metazoa > Chordata > Myxini > Myxiniformes > Myxinidae > Eptatretus > Eptatretus burgeri. Next base: position 39,441,287 of record NC_140971.1, on the reverse strand, counting down.
TGCATTGGTGGACAACTTTTTGAGATATCGTGCTATATATCATTTTACCCCAATCTCTCAATGGTGAATAATCACTTTAAAATTTAAAGTAGTCGGATCCGGATCCGGATCTTCACCAAAATCGAATGAATTCTTCCTTGGCACACACCGAACCTGTCCACAAAATTTCATTCGGATCCGTCTGCAATTTTTTGAGATATCCTGTACACAAACAGACGAACAGACAGAAAGTGGTGAAAACATAACCTCCTTCACTGTCAGTGGCGGAGGTAATTATGATTATGATTGTCTACACCGGTGGTTCTTAACCTTTTTACCACCACACCCCCTCTAGTAGTTTGTCATTGTCTCCATGCCCCCCTCATATCTTCAACGAAATAATTAAAAATTCGAAATGAAACGAAATGAAAAAAAATGAAAAAAACAATGTAAATATTACATTTTGGGGTAAGAAACAGATAATTTTTACTCTGCCTTTTTAAACAGGCTCAATATGTGACAGGAAAAAGAAAAAAACAACACATTTTAAGAGAGTCCGATGTTATAAATTACGAAGAAAACACAGACGAGTTCAGTAGCAAAGAAAGCCACACTTGTAAGCGAAAAATAACGTTAAAATTGAATCTATTTCTTAAGAACTTTTGAAAAGAATCACTTTAAACATGAAAAGAAAAACAATTCTTAAGCCCCTGTCACACCTTGACGTTTTAGCCAGCGTATGCCAACGTATGAAAAATTTGGCCAATATGCTGGCACACGTCGAATACGTTATGGGTAAGTTTTGTATATGTTAAGAGCACGCTGGCATACATCGTAGTATGCCGAGCTCGTCGGCAAATTTTAAACATGCTCAAAATTTTTTGACGTATGCCAGCGTATGACTCGCACGTTCCGCATATGCTGGCCATAAGTTGTAGGCACGTTATGCGATCGTTGACACACGTTATTTGTAAGTTACTCATAAGTCGAAATACGTCAAGGTCATGTCTAGCTTACCCGAAACTTATTTCTAACCTATGAGTAACGTGGTTTGAACCTATGTGTAACGTATCTCCAACGCATATTGACGTATGTAGACGTATTTGACGTCTTCCAGACAACCACAGAACTTACTGAACGTGTTTCTAACTTACAGCTACCGTATAATGGCGTATTGGCAGCGTTTAGGGGAATTGGTATATAAAAATGGGGTTCACAGGAGGAACGCGTCAGTGTTTCAGACTCCATGGTGAGTAGATGTCCATGTCATCCGAGAGATGGAAGATCCGGCAAGGCTGAGATGAGAATACCTACTCGCTGTCCTCCAACATCAACATGACCTCATCGATTTGACACTGTACCAGTTGCGTGCCAATAGATCCAGGAGAAGAAGAGGTGAACGAAGGAGAAGGAACTGGGTGAGACCATGGATTGGGAGGTGGTTGTGATTTAAATCGTCGAGCGGCAGCCTTTTAATAGGCTACGCCACCTGATCGTCGCGATACGCATGCCGCGCTATGCATAGTTACACTATCGTTGGGCATAAGTTGTGAACGCCGACAACACGCTAAGCATTCGTTGGTATAAGTTATGTATAAGTTATCGAAACGTTCTGTGTACATTACTAATACATTATGCGTTCGTCCAACTCGTTAATATACGCCTAAAACTGAAAAAACATCAATAGTTCAGCGTACGCCAGCATTTTAGAACAATTTTGATACGTTGCCATACGCTGGCTAAATCGTCAAGGTGGGACAGGGGCTTTACCTCTCAGATCCTCACGAAGCACCCAAAAAATTCTAGCGTTGGTTTAAATGAAGAATTATAATCAGACAAATGCAAGTCACCTCGTTCGGCTCGGCGTCCTCATGCTGGATTTCTACGTTACGGCTCTCGCAAAGACACGGACACGAAGACAAACGCTGCGCTCGACGGCGAATGGAAATGTGCTGACACGCTTGCAAGTGCCTATTATATCCATCAATCGGGGAAGTTTGCAAGACGGCAAGATTTTATAATGCTAGCGTTATTTGCGTCCGACGAGAGATGATGATTCGTACATAACGGGACTGACACGAAAATCAAGACGGGATTACTTGCGGTCCGAATTTTATTTTTATGATCACAATTTTGATCTCTATTTTTTGTGCCGTTAGACTGTCATATTTCCAAGAAATTAGGGGAGATTTGGAATAAAAATCACAAGAAACATTATCAACACTGGACTTCTTATTTTTCATGATGCAGTGGACATGAAGCGTTATGTACGAATCCATTATTTCATCAGATAGGGTAGATGCTAGAAAACCCGAATAGGGAGACAGAACATCATCAAAACATAAAAGAGACACCAAAGTTCACATTCCGAGTCACCACACTCAAAATAACTGTCACATAAGAAACGTAACGGAAAAAAATATAAATTTTACCAATCAAACTGTAACATTTCTAAGATTACAATACCCATATTCTGTTGCATTAATTCATCTTTAATAAAACAGGGAAATGGAGAGTATGATATTGCCTGTTTCTACAGGTTTCCCAAGATGTCCACTTTCATTTCTGAAAATTTATGGTTTGTCTAAATACCTAATAATAGTTTTATGTGGAATTTCCCACAAACATACCATAGCATACCCACTTTGTGAGCCATGCACATAAGTAACACTCATGTACGCAGCATATTTAATGAGATAACGTTTAATGAGCTACTTGACATTGCTTTTTAGCTACCAGATCTTGAATGAGTGGTCGAATGCCAGAGAGAGCACAACGCAAATCCCCTTCACCGTTCAGCTCGTTTCTGTACTTGGTCTTGACAGCAACGAGCATGGAAAATGCAGCTTCACAAAGATACGTTGATCCAAACATTGTCAGAATCCGAAGAGCTTGATGTGAGATCAAAGGGTAAACAGGAAGGGACGTGACTCAGAACGTCTCTAGATCCAGTTTCTTGAAGTCTTCTTCAGCCGAAGAGTTGAACTTTAACTCAAAAAACTCCTCTTGCACTTCGTGTGAAATATCAGCCACTTCACATTGAAATGGGTTCCTAATGAATTTCCAGGCTTTGCGCTTCTCATCTACAGTGGGGAGAACAAGTATTTGATACACTGCTGATTTTGCAGGTTTTCCCACTTACAAAGCACATAGAGGTCTGTAATTTTTATTATAGGTCCACTTCAACTGTGAAAGATGGAATCTAAAACAAAAATCCTGAAAATCACATTGTATGATTTTTAAATAATTAATTTGCATTTTATTGCATGAAATAAGTATTTGATACATCAGAAAAACAGAACTTAATATTTGGTACAGAAACCTTTGTTTACAATTACAGAGATCAGACGTTTCCTGTAGTTCTTAACCAAGTTTGCACAGACTGCAGCAGGGATTTTGGCCCACTCCTCCATTCAGATCTTCTCCAGATCCTTCACGTTTCGGGGCTGTCGCTGGGCAACACAGACTTTCAGCTCCCTCCAAAGATTTTCTATTGGGTTCAGGTCTGGAGACTGGCAAGGCCACTCCAGGACCTTGAGATGCTTCTTATGGGGCCACTCCTTAGTTGCCCTGGCTGTGTGTTTCGGGTCGTTGTCATGCTGGAAGACCCAGCCACGCCCCATCTTCAAGCTCTTGTTGAGGGAAGGAGGTTGTTGGCCAAGATCTCGCGATACATGGCGCCATCCATCCTCCCCTCAATACGGTGCAGTCGTCCTGTCCCCTTTGCAGAAAAGCATCCCCAAAGAATGATGTTTCCACCTCCATGCTTCACGGTTGGGATGGTGTTCTTGGGGTTGTACTCGTCCTTCTTCTTCCTCCAAACATGGCGAGTGGAGTTTAAACCAAAAAGCTCTATTTTGGTCTCATCAGACCACATGACCTTCTCCCATTCCTCCTCTGGATCATCCAGATGGTCATTGGCAAACTTCAGACGGGCCTGGACATGCGCTGGCTTGAGCAGAGGGACCTTGCGTGCGCTCTAGGATTTTAATCCATGGCGGCGTAGTGTGTTACTTATGGTTTTCTTTGATACTGTGGTCCCAGCTCTCTTCAGGTCATTGACCAGGTCCTGCCGTGTAGTTCTGGGCTGATCCCTCACCTTTCTCATGATCATTGAGGCTCCACGAGGTGAGATCTTGCATGGAGCCCCAGACCGAGGGAGATTGACTGTTATCTTGAACTTCTTCCATTTTCTAATAATTGCGGCAACAGTTGCTGCCTTCTCACCAAGCTGCTTGCCTATTGTCCTGTAGCCCATCCCAGCCTTGTGCAAGTCTACAATTTTGTCCCTGATGTCCTTAGACAGCTCTCTGGTCTAGCCCATTGTGGAGAGGTTGGAGTCTGATTGATTGAATGTGGACAGCTGTCTTTTATGCAGATAACGAGTTCAAACAGGTGCAGTTAATACAGGTAATGAATGGAGAATGGGAGGGCTTCTTAAAGACAAAACTAACAGGTCTGTGAGAGCCAGAATTCTTACTGGTTGGTAGGTGATCAAATACTTATTTCATGCAATAAAATGCAAATTAATTATTTAAAAATCATACAATGTGATTTTCAGGATTTTTGTTTTAGATTCCACCTTTCACAGTTGAAGTGTACCTATGACAAAAATTACAGACCTCTACGTTCTTTGTAAGTGGGAAAACCTACAAAATCGGCAATGTATCAAATACTTGTTCTCCCCACTGTATATCTGGAAAGTATCTGATTTATTCTGCTTTCAATCCAGCCAGATGAGTAATTATTTGTTTCTTTAACTCAGAATCAAGGTAACTGTGAATGAGAGCAGAATCCAAGTTAGCAAAACTGTCTGTATTTCCATCCTCAATTCGACATTTCCAGAAGTCGAGTTTGACCATGAAGGCTTCAATGACGTCATGGTGCATGATTATGTTGATGTGTTTCCCTTGAAGTTTGAAAGTTGATGGCATTCAGCACTTCAAAGATGTCCACCAGGTCAGGTAAAGATAGCAAAAATCCTTCAGACTGGAGCTTGTCATGGAGATCTGCTTTCTGCTGCGAATCTCGAAATGTTGCCACTTCTTGTCGTAGTTCATAAAGCCGTCCAAGCATGTTTCCCTTCGAAAGCCATCGTACGTTTTTGTGGAAAAACAAGGCTTGATGTTCAGAATCCATATCCGCACACAGCTGTCTGAAGAGATGACTGTTTAAGGCTCCAGCTTTGATAAAGTTGACTACCTTGATAGCCAGGTTCATGACATCCCTCATTTCAGCAGGTAGAGTTCTGGATGCTGAGGCTTCACGATGAAGGATGCAGTACGTACCTATAGCAGATGGACTTTTTTCTTTCACTCTTGTTATGAAACCAGATTGCAAAGCAAGCATGGCCAGAGCTCAATCAGTACACACCCATACCAGCGAGTCCCACAAAAATTGATTTTCCTGGAAGAAGTTTGATACCACTTGAAAAAATATCTGTTGCTGTTGTATAACTTTCCATGGGATGGCAGAAGAGCATTTCCTCTTTTACACTATTGCCTGACACGAAACGACATACATCAGTAGATGAGAGCACTGAGCAACACCAGTCATTTCGTCCAACTGGATGGGAAATACAGGAGAAGCTCTTACTTGGTCGAGAACTTGATCTTTGATGTCTTGAGACATTTCATCGATCCTTCCCTTGACTGGATCATTTGATAAAGAGATTTGGGAAAGCTTGTTTGTGCTATCCTTCCCCAGAATGAGCTCTGCTGCATGCAGTAGACTTTGTTTCATGAGAGACTCTCCGATGTTTTGGCTCTTTTTGCTCTTTGTGATCAACATGATGGTCTCATAGGAAGCCTCAACAACCTTTGAAGTCTTTTGCGAAATGTTTGACTGCTGTCCATCTTATCTTGCTTCAAGGACTGCCTTTTTGTTTCAAAGAATGCCTTGGGTTTAGCAGCTAGAGCAGGATGCGTTGTCTCCAAGTGGCGTTCCAAGCGTGTGGGCCGCCATCCCATCATTTCTCAGTCTTGTGGCATATTTCGCACTGGGGTACCTCTGTGTCACCCTTTTCGAGGGACACAAATACAAATCGAATATATTTGTCAAGATACTTCCGCTTTTTTGCACTCATTATGAATGGTTTAGTTTGAAATGGGTACTGCAAATCTGTGAAAAAAATTTTTTTTTAATCAAAATTAAAATAAAATATAAATTTTAATATTAAATTTAAATAAATGTTAAATTTTAAAATTAAATTTAACACAGAAAATGGTAGGCCTAGCAGCGAATAGAAAACCAGAATTATTAAAGGCGATACTTCTGTTTTTTTATGTTCATCACGATATTATCCAAACACTTGTTTAGAGAATTCCAAAAATAATTAGAGAAATTCCTACTTTTTTCTCCGGGCTCAAGCTCCCTCTGGAAATTACTCACCCCCCCCCCCCACCCAGGTTAAGAGTCAATGGTCTACACCATTGGTCCATTGCAGACCTGTGTCTCTCTGTTCCTCTCGGGTGGCATTTAAGATCTGAGTACACATGTCCTGTGTTCATCTTTGATAATGCCTCCCCATGGCTGAAATGTTGGACTTTTTGAGCCAATTTTTTTGTTATGGAACCTCAAGTTGGTTATGCTTTATGTATTATCTGCTCTATTGTTCTCACTGATCATTTATGTCTGTTTTGCTTTTTTTTTTTAAACTCACTTAATCTTGTACTCTATTTTCCTTTGTTCTCTTATTCATCCTCCTTACCCTCTCTACCCCCTCCCCCCTAGAATAATGGTCTAACTGATGGCCTCTATCTTCTTCGGCAGTCCAGGAGTAGTCTTAGAGGATATACTCTCTCCGTGGTCTGTAAGCAGAGGTTTTACCATTACCACATTGCTCACCAGTCGAATGGAAGTTATGCTATGGATAAAGGGCCTTCATTCTCAAGCCCTGTTAAACTCTGTGAGTTCCACCATCGTGATGGAGATGGGATGTGTTGTTTGCTGAAAGTGCCATGTTCTCGTCCACCTGGGGTTTTGGCACGGGCAAGCTTCTTTGATTCTCGGAAAGAAAAGGATATTCGCGATTATGTGGCACGCACACATAAGCTACAGGTCAGTTGGTTGAATTGTAGAGATGAAAACAACAGCTCATTCACGAATGAAAATGAGTGTTGGGGAATTAGTATTTGGGCTACTTCATTGCACTGGTGAATTTATTAATTGCTATTATCGTTTAAGTTGGCCTGTTTCGTCTTCCGATTTGAGTAATTCACTCAAAACACTGGGATCCCAGGCTAAAATCCCACAGACTGTGTTCATTTTTCCACTCTCTCGTAAAACCAACCTCATGGATTGAGAACAATCTAGCACTGTATTTGAAAGTAAAGCCTTCTGCTTGACAAATAAGCATTGACAGTAGTTTAAGGCCAGTTCAAACTGGTCTGAAAGTAAATATCGTAGTAATTTTCCATTTCCCAATGAGAGTTGTGCCATAATCAGACACTTGGAATGACAACAGATTGCGTAATAGATAAGGATTATTTGTATGACCACTTAGGTTGGTTGTGTTGTCAAAAGAGATCCACTTAGCATGCTGATTAGGTGATAGAATGTGGGCAGGCTGTCGACTCACTGCATGTAATCATCATCACTCTAATCAATTTCAATTATTACTCCAATTTTTGCTTGTTGAATTAAGTATGAGTACACTTAATATTATTGTTTTAATTTCTAATTTATAAACACAAATCTAACAAAATGAGCAATCATTACAGGCAGATGGTTTCAATGCAAAAGTGAGTTAAAAACAAAAGGACAATGAAGGTAATATAGAAATATAGATATAGATATATATATATATATATATATATATATATATATATATATATATATATATATATATATATATATATATACATATATTGTTGCGAATTCGCGCCCCACCAGCGTGTGAACGACCGCGTGTAGCCAATAGCGGCCGCTTCGCCCACCGAATGTGCAATTCAGTAGTGACCGTCTCGGAACAACGCTGGGAGCTAGTCACGGGTGGCGGTTTAACCTCACCACAACTCGGTCCGCATTCCACCCGCACGAAATAGGGTCCGATCGCCAAATGGTCGATTTACCTAAGTACCCGCGCGGATAGCGTACCGAGGAGTTGTACCACGCCACAGGTCGACTCCAGACACGAACCGCTTAAGCGGCTCGTTCCGTGCTACAGGGATAACCGAGCGGAGTTATTGTCTACCTTGACGGTTCAGATTAGTTACTGGGTGTTTTAAACCCACTACCAAACCCTTACGTGATGCAAGATGGAGATTCAAACAAAGGAAAGGACGCAGCGAAACGGGGAACAATTGGACCAGCACATTTATTCCGTGCCACACGGCAGCACGGAAGGCACGTATTTTACAGTCAAGCAAGAAAACACAATAAAAGCAAGCGAAGAGACACACGCAGATCTACAACCGAATAATGCAATTCACACAGCAACACTTATAACAGTTCTACTTCACCAGACGGGTGCCACACACACACGTTTACACAGAACCCAAAATAAATGGAAGTCGCGACTTCCCTTAGCACATCGTCCAACCCTTGGCGACCGTAACTCCGAGTCCCTCCGGCGTGGTCCACTGGGCTCGTGCCCCACGGCTGAACGTGTCGTCCGCCCAACAGGGACGAACGAGCAGAACCTCCGACCAGGAACAATCACCACAACTCTCGACAATTCCCCTTCAGGGACAAGGGAACAGGGACAAGGGAACGACGTTATCGTCGACCTTCACGCCCACGCCTTTTGTAGGGTGGGGCTCCGCCCTTCGCCCTGCCTCGTTTCTGGCTCCACCTCCCTTCTGGAAGCTTCCCAAAAAGGGGCGTGCCCTCTCGTTCCCCCCTCCCTGCGCCGTGTGGGGGACGAGGAAAGTCAGTTTTGGCTCGGGGCCAGGGAATTATTCCCCCAACATCAGGCCCCCACCTTTTTTCACCTTTGACCTCTGTCTCAAATCGCACCTCCCCCATGCCAAAGCGCGGGAAAAGCAGGAGGGAAAATCCAGCGGGAGACATTCAAGCGGGAGTCTTGGGTGGGAAATGCCCCTTCGCACCCTTGTTGCTGCTGCCTCTCCGCTCCTTTCCTCCGTCCCGCGGAGATCGTGACCGCACGGTGCTCGTTGAATGGCGAGTGGCGAAGATGGTGGTAGCGTAGTTGTGGAAGGTGGCGTCGTGGTGTGAATGGCGTGATTGTTGGCGTCGTGTAGTGAATGGCGTGAGGCGTGATTGTTGAGATGTTGGTTCTGGCGATGTTCGTTGTTGTTCTTGCACCAAAATAACGACAGCAAAAGAAAAACGGCTAACTGAAGAATCGCAGTCTGAATGGATCACATATATTCCCTCTAAACGACGGGTTTGGGCTAACTACACATGAACTTACCGATATATCTCACCTGAGGACCCTTTATGGTGTATTGCGAATTTCCACAACCGTAACAACATTGTTACAGATCTGGAAACCATGTGCATTCAACATACAGGTCCTAAAAGTTAGTTATGTCGTTAAGTACATGTGAGACAGGTCCCTTCCTTTTGTCTAGTGGGAGAATCAAAGGCGTGTGTTGTGATTTATTTTTAGGTAGGTTATTAAATCTTTACATCTAATGGCCATCCCACAAACGAACCAACAACCTGCTACTGAACAAGCGCTTCACTCGCCGAACCGGTGACTCGCTGTCCGAAGCAGAATCTCTGGCAGTTCTTTCTCGGCTTCGACAAAATTTGTAACTTTTTTCTGACGAGTATGGGCACGCTTGGTGTGGGGGCGGGGTTTTCACCGGCAATGCTGAAACCCCGCCCAGAAAGAGCGGACCCATGGGAGCCCTGTCCAATCAGGGCAGACAGTGACGTCTGCTTCACCGAGCCCCGCCCCGGACGGGGCTCTGTTGTTGATTTTCATTTGTTCTGAGGGAGTTCGAGAGAGATTTCGGCAGAGGAGCACGTTGGTTGGGTGCATCGCGTGTTGGAGCTGGGGACGGAATCCAGTTGACTCAAGAAGGAGTCCAGCTGTCCGTGGCGCAACGGATAGCGCATTGGACTTCTAGTGGAAGCAGCAACTCGAAGGTTGCGGGTTCGAGTCCCGCCAGCCTCCGTGGACACGAGCCCCGTGCGTATCACTGTGGGCTGGGCTGCACGGCCATTGGCAGGTTCCCCGCCGAACTGTGACCCCAAGCTCGTCTCTCCTCCTCTGGCAGCGGGACTCTTTTCAATAAAACATCTGTGTGTGTGTCTGAGTGTGTGGGCCCGTCTTTTAAGTAGAACAGAATAAGTGTTTTCCACCATTGTAAATATTCCTTGTATATTTGCGATAAGTCTTGCCTGTGTCTTTTTTTTTACTGTAAATAAATGATTGTAGAAATGTTCCCAGTTCGTTTCCGTCTTTTCCTTCATTGGTCCAGCATGATTTGGATCTGAGTTTTAGCCGGGTTTTTATACCCGATAATCTGTTCATCCAAGCCGGCACGGCTTTGGCAGTTTCTGCTGGACTGCACCCGAACCGGAGTTGGTAGTTGGTAGTTGGAACGCCACCGCAGCCAGTAGAGTGACCCGGTTCGAGCAAGGCATGCCGAGGGCATGGTTTCCCCGCTAGTCGAAATAGCGTAGTTAATTAGGTAAATTGGTTTGAGACAAAAAGACCCTATGCTACGTGGTTGAGATATTGGCGTCCACGGTCGGTTCTGCGATCCCCCGGCTCATGGAATTATCTGGAGCGACAGCCTACAATTCCAGGGAGTCTGGTGGGAGACGACGAACTTCCCCCACCTAGTGGTCGTTCTCGGAAATTTTTTGGAACTTGGAAAGCACGTGGCCCGATATGAGCACGTGTGTGTGACTCGATGTGCTTCTCGCTGCGAGTACTGTTCATGGGACGCGAGGAATGAGTCCCGATGGCGACACTACCAGGCCCACTTGCGTTGCAAGCCTCGCGGTGCAGTTCGTGTGCGAGTGACGTCACCGGGGATCTCGCAGCATGAAGTCCATGTGAATAGCGCATGGTGCTTCACATTGAGGATGGCTCGAAAGTGAGCGCTTGGCGCGATCGACAGGGCGATGTTACGCTTTAAATTATCAGCCAAACAGAAGGGACGAGCAAATTCTAAACCGCCGCCCTGGTGATGCAAGGCCTACCAAGCCTTTGCACTAGTACCCGATCCCCAGCCAGGATGTAGCGAACATCCTCGTCGTGGGTAAAGGAGCACTCATACATGGAGGGGTTTAGCGTCAGTTAGACCGGCCTCATGGGGCATGAGCAGTTCTCCATGGAGCCCAGTGAAACGAGTTAGTGGGAATTTTAGTTTAGAATTTAGAATGGATTGGAGACATGGACAGACATGGTACATGTAGTGGGGAGGTAGATTAGCTACGTATAATTAAATGGAATGTTCATTAGAGTCAGGGATGACTGGGAGCACTAATTAGTTCGGGGGGACGTAGTTGTTAAAGTGTTGTGAAAAAAAAAGAGAAGAAAGAAACATGATGAGTGAACGTGGGTCAGCGGGCCCGAGAGTGTGAGTGAAGTGAATGTGGAATGCATGGTGTGAACGAATGATAGGGGGAAGCAGTGAATCCCACACAAGGGAACCTGGGGTTAGTGTAATGTTAGTTATGGGGTTAGTCAAATTAACCAAAACTGATGTCGGTTTGTTATTGGTGTTGGATGAAGGCATGAAACCTTTTTGTAAGGTGCAGGAGTCTATTGACCGGCTGGAAGCGTGGCTGTGGAAATATGCAAACTGAGTAGAGGGCACCGTGGGCACCGAAGTAGTCGGCCAGAGTAGGCCATAGGTCCAAGTGACCGAGTTAGTGTAATGCGCATGGGCAGCCCACGGAAATGGGACCCGGAGCACCAAAATGCCACGTGGGCATCGACGGGAAAGATGCCAGGAAGGGCATCCCCCACATTCATAAGGAGTAGGTAGGCTCGGAGACAGCCTCAGCGACCCGGGGGTGCCGAAGTTTGAGTTTGGCAGATGGGTATCCCAGCCAATGGAGCCACGCTGCCCAGCCACGAAATTGTGCAAGAGCACAAGAGAAAATTTGCGGGTCAGGCCCAAATTAATAACGAACACCAACACAGGCGACGGGAATCATGGTTTTTAGAACCGATAGTTTGAAGAGACAGGCGTGTTGAAAAGCCCCAGGGATAGATTAAAGTTTAATAAAATGGTAGGATAGATAAGAAGCGTGTACCGCTTCACCGCACCATCCATCCATCCCTTCGCTGTTCGTAGGCCGCTGGACTCATCTTGGGAAATTGCTGAAATCTGAGGGAGTTATTCTGAGGCTGCATTGGGCCTCGAGACAGATTCACTTGTCTCTTCCTCAATCCCCTAAAAAGGAATCTTAGGGATTGGGGATAGACAGTCAGGACAGGTTAGCCGAACAAAGACGATAAGGGGGCTAGGGACACACGTGATTATAAAAAAAAAATTTAATAAAATAAATAAATAAAAATAAAAAGTCTAAATTTCGTTTTTTTTGTTGCAAGCTAATGAGGTGGGTATGAACAAGGACAGCCATAGGCGATAGGTTGGGGTGATACCGTAGGGTAGGTCCGAGCCCGTTTTCAGACGGGCCGGCGCCACCACACTCCCTCCACAACCTCACGAGACCAGACCGAGGCCGGCCAGCTTCCTGCGCCGACCTCCTGCTGTACGACATCTTGCCTGGTCTGCGTTTGCCATGCCATGCTTTGCCTTGCCTCCATACCCGTCCTTGCCTTTGTTTGCATTCCCATGGCACAACCTTCATCATGTGCTCCAGGACCATCGCTGAAAGTGTTTTGCAAGGACTGCTCTGCAGGCAGCGATGTTACCGGGGACTGCACTGAGCAGCCCGGATATCTCATTGTTGTTGCATAAAGGCCAGTTCAAATGCCCTGTGAGACGGCGTATGGCCTGCCGTGTTTGGGTGAGTTTCCTCCAGCAGCTGAACAAAAAGAAAAAAAATAAGATTTCAACGACAAACAAGGGTCCTTTAAAGGCCCTAAAGACGTCTGACCATCAATACCTGCTGTGCACTCACCCACAAATGTTAACTTTCCTGTGTTTTCTCTCTTCAAATCACAGGTCCTGGGCCATGGGTAGTGTAAATATTAGGAATACACATAATTTTAACCCAGCTGTTGTTTGTTTAGCACCGGCAATGTAGTTAAGTTGTCCGAGTGAGTCTGCTAGTTTCGTTACTCAACGCACTAGGTTATTTATTTTTGGGACATGTATTCCAAATGTCACACTCAGGGATCCGTAGGTAAAACGTACGAGGGGAAAACCGACACCTACATGCCACACGAAAATTAACGACTCGGGTCGAGTCTATAAAAAGGGGCGAAGGGGGGGGGTAGTGTTACGGATCTGGAAACCATATGCATTCAACATACAGGTCCCAAAAGTTAGTTATGCCATTAAGTACATGTGAGACAGGTCCCTTCCTTTTGTCTAGTGGGAGTATCAAAGGCGTGCGTTGCGAATTCTTTTTAGGTAGGTTATAAAATCTTTACATCTAATGACCATCCCACAAACAAACCAACAACCTCCGACTGAACAAGCACTTTACTCGCCTAACCGACGACTCGCTGTCCGAGGCAGAATCTCTTGCAGTTCCTTCTCGGTTTCCACAAACTTTGTAACTTCTTATTGACGAGTATGGGCACGTGTGGAGTGGGGGCGGGGTTTTCCCTGCATGGCCGAAACCCTGCCAATAAAGGGCGGACCCATGGGATCCAATCAGGGCAGACAGTGACGTCTGCTTCACCAAGCCCCGCCCCGGACGGGGGCTCAGTTGCTTTTCGTTCGTTCTGACGGGATTCGAGAGAGATTTCGGCAGAGGAGCGCATTGGTTGGGTGCGTCACGTGTTGGAGCTGGGGATGGAGTCCAGTTGACTCAAGAAGGAGTCCAGCTCTCTGTGGTGCAACGGATAGCGCATTGGACTTCTAGTGGAAGCAGCAACTCGAAGGTTGCGGGTTCGAGTCCCGCCGGCCTCCGCCGAAACAAATCCCATGCATGTGACTGTGTGTCGGGCTGCACGGCCATTGGCAGGTACCCCACCTAACTGCGACCCCCAGCTCGTCTCTCCTTCTCTGGCAGCGGGGCTCTTTTCAATAAAACGTGTGTGTGTGTGTGTGTGTGTGTGTGTGTGTGTGTGTGTGTGTGTGTGTGTGTGTGTGTGTGTGTGTGTGTGTGTGTGTGTGTGTGTCTGAGTTGTTGGGCCTGTCTTTTAAGTAGAACAGAATAAGTGTTATTCCACCATTGTAAATATTCCTTGTATATTTGCGATAAGTCTTGCCTGTGTCTTTTTTTTTTACTGTAAATGATTGCAGAAATGTTCCCAGTTCGTTTCCGTCTTTTCCCTCATTGGTCCAGCATGGTTCGGATCTGAGTTTTAGCCGGGTTTTTATACCCGATAATCTGTTTATCCTCGCCGGCATGGCTTTGGCAGTTTCCGCTCGACTGCACCTGATCCGGAGTTGGTAGTCGGTAGTTGGAACTCTACCGCAGCCGGTTGAGTGACCCGGTTCGAGCAAGGCGTGCCGAGCGTGTGGAATCCCGGTAGTCAAAATCGCGTAGTTAATTAGGTAAATTGGCTCTAGACAAAAAGACCCTACGCTACTCGGTTGAGATATTGTCGTCCACGGTCGGTTCTGCGACCTGTCGGCTCACGGAATTGTCCGGATGACGGCCTACAATTCCGTGGAGTCTGGTGGGAGACGATGTAGCCTCCCCCACATTGCGGTCGTTCTCGCCACCGACCCCCAGCCCACAACAATATAAGTGTGCACGTGTGTACACATCTACACATAAACAATATATATATATATATATATATATATATATATATATATATATATATATATATATATATATATATATATATATATATATATATATATATATATATATATATATATTGTTGTGGTTGACGAAATTCGCAAACCACCATTCAGGTCCCTTAGGTGAGATATCTCTGTAAGTATATGTGTAGTTAGGCCCAAACCCGTTGTTTAGAGGGAATAAATGTCATTCATTCGGGCTGCGACCCCTCTAGATAGCCGTTTTTCTTTTACTATCTTTATTTTGGACCAGCCGCCATTACTACCATTACTACCACCACCAACCACGTCTAAACAGCCATCACACAACAACCACCAACCGCAACGCCGCTTCACAACAACAGCCACGACCTTTACCGTCACAACTCGCCCTCGCAACCATCGCATCACCACCATTCCCGCGCCGCTTGTGGGCACCGATACTGGATTCGTGCAGGGCGCGCACCGAGCAGCGGGTGCAGAAACACCAGCCTTTCCGAAGAAATCGGATCAAAAACGACTCACGCCCACTTCTGTTCCGTCCTATCAGCGAGCATGGGGCGATTTGGCCCCGCCTCCAGGTGCGTCGGAGTGTGGTCGCTATATGCAGATTCGCGAATCAAAAAGCATTCACGCCCACTTTTCTTCTGTCCAATGGGGAGCCAGCCAGAGGTAAAGGGTCGAAGGTGAAAGAGCGAAGCCACGGGGGGCTATAAAGGGCCGCGTTCGCTCGCCAAAAAGGCAGTTGAGTTGGGAAGAAGTAGTAGGAGTCAGTCAAGTCAGTTCGGAGTTGAGTTGGGAAGAGCCAGTCAAGAGAGGAGTCGGAGAAGGCAGTTGGACGGAGCTGTGGAGAGTTGGAGAGGTGGCGGCGGCGAAGGCAGTCGAGGGGGTGCTCGTGTCAGAGTCGGGGAGCTGCGGAGAGGAGAGGCCGGCAACGCGACCGAGGTCGTGGTGGAGACGCTCGTTGCGGGACCCGAGCCAGGGAGATATCCTCCTTCCCCCGAGCATCAACAACCCCCTCCTGTTTCCCCCCGCGCTGAGATAGTGCGAGAAGGGGGCCCCGTTCCCACCCCATTCCAGACACTGTCCGCGAGGCCCGCGGAGTCGGGGTGCCACCGCCATTTTGCGGCTCATCATCAGACGGGTAGGCCCGACGCGGTCTCGACCCCAGGCCCGTCTGCCCCCATCATCCTTGAGGGTGGTCCTTTTCTTTTGCTTTGAGTATATGTGTTGTCGGCGCCGTCTGTGAAGTAAAACTGTATAAGTGTTGCCGTGTGCTCGGTAGTCGGTTAGATCTGCATTGTGTTTTGCTTTTACATTTGCTTTTTGTGCATTATTGTGTGTTTCTTCTTCTTTTACATTTGCTTTTGGTGTAATTGTATATGTGTGCTTTCCGTCATCGCGAAATAAATGTGCTTTATGTTGAACTGTTTTCCCGTTTCGCTTCGTCTTTTCCTTTATTGAATCTCCATCTTACTTCACGTAAAGGGTTGGTCGTGGGCTAAAACGCCCGATAATTAATCGAACCGTCCAGGTTGACGATAACACCGCTCGGTTATCCCGATAGTACGGAACGGGTCGCTTAAAGTGGCCCGTGTCCGAAGTCGACCTGCGGCGAGGTGCGGTCGCCCGGTCTACCCTCCGTGTGGGTACTTAGGTAGGTCGAATTTGGCGAGCAACCCTATCCCACGCGGGGGCCGATTGGCACGATCGCGGTGAGGCCGAAAGGCCCACCCGTGACTAGTTCCCGGCGTTAGTCCGAGAGGGTCACGACGGGATTGTCCGTCCGGTGGACGACGTGCCGCGATTCGAATTACGTGGCCGTTCGCACGCCGGCGGGCGCGAATCCGCAACAATATATATATATATATATATATATATATATATATATATATATATATATATATATATATATATATATATATATATATATATATATCTCCCTAACTTGACGAGGCAGCAAGACACAGATCAAGTCCCATGACAGTGCTTGCTGCATGATCTGCCAGCACTTATTGTCACCTGCCACTCGAACACGTTATCTCTGCCGTGCTGATCACCAGCCAGAAATATTAAATTCAACCAAAGAAGCACACTGACCCAATGACACGACTATGACGTCAGGTACATAAATTATGCTCACACATCACCTCCAAACTTGGATGCATCCCTATGGTACTCAAGCCTTTGCAGACTGAGATTAAAGCCTATGGTCAAGAATAGATGAAAGCAGAGATGTCGATCTGGATTTCATCCTTGGTGTGGGCTCATCAGGACAACATACTTCTGATCATTTATTTGTGACCCTATTAGGCTCATTATTATAACTGAATCAAACCCCCTAACTTGATGACGCAGCAGGGCACAGATTGAGTCCCTTCACAGCACTTGCTGCATGACCTGCCAGCTCTTATTAGCACTTGCCATGCGAGCACGTTGTCTCTGTCCTGCTGATGACCAGTCAGGAGGTTTGCAGCCAGGAATACTACATTCAACCAAAGAAGCACAGTGACTATCACATGACACTAACGTCATGCATATGGTATTATTTATGTAGGTTGCATGTGTGATGAAGACGAATTGATTCGATTTTGTTGAAGATCCGAATCCAATCATTATTTTTCGTGATTCATCACCATTGAGTGATGGGGCTAGAACCTATATATAGCATGATATCTCAAAATGTTATTCATGGATTCGGAGGAAACTTGGTGGACGAGTTGAGGGTGACAAGAACAAGCCAATTCGATTTTAGTTCAGGTCCAGATCCAGATCCGGTCAATCAGTGGGATACAAAATGGTACCTAATCAGCCTGGTGGAGGAATGCGCTCGACTGAGTGCTCATTCTAGTTTCTTACTGGTTCCATTACATTGAATCTCAATGTTGCTAAAATTACTCCAGTTTTCAAAAGTAACGATCCTCAGGCCATTTACAATTACAAACACATATCTCTTCTCCCGTGTTTTTCTAAAAATTTGGAGAGACCTGAGTATAATCATCGATTTAAATTTCTCTCTAACTTGAGAATTTTATTTGATCAACAGTTTGGCTTTCGTCGTAAGCAATCTACAGATAGCAATGGCACTTATTGATTTGACAGATTTACTTTCTAATTCCCTCTCTGGCAAATTGTGCACAGCTGGTGTTTTCATCATTGATTTGTCTCAGGTCTATGATACGATTGATCATAATATTGTTCTCTTCAAACTTGATTTATATGGTGTTCTCGGTTGTGTTCTTGAATGGTTTCATGACTATCTTACGAATAGACAACATTTCACAGTCAATAAAAGCTCTAAATCTTCATGGATTGCTCTGAGCCATGGAGTTCCCAAAGAATATATACTTGGCCTTTTTCTTTTCTTATTATAATATGTCAACTACACACATACAGTACTTACTTTCCCTTATTATCTTTTTTTCTCATTGCTAATAATACTCCTGTTAGTTTGGTGGCAGACCACAAAAGCGTGTTTTGGGGAAAATACAATGTTTTGTTGATGTTTCAAGGAAAACTGACCTGAATGGTCATGAATCAGAAAAGTTCCAACCTGGCACCCTTGGGGAATTAATTCATTTATTGAAGAATTAAAAATGGCCACCACTGAACTAACTTTCTTCCAACAACCCGATTGGCCTATATTAGACATAGAGAATTGATTTTGATGGTAAAAACCCACGTTTTAAAGGTCTAAGAATTCAATAAAATACATTACTATGGTCTACAATGTCATTTTCAACACTCGTTTTCATACAAAAAAAATGTGTCCGAATGCTGCTTTTCTTTGTTCAGATAATTCTTGATGGGGTTCGCCACCATCTTCTTGAGCACCAGCGTCCAGAGCAGTCAGGCTTTACACCAAAGAGGTCAATGATTGACGGTATCCTTGCTCTTCGAGTCATCACCGGACACAGACGAGAGTTTCGGCAGGGGCTGCTTGCAGCCTATGTTGATCTCTGTGAAGCATTTGATTCAGTGAATCGGGATGTCCTCTGGAGGATTCTTAGTCTTCGTGGGGTGCCACCAAAACTAATCAATCTGATGTCTGAATGATACTCTGGTACTGAGAGTGCTGTGAGATGTGGTGGTACCATCTCTGACTTATTTCTAGTTGTTACTGGAGTTTTCCAGGGGTGTGTACTGGCCCCCACACTTTTCAGCACTTGTATGGACTGGATTCTGGGGAGGATGTCAGAGAGATCAAGTTGTGGTGCATCGTTTGGGAATGTCAAAATCTCTGACCTTGCTTTCACAGATGATCCAGTCATCTTTACGGAGACGCTGAATATCCTTTTGGGGCCCTTGAGGCACTGAATATGGAGTCAAACCGCTGGGATTACGGATTTCCTGGGTCAAAACTAAGATCCAGGTTTTCAATGACATCTTGGATGCTGCTATCTTGTTTGTACCTGTTTTGTGGTGAAGATGTTGAGGTCATGGAGAGATTCATTTACCTTGGCAGTGATATATATTCATGTCTCTGCTGGCTGTGAGCCAAAGGTCAATGGACATTTGGGTCGGGCCTGGGGAGTCATGGATTCACTGGATCATGGGGTGTGCCGCTGCCGGTACCTGTGCAAGAGGACAAAAGTCTGAGTCTTCAGGTCCTTGGTGCTTCCAGTCTTGCTCTACGGATGTGAGACTTGAACTCTGACCAGGGATCTGAGATGGAGACGTAAGTCTTTCGGTTCCTGGTCTCTTTGGTGAATCCTTGGCTATTGCTATTCAGACTTTGTGTCCAATGAGAGGTTGCTGAGAGAGACTCAAATGAGATTTGTCTGTGGTTCTGTAAGTCTGTGGGTCTGTGGGTCGTTTTACAGGCTTCTTATAAATGAACTCTTATCTCATTTTATTTGGAATCATTTATTCTCTAACATATTGATTTGTTGTTTATGATTGTAAGTCTTATCAAGTGCATTGTTATTCACCGTTTTCTTGTGCATTTTGTTCTCTATTTTGTCTTTCTTTTTTTTATTTTTTGTTCATTTCATTGTCTGTTAATTTCTATTGTTATCTCTTCACATTTCTATACAAGCAATGGCTTCTGAATATGTCTCCATATTTGCTTCGGTCGGTATACATTATTTTGATTGTTTCCTTCCAAGTTCCCCAAGTTCCGAAGTATTATTTGCGCATATTTTTGTTTTTATTCATTCTCTCGCATTGGCAATTATGGAATAAATGTGTTGAATTGCAGTGAATTAAAAAAAGATTGTATAGTTTGTTGCATATGTCTTTTTACCTGTGCTCTGAAAACGAAAATTTTGTTGTCAGTGTGTTAAATTCATGAGGTTGGGTTGTGTGGTGAATAAAAACGTGTATCTGTACTATAAGAGAGTCGTGTGTGTGTGTGTGTGTGTGTGTGTGTGTGTGTGTGTGTGTGTGTGTGTGTGTGTGTGTGTGTGTGTGTGCGCGCGTCACCATTTTTCTCAGAGATGGCTGAAAGGATCTTCGTTAAATTTTGAAGTTCAGCAGTGTGTCGTGGAGTGTTTTCGGGAATTTTTTTTTTTGAAAATTTCGAAAAAAAAAGTTGGATTTTTGGGGATTTCTTTTGTAATCACACTATAGTGCCGAAGCCTTTTTTGTGAAAGTTAATATTAAATGATCCCCGTCCCCATTCTTTAGTGGGTGCAGGGAAGTGTTTTAGGCCCTCACAAAAAATAGACCAGGCAATGCCGGTCAACGCCGGGTACCCCTGCTTGTGTTATATAATCCTTAAAAACAGCAATCTAATCATCACCTTAATGACTGTCTATAATTTTACAGCCAATTATATTTTTTGTCATTTTCCTCAGCTTTGCCCATTCCCGAAGCGACGGGAGAGGCTATTGTAATCAGCTTGTGTGTCAATGAATGAGTGCATGTGTGTATATGTTTGCAGCAAATGTACACACTTTAAAATAGATCATCCATTCCCAGATCTACTGTAATCTATAAACCCTGGCTTGGTGGCCAGGCTCTGCAATGTTCAATGTTCAGTCTTGTTAATCCTCTTATTATTTTGGAATCTCGTTTGGTTTTAACATTTCTCATGGCATTCTCTTTCTGCTATAGAGATTATAAACCATGATTATTCCTCAAATCCTGCAGCATCCAATCAAATTGAATTTGGTTTCATGTGTAATGTTGGTGTTTAGATTAGCAGAAAGAAGTGTGAAAACACACTTACTTTGCATAAATCAGCTTTCAAAAGGTATGTGTGAGAATTTTTGCGCTGTTTCACCAATGTGGCTTTTTTGTAGTTTAATATACTTTTGAATCCTCAGGGTATGGAGCTGGAGGGATATGTTGTGCAACATCGATCCAGACTGGAAAGAGAGGTTGCAGAAAACTTACACCGCTCAATGTCCTGGTTCCATGGGGTGACAGCCAGGAAAGAGGCAGAGAGGCGTCTCCTGGAGGGCTCACAACCTATTCCGGATGGGAAATTCCTGTAAATGGAAATTTTTTACATTTGCTCTTCATTATGCATATTGCTACACTCGATCTAACATTTATTTTTGGTCTATCACTACTCATTCATTCCCCGATTCCTCTCTTAGTTTCTGAAAACGATCTTATGAAAATTATCTTCAAAACCACCCACCACAACTTGTCATATTTATCCCATTTTTATTGCCAATATTTATCATAATTACTTCAAGATAAGTGCAATTTTTTTCAGCCACTTTAAGAGGAGATTAGACTGTCTGATGTTTGGTTTCCAGCTCTCTTGGACTCACATCTGGTCTGGCATTATTCATTTTAGAGAACATTAGAACAAAATGGAATATTCACACCCATCTTGTCTTGAATCCTGTTGTTGAATACATGGACTCAAACTAGGAATATAGCTGTTTGAATTTTTGAGGCCAGTTGGTTTGCCCAGTACTCTATTTAAAAAAGACCATCGTAGGTAGCATCATCAAAAGGATGTGAACCATCATGGATTAAGCAATCATGTTAAGCAATGTGTGGCTGACATTGTGAGTATTCAGCTCTTTTGCAGAGACGAAGGGCTAACGCTTATCACATGAGCCGCACCTTACTTCCCACATTTAACTCGTACTCTGATCAGATTACAATTGATAAAATCCATTAATGAATTTCACTGCCGATGCAGACGGACACTAACCTTCCATCATATTGTTGTGGGCCGGGGGTCGGTGGCAAGAATGACCACTAGGTGGGGGAGGTTTGTGTCGTCTCCCACCAAACTCCCCGGAATTGTAGGCCGTCGCTCGGATAACTCCGTGAGCCTGCGGGTCGTTTAACCGACCGTGGTCGCCAATATTTCAACCATGTAGCGTAGGGTCTATTTGTCTAGAACTAATTTACCTAATTAACTACGCGATTTTGACTACCGGGGAAACCACGCCCTCGGCACATCTTTGTCGAACCGAGTCACTCTACCGACTGCGGTAGAGTTCCAACTACCGACTACCAACTCCAATTTGGGTGTAGCCGAGCGGAAGCTTGCCAAAGCCGTGCCGGCTGGAATGGACAGATTATCGGGTATAAAAACCCGGCTAAACTCAGATCTGAACCATGCTGGACCAATGCAAGAAGGGACGGAAACGAACTGGGGGCATTTCTGACAAGTTTTGTTTCCAGTAAATGAAGACACAAAGCAAGACTTCATGCGAATATGCAAGAAGTATTTACAATGATCCAAAAACACATTCAGTTCTACTGAAAGACGGTCCCACACGCAGACACACACAAATGAAAAGAAACCCAGAGTCTTTATTGGACCCTCGCAGCCGTGGAGAGAGACAAGCTGGGGGCCAGCGTTCGGTGGTGTACCTGACCGTCGGAGGAAGGGCATGCTCCATGATGCGGCACCAGCCAATGGTCGCTGGTTTGGTCCCCAGTCGCACGTGTGGGACTCGAGGTTCGTGGTGGAGCTCGGGTGGTGAATGGCTGGGGTCCACGGAGGGGGGGTCGGGGTCGCTCTTCCCTTCCTCGTAGAGGGCCAGCAGAGACACGTTCGCCGCCCTCCAAAAACTCTTCAAAATATATTTTTAAAAGACCCTCCAAGACCTCAAAAAAACCCCCAAGACCTCAAAAAGACCACCTGCCTCAGAGACTGCTCGGGAATTTATTGACCACCCTCAGCGGGGAGGGGCCTTGGTGAACACACCTCACTGTCCGCCTCTGATTGGACAGGTCCTACGGCCCACCTTTCTAGGGCGGGGCCTTGGCCCCTGCTGGGAAACCCCAGCCACTCCTCCACGCGGGCCCACACTCGACGAGTAACAGTATCAACGCTGCAACGGCCCCTGCCAGGAAACCCCAGCCAGTCTTCCACATGGGTTCATACTTGACGAGTAACAGTTTCAATGTTGCACAGCCGTCGTGCCAGAGTTACAACGTTTGTGGAAGGAACGTTGGTGGAAGCGGCAAGGAACGGCTGCAAGACCCTGCCTTGGCAAGTCAGAGTGCTTGTAGACAGCGGGTGGGTAGTGGATTGTGATGGGGAATGGAATGGTCGTTGGTTGTTCGTTGGAGGGTTCATTGGATGTAAAGATTTAATAATAAATTATTAAATAATAACAGAAAATAAATCGCAACGCAGGCCTTTGATTCTCCCACTAGACAAAAGGAAAGGGATCTGACAACACACATACTTAACAACATAACTGACTTTTGGGACCAGTGTGACCACTCCTTGCCTTTTTTTCACAAGATCTTGGTTATTCATTTGTTCACCTTGGCGTCTTGGTTTTCTATAGGTTTTCTTGGCGTATAGGTCTTCTCTTATCATTGCTTTTCCGAAACCTTATGAATTCTTGGCTTTTTTCATTGGCTCACCTTGGCATTTATGAAAATGAGGAGTGGTCACACTGTTTGGGACATCTCTATGTTGAATGCTTATGGTTTCCAGATCTGTAACACTACCCCCCCCTCGCCCCTTTTAATAGACTCGACCCGAGTCGTTAATTTTCGTGTGGCATGCAGGTATAGGTTTCCCCCTAGTACGTTTTACCTATGGATCCCTGAGTGTGACATTTGGAATACATGTCCCAAAAATAAATAACCGAGTGCGTTGCGTAACTAAACTAACAGACTCATTCGGCCAACTTAACTACATTGCCGGCACTAAACAAACAACAGGTGGGTTAAAATTATATACAGTCCTAATATTTACACTACCCATGGCTCAGGATCTGTGACTTGAGGAGAGAAAACGCAGCAAAGTTAACATTTGTGGGTGAGTGCGCAGCAGGCATTGATGGTCAGATGTCTTTAGGTTTAGGGCCTTCAAAGGTCCCTTGATTGTCATTGAAGTCTTTTTATTTTTTATTTTTGTTTCATCTGCTGGAGGCAACTCACCCGAACACGGCAGGCCATACGCCATCTCACAGGCCATTTGAACTGGCCTTTATGCAACAACAAGGAGATATCCGTGCTGCTCAAATGCAGTCCGCGGGAATGCGGCTCCCTGCAGGGCAGTCCTTGCAAAACACTTTCAGAGATGGTCCTGGAGCACATGGTGAAGGTTGTGGCATGGGAATGCAAACAAAGGCACGGGCAGGTATGGAAGCAAGGCAAAGGCAGGAAAAGCATGGCATGGCAAACGCAGACCAGGCAAGATTCAGGACAAATGGAGGTCGGCACACGAAGCTGGCCGGCCTTGGCTGGTCTCGTGAGGTTGTGGAGGGAGTGCGGTGGTGCCGGCCGGTCTGAAAACGGGCTCGGACCTACCCTACGGTCTCCCCCCAACCTATCACTTATGCCTGTCCTTGTCCATACCCACCCCCATTAGCTTGCAACAAGAAAAAACAAAACAACGAAATTTAGACTTTTTTTATAATTACGTGTTCCCCTAGCCTCCTTTATCGTCTTTGTTTGGCTAACCTGTCCTGACCATCTATCCCTAATCCCTAAGATCCTTTTTTGAGGGGATTGAGGAAGAGACAAGTGAATCTGTCTCAAGCCCCAATGCAGCCTCAGAATAACTCCCTCAGATTTCAGCAATTTTCAAGGCGAGTCCAGTGGCCTACAAACAGCGAAGGGATGGATGGTGCGAAGGGGTACGCGTTTCCTATCTATCCTGGCATTTATTAACGTTAATCTATTCCCGGGGCTTTTCAACATGCCTGTCACTTGAAACCATCGGTTCTAGAAACCATGATTCTCGCCGCCTGTGTTGGTGTTCGTGATTAATTTGGGCTTGGCCCGCAAATTTTTCTCGTGCTCTTGCACAATTTCGTGGCTGGGCAGCGTGGCTCCATTGGCAGGGATTCCCATCTGCCGAACTCAAACTACGGCACTCCTGGGTCACTGAAGCTGTCTCGGAGCCTACCGACTCCGTATGAACGTGGGGAATGCCCCTGGCAGTGTCCCCTTCGATGCCCATGTGGCATTTTGGTGCTTCGGATCCCGTTTCCATGGGCTACCTGTACCCATAACACTAACTCGGTCCCTTGGACCTATGGCCTACTCTGGCCGACTACTCCGGTGCCCAGGGGGCCCTCTACCCAGTGCACACATTTCCACAGCCACGCTCCCAGCCGGTCAATAGACTCCTGTACCTTAAGAAAGGTTTTGTGCCTTCGTTCACACCAACAACAAACCGACATCCGTTTTGGTTAATTTAACTGTCCCACTAACTAACATTACACTAACCCCAGGTTCCCTTGGGTGGGATTCACTCCTCCCCCCAATCATTCGTTCGCACCATGCATTCCGCATTCACTCCACTCATACTCGGGCCCGCTGACCCACATTCACTCATTATGTTCCTTTCTCTCTTTTTTTCTTTCTTTCTTCAATTCACCCCAATACTTACACTCTGCTCGCTACGTCCTTCTAACAAGCTCGTGCCCCTCGCCATCCCTTATTCTAATGCACGTTCCATTTAATTCTATCGCTAATCTACCTCCCCACTACACATACCATGTCCATCTATGTCTCCAATCCATTTTAAATTCTAAACCATATTCCTTCTAACTGATCCCACCAGGCCCCATGGAGGACTGCTCATACCCCATGAGGCCGGTCTATCTAACGCTAAACCCATCCACTAACTCGTGCTCCTTTGCCCACGACGAGGATGTTCGCTACATCCTGGTCGGGAATTGGGTACTCGTACAAAGGCTCGGTAGGCCTTGCATCGCCAGGGCGGCGGTTTACAATTTGCTCGTCCCTTCCGTTTGGGCGATAATTGGAAGCGTAATGTCGCCCCGTCGATCGCATTAGATTTAAAATGTAAAGATGTAAAGATTTAATAACCTAACTAAAAAGAAATCGCAACGCATGCCTTTGATTATCCCACTAGACAAAAGAAAAGGGATCTGACTACACACATAACGACATAACTGACTTTTGGGACATCTGTATGTTGAATGCTTATGGTTTCCAGATCCGTAACAATATACAGGGTGTCCATAGTCTCTTTATAATTTATAAGTTATACCATCTTGATGTGCTTCGTGCAACTAATGGTGCCCATATAGAAGTGTATTAAATGAGGCAAAAAAAACTTCAATATCTACTCTTCATTTTGTAGTAATTTCCACAGGTTTATCTATTCATTTGCTTTTGTAATACATTTTTTTAATTGTAAAGAGACTTTATGGACACCCTGTATATTCCATCAGGAAGGATGCTGATTAGTGATTGGATGCGGGGTACACAAGATGGACACTGCAGGGACTTTAAGGAAGAAAAGCAGGGAATTTGAAGGAGGTGGGGTTAGGGTGGATTAGAAGGGGTAGAAAATATCATGGTTTTGGATGGGGGAAGATAAGAGATGGTGATGAACAGCTGTTTTGAAGGCCTGGAGGGAAGAATGGGATTGAAGAGAGTGTGGGAGTTTATTCCAAAGGTGGGGGAAAAGAGGAATGGAAGAGTGAAGGTGAGCAGTGATTCTTGATTTCGGTAGTTTTACCAGAGGGGGGTTGTTGGCAGACCTTGAGCGCACTGTGGAACTATGGGGGGGGGATATATCTCAGACAGAGCAGGGGGGGGCGAGGCCGGAGAGGAGACGACAGAAGATAGAGAGACCACAAACCTGCCTGTGGTGAGAGAATAAGAGACCCAAAGACTCGGCCTGATCGCAGGAGATAAAAAGTGATCCTAAATGCTTTGGTTTCCACAGCGTGAAGCCCAGAAAAGTTAAAGGCTGGAGCACCAGCCCAAAGGGGAGAACAGTACTCCATCAGGCTGCACATGAAAGCTTTGTATGTGGTCAAGAGATCAGGTGTGCCAAGGAAGGAGGATGCCCGGTCGTTGACTGGCTTTGGAGGCCAGCTGGGAAATGTGGCTTTCCCAAGTAAGATCATGGCAGATACTGAGACCCAGAAGCTTGAATGAATGAAAGAACTTCTTCAAGGGGATTGTTGAGAAAGTAGATGTGGGGGGGGGGGGGGGTTCCAGACGGTCCTTTCGGAGAGACATCGTGAGAGTGTGAGATTTGTCAGGTTTTCTGATGTCATATGTGACCATGTGACCATGTGACCTATGATGTCAAATGTGGGAACCTTTTGTTCCTCATGGATAGGCGGTTATAAGCCTGGTGTGTTGGCGCAGTGGTTAGGGCAGCGGCTTGGGATCCAAAAGGTCCTGAGTTCAAGCCCCGTTGGGCCACTGAATTAATACACCAGGGGGTTGACTCAGCCTGTCATCCTTCCGAGGTCGGCGAAATGAGTACCAGTATACTGGGCCGGTGTATACCCCGGTTAAAATAGGTGTACCATATCCCTGTGTCGTAAGAGGCGACCAGGGTTGCGTCAGGAAGGGCATCCGGCGTAAAACCTGTGCCAAATCACTATGCGGATCACAAGGATGATCCGCTGTGGCGACCCCTAACGGGAGCAGCCGAAAGAAGAAGAAGAAGGATAGGCGGTTATACATGTAAAGTTTTGCCTTGATCTGTTCATCCACTTCAGGGATTGTTGAAGGTTAATTTTTTTTTAACCATATGGCTGCCGAATCCCGTGACCGATGATGTCATCAAATTTCTTTCTGTGGCCCATTTTATCCATAGATTACCCTCAAAATTTTCATGCTGATCAGATGTATAATTCTCCATTTGCAATTATGACATCAAAACGAAGGCACCTATGACATAAAAAATCACCCTTATTCCCCATGAGGAGTATTTGCCATGTGCCAAGTTTCAATTTTTTCCTAAGTGCGGTTTCAGGGATACAGAGGTCTGATTTTTTTTTTCCCATTTTTCCAACATGACTGCCACACCACGTGACCTATGACATCATAATTATTAAAATATTCTACATGAGTTGTCGCTCCTATCGTGAAAATTTTGTCTCAATCCGACAAGCAGTTGTGGCCAAAAACACTGAAGTTCTGCGTGGACAAAGAAACAAACAGACAGACAAGTGCAAAACCCTCTCCTTTGGCGAGGGTAATTATGGAAAACATTGCAGAATGCATGGAACAACCTCCCAATGGAATTTATCGAGAAATTGCATGAGAGCATTCCAAAACAGACACTCAAAAGTACATACACCACAAGGCCTAAAGTATGCGGACACCCTTATAATTAATTGATGGATTCAGCAATTTCAGCCACACCCATTGCTGACAGGTATATAAAATCAAGCACGCAGCCAGGAAATCTCCATCGACAAACATTGGCAGTAGAATGGGCTGTACTGAAGAGCTCAGTAACTTTCAAGGTGGCATCGTAATAGGATGCCACCTTTCCAACAAGTCAGTTCATCAAATTTCTACCCTGCAAGAGCGGCTCAGGTCACCTGCAAGTGCTGCTATTGTGATGAGGAAACGTCTCGGAGCAACAACAGCTCAGTCGTGAAATGGTGGAGGCCACACAAGCTTACAGAATGGGACCGCTGAGTGCTGAAGCATGTAGTGTGGAAAAATCGTCTGTCGTCGGTTGCAACACTCACTACTGAGTTCCAAATTGCCTCTTGAAACAACGATAGCACAATCACTGTTCGTTCAGAGCTTCATGAAATGGGTTTCCATGGCCGAGCAGCCGCACACAAACCAAAGATCACCATGCGCAATGCTAAGCTTTGGGTGTAGTGGTGTAAAGCTCACTACCATTGGACTCTGGAGCAGTGGAAAAACGTTCTCTGGAGTGATTAATCACACTTCACTATCTGGCAGTCCGATGGAAGAATCTGGGTTTGGCGAACGCCAGGAGAATGCTACCTGCCCAAATGCATACTGCCAACTGCAATGTTTGGAAGAGGTGGAATAATGGTCTGGGGCTGTTTTTCATGGTTCAGGCTAGTCCACAGCATACAATGACATTCTAGACGAATGACGTGTGTGTGTGTGTGTGTGTGTGTGTGTGTGTGTGTGCGTGCGTGCGTGCGTGCGTGTGTGCGTGCGTGCGCGCGTGCGTGCGTATGCATATATATATATATATATATATATATGTATATATATACATATATATTGTTGTAGAATTCCCGCCCGTCGGCATGCGAACGACCCCGTCTAACCAATAGCGGTCGCTTTGCCCAGCGAACGGACAATCCAGTCGTGACTTTTTGGAACAACGCCAGAAACCAGTCACGGGTGGGTTTTTAATCCCACCACGGCCCAGTCCATATTCTACCCACGCGAAATAGGGTCAATCGCCGAATATCGATATACCTAAGTACCCGCGTGGGTAACCTACCGAGGGACCGTACCTCGGCGAAGGCCTGCTTGGACACGAACCGCTTCGGCGGTCCGTTCCGTTCTGGGATAACCGAGCGGGTATTATCGCTAGACCTCGCCGGAACCGATTCTATTTATCGGCTATTTAAAAACCAACTATATTCAGAGTGCAAGATGGGGCAGTTCAATGAGGGAATGGACGCAACAAACAGGTTTACATTCACACAAGGACATTTATTATAATAAAGCATGTATGCAATTAAACAAGGCAAAACACGTATGCACCTATACAAGCAACAAAGCATGACAAAAGAACTACAACCGTCTACTTATTATGTACAGTCACTTGCACTTAACAGCAGTTCCTACTTATTAGACAGGCCCACGGACACACGTACGCACACACACACCCAAGAAATGGTGGCAGAGGCCTTTAATAAAGGGCTCCAGCTCGGAGGACAGGTGAGCTGAAACCCAGAACCTATCTCGAACCTCTCCACCTCGTGTGGTCTTCAAGTTGTTTGGACCCAGGTCCCAGCGAGAGCAATCTGGATCCAATTGCCAAGCCGCGATCCTTCCCGAGCTTCCGCGAATCCTCCCACGCTTCTCAACACGTGCTGGTGAGATGAGGCACCGATCCTTCCCGTCGATGCGTCGCTTCCCCGAGGAACCACCTCCTGCGCTTCTCAACACGTGCTGGTGAGACGAGGTGCCGAACCTTCCCGTCGATGCATCGCTTCCCCGAGGAACCACCTCCACGAAGAGGTTGATGAGTCGCACCAAGCCGGGAACCAAAATGGAGAAAAAGATCTCCACGAACCATGAAGAAGAAGCCACCACTCGCAGCTTGAGTGACCGGCTTAACTTCCTTCCAAACAAAGCAGCTCGAAGCAAAAAGCTCTCCCGACCCAAGCAGAAGCCGAAGCTCACGGAACCATCAAAGCAAAAAGCCTCCTCTCGAGCCAGGCTGCAGCCGAAGCTCACTGAGCCAGCCGAAGCTCACTGAGCCAGCCGAAGCAAAAAGCTTCCGAAGGCCTCAACCCTAACCCAAGCCAAACAGGACCCAAAGGTCTGCTGAATGACTACTCTTTGCCGAAGCAAAAGCTTACTAACGAAGAACAAAGAAAGGATCTCGTCCTTATCCTCTTCCACCCTCCCCCCGCTCCCGGCGTGACTCATGACTCATGCCCTCGTGCTCCATCCCCCGCTCGGCCACAGGTGGGAGGGAGTTGTTCACATCATGAGTCACGGGACGGCAGGGTGGTTCTTCCTCTTCACAGAAGAGGGGGAGGGATGTCTCCATTGTTCGTTCCCTAACTATTAAATCGATCCGCAGCGCATCTAATCGATTTCTGAACATTTAAACAATGGAAGGTGCGTTATCTAGGGAACAAGCACTTATCGACATAGCTGACTAAAGGAACCTGTATGTTGTGTGCAATCGAATTCCAAATTCGTAACAATATATATATATATATATATATATATATATATATATATATATATATATATATATATATATATATATATATATATATATATATATACATATATATATATATATATATATATATATATATATATATATATATATATATATATATATATATATATATATATATATATATATATATATATATATATATATATACATATATTGTAACGAATCTCCACCTGGGACAGCCGCTTTTTATCCGAATCGCGGCCGTACTCCCACTGGACGGACAATTCAGTCGCGACTTTCCGGAACAACGCCGAAAACCAGTCACGGGTGTGTTGCAAGCGCACACCACGGCCTAGTCAATATTCTACCCGCGCGCGGCAGGGTCAATCGCCGAATTGTCGATATACCAAATTATTCGCGCGGGCAGCTCACCTCAGCGAGACCGAGAGACCTACCTCAGCGAGGTCTGCTCGGACACGAACCGATTAAGCGGTTCGTTCCGTTCTGGGATAACCGAGCGGGGTATTATCGCGAGACCTCACTGGACCCAATTATTTTATCGGCTCTCAAAAAGCCCGCTACCATTCCGAAATGCAATGTGGCGTTTCAACGGGGAAAATGACACGACGAACAAGTTCACATTCAAATAAGCACATTTATTATATTACACTTATATAAACAATCATGCAATGAATTGGTGAAACACGCATGCAGTTGATTTGTGATGAATGCGGGACGAGACCAAGACGCGAGCAAGGCGAAGCGCTACAACCATCTATTATTAATCATGTACAGTCACTTGACAGTTTCTCTACTTAACGGGACACGGCGCGACAACTTCCACACAAATAAAAGCGAGGAAAAGACCCCCTTTAAGACAAGGGGGTCAGACTGGACTCCTTAGGGTCTTTATGTCCAAGAAGCTTAGTTGACCGAAGGAACTCCAAGAGGCCGCTGCAGGTTACCTCTATCCTCGTGGTGACTTGCTTGGGCGTCCTTGGACCCTGTCCAGATCCTCACCGACTGCGGGGACCCCAGACTCCAGGCTCCAGCATGGCTGCCCACAACTCCACACTCTCACACGAGCCCAGACCTCCACCGACTGACTTCCACTCGCCTCTCCACTCGCTTCTCGACGACCTCCACTTGGTTCTCTCTACGCTGCGTTCAGCACGCGCTTTTATCTCAACGGCCCTCGCCCCTCCACCTCGCCCCCTCCCTTCCAGCACGCGTGTGAAGCTTCCAGAAGCAGGGCGTTTTCCTCGCCGAATCGGGGCCTTTCTTTTGCCTTTGCCATAGCTTTCATTTTTTCCGCACGTGTTTGTCATTGGGGGGAGGGGTGAGGCCGTCGTCCGTTCTCCCCCAATGAATGCCAGACTTCTCGCAACCGTGCTGAGGTGGAAATGCGTTCGTAGTGTGGTTGGCGTTATGGTGGCGTGGCTGGCGTTTTGTGGTGGTCTTGATGGTGGTGTGGCTGGCATTCGTGGTGGTCGGGAGGGTTGTGTGGCTTGCATTTGTGGTGGTAGTGAGGGTGGTGTGGTTGGGCGGTGGTGGTTAAGGTGGTTGTTGTGAAGGCGGCTGTTCGTTGTCTGTGGGGATGTTGGCGGTTGATGAGAAGGTGGTTGTGGTAATCATGGTTGTTGTGGTTGGTGGCGCTTTGTGGTGGTAGTAATGGCGGTTCGTCCAAAATAACGATAGTAAAAGAAAAACGGCTAACTCAAAGATCACAGCCCGGGTGACACGAATAAAGCCCATTCGACAACTGTGGGGAAATCTATCTGAACACGGACTTATCGGCATAACTGATCTGAGGACCTATATGGTGCTCTGCGAATTTCCACAGCCGTAACAATACATACAGTGGGGAGAACAAGTATTTGATACACTGCCGATTTTGCAGGTTTTCCCACTTTCAAAGCACGTAGAGGTCTGTAATTTTTACATCGGTACACTTCAATTGTGAAAGACGGAATCTAAAACAAAAATCCTGAAAATCACATTGTATGATTTTTAAATAATTAATTTGCATTTTATTGCATGAAATAAGCATTTGATACATCAGAAAAACAGAACTTAATATTTGGTACAGAAACCTTTGTTTGCAATTACAGAGATCAGACGTTTCCTATAGTTCTTAACCAGGTTTGCACAGACTGCAGCAGGGATTTTGGCCCACTCCTCCATACAGATCTTCTCCAGATCCTTCAGGTTTCGGGGCTGTCGCTGGGAAACACAGACTTTCAGTTCCCTCCAAAGATTTTCTGTTGGGTTCAGGTCTGGAGACTGGCTCGGCCACTCCAGGACCTTGAGATGCTTCTTACGGAGCCACTCCTTAGTTGCCCTGGCTGTGTGTTTCGGGTCGTTGTCATGCTGGAAGACCCAGCCACGCCCCATCTTCAATGCTCTTGTTGAGCGAAGGAGGTTGTTGGCCAATATCTCGCGATACATGGCCCCATCCATCCTCCCC
>NC_140971.1:39398007-39403007 GCF_056783735.1 Eptatretus burgeri | reverse complement strand
ATATATATATATATATATATATATATATTGTTATGGCTGTGGAAATTCGCAGAGCACCATATAGGTCCTCAGATCAGTTATGCCGATAAGTCTGTGTTCAGTGAGATTTCTCCATCGTTGTTTAATAGTAATTATTCGTGTCACCCGGGCTGTGATCTGTGAGGTAGACGTTTTTTCTTTTACTATCGTTATTTTGGACCAACCACAATGCCAACCACCAACCACCCTCTCCGCAATGCCAACCACCAACCACCCTCTCCGCAACGCCAACCACCAACCACCCTCTCCGCAACGCCAACCACCAACCACCCTCTCCGCAACGCCAACCACCAACCACCTTCACCACACCAACCACCAACCATCTTCTCCACCACGATGTAAATCTAAATTGATTATTTGGCGATTGGACCCTGTAGCGTGGGTGGAGTGTGGACAAGGTTGTGGTGTGCTTGGAGCACACCCGTGACTGGTTTTTGGCGTTGTTCCAGAAAGTCGCGAATGAATTGTTCGTTCGGTGGGCGAGGCGGCCGCAATTTGGTTAAAAGCGGTCATTTGCACGCCCACGGGTGAGAATTCGTAACAATATATATATATATATATATATATATATATATATATATATATATATATATATATATATATATATATATATATATATATATGTATACACACACATACATATATAGTGTTGCGATTCTGGGAACCGCATCCCTCCAAAGCAAGAGCAACCATCATACAGCGATCTCCAGACAGTTATACCATTAATATACGTTCAGCCAGACCCTTCTCTTTTGTCTCGCGGTACAACGGGACAGTGCGTGGTGTAAACTTCATAGCTAGATCTGATTAAATATCTGCACTCATTCCTATTATTTTTTCTACTCTTATTCCTGAGGTAAATCCCAAGCACGTGCGCCCTTCGCTGTGAGATGGTCCTCAGCGAAGGCCAAGCAGGCATTATGCCAGACACCCCTCTGCAGAAATCACAGCCTGCCAAACTCAAATGCAGCGGTAATTTCCACCCACTGGACAGAAAGCGCCCCAACACGACGTGCATGCTCCATGGAACATGTACCGAGGAGATGGAAGAAACGGCACCCTAAATGCTGGCAACTTGCAAAGCGCAAGCGGCCGCGCCCTTTCCAACCCATCTCCACATCCCCATTTAATAATTATATCTATCTTCTTCTTCTTCAACTCCACCCTATATACAATAATTACATCCATTCCTTTCCCTCAATTCCCTGACACAGATCAGGGCTGGCTTCGTGCATCCCACTGCCTCTGATAACCACGAACACCATGCTCCATGGCGGGTGGACCCGCACGCTGACCACGTGTACAATGGCGGACTCATACGCAGCCATGATCATTTGTTATCGTACAGGACGAGGTACGAGTAACGCACATCTTTGGTTGGGTCTGCGCATTGGGCTACAATAACCTCTTACCATTGGTCTTCGCTCACCACGACGGTAACAAATGTCTCCCACGGATGGTGGACATCCTCCCCACCTCTGCCTCGATGCAGCTGCTACCAGGTAGAGGTATGCTGTGTGGCTGGATCGCTCGGGCCGTGTGGTGCACCATGGAGCAGGTACATTGACCAGCGCCGGCCACGGGTCGCCGGAACATGGCACGGCACGGGGTTCAGTGCAAAGCGAATCATGTCACGTGCTCGGAGTGAGACGATTCTGCAGCTTGGAACCACCTGGCCGGAAGTGAAGTGGAGCCACTTCCGGTCATGGCAGTCAGCCCCTGTGCTGGCCAGAGCCCAACCAGAGCACCCGATTCGGGTGACGACACATCGCTTTGGGTCGTCGCCCCAGCCCCACACCACCGGATCTATAAAAGGACGGGTCGCGGGGCGGTGGAAAGAGTCGTCGTCATCGTTCGAGGGTCATCGTCGTTCAGAGTAGTCATGGTCATTCCTGGTGTGTCGTTCCTGCTCGTCGTTCCTGGTGTGTTGCTCCTGCTCGTCATTCCTAGTGTGTCGTTCCAGAGTCGTCGTCGTTCCTGAGTCCTTCAAGCGTCGTTCCTGCCCATCGTTCCTTTCTTCATTCCTGTCAGCTCGTTCTATCTGGCTTGGGATCGACAACCTACCAATTTGCCTGCTATCTCCGCCTCTCCCTCCACCCATTGGCTTCTGAATCCACCCAAGTCCCTCCCTTCACGCCTACGATCAGGTCTCATTCTCTG
The DNA here is from genome assembly GCF_056783735.1 of Eptatretus burgeri. Taxonomy (NCBI): domain Eukaryota; kingdom Metazoa; phylum Chordata; class Myxini; order Myxiniformes; family Myxinidae; genus Eptatretus; species Eptatretus burgeri. Next base: position 39,400,808 of record NC_140971.1, on the reverse strand, counting down.
AACGGACGCCAGCTGCACGAAGTGCCACGAAGCGCCACGAAGCAAGAGACGACGCGCCACCTGTCAGGGAGGTATCACCCAGTGGAGCATCCCCCCAAAAACGTATTGGTGGCGTTACCTGGCAATCGTGCAAGGTCTTGAGAGACCGTTCGCCTCATCTCATCTCCTTTTTCTCTTCATTAACTCCTCTTCATCTGTGTGTGTGTGTGTGTGTGTGTGTGTGTGTGTGTGTGTGTGTGTGTGTGTGTGTGTGTGTGTGTGTGTGTCATGGCACCTGTCCTCGTTTAAGTTAAGATTGTACAATAATTATATCGGGATAACTCTGCTCTGTGTCTGCTTTTGTAAATTGCTTGTATATTTCTGCACCTTTCACATTTCCTCCTATTCTTGCTACAGACAACAATAAAAGCTACATTCACAGTGCCACATATCTTTCCTCGCCTGCTAATTAATAAATCCTTTGGAGAAATGTTCCCAGCTCGTTTTTGTCTTTTCTTTCTTTGATCCAGCATGGTCCATATCCTAACTTAGCCGGGACTTTGTTCCCAACGATCCATTCCTTTTAGCCGGTATGTCCTTGGCGGTGTGGCTCGGCTGCGTCCGATTTGGTAAAGTGATCCGGTTCGGACACGGCATACCAAGGGCGTGTTCCCCGTAATTAAATCACGTGATTCATTAGGTAACCCGGTTAACCCATAGGCGCAGGACCCGAGGTCACGTGGTTGAGTTATTGGCATTCACGGTCGGTTGGCGACCCACCGCGTCACAGAATTATGCGTGAGCGATGGCTTGCAATTCCGGGGAGTCTGTTGGGAACCCGAGATAGCTTCTCCCCCAGGTGGTCTTCTCACCCGACCCCCGGCCCGCAACAATATATACATATATATATATATATATATATATATATATATATATATATATATATATATATATATATATATATATATATATATATATATATATGAGGCGCCGTGAGGAGGAGTGATGTAAGGGACACATCGGCCATTTTGGAGTTAATGCCATATAGCACTATTTTAACCCTTCCCCTATCATCCGAGCCTATCATCATCATATCATTAAAAAATGTCGCTTACATCACTCCTCCTCGCGGGGCCTCATATCGACAGTGGAACTTCACATAGTTGGCACGTCTCGGAGTTGGCAACTTCTCCTGCTTGGTGGGTTTCGGCTGGTCCCAACCGAAGCTGATGCAATTTCTTATTGACAGAACTTCCCGGACTTAGCACTTCTCGTTTCTAGCACTTGGCACCAAAAAGCCAGTCCCAATTAACCAATCAACTTCTCAGACTTGCCAGTGAAGAAAACTTTCACGGCGATAGTCCCAATTAACAATGTAGTTTTTAATTGTTTTCTTTCCTCCAAACTCAACTTCCCACTTACAACCGTTAGATCAAGGCATTATCAAGACCATGAAGACCCAATACCGACAGATGCTGCTCCGTAGGGTAATCAAAGACGTAGAGAACGGTCTGGAGACATCACGCCTCTCTGTCCTCTTTGCCTGCCTACGGGTAGCAGAAGCAGTCAAACGTGTGCGTTCGCAGACAGCCACTTCCTGCTTCGGTCGCTCTGGTTTCACGGATACATTCACTGATGATCCAGAAGACGAGATGCCTTTGGTCGATCTCGTTCGACGGTTTCAACGCGCAACTGGATCGGGAGACGATACTCCCATAGGATACGTGGCGTGTGACGACGAACTCATCACCAGTGACGTCAACTGTACGGAGGACGACAGTCACTGCCCGCTGATGATGATGATGACGACAACGATGGTGACGATGCAGAAAACGAACCATCCCCGACAATAACAACGAGACAAGCTATTGAAATGATGGACAAGCGATTGAAATGATGGACAAGCTCAGAGACTATTTTCTACGAGACAATATGCCCGATTATGTGCAGCTTATCACACAGATGAACAATTATTTGCTTGAAAAATTCGTGACTTCTTCCTGCCAGACGAACTTGATGTCTTTTTTCATTCGCCAGGATAGCTAATAAAATTATTGTTACATGTAGTAATGAAGATACATGTACGTAATTTGCTAATTTTAAATAAACACTATCGTATATCTTGCTAAGGTTTTAAAATAGAGGTTATTGTACATATATCTTGTGTGTTAATAAATGTACATAAATTTTATAAATCACTTTACTGTTCCATTGTTTTTTTGTTGGCACTCTTGCGAGGAACTCCCAACTTCTCGAACTTGGCATCTTCTCGAAGTTTCCACTTTTGGGAGGTGCCAAGTCCGGGAAGTTCCACTGTATATACATATATATATATATATATATATATATATATATATATATATATATATATATATATATATATATATATATATATATACACATATAGAAATATGTATATATGTATATATATTGTTGTGGGCCGGGGGTCGGTGGCGAGAATAACCACTAGGTGGGCAAAGCTTCCGTCGTCTCCCACCAAACTCCCTGGAATTGTAGGCCGTCGCTCCGGATAATTCCGTGAGCTGGTGGGTCGCTGAACCGACCGTGGACGGCAATATCTCAACCGCGTAGCGTAGGGTCTGTTTGGCTAAAACCAATTTACCTAAGTAGCTATGCGATGTAAACTACCGGGGAAGCCACGCCCTCAGAACGCCTGGTTGAACCGGATTTACTCAACCAGCAGTGGTAGATTCACACTACCGACTACCGCTTTGCCACCTACCTTTCTGGCTCGTTGCAGTTGAGCGGGGCTTGCCCAGGACGTCCCGGCTATGATAGACCAATTACCGGGGATAAAACCC
>NC_140971.1:39315507-39395507 GCF_056783735.1 Eptatretus burgeri | reverse complement strand
TAATGTTTAGATGGTTGAACATTATAAAAGCAAGCCAGATGGACTGCTCACAAGTCTGAAGCAAGTGTGTCCAGCACCTGGTGAGATTTTTTTTTTTCATTATGCCATGACGTTTGTAGGTGAGATGTTTGCAGACAGATTGGAAAGGATCAAAATAATTAATGTAACACACTTGACCTTGCATAATGAAATGAAAAACGAGAGTAGTCGCTTCCTTTGGAGAGAAAAACGAGCCAGTCTCTTTCTCTTCCTTTCTCGCGATGTATCCCCTATGAATATCTGGGTCCGACACTATACATACGTATATATATACATATACATATGCATATACATAAACAAAAACGCTCTCCAGAGGAAGAGACTGGCTCGTTTTTCATTTCATTATGCAAGGTCAAGTGTGTTACATTAATTATTTTGCTCCTTTCCAATCTGTCTGCAAGGGAGGTGAGGGAGGTGATTGCTTGAAGATTTTGACATGTGATGAGACCTGGGGCCATTATTTCATGTTAGAAACAAAGCAAGCCAACATAGACAACAAACATCTTGGTTTCCACCACCAGCATTCTCTGAGCTTCAGAGACCAGATATTGGTGAGATCATGGTGGGTGGTTACACCTACGACTGGTCTGGTCCCTCTAATGGTTACCATATCCAGGGAGTTGCAGTAGCTGTGTCCAATAAGCTGAGTCACAAGATAATTGAGGAAACACCGGTTTGTGGAAACAGAGGCTGCAGTGAAGCAGTTGAAAGGGAGTTAAGTTCCAAGGATCTGTGCATCCATGGTAAAACTCTCAAGGCTGGTGCAAATGCTGTACTCGTGTCATTGCATGCAGTTTTGTGCTCTGTCTGGAACACAAGCATCATCCCAATTGATTGGAAGAGGGGCCTTGTTGTCCCTCTCTGGAAAGAGAAGGGTGATTACCAGGACTGCAACAACTATGAGGGGGTGACGCTGCTCTAAATGCCGGGCAAGGTCTTTGCTTGGATAATTCTTGATAGGGTTCGCCACCATCTGCTTGCGCACCAGCGTCCAGAGCAGTCAGGCTTTACATCAAAGAGGTCAACGATTGACCGTATCCTTGCTCTTCAGGTCCTCACCAAATGCAGATGAGAGTTTTAGCAGGGGTTGCTCACAGCCTATGTTGATCTCGGCAAGGTGTTCAACTAAATGAATTGGGATGCCTTCTGGAGGATTATCGGTCTTCGCTAGGTGCCCCCAAACTTATCAATCTGATTTCTGAATTTCTACTCTGGTACTGAGAGTGCTGTGAGGTGTGAGGGTTCCATCTCCAATATATTTCCGGTTGTTATTTGAGTTTATCAGGGGTGTGTACTGGCTCCATCACTTTTCAGCGTTTGTATGGACTGGATTCTGCAGAGGGTGTTTGAGAGATCAAGCTGCAGTACATTGTTTGGGAGTGTCAAGATCTCTGATCTTGCTTTCGCAGATGATTCAGTCATCTTTGCGGAGATGCTGGATATCCTTTTTGGGGCCTTTGAGGTGCTGAATGAGGATTCGGACCTGCAGGGTTTACAGGTTTCCTGTGTCAAAACTAACATCCAGTCTTTCAATGACATCTTAGATGCTGCGATGTTGTCTGTACCTGTTTGTGGTGAGGATGTTGAGGTAACAGAGATTCACTTACCTAAGCAGTGATATTCATGTCTCCACATGTTGTGAGCCAGAGGACAATAGACATCTGGGTCAGGCCAGGGGAGTCATGGAGTCAATGAATCATGGGGTGTGGCACTGTCAGTATCGATGCAGGAGGATGAATGTTTGAGTCTTTAAGTCCTTGGTGCTTCCAGTCTTGCTCTACGAATGTGAGACTTGGACTCTCACCATGGATCTGAGATGGAGACTTTTCGACTTCATACCAGGTTTCTTCGGAGAATCCTTGGCTATTGCTGGTCAGACTCTTTGTCCAACGAGTGGTTGCTGAGAGAGAATGAGATGAGATTTGTTACCTGTGTAGTCCGTGAGTGTCCGTTGTGGCTGTATGGACATGTTGCTTTTTTCCTGATGCTGATCCTGCTTACGAGATTATCTCAGCGAGGGAACTTCATGAGTGGAGGAGGCCACGTGCTTCATGGTTGCAGCAGGTTGATTGGCATATCAAGGAGATGGGGATGGTCCAGGTATCTTCCTGGGGGGTGACCAGATTGAGGCCTGTGGAGTACCAGCAGAAAGTGGATGCAGCAACGCGCTTCTCCGGTGCATGCTGCCATACCTGTCCTGACCTGACCACCAAAAATATTCAAGGTTCAGCCAAACAATCATATCAGTGCCTACCATTGCCTATGTTTATCCCCTAAGACTAGCTTCTCCCCTTCGCCTGTGTCTTCCTTCCAATTCTTCTAACTTGGCTGCCATATTTGCTAATGTCCTAAGAACAACCATCAATGCATTTGTCATTGTTCTTGTCACTATTGCTTTTACCATTTTTATTTTTTATTTTTTACTGTCACTGTTCCTCTGGTCATCACTGCTTTTGCTGTCACAATAGTTTCTCCCTCAGTCATGAATACGACTTCTTTGATCACTTTATTTTCTGTCTCTTCCAGCTTCCCTTACCCTGTTACTTTGCCCTCCTCTGTTTCCTCTGCCATCTCTCTTCTGGCCATGCTATAACATCCACCAACTAATCTAACTCATCTAACTCCTCTGCAACCATTTCTACATCCACCACTTCTATATCCACAACTTTACTGCGATCACTAACACTAATACTAACAACTGTGCTCGCATCTCTGCTACCACTGACCCTTGGTACACTTATCATCTGTGACACTGCTGTTGCTACGACTTCCAACACATGCTATGCTGGTCACATCTATTCTGGCTCCATCTGTTACATTCACCCAATCTACATCTGCCTCTGACACGTCCACCAATGCCGCGTGCACCTATGCCATGTTCGCCTATGCCTCATGCGCCTATGCCATGTCCGCCTATGCCACGTCCACCAATGCCTTGTCCGCTAATGCCTTGTCTGCCAATGCCATGTCCGCCAACTCTGCCCTATCAGCGCCCATGTGCTGATGTTCCTGCAACATACTTTTTACTGCATGTTCGACCGAGATTGAGCCCAACCCCAACCAACTCATTTCAGCGGGCCTGGGCTGCAGCCATTTCTTATTGGTCCACTGTGATTCCATCCCAAAGTTGGGCCTGGCCACACAATTGTATTACTAACCTCAAGCTGGCTGGCTGTTAGTTCAGTCTAGCCTGCTTTCAATGCATTCAGGCTGGCTTACATATGAGCCAGGCTACCTCTTAGGTGTCCTCAGCCCACTGTTATTTTGGCCGAGCAGTTCAACTGGTCCCTCCAACTCTCACTCCAAACTGAGGTGAACACTGGCCCATTAGATGAATAAACATTAGTGAAGATCAGAGAAATACACATAGGTTATATAATTTGAACCTGTGGTGCCAGCATCAGATCCATCCATCCATCCATCGGGACCATACTCTGTATAGAGCGTTGCTGCTGCCAAAGCAGTCTCCTGGGCTATTCGGCACAATCCTGGACAGGTTGCTACTCTGACGCAGGTTACTCGAATGGCTCACTCATCCCAGCAAGCTGGAACTCATTTTGCGGACCTCCGAAGGATGACAGGCTGAGTCAACCCCACCTGGTATTAATGCAACAACTGAGTGGGATTTGACCTCAGGACCCAAGGATCGCAAGCCTGCCACCCGAACCATTAAACCAACACCAGGCTGCATCAGATATTATCAGATGATAAGTGCTCAGATGGGAATACAAAACAGGACAAATCAACATACTGTATTTTATTCACATACAACATTCTATTTGAAAACATCCATTTTAATTTTCAACAATAACATTTAACAGAGCTTTGCTCAAGGTGTTGCATGTACAAATAGCAAAATGGTGGAATTTTTTTTTTGTCCATCCTCCCCTCACAAAGTTTCCTTTCCCACCCCTCCCATTGCACTACTTACTGTATTACCTCTTCTCACCTTCCTCCTTGCCCTCCCTACCCATGCGTTCTCCCTCTCTCCTTATTTTATCAATTCTTTATCAATTCCTTCTTTCTTAACCCCCCCCTAAAAAAAAGATACAACTGTTGCACACCTATAATATATTATGTCCAATATGTTAAATCAAATGGCAGTGTGTTTCTACCTTTAATAGGTAAACAATGTTAAAGCACAAAAAATGCAAAACCCTTTCTCTCATTTGTTACCTTTTCATGGGAATGCAACCCTCTTCCATATCACCGCCCTGTCTCACAGAACCGGCCTACTGCTCTCCCGAACAACCATCCCTTTACATTGAAGAAGATCTTCTTGTGCTCGACCACGAGAATGAGCTGGGAAAAGGAAATTTTGGCTCAGTGGTTCCTGCGATCTACAAGCGACCCACGTTTGTATTACTGTGCTAAAGGCTTTGAAAATATATTGCTGTTTCACCATTTTAATAGTTTCTCGTGTTCTTGCTACTTGTGTTTTCAATTTCCAATGCAAATTTATGTGTTCAGATTCAGCATTGTGTAAAGTAGCTTCTTTGACAAGAGATTCATGTATAGTGCTTCTTTTCCTTTTTAACCAAACACCACTTCCTGAGAAAAGGGGAAATCAAAGTGAGTTTCGAAATCAGGTCAGGTCGGGTCAGATTTGGGAGCATGCACGGGAGCAGCACATCGCTGCATCCACTTTCTGCCGGTACTCCAGAGGCCTCCATCTGACCATCCCCCAGGCAGAAGCCTGGCCCATCCCCATCTCCTTGAGATGCTGCTCAATCTGCGACAACCACAAGACACTTGGTCGGCCCATTGGCCTCCTCCACTCACGAGGCTCCCTCGCTGAGAGAATCTGGTGAGCAGGATCAGCATCAGGAAAACGAGCCACATGTCCATACAGTCCCAGCTGGCATTCACAGACTATGCAGGAAACAAATCTCATTTGAGTCTCTCTCAGCAACCACTCGTTGGACACAAAGTCCAACCAGTGATAGCCAACGATTCTCCATAGAGAGCTGGTACCAAAGGAATTAATCTCCATCTCAGATCCCAAGTCAAAGTCCAAGTATCACATTCGTAGAGCAGGAATGGAAACACCAAGGACCTGACGAATCAGACTTTTATCCTCCTGCACAGGTACCGACAGCGCCACACCCCATGATGCAGTGAATTCATGACTCCCCAGACCCAACCCAGACATCGATTGACCTCTGGCTCACAGCCAGCAGAGATATGAATATCACTGCCAAGGTAAGTGAATCATTCTGTGACATCAACATCCTCACCAGAAACAGGCACAGACAAGGTAGCAGCATCCAAGATGTCATTGAAAGCCTGGATCTTAGTTTTGACCCAGGAAGCCCATAATCCCAGCGACTCCGACTCCTGATTCAGCACCTCAAGGGCCCCCAAAAGGATATCCAGAGTCTCCGCATGGATGACTGCATCGTCTGTGAAATCAAGGTCAGAGAACTTGACATTCCCAAACGATGCACCGCAGCTTAATCTCTCCGACATCCTCCCCAGAATCCAGTCCATACAAGTGCTGAAAAGTGTTGGGGACAGTACACACCTCTGACAAACTCCAGTAACAACTGGAAGTAAGTCAGAGACGGTATCACCACACTTCACAGCACTCTCAGTACCAGATTATAGTTCAGAAATCATATTGATCAGTTTTGGTGGCACCCCACAAAGACCAAGTTTCCTCCAGAGGGCATCCCGATTCACTGAATCAAACATTTTGCAGAGATCAACATCGGCTGCAAGCGCCCTTGCTGAAACTCTCGTCTGCATTTGGTGAGGATCCAAACAGCAAGGATACGGTCGATTGTGGACCTCTTTGGTGTAAAGCCTGACTGCGCTGGATGCTGGTGCTCAAGCAGATAGTGACGAACTCTTTCAAAAATTATGCGAGCAAAGACCTTTCCCAGCACTGAGAGCAACATCACCCCTTGGTAGTTATTGCAGTCCTGGTGATCACCCTTCTCTTTCCAGAGGAGGACAACAAGGCCCCTCTTCCAGTCAGTTGGGTTAGGCAGAGGCAGAGGTAGAGCACAGAACTGCATGAAACGACACGAGTACAGCATTTTCTCCAGCCTTGAGAAGTTCAGCATGGATGCCACAGATCCCAGGGGCTTTACCCCATTTTCACTGCCAAGGTAACTGGTTCTGTGTTTCCACACGCAGCTTGTGTTTCCACAAATGAAGGTGGACCACATTTGATTTTCGAGTCAGCATTAGGGATTGTAACACCCTGTCATCCAACTCAACAGCTGGTGGGTCAGCCTGGTATAGGCGCTCAAAGCAACCAGCCCAGTGGGCCTTCACTTCGGACTCTGTAAAGAGACCTCCACCCTCCACTCTAACTGCAGTCCATAGAGGGATGGGCTTGATGGAATGCAATGTGTGAATTCCTCTGTAAGCAGGACGAGAATCACTTGACCACAGGTGATGCTCTACAGTCTACACCCTCACAGATTCCTCGCACATAGGCCTCCTTGTCCTCCTTCAGCGCATGTCCAGTTTTATGCTTCAACTCCCTGAACAGCTCAACTCTGCCATTAAGCCTTGCCCTGTGACTCTTTTCAATGGTATCCAGTGTCCCTTGAGAGACAAAATTCTTCCTTGCCCGATGGTGAGTTCCAAAACATCCACATCAAAAACATCCAAAAACATAAAAACAACATCAAGGATGGTGGTCTTGAAGGCACTCCGCAACTCTTCAGGATTCCCCAAAGCACACAGACCCCCCAAATCCCCACTCAGCCTGTTCGCAAACTCCTTAGCTACCCTCTCATTCTTGAGCTTGCCAACATTCAGCCGATGCTGGGATGGTACCATTCTCCCAGATTTAAGCTGCAAGTTCAGAGTTGCTACAACCAGCCTGTGGTCGGTATTGAGGAATTGAGCACTCCGGTGACCCTGCAGTTCTGGATCATCCCACAGTGACCATCAATGAGCACATGGTCAATTTCTTATTGCCACACCACCAGCATTGGAATACCAAGACAAGCGATGAGCCTGTGGGTGTTGTCCAGCTACCCTAAGTCCACGACTTCTGGCAGAGTGAAGAAACTTAGTGCTATTCTGGTTCACAGTTCCAGACCCATGGGGACCAACACACGTCTCATAACCATCCCTATCAGTGCCAGTTGATGCATTGAAATCCCCCAAGACTCAAAGAGTATCTCGCCTGGGGCATGAGATCAACCACAAACTTGAGCATAGCACAGAATGTGTCATTCACGGTGAGATCACTCGCCTCAGTCGGAGCATATACAGAGACCTTGGAAAAGACACCCATGGAGTGACAAATCCTTCGTCTCATAATACGTTCGTTGACCGGTGTTACTTCAATAATCATTTGAGTCTGCTTATTGGACACAGCAACAGCAAGTCCTTGGGCATGGTAACCATCAGAGCGACCAGACCAATAGTAGGTGTAACCACCCGCCATTATCTCGCCACTATCAGGTCTCCTAACCTCAGAGAGTGGTGCAATACTGATGTTCAAACGCTTGAGCTCAGATGATAAAAGAGACAGGTGATCATCCTCTCTGAGCGATAGGACATTGCAGGCACTCACTCAAAGTGACTGCCTCAGGTTAACCAAGGAGACCGCCGTCTGGTGGACTACACCTCAGCACCACTCTGCCACACACCACTGCAATCTGACCCTTGATGTTTACCCTGTGCTTTTCCTCCTATGAAGGAATGGGGCTCCCAAAGGCTTTGCCCCAATCCTATCATCTGACGAGCTGCTGCGAAGGGCAGCAGCACAGGAGGTCCTTCCATGGAGGGGGTTTTCAGTTTTCATTGTGTTTTTTTGTGCGTTTTGTGGAATGAAGTGTTTTACAGTGCCCGGAGTGCAAATCCTGCCACCAACTTCCAGATAAAAAAGTAACCCACCGACACGAGAACGTCCACAGACACAGTTGGGCACTAGATATGGATGGCCGTTGGCTCACAAGGAGCTCCTCCGACCTTTGAAGAAAATCGAACGTGTTATAAATGAAAAATCAAACGCTAAGAATCAAATGGAATTATCCTGCTTGGATTTTTTGTTTTAGTGGAAAGAAAAAAAGTCACTTTATTTTGACTGATCTGCCAGCTGAACTCAAGAAGAAAAGTGACTTGTGATCTTTGAAGTTCGACATATAATTTTATGTTAGGATGCACCTGCTTATTACTTCCTCGTTGCAGTGTAATAAAATAGGACTGTGCATCCTGTACTCAACTGGATCAGGAGCAACAGTTACTCAAACTCCCCCTCAAACTCCTTTCGAACCCTGATTTTTTTTTTCATGCCATGAACAAACTTTGGTACATCACGGGTGATGAAGGTTGTGGTCAAGTTTCATCAAAATCATGTGTGTAGTTTCGGATAAGAGAGCAAATACCCGTTTTGGGGGGTCAAACTTCCCCGCCCCTCTATACAACCCCAAAAGGAGCGCAGATTTTGATGCGATCAATACATCTTTGTTAGGCATCAGAAATGAAGCTTTTGGCCAGGTTTCATCAAAACTTTGTGCTTCAAGCGATAACGACTGAAGTGTTTACAGACTGACTGACTGACTGACTCACCGATGGACACTGCTCAATCGCATAAGCTCACCCGACTAAGGTCCAGGTGAGCTAAAAATTGGAAAAGACCATGACATAACAGCCATGAGATTTGGTGCATCAAGAAGGTGAACTTAGCAAGGACAGTTTATTATTATGAGGTTGTTCCAGAGCTGGCCAAGAGGTGTGCACATTCACCTCTAAGCTATCGATCTTGGGTTTGAATCTCAACCCAGCTATAAACTGTCATCCTTGTGCTTCACATGCAGGGTGTCTCATCAATGTGTGGGCCATCCCGAGGGTGGATGACAAACTGAGTGTCTTCTCTTGCCAGCATTAGTGGGCGTTAAATAACCCAGGGTATCCTTCACGAACAGTTGGCGAGCTATCCTTGACATCCTGAACAAATTCAAAATTGTTGCATACTCAGTCGAGTCTCCTGCGTCGGAGTGGTGACCCGTCCAGGATTGTAACCCAAGCCAAGAAACTGCTACGGCACACCAACACTCTGTATGGAGTAGTCTGGTACTGTTGTGGGCCGGGTATCGGCTGCGAGCACGACCGCTAGTTGGAGCAGTGGAGTCGACTCCACCGAACACCCGGAATTCAGATCGTTACCCTCGGATAACTCCGAAGGTACGGGTCTCTTACAGGACCGTGAATCGTCAATAACGCAACCACGTGGTACAGGGTTATTTGCCAAAGTTCAAAATACCTAGAGATCCATGTGGCGAACTACCGAGTAGTCACACCCTTGACGGAGCTTGGACGGGACGAGCTGTTTCCGTGCTCGACCCGTGCGTAACCCGAGTGGATGGTCACCGAGGTCCCGTCGGTCCAAATGCACAACTACTGCAGCAATGGCCTTTTTAAATCACCCAACACACACCATGCTAAACCAATGAAGGAAAGGACGAGGACGAGCTGAAACATTCAGCAATAGGGGTATTTATTTACAATAGGTGGGGAAGGAACACATAAAGGGCAGAGTTAAACCGACTATAAAGGATGCAAATAATGTACAGCAAAAGCACTTAACCAGTTGCTACTTAAACAAGACAGGCCCGCACACAGACACACACCAAAGAATGGAGATGGACCTCAAAGGTCTTTATTATTCCTTCAACTCGGAGGGAAGTCTGCCCTAACATCACTGCCCTGCATAAAAAAGGTGCAAAAACAGATCCCTGTAACTACAGACCAATCCGCCTTCTCCCAATCATCAGCAAGGTGATGGAATCCATCATCGCTTCAGACATGAAATCCTTCCTCTTCTCCAATGGCTTGATTTCCAATCATCAATTTGGTTTCAGACCAGGACACTCTACCCTGGATATGCTGCTTCTGCTCTGCCAGCAATGGATGGAGGTCCTCAATGCCAGACAGGAAATCCGAGCCGTATCCCTGGACATATCACGTGCTTTTGACACAGTCTGGCACCCTGCCCTACTCACCAAACTCTCTTCCCATGGTATTCAAGGCCATCTCCACTCATGGCTCGCAGACTTCCTCTCCTGTCGCAGTCAACGTGTGGCCCTAAATGGAGTTCTTTCATCCCCTCTTCCTGTGCAGGCTGGAGTTCCTCAAGGTAGCGTTCTGGGCCCTGTTCTTTTTCTGGTTTTCATCAATGATCTCTCGGACTCTCTGGAAAATCCTCTATTTCTCTTTGCGGACGACTCCACCCTCTGCCGTACCATCTGTCATCCCTCAGACCGGCAAGCAGCAGCTTCTTCGCTCACTGCAGATCTGGATAAAATCACAAACTGGTCCAACACGTGGAACATGTCTTTCAATCCAGACAAATCTCACACTCTCACTATGTCTCTTCGAAAGGACCGTTTACAAACCCCCCCCATCCACTTTCTCAACAATCCTCTGGAAGAAGTCTTTTCTTTCAAGCTTCTAGGTCTCACTATCTGCCATGACCTTTCCTGGGAAAGTCACATTTTCAACCTCGCCTCAAAAGCCAGTCGCCGACTGGGAATCCTCCGTCGTGCTAAGTCCTTCCTCGGCCCTCTTGAGCTCCTGACCACTTGCAAAGCTTTTGTCCGTAGCCTGATGGAGTACTGCTCTCCCCTCTGGGCTGGTGCTCCTGCCTCCCACCTTTCTCGGCTTCACGCTGTCGAAACCAGGGCATTTAAGATCATCGGCATCTCCCTCAATGAAGCTGAGTCTTTGGGCCTCTCACTCAATCACCGCAGGTTGGTCGGTGGTCTTTCTGTCTTCTACCGACTCCTCTCCAGCCTTGCCCCCCCTGCTCTCTCTGCGATTTGTCCCCACCACATTTCCACAGGGCGCTCAAGGTCCGCCAACAACCCCCTTCTGGTAAAACTACCAAATTCACGAATCGCTGCTCATCTTCACTCTTTCATTCCTCTTTTTTCCCGCCTTTGGAATAAACTTCCTCACTCTATTCTTTCCCATTCTTCCCTCCAGGCTTTCAAAACAGCTGTTTACCACCACCTCTTATCTTCCCCCATCCAAATCCTAGATCTTTTCTACCCCCGATAATCCACCCAAGCCCACTTCCTTCATTTCTCCTGCTTTCCTTCCTGAAAGTCCCTGAAATGTCCATCTTCTCTTCGCCATGTTCACCGTCCCATCCCCATCCCTCTCCCTTCCACAGTTCACCTAATGTGTCTGTTCCCCACTGTTTTGTCCCTTCCACTCCCGCCCCTCTTGTCTCATGCCTCCTTGCTGTGAGTTGTGTGTTAGCTCTCATACGAGCCTCGACCAAGGTATACAAAAAAAAAAAAAAAAGTCGAGCTGAGGGACGAGAACGTGGCTGGCTACCTGGCCGTGAGCGCGCGGCTGGACGTCCACAACTTCCCGGAGCTCCGATCGCCGGAAGGCGGACCGGGGCAGCCAGACGCAGACCAGCGCCAGCGATGAGATGAGGCCAGACCATCATCGAGCAGACCAGACCAGCATCGAGAGATGCGTTCCGAGAACCAGACCAGTGCCAGCGAGATGGGATCAGACCACCCGCTCGAGCTGACAGGGCACAATTATTTGTTCTTCTTTCTTTCCTTTCCTCCTTCTCAGGCGCGGTCTGCTCATGTGTGGCCTGCTCTCATTGGGCGGACCGCGTTTCGAGGCTTCGCCTTCTTGCAAAGGACCGCCCCGGCTCTGATCTGCTCGTCGCCCATTGGCCGACAGGGGCGCCGAGTTCGCTGATTGGACCGGGGGTGGGGGGGGGGCGCGTGACGGCCATCGCGGCCGACCGCCCCTCAAACAAGGAGAGGAATATGGTCCTGCGTGGGCTACGCCTATTGGTCGGCTGGTGGCAACCTCGCTCGCATCCCCCGGATTGGGTGAGAGACATCAGGCCCTTGTGAACTCCGCCCACGTACGTGCTAATACGCACGTGTGCAATGGTGCCGGTGGAGGATGGTGGAAGGAAGCGAAGGCAGATGTCGTCGGTGTTATTGTTGTTATAAAAATCCTATCTATCAAAACAACTCCACAGCGCATGAACATCCAATTCCCATGAGATGAGGGACGGGACCCTAACTAGAAACACATACTTATCGATATAACTGATCTATAGAGACTCTGAATGTTGAGTGCAGTAAGCTTCCAGATTCGTAACAGTACATGATGATGAAGTTGTTCCAAGACATTTGTCATTGGTCCCTTCCAATAAGGGATTGACTAATGGTAATGTAACTAAGAGAAATGTGTGTAAAAATAACTTTGGTGATGGGTAAAGGAAGAACATTATAAGAGAGGATTTATAAGAAGTCTAGCTACTTTCAAAAGCAAGTCAAACAAACACTCTCAGTTCTGAGCAGCTGACAACCAACTCTACTCAAACCATGTGATAAAATTTGAAAAATATTTCTTGCAACCTCCTTCTGTCAAAAATCTCGAAATCCAGATTCACTGCTCACCTCCACTCATTTGTTCTCCCCCCGTGGAACCAACTTCCACATTCTCTTCAATCTCACTCTTCCCTCGACATCTTCAAGACAGGTCTTCAAGTTCACCACCATCTCGGATCATTTCCCATCCAAAACCATGATCTTTTCTACTCCCATTAACGCTCTCCAACCTTACTTCTTTCCAAATTTCCAGTCTTTCCTTCCTGAGAGTTTGCATCTGTGTCCATCTTATCCACCCCATGTGTCTTCCACTTCCCTCATTCTTCCCCACATCCCTTATTTTGCAAGTTTCCCTCTATTTTGTCCAACTCTGCTGTTGGTGTGTTTCCCCCTCTCTTTCTACTGTTCCTTTTGTTCTGTTACGTCCTGATCCATGATATGTTCTAGCTCCTCCACGAGCCTCCACTTTGTATAAAAAAAACAAAAACGTTGCAAATATCTGTGCTTAATGAGTGAGAGCTATTGTGTAAAACGAGACATCCGTAGAAGTTGCCCTCATGAGTAAGAGACATTGTCAGCATTGAGTTTATTACTCATATTGCTCAAACATAATCCAAAATATTGCGAGTTGTTCCAAACTGTTAAAGGGTTGGCCTGTTGGTGTTCTCATCTAAATCCCGAGCTCAAGATGCAAGACATTCAAATTCACTGTATACAGTACCAAATATTTATTGATTGTGCCTCATGTCCTTGTAAGTTATGTAAAAGTACATTCTTGTCTCCAAATATCTTTGTCCTGCATGGTAGATACATATGTACAAGATCCTCCATGAGCCTTACATCAATGTAGAAAAAATATACATAAAAAACCATTCTTGCACTTTCACACTTTTAAGCTATGTTAAAACCAACAGGAAATTCAAGATAACTCATCTTGCATTCTGACATACTACAGAAAAGAAATAAGGGTTGCTGTGAAGATGCTAAAACAAGCTGAAGAAGTTGATTCAATGAAAGCAGATATCCTCAAGGAGGCACTGATCATGCAGAAACTTCAGCACCAACATATTGTGATGCTATATGGCGTATGCCCTGGAGATCCCTTCATGCTCGTGTTAGAGTTGGTACCATTTGGACCACTCAACAAATACCTGCGTTCCCAGAGGTATGACACATTCGCTTAACTTAAAAACAGAAAAGTTTCCACCAAATCTCATTTGTAAATTTGTAATTGAGGTGTAATTACCTCTGCGACCAAAGGTGAACGGAGGTTATGTTTTCACACCTGTTTGTCTGTGAGCAGGATATCTCAAAAAGTTATGGACAGATTCAGATGAAACTTGGTGGATGGGTTGGGTGTGTGACGAGGATTAATTTATTCGATTTTGCTGTGGATCTGGATTTGGATCCGGAAACGAGAATTTTTAAATTTTTGTGATTTTTTTTTTCACCATTGAGAAATGGGGCCGAAAATGATACATTGAACGATATTTCAAAAAGTTGTGAATGGGTTTTAACAAAACTTGTGGATGAGTTGGGTAGGTGACAAGAACAAGCCAATTAGATATTGGTTCAGGTTTGGATGCAGATCCAGCCTATCAGTGGGATTCAAAACGTAAACTGTTCAGCCTGGCAGAGGTATGCACTCTACCGAGTGCCGCTCTAATTGTAAATGTTGCAACTTAGCATTTGCTTGTTGCTGATTATGGTTTGTTGGTTTCTCACTGGTTCGTGGTCAAAAAAAACTTTGAAAAATGATGACAAATAAGTTTCTACAGATTGAGATAAAAATTGTTTACATTGTCAGGCAGGAGATGAACAAGAAGAAGTTGTGAATGGCAATTGTTTGGTTGGCAGAGTGAAGATCACTGTGGCTGAGATCACAGAGTTGATGTACCAGGTGGCACTGGGAATGGAATACCTTGAAGAAAAAAATGTTGTGCATCGAGACCTGGCTGCCAGGAATGTTCTACTAGCTGACAAGAACACAGCCAAGATCAGCGATTTTGGTCTTTCTCGTGCTGTCGAGAGTGATTGCTACCAGGTAAGTCACTTAAGACTTTTCATTAACAGTGTTTATTGTTTTCAATTATAACTTAAATAGTTAGGATTGGGATACCAACCCAAATTTAATTCCACAAAGATAATTATAAAAATCCAATTTGTGCACAAAAATGCAATTGGCGGGTTTAAAATTCAAATGTCGGCGCACGTGGTAATGATGAACAAGAAAATGGCAGATATCCATATCACAGTGGATGACATGGAACACCTTGTCGGAGGTGAGACTGACTGAGGGGGGATTAGTGGGGAGGAGGATAGGCCTGGAACCTTTCCCACTTCCGAACATTCCAGTCAGGAGGCCGATGTAATGCCATTCCAGGTCATCACAGAAATGACGAAAGAACACGGAGTACGAATGATAGAACAAGACGCAGGAATGGAAGTAATAGGGGCACAAATCATAGATACTAGTCTCCACACGTCGGCTCGCTACTCTCGCCTCTCCACACGTCGTTGCAGAGATTGACGTCACAGATTTGCTGTGTTGGCATGATTTACACCAATCAAAATACAAACATTTCTTTTCTACAAATTTATTTGTTATGTTGCTGATATTGTATTTATTTGAACCTTCATTTGTGATATAATAAGGTCCAAGTGGTGAAGGGTCTAAGCTGTCTAATCTGTCTGAAGGGTGTAAGGAGTCTAAATAGTGTTAAGGTCTAAGGGGTCTTTTGGGACTTTTGGGTCTTTGGGGCCTTTTGCATCTTTTGGGTCTTCTGGATCTTGGGGGTCTTCAGGGTCTTGGTGGTCTTTGGTGGTCTTCAGGGTCTTGATCTTTTGAATGTTCAAGGTCTTTTGGGTCTTTTAAGTCTTTGGGGTCTTCTGAGGTTTTTGGTGACTTTGGGGTCTTCTGGGGTTTTTGGTGACTTTGGGGTCTTCTGGGGTTTTTGGTGACTTTGGGATCTTCTGGGTCTTTGGGGTCCTATTTTTGTATACCTTGTTGAGGCTCGTATGAGAGTGAACACACAACGTACAACAAGGGGGGCATGAGATAAGAGGGGCGGGAGTGGGAAGAACAAAACAGTGGGGAACAGAGACATTAGGAGATCTGTGGAAGGGAGAGGGATGGGGCAGGGAACACGGGGTATACAAGATGAACATTACAGGGACTTTCAGGAAGGAAAGCAGGGAATTTGAAGGATGTGGGCTTGGGGTGGATTAACGGGGTAGAAAAGATCGAGGATTTGGATGGGGGATGATAAGAGATGGTGGTGAACAGCTGTTTTGAAGGACTGGAGGGAAGAAGGGGATGAAAGAGAGTGTGGGAGTTTATTGCAAATGCTGGAAAAAAGAGGAATGAAAGAGTGAAGGTGAGCAGTGATTCATGAATTTGGTAGTTTTACCAGAAGGAGGTTGTTGGCGGACCTTGAGCGCCCTGTTGGAATATGGTGGGGACAAATCGCAGACAGAGCCGGGGGGCGAAACTGGAGAGGAGCTGGTAGAAGACAGGAAGACCAGCGACCTGCCTGTGGTGAGAGAGTGAGAGGCCCAAAGATTCAGCCTCACCGTGGGAGATACCAATGATCCAAAATGCCTTGGTTTCCACAGCGTGAAGCCGAGAAAGGTGTGAGGCAGGAGCACCAGCCCAGAGAGGAGAGCAGTACTCCATCAGGCTGTGGACAAAAGCTTTGTAAGTGCTCAGGTGGGCCAAGGAAGGACTTTGCATGACGGAGGATTCCAAGTCGGCGACTGGCTTTGGAGGCCAGGTTGGAAATGTGGCTTTCCCAGGAAAGATCCTGGCAGATCGTGAGACCCAGAAGCTTGAAAGAAAGGAACTCTTCCAGAGGATTGTTGAGAAAGTGGATGGGCGGGGGAGTGGGGGGGGGATTTTAAACGGTCCTTTCGGACCGAAAGATCGGATAGTGAGAGTGTGAGAAATTTCTGGATTGAAAGACATGCTCCACATGTTGGACCAGTTTGTGATTTTACCCATCTTTGGGGATCATTTTGGTCTTTGGGATCTTTTGGGTCTTGGCGGTCTTTTGGGTGTTTTGAGTCGATAGGGTCATGGGGATTTTGGGGGACTTTTGCATATTTTGTGTCTTTGGGGTCTTGGGGATCTTTTGTGTCTTCTGGGTCTTGGGGGTCTTTTGGGTCTTGGGGGTCTTTTGAGTTTTGGGGGGTCTTGGGGTCTTTTGGGATGCAGTGATGATTTTGGGGTGATGATCCATCACTCTGTTGTCAGGTCAGGCCAGATCAGATCTATGACTTGCTGCAGGTATCATGTAAACATGTACTAAACCTGTTCCATGGTCGGGTTGCAAGAAATATTTTTCAAATTTTATCACATGGTTTGAGTAGAGTTGGTTGTCAGCTGCTCAGAACTGAGAGTGTTTGTTTGACTTGCTTTTGAAAGTAGCTAGACTTGAAAATCCTCTCTTACAATGTTCTTCCTTTGCCCATCACCAAAGTTATTTTTACACACATTTCTCTTAGTTACATTACCATTAGTCAATCCCTTATTGGAAGGGACCAATGACAAATGTCTTGGAACAACTTCATCATCATGTACTGTTACGAATCTGGAAGCTTACTGCACTCAACATTCAGAGTCTCTATAGATCAGTTATATCGATAAGTATGTGTTTCTAGTTAGGGTCCCGTCCCTCATCTCATGGGAATTGGATGTTCATGCGCTGTGGAGTTGTTTTGATAGATAGGATTTTTATAACAACAATAACACCGACGACATCTGCCTTCGCTTCCTTCCACCATCCTCCACCGGCACCATTGCACACGTGCGTATTAGCACGTACGTGGGCGGAGTTCACAAGGGCCTGATGTCTCTCACCCAATCCGGGGGATGCGAGCGAGGTTGCCACCAGCCGACCAATAGGCGTAGCCCACGCAGGACCATATTCCTCTCCTTGTTTGAGGGGCGGTCGGCCGCGATGGCCGTCACGCGCCCCCCCCCCACCCCCGGTCCAATCAGCGAACTCGGCGCCCCTGTCGGCCAATGGGCGACGAGCAGATCAGAGCCGGGGCGGTCCTTTGCAAGAAGGCGAAGCCTCGAAACGCGGTCCGCCCAATGAGAGCAGGCCACACATGAGCAGACCGCGCCTGAGAAGGAGGAAAGGAAAGAAAGAAGAACAAATAATTGTGCCCTGTCAGCTCGAGCGGGTGGTCTGATCCCATCTCGCTGGCACTGGTCTGGTTCTCGGAACGCATCTCTCGATGCTGGTCTGGTCTGCTCGATGATGGTCTGGCCTCATCTCATCGCTGGCGCTGGTCTGCGTCTGGCTGCCCTGGTCCGCCTTCCGGCGATCGGAGCTCCGGGAAGTTGTGGACGTCCAGCTGCGCGCTCACGGCCAGGTAGCCAGCCACGTTCTCGTCCCTCAGCTCGACTTTTTTTTTTTTTTTGTATACCTTGGTCGAGGCTCGTATGAGAGCTAACACACAACTCACAGCAAGGAGGCATGAGACAAGAGGGGCGGGAGTGGAAGGGACAAAACAGTGGGGAACAGACACATTAGGTGAACTGTGGAAGGGAGAGGGATGGGGATGGGACGGGGAACATGGCGAAGAGAAGATGGACATTTCAGGGACTTTCAGGAAGGAAAGCAGGAGAAATGAAGGAAGTGGGCTTGGGTGGATTATCGGGGGTAGAAAAGATCAAGGATTTGGATGGGGGAAGATAAGAGGTGGTGGTAAACAGCTGTTTTGAAAGCCTGGAGGGAAGAATGGGAAAGAATAGAGTAAGGAAGTTTATTCCAAAGGCGGGAAAAAAGAGGAATGAAAGAGTGAAGATGAGCAGCGATTCGTGAATTTGCTAGTTTTACCAGAAGGGGGTTGTTGGCGGACCTTGAGCGCCCTGTGGAAATGTGGTGGGGACAAATCGCAGAGAGAGCAGGGGGGGCAAGGCTGGAGAGGAGTCGGTAGAAGACAGAAAGACCACCGACCAACCTGCGGTGATTGAGTGAGAGGCCCAAAGACTCAGCTTCATTGAGGGAGATGCCGATGATCTTAAATGCCCTGGTTTCGACAGCGTGAAGCCGAGAAAGGTGGGAGGCAGGAGCACCAGCCCAGAGGGGAGAGCAGTACTCCATCAGGCTACGGACAAAAGCTTTGTAAGTGCTCAGGTGGGCCAAGGAAGGACTTTGCATGACGGAGGATTCCAAGTCGGCGACTGGCTTTGGAGGCCAGGTTGGAAATGTGGCTTTCCCAGGAAAGATCCTGGCAGATCGTGAGACCCAGAAGCTTGAAAGAAAGGAACTCTTCCAGAGGATTGTTGAGAAAGTGGATGGGCGGGGGAGTGGGGGGGGGATTTTAAACGGTCCTTTCGGACCGAAAGATCGGATAGTGAGAGTGTGAGAAATTTCTGGATTGAAAGACATGCTCCACATGTTGGACCAGTTTGTGATTTTACCCATCTTTGGGGATCATTTTGGTCTTTGGGATCTTTTGGGTCTTGGCGGTCTTTTGGGTGTTTTGAGTCGATAGGGTCATGGGGATTTTGGGGGACTTTTGCATATTTTGTGTCTTTGGGGTCTTGGGGATCTTTTGTGTCTTCTGGGTCTTGGGGGTCTTTTGGGTCTTGGGGGTCTTTTGAGTTTTGGGGGGTCTTGGGGTCTTTTGGGATGCAGTGATGATTTTGGGGTGATGATCCGTCACTCTATTGTCAGGTCAGGCCAGATCAGATCTATGACTTGCTGCAGGTATCATGTAAACATGTACTAAACCTGTTCCATGGTCGGGTTGTCGGCGACTAAACCGTCTCCCCCACCAGGTTTTCTGGTGAGGAGAGTGTATGATATGGACATCCAGCAGAATTAAAACAAAACCTGTCAAAAGGTGGAGGAGCTCCTTGTGAGCCAATGGCCATCCATATCTAGTACCCTACTGTGTCTGCAGACATCCTCCTGCAGTTGGGTTACTTTTTTATTTGGAGATTGGTGGCAGGATTTGCACTCTAACGACGATAAAATCCTTCGTTCCGCAAAATGTACTAAAAACAAAAATAAATCTGAAAACCCACTCCGTGGGAGTACCTGCTGTGGAGCTGCCCTTCGCATGGCAGCTCACTGGATGAGTGGATTGGGGCAAAGCCTTCAGCCCCCCCACTCTTTGATGATAGGAGGAAAACCACGGGGTAACTTTCCTGGGTCAGATTGCAGAAGTGTGTGTTGGGGTGGTGCTGAGATGTCGTCACCTAACGGTGGACTCCTTGGGTTAACCTGAGGAGGTACCTTCAGGTGGGTGCCTGGAATGTCCTATCTCTAAGAGAGGATGATCACCTGTCTCTGTATCATCTGAGCTCAAGCGTTTGAACATTGGTATTGCAGCACTCTCTGAGGTTCGGAGACCGGATTGTGGTGAGGTCATGGCGGGTGGAGGAGGAGGAGATTGGGACCATACTCTGTGCAGAGCATTGGTGCTGCCTCAGCAGTC
The DNA here is from genome assembly GCF_056783735.1 of Eptatretus burgeri. Classification (NCBI taxonomy): domain Eukaryota; kingdom Metazoa; phylum Chordata; class Myxini; order Myxiniformes; family Myxinidae; genus Eptatretus; species Eptatretus burgeri. The sequence continues at coordinate 39,375,672 of NC_140971.1, read as the reverse complement.
TCCTTGGCTATTGGGCACAATCCTGGGTGGGTCGCCACTCCGACACAGGATACCAGCAAGCTGGCACTCATTTTGCCGATCTCGGAAGGATGACAGGCAGAGTCAACCCCACCTGGTATAACTTCAACAGCCAAGGGGGACTTGAACTCAGGATCGTAAGATCCCAAGCCCACCACCCTATCCATGAAGCGAACAATAAGCATATACAATCATCACTCTCATAATCTTCAAAATCTTCACTTGAATAATGACTCACATAAAATTAGTAGAAAAAAACATTACCATCAATATCCATTTACTTTTTTTCATCAACAGATTCAACTACTGCATTTTTCTTTGTGTCAAAGGTAATTTTAAAATGGTCCTTAACTATTACTGAGCAAAATGTCATTTCATCTGATACATTATCATCGTTTATTTCATCAACTTTTACATCTTTAGGGTTGTTGGAAAAAAATACAAATTTCTCCTTGCATATTACAGATGGTCTTATCTTTTCTTTCTCAAGCTTCATCCATCAGGTTTTTCTTTTTTGGTCATTTTTCTTGTTTCATTGCTTTTTTAGTTTTGAATATATTGCCAGAAGGAGAGGAGAAACTTTTGTTCAAGCTACTTTAATTGATGTTCTTCCAGATATACTAAAAGCCCTTCCACTGAAGGAAATTGAAGAACTCATATTATTCACCATTATTGTTTTTATCCAATAGTTGTTATATTTATCTTTATTCAATTTTACATCCTCGACATATTTCTCAGTATCTTTTGCAAATGCAGAGATTGAGTGAAACTTGTCTTTTGTGTCTTGATACATTATATTTATAAAGTAAGAAAGTTGGTGGGTAAAATGGTTTTAAGCACAGATTCACCTATAAATTTAACAGAATTTTCATCAAGAAAATTTTAGTTTAAACGAAAAGCATTTATAAATTACCATGAGATTTTCATCAGGAAAATTTTATTTTAAGCAAAGTTTTTCTATATAAATATGGTGAATACAACGCATTGCGACATTTGTAATCACGAATATAAATGTTATATTAAAAAAAACACTTTCAAACCAACAAACACATTCAATCTTTTCAGACAAATATCTCCATTTGAATGAGAGACAAAAGATTGTGATGTCTCTTATAAGGATGTCTTAAAGGAGAGTTATAAAAGAAAGACTCCTTCAATCACAAAAACACATGAACAACATTGAGAGAAACTTGAAGAGAAATAAGAAGAAAATTGGATAAGAGGGAGATGTCATTGAGACAAAACCATTTCAAATAACAACTCTTCAAAGATGTTTTAACGATCGGATGGAGGTAAAACTTACAAGATTTGATATTAGTGTAAGATCCATTTCGGGAGCGATTCATATCTCAAATGATTAAATTATCAAGGTTGTTTGTAGAATGTTGAAAAAGCATAAATCATTCAAAATATATCTTGGAGCCTCCTTTACCTTCTCAAGAGAAGATAATGTTCGTGAAGAAAAATATATGAGAACGAATCCACCACACCTTATTACATCAATTGTAGCTTCCTTAAATCTCCTCTCTTTGAAGAGCATATGCACATATATGTATAATGTATATATATATATATATATATATATATATATATATATATATATATATATATATATATATATATATATATATATATATATTCTTATTCTTCTTCTTCTTTCGGCTGCTCCCGTTCGGGGTCGCCACAGCGGATCATCCGTCTGATCCGCATAGTAATTTGGCACATGTTTTACGCCGGATGCCCCTCCTGACGCAACCCTGGTCGCCTCTTACAACACAGGGATATGGTACACCTATTTTAACAGGGGTATACACCGGCCCAGTGCACTGGTACTCATTTCGCCGACCTCGGAAGGATGATAGGCTGAGTCAACCCCCTAGTGTATTAATTCAGTGGCCCAACGGGCTTGGACTCGGGACCTTTTGGATCCCAAGCCGCTGCCCTAACCACTGCGCCAACACCAGGATATATATATATATATATATATATATATATATATATATATATATATATATATATATATATCAACCCCCTCATCGATCTTCTTGAAGAAGCCCTCTCATTCAAGCTTCTGGGTCTCACTATCTGCCATGATCTTTCCTGGGAAAGCTACATTTCCAAGCTGACCTCCAAAGCGAGCCCCTGACTGGGTTCCTCCGTTGTGCAAAATCCTTCCTTGGCACACTTGAGCTCCTGACCATGTACAGAGCTTCCATCTGCAGCCTGATGGAGTACTACTCTCACCTTTTGGCTGGTGCTACTGCTTCTCACCTTTCTCCAATTCATGGTGTGGAAACCAAGGCATTTAGGATCACTGGTAATTCCCACGATGAGGCTGAGTCTTTGGGTCTCCCACTCTCTCACCGCAGGCAGGTCAGTGGTCTTTCTGTCTTCTACTCTTTTCTCTCTGGCCTCACCCCCCTGCTCTGACTGAGATATGCCCCCCCCCCGCCTCCATATTTCTGCTGGGCTCTCAACGTCCGACAGCACCCCCTTCTGTTAAAACTACCAAAATCACGAATCACTCCTCACCTTCACTCTTTCATTCCTCTTTTTCCCCACCTTTGGAACAAACTCCCACACTCTCTTCCATCCCCCTCTTCCCTCCAGGTCTTCCACCATCCCAAACCACGATCTTTTCTACCCCCATTAATCCATCCCAAACTCACCTTCAAATTCCCTGCTTTCCTTTCTGAAAGTCCCTGTAGTTTAAGGACCTGAAAATCCCTGCAGTGTCCATCTTGTTCACCCCGTGTACCCCACCCCATCCCTCACCCTTCCATTGATCGAATATCTCTGTTCCCCACTGTTTTATGCTTCCCTCTCCTACCCCTCTTGTCTCCTGCTCCCCCTTGTTGTACGTTCTGTGTTCGCTCTTCTATGAACCTCGACATTGTATACAAAACAAAAACAGGACAATACAACAACGGCTTTATGAAAATGGCAATAAGTCATCATCATCATGTAATGAGGATGAAATAATTGAAATGCAATTCTAAAGTCAGCTCAACCACCAGTGAATGTCATGATGAAGTATCATGACTTGACCTTGGTGCTGATGCCGAGCAGTAAGTGGGGAATATGTCAGCATTGTGAAGGCTTAGTGTCAATGTGGTTGTGGATTGTTGGCATGACCTGGATAATGCTTGTTAAATTTAATTGTCTGTGCTGGTAGTTAGCCAGCTCGATGCTGTTCAGTGTTGAGGGAAATGTATTTATAATATCTTCTGTCCTAATCATTTACATTTTCATGTCCTCTTTGCTTTTCCCATCTCTATGGTTTTGATTTTGACCATCGCTGCAGTCAACTCAAGAACACCCTCACAACACCTTGTTATCTTGTTACAATCTTGCAGACATCAACAGCTGGAAAGTGGCCACTGAAGTGGTTTGCACCAGAGAGTATCGAGTACTACACGTTCACCTCACGAAGCGATGTCTGGAGTTTTGGAGTCACGCTGTGGGAGGCATTCTCTTATGGCAACAAACCATACTCTGTAAGACATAATATTGATGCACATTCACTCATGCCATCAGCAGTAAATCACGATGGCAGTCAGCTTTATAATTTGTTTATCCTAATTACTAAATTAGTGATGTGTAAATAGTGTGTTTTACTTGACTCAGAGTGGGGCTGACCACATAAAGTTTGAGGGTAGAGGAGTGACGGCTGAAACCCGAAACCTATCCAGGTTCCTCCTGATGACTCCATCTTTTCTCTGGAGTTCCTCCTGGTGACTCCAATACAGTATTTGGTCTTCCATGTGATTTGAATGGAATGTTCTTTTTAATCACATTCTGAATTCAGTTTTATAAAGGGGACGTCATGATCACATATCTGATCAAAGTAGGGTTGTATCAAAGTGGGGTTGTATTAAAGCAGGGGGCGCTGTATAGCTCCCCTCCCCCACCCTGCCATGACCCCTAAAACTCTCCACGGGGCTGTATCAAAGGGGGGGGTGGTTGTCTTCATACCCGATCATAAATGCCCGCAGTTATAAAGTGGCACGTCTAACTATTATTATTATATTATAAAAACTAACGTTACAATGCGGTGCAGGCTGTGGATGCTTTACCGAGGAGCACACAGTTCTTTGGAAAGGGACGTAAAGCTGGTATCCTTACATGCATTTTTGTATTATTGATGTTAAAGATCCCAGGGTATCTCTCAGATAGTGGTGGTGCACTGAGCAAATTATCCGCTTTTCGATGTTGGTGATACAGATATTAAAGTTCGATTACATTAATGGTAGAATATGAATCGTACAGAGAAGGCAGGTTAGTAAGTTATTGGGATGTTGCATTATATTTTCTTCCACATAATATATACATCTTCTTCTTCTTCTTTCGGCTGCTCCCGTTAGGGGTCGCCACAGCGGATCATCCGTATGATCCGCATAGTGATTTGGCACATGTTTTACGTCGGATGCCCTTCCTGACGCAACCCTGGTCGCCTCTTACGACACAGGGATATGGTACATCTATTTTAACCGGGGTATACACCGGCCCAGTACACTGGTACTCATTTCGCCGACCTCGGCAGGATGACAGGCTGAGTCAACCCCCTGGTGTATTAATTCAGTGGTCCAACGGGGCTTGAACTCAGGACCTTTTGGATCCCAAGCCGCTGCCCTAACCACTGCGCCAACACCAGGCTCACATAATATATACATATGCAACAATTTTTTCAATCTACATCAGGGAGGCTGGTGGAGGTTTCATGGATACATTTCTTTCTGGTAGTCTTCCAGTCCTCTCTTGTGGTTGGTGGATGCTGATGGCAAATACGTGACTTTTGAAATGATGTAATGTGTTCCAGAATGCTTGGTGCGCATGCACAGAAACTCCAGGAAACAGTGGCATTCAGGGTCAGCGCAAAGTATATCATGTGTGCGAGATAAGGATTGTGACCTAAAACGGCTCACAAAGCTTCAAAAAGAATCCGAAAATACTTGGGAAACTTACCTGTGAGAAAGGGGTGTGCCTCTGCACAACAAAAGAGTTGGAGAACTTTCTGAACCCACCCAAAAAGCTGATATCTTGCAGCCCCGCATTCTGCAAACTCTCAAGGATGTGAACTGGTACAAGGCCTGAAGGTTTGTAGTCGGGCGAGTGCTACCCAAACCTTCGACCATCGCTACCAGCGAGTGGAATTCTAACCTTGTGGGATTACCTCGTATGAACATAGCAGGCTTGATTATTTATTTAATGGACATCTGCTGGGAGTGTGAGCTGTGTTTGCTATAAGGGCTATTATAAATACTGTATATACATATATATATATATATATATATATATATATATATATATATTTATATATATATATATATATATATATATATATATATTTATATATATATATATATATATATATATATATATTTTTTTTTTTGTTTGATTACGGAGCCACAAGATAAATTATACTCGATTTTTAAAAAAGTTTATTGATAAATGTAGGTGTGTGTGTGTGTGTGTGTGTGTGTGTGTGTGTGTGTGTGTGTGTGTGTGTGTGTGTGTGTGTGTGTGTGTGTGTGTGTGTGTGTGTGTGTGTGTGTGTTGTATCCACTGTCGTCAATCTATAATTGTATTAACAGGAACAGGAAAGCAATTTACACTCTCATTCATGGATATCTATCATATATCTTATATTCTGTGAGTCTGATTTTCATTCAGGGACAGAACAATTGTGGTTAACCATTTTGAAATTTCCACTCTTTCATATAAATGCTGAAAATTCTGTTTAAAAGACTATTTGAATTACCGATTTCACGCCGGCAAGAGCAGGATAAAAGTATCCGGCGAGCAGACCTGAATCACTGAAAATGCACACATAGCGCTTGCGCAAAAGGTACGTCATTAGCTTTCATACATCATTTTGAAAGTTGCCGATTCCAAATAATTAGCTCATGCACCTTGAGATGGCATTTCATCCACCAAGGGTCCCACCAACCTGCCTCTCACAGTGCTCATCTGCCCTAAGCCATTGACACTTCCTGATGTTGGCCAGGTTATTTGCCACCACCTGGCACTCGGCATTGGTAGCTGCTATGGCGGTACTGCCCACCATAACGGAAGCAAGTTTAGTAGTAGTGGTAGTTGTAGTAGTAGTAGTAGTAAGTAGTAGTACAGCAGAGAGGCAATCCTTTAGTTTGCATGCACTGGAATTAGACAATGACGAACAACACAGTCCATGATGGCTCAACGACAAAATCGATCTTTATTAACAACATCAAAAGAAGGTCAACTTTGCTGTCATCAAATCTGCTATTGACAGCAGAAGAGTTGAGATTCACATAATCTCCAATCATAATTAGGAAAGCAACTACCATAGCACCACTCACATATGCACGCTCAAGCATGGGGGAAGGGGGTTACATTGACAAACCGTGTATGCGCCAATAATTCTCGAATTATAAGGGTGCAGAAACAATGGTTCAGCTCTCTCCTAAACTTTGAACAGCACCGTTATTTTTTGTTCTTCATCTTCTTTAGTTGTAAAGGGTATTTTTTAAGTGGTGGTTTAAAAAGACATTAAACATTGATTAGTGTGATGTTTTCTTGCATTCATTAGTGACGAAAAGTTTCCACTTTTACATCATTGCTGTGAATACAAAAGTATTGAGTGCTCCATATTCACCGCAAATAAACATGTCTGGGGTTACTCTCTGGGAAGGAAAAACCTCATAAATTTGCAATCGTGACATCGACAGATTGTGCTGTTCATAACCAAGGAAAAGGTGATCTCGTGGTAATTCAACATCTTTCTATGAATTATTTGAGCACTAACATGAAGGACATCTTAGGCATCACTTGAACTATCGAGTAACAATGACTGGACAGGCCACTTGTTACGATGTCACAGTTTTGTGGATTCATCCTGGGAATGAATGGCATGCATTGCTCAACCATTGTTCCAGATCAAATTGAACCAACAATGCTGCATATAACCACAATGAAGATAACTTTATTTTCAAGATGACAATGAATGCATACACTTTGCTGAAATTGCATGTGAATGGTTTGAGGAGCATGGCCCAAATTAAGCATCTTCAATGGTCATTGCACCAATTTGCCATCTCGATCTTACCTCGACACAAATGGTGTGAAATAGCGATGAGCAAACACATGATCATCCAACAGAAAATCCTTTGGTACTTTTTGGAGCCTCTGTTTTATATTATTAGGCTGTGAAACATTCATTCATTCATTCATTTGATACAGCACTTGGTTGCCAGAATTGCATACGTTCTGGGAGCGTAGCTGTGCTCCTGATGGCATCTGAAGGCGAGGGTAGGAATTTGCAATTTGGCCAGGGTACCGGCAAGCAATGGCTCATGAAAGACACCGTGGGATCGTTGATGTGCATCAGCAAATGCTGGCAGATGTGATCTTGGCTTAATGTCTCATCCGATGAATGGCATATTAATTGATGCAATGCTCTGCCTGTGAAATACCAGGACGACAGGTTATAGTTGGTTTGGGAATCAAACCCAGACTAGACAGCTCAAAGACTGGTATGCTACCTCTGAGCTATCCTGTCAGCCCGAGTCAGTGGTGAGGCCAAACATGACCCAAATTGGGAATACAATGATTGGCGAGTACTGCTGATTGCGAACCTAATCGAGATGTAGTCAGCATAGTGAAAGCAAGCATTTTTATTGCATAATGTAATGTAACTTTTTCTTCAAACTCCTAACTTGTTTATCTTCATTTCCAAAATGCTCTTTGAAATATGAAGGCTGAAACATAAAAAAAAATGGACATTTGAAAACTGGCCCTTGAGAAAATGTTTCGTTCAAAAAGGACTTTGCACACCAACAGTTTATTTGGGAGGACCATTCTTACGTAATAGTCAATAGTTGGGCCAATACGTTTAAAGCAGGAATTAAAGGGTGGAAGAGTGGGTGCCACATTCAATGGCATCATGTGACCCAAATGTTTTCAACTTTTCCATGAACCTCTGACTTTGTATTTAAATAAATGTTGACAGGAGAAAAAAGATTACTGCAAATGATTAAGTCCTTGTTACATTGTGTTGTGACATTTATCTAACACTGGATATATAATCAAATAAAAGACCAAATACACTACCGATCCTGCAATGGAGTCATCAGAAGGAACCCGAAGAAGTAAAGAGCAAAGATGGAGTCATCATGAAGAACCTGGATAGGATTCGTGTTTCAGCGGCTGCTCCACAACCCTGAAACCCATCTAGGAACAGCCAAGTGAGCCATACAGAAATTTTCTTTTTGTAAGAATTCACTTCTTCTGAGACAGCTTGGTAAAGAAAGATAGAAATGAAAAGTAAAAGAGAGCAAGATCAACAAAAACAAAAGAAAAAAGCAAAAATTTGAATGAATAAAGAGAAATGTGAAAAATTGGAAAGAAATGCGAAAGGAGCGAAATACAAAGACGTCGGAAAGAACCCGAACAGATGGATTTCAGCAGTTACTTCCCAGGCTCAAAGGCCGCAACAGGCGCAAGCTACCAGAGGTCCGTCAGCAGGGAAGCGCAGCCCACACAGCATCAGGATTTGGTACAAACGTCATCAAATGAAAGACTAAATACTGCATTGGAGTCATCAGAAGGAACCCAAATAAGCAAAGAGCAAAGATGGCCGTTTGGAGGAACCTGGATAGGATTTAGGTTTAATCCTGAGCTAACGCATCAACAGGAAAAGTTTGTGTGTGCAAGCATTGATGAATCGCTTACCCTGTGAAACACCAGGATGACATTTTATAGCTGGGTCGAGATTCAAACCCAGGCTAGACATCTCTGAGATGAGTGTTCACACCTCTAGGCTATCTTGCCAGCTAACTGATGCATATTATTCCCTTTTATTGGAAAGACTGAAGAACAGTTCTTCACAAAAATACCATGAAAATTTCATGTTGAACAATTTTGACTCTCTTGTTGCACCTGTAAAAACAACATAAATGGAGTTTATGTTCTCTTTATTTCCCATAATCACATTTGGCTTCATACAATTATTTCATACCCAAACACAAAAAGAGAAGTATTCATCCACATATCTTTCAGTGTGATCATACCATGAATCTATCAATGCTGTCAAATAACCTGGACAGCATTTTGAGAACTAGGACAACAGCTTCTACTATGTGGACTTAAAGATATTGGATAAACTTTGCAGGAAGTGGGGTGGCCTCAAGAGGGATAATAGCAAGATTATTAATTTTAACCCTCGATTTAATAAATTTCATGTTCAAGCTGAAAACTTTGTTGCCAAGAATGAAAGTGTACTAATGGCGTAAAAAAAAGGCTAGTCTGTGCATTCTGCTCCTTTGTGTTGCTAAATTACTCTTGACCTTGCCTTATATTGCCAGGATAAGCGAGGAAACGACGTCCTAAAATTCTTAAAAGATGGCCACCGTCTTCCCGCACCGCCAGCTTCTCCTTCAGTCCTCTGTGACCTCATGGCCAGATGCTGGCTGGCATGGTAGTGTTCTTATTCCTCTTTTATTATTTGTTCCTTATTTCATTCTCTCATCATATTGTTTTGTCTTGCATTGTTTAACTACCTTATTTCTGCTGTTTCACCATTGACTCTTTACCCTTATTACCTCCGCCACCAAAAGTGAATGGAGGTTATGTTTTTACCTCTGTTTGTTTCTGTTTGGCTGAATGTCAATCGCCTACAAGTCACAATTTTAAGCCGATCTTCACAAAACTTCACATGGTAGCATTGGTCACAAGCAAGATGCTTATTGATTTTGAGGTTAAAAGGTCAAAAGGTCAACATAGGCCAAAGGTCAACAACTTTGTTAGATTTCTAAAATCATTAATTTTCATCCGATTGACTTGAAATTTAAAAAAGGATTTGCATATCAGGTCACTGAATTCAACCACCCATTATTTTTAAGGTCAAGATAGACCAAAAGGTCAACAATTTCAGTCGTATTTCTAAAAGCCCCAATTTTCATCCGATTGAGTTGAAATTTGAAGAGGATTTGTATATCAGGTCACTGAGTTCAACCACCAATTATATGTGAGGTCAAAATAGGTCAAAAGGTCAACAAAGGCCGAATTTCTAAAGTTCTCAATTTTCATCCAATTGACTTGAAATTTGAAGACGATTTGCATATCAAGTCATTAAATTCAACCACCAACTATTTTTGATGTCAAATTTGTTTTAAGGATTTCACAAGTATCATGCTCTACACGATGTCTTTATTGTTTGTCTGTCTATCTGCAGGATACCTCAAAAAGTTATGGACAGATTCGGAACAAATTTGGTGGACAGGTTGGGGGTGTGACCAGGACATTTTTATAATAATTCTTTACCATTGTGCGATAGTGCCAAAAATGATCTGTAGCACGATATTTCAAAATGTTATGGACGGATTCAGACAAAACTCAGTGGACAGGTTGGGTGTTTGACAAGGCCGAATTGGTTCGATTTTGATGAAGATCCAAATCAAGATTCAGATGCGAGAATTTTTATCTTGCCAAAACGAAGTTTTTGCAAGATATGTTCGTCAGCTTGTATGTTTTTTTATTTATTTTTGTTTGTTTGTCTGTAATCACGTATAAAAAATTCTGCAGAGCACAGTTATCATTGGAAATTTTTGTAACTTCGCATATCAGAGGCCTATAGAGGTCTCTTTCAGCGCATAAAATTTTGAAGGTCAAGGTCAAAGGTCAAGGTCACTTTGGCGCAAATCAGGGGAGTCGACGAAACCCTTATTTTTTGAGTAATTTTGATCGGATCGTCTTCAAACTTCATGGGAATATAGTTCATGGTCTGGCGCTCAGATGATTAATTTTTGGTGGCGATTGGCCTTGACCTTCATGGTTAATGCCTAAAGTCAAACATATTTGACCCCAAGGTCAAATTTTCAAGTTTTAGGAACCATATTGTGTAGTACCTCAAATTGAACACCTCGATGAGTGCTTTCTGGATATGTCAAGCTTGAGACATTATGACATCATTTGGTGACGTTATGAGGAAAACGCATATTTTTCATGGTTACTCTGTAGAACAATTCTCATCGGAATCTCTCGTGGGCAGATGTTCCTCAAGGAGTCGCTCCTGGTGGATAGCAGCTCTGTTCACCTCAGTGTGACCTTAAAGAAGTCACATGTGGTCACCTTTTGGCAAGATACGGGTCTCGTTTTGCCGACTTCAGAAGGATGACAGGCAGAGTCAACCCCACCTGGTATTAATTCAAAAGCTGAGCAGAATTTGAACTCAGGATCCCAGATCCCAAGCCCACCACCCTAACCATTAAGCTAACACCAGGCATAAAACCGATACATAGCATGATATTTCAAAAAGTTGTGGATGGATTATGACAAAACTTGGTGGATGAGTTGGCTGTGTGACAAGAACAAGCTTATTCGATTCGAGTTCAGGTTCGGATTCAGATCTGGCCTATCAGTAGGATACAAAATGTAAACTGTGCAGCCTTGCAGAGGTGTGCCCTATACCAAGTGTCGTTCTCATTAATATTGTTTTTCTTTTATATGTCTTCATTTGTCAATACATAATTTACTTTCATTCCTCCTTGATTTGTTCTTTTATCCCCTTGTTTTAATTATTTCATGTTTCTTTTGGCCCAACAATGTATGGTATGCATGGATAAAGACGTAGATGCTGTGCAATGAATATGATTGATGCACAGTATATTAATTTGATTTTTCTCTCTCTCTCTCTATCTCTATCTCTATCTCTATCTCTATCTCTATCTCTATCTCTATCTCTATCTCTATCTCTATCTCTATCTCTATCTCTATCTCTATCTCTATCTCTCTCTGTCTCTCTCCCCCAACTTTGCAGTCCTTCTGACAGACCCTCATTCAAAAACATCAAGGATGAATTTATGAGTTACCTGAATAAATAACTTTGACTGTTTTATGTATGTTATGAATGTCGCATCATGTGAAATTTCCAGGTGCTCTCATGATCATGACAATGTAGCGAGTTATTCAGCAGGTCGAATACAAGAGTCCATCAGGACGTACTAATGTTCATGAGATTGCATTACATGGTGATTTGACTGTGGGATGAAAAGGCAGGAATACATGCAGAGGGAACAGGAAACGGTCAGAGGTAAAACTTGTAAGTTAATGAGATGTTAATTCAAATATGTCGGTTGTAATTTTTAATATATTCAAGGGTTGCATAATGTACTTCATAACTGTTCGTCTGCAGAGGGATAATTTATCATTCATTCATGAGATAATTTCATTTATTCACTTTCGGTTATTTAATTATTTATTTTAATTCCACATTATAGTGCTATCTAATTTCTTTTGCAATAATTACTCTGTTTCTGTCATGTTCAGCATGCAGTTACATAGGCCTTTAGGGCCCATTAATGTCTGATTGGATCCAACTTCAAATTGCTTGTTGATGCCAAAAATACATCATACATTTCAGATGATATATTAAGCAGGATGTCTGCTTGCACTCTTGAACAAAAAACAATGATTGTGGTATTTTTTCAAAGAATCGACCTTTGGGTCCAAACTTTTCATCAAAGCAACCGATATGCTGCCGAGATTCTTCGATACATTAAGGTAATGTTTGGCCGACTACCCCATGAATACTCAGTTCATGAACCCCTGCTGGGACCACTATAGTCCTACTGGTATTACACATACTTCAAAACTTCAGCAATGCATGTGTACTTCTGGATGGGAAACTGACAAGCTGTTCTTCGAGCTGATTTTGGGAACATATCATGGAATATTTATGAAAACACCTGGTGATGTGAAAATGCCAAACATGTCAAGCAATAATGTTAATAATTCCATGGTACTTCCTCAGGTCTCGAAACATGTTACAGATTTCAAGAAAATTATTTTGCTAAGTATTTTTTTTTTGGACATTTTCTGAACATTTCTATAAACTGGGTGCTTGCTGGGAAAATGTTAGCCCTAAGAGAATGGCTATACCTTATTATCATCATTTAAACATTTGTTTAAGGCCACTACAAGTTTCAGTCATCCAAATTCAACACCCCTCTTCCACTACAACTAAAACTCTCAAACACATTAATTGTGAGTGAATAAATTCAGATAATTTTATATGTCTTTATGCAAAGTGCTTAATCACTGTAAAGGGAGAAAACGTATTCCCACACTTCAATACATAACAAAACCCTGAAAGACAAAAACTGCATTGACCTCAGACTTTTGATGAGCACAGTCGCCGCATCCCATTCCATTAAATCTTTATGGATCAAGTGATCTCGAGCTAATTCATAATCCTGCCCAGAAGATTAGGCTTTTCCCATACATGTATGCCTAACCTTGCAATGTCCAATGATGTTGAATCCATGCATCATATGGTTAGGTGATGATGCTGGAAAATGACAAACAATCCTTGGATGACACCGGAAAATAGTATTGTTTGGTAATTCAAAAATTATTTTGTCTGAAGTAATGTACCCAATCACAAGCTCATGTTGCCATTTTTGTGTGGGTGTGGTTTGTGCCTGCTTTTGAACACTTTGCCAACACATGATATGATTTCACACAGGGTCTGTCCTGTGTCCTTGTTGTTTCATCCTGTGTTGTTAATTTTGCCTCGTATCCATAATTGTGTTTTGTATCTAATCTGTCATGTCAAATTTGTGCTTGTGTCTGTCTCGGCCTCAGTCTTCAGGTCAGACATGTAATCGCTCCTTTTATCCTCTCTTCTACGAGTAAATACCTACTCCCAGAAATTTCTGATTGTGCCCCCACCTCATCCACTACCACCCCCCCCCACACCCTTTATTAAAAAAGTCTGCTTGCACACTCTCTCCCATTATAAAATTCTAGTTACATCCCACCCCTTTATAATCCTGGTTGTGCCCTCCCTCATTTCTTTATAAAAGTTTTGGTTGTACCACCTCCCCCCTTGTAAAAATTCTGGTTCTGCCCCACTCCAAATTTATAATAATCAACATCATAGTACAAACGACTGGAATGTGTCATCCCTCTCCCACACTGAGGGGATAAGAGGCTAATACCTCCACCACTGAAGGTGAAGGAGGTTATGTTTTCACCCCTTTCTGTCTGTTTATTTGTTTGTGTACAGGATATCTCAAAAAGTTGTGGACAGGTTGAGTGTGTGATAAGGACGAACTGATTCGATTTTGGTGAAATCTGAATCCGGATCTGGAGACAAAAATTATTTAATTATTAAAGTGATTCTTCACCATTGAGAGATTGCGCCAAAAACGATATATATCATGATATTTCAAAAATGTATTGGGCCTGATATGTTCTCATGGATCAAGCATTGTGGGGCAGAGGAACGTGCTCTACTGAGTGCCCTTCTAGTTTTAATTGTGCCCATTACCCCAAACACTTGTGCAAAATTTGGGAAAGATTAGCCAAACCATTTTCTATTCTATAATATACATACATACATACATACATACATACATACATACATACATACATACATACATACAATTGGCATATTTTAGTATAAATATACATCTCCCTCTTCTTCTCAAAAAAATAAACAAATAAACAATCTAATTTACATGGAAAAATTACGATTTCATTCTGCCTATTATTAGCCCCCATTAGACTGAGTCCGAAACAGGGGCTTATGGATTTGGTCTTGATTTTCGTGTCAGTGTATGTATGTATGTCAGTGTACCGTGCGTGCGTGCGTGTGTGCATGCGTCCACAACCGTATCCTGTACGTGTATGGACCAATTTTATTCTTACATGGCACAAAGACAACACATGATGGTATTCATATGCACATCATTTTGTTTCGAGATGCGATCAAAGATGGCCGACTGGCGGCCATTAAAAAAAAATTTAGTTGCAGTTTTTTAGTTGCAAAAAAACCCCTGGTATCAAACACGTCCTCAACCATCTCTCAGATATGCATTTACCGATCTTGTTCCAACTTGGCACAATGATGTATAATGAATGATGGCTGACATATGCACGTCGTTTTTTTGGACATCAGATCCAAGATGGCCGACTGGTGACAATTTTAGTCGTAAAAAAACCCGATGTTGAACACGTCCTCAACAATTTCTCAGACCATGCGTCTACCGATATTGTTCAAACTTGGCACACAGATAAGGAATGATGGCTTACATAAGCGCGTCATTTTTTTTTTCGTAGATCCGATGCATGATAGCCGACTAGCGGCCATTTTAGTTGTAAAATAGTCCCAATGTTGAACACATCCTCAACCATTTCTCAAACATGCATTTACAGATGTTGTTGAAGCTTGGCTCACAGATAAAGAATGATTGCTTACATATGCATGTCATTTTCTTCTATATCAGATCCAAGATGGCTGACTGGTGGCCATTTTGTTACGTAAATGTGTTCCCAACCATTTCTCAGACATGCATGGTGCAACTTTGTTCAAACTCGGCACAAGGACAGTACATAATGGCATACACCTGCACCTCACTTTATTTTGCAATCTGATCAAAGGTGGCCAACTGGTAGACTGGTGGCCATTTTAATTGTAGAAAAAACCCAGGATCGAACACATTCTCAAACATTTCATGGGCATGCATTTACTGATCTTGTTCAAACTTAGCACACAGATAAGTAATGATGGCTTACATAAGGATATCCTTTATTTTCGAGATCAGATCCAAGATGGCCGACTGGCTGCCATTTTCTTACCTAAACGTGTCCCCAACCATTTCTCAGACATGCATGGTCCAATTTTGTACAATCTTGGCAAAAACACAGTACATGATGACATACACATGCACCTCACTTTATTTTGTGATCTGATCAAAGATGGCCGACTGGTAGACTGGTGGCAATTTTAGTTGTGTATAAATATGGGCTAGCCATTACCTCTGCACTGCAAAATTATTAAAACAACAAGAGCTATGACATTTTATCTCTTTTTTTTACTTGTTACTTCTTAATTATCATTCTCCTCAATACACCTTGAAATAGTTGATTGAATTCTTTCATCAAAAGCTTCAAAATGACATTCTAAACAAATGACTCATCTCCTTTTTCTCTTCTTTCCATAAATCTCACAACCGATCTCTTCTTCTTTTTCACACTAATTGTGTTCCAATTCTGGCGAGCTTGCAAGTCTGTACTCCATGTTCCACCGCCAAGATCTTAGAGCTAGACTTTCATTTGTGCTTTTGAGAACCCTTGTTTTCACCTGAGTTATGCCGTCTGTCTTCATTTGACAAAATTTGGTCAGTATCGCAGATGTCAGCTAACAACCGTTAACTCTTCCTAGAATGTACCCCATATGTGTCACGCGATTCCCACCACACATATTGTTGCTCCCACCACGCATATCACTGCCCCAACCTCATTTATCGCAGCCCCAACATCGTGTGTCACAGCCCCCACCATGCCTCCCACTGCCCCAACCACATGTCCTGCAACCCCATCGCGTGTTATGCTGCATGTTCCATCGTGCACCCCACCATTACCATCTCGCGCATCCCACCACTCCCATCGCACATCCTTCCTCTCGCACCATGCTCCTCACCACCTTCAACGTGCTTCCTGCCACCCCTATTGTGCTTCCCACTGTCTCCACAGTGCTTCCTGCTGCCTCTGCAGTACTTACAGCTATCCAGACCATGCTTCCTGCTGCCCCCACTGTGTTTTTCACCATTGCCATGCACCCTAACCATATGTCTCACCACCCCCACCACATGTCCCTCCAAATATTGTGTAACCAACCCACCTCACTCTGTCCCAATGATACCCCCTCATATTCTCTGTCTATTGGACTTGTATACTTTTCATCCAAAAAGGTAGAGAAAGTTCTGTCCAGTCTTGACCCTGTTTTGGCGACAGCCGCAGATGACATCAGTGCCCATGTTCTCAAATCATGCCCTTTCATTTTTCCTTCGCCTTTGTCTGCCATGCTCAGTCTATCCTTCTCCTTTGGCCATCTCCCATCAGCTTAGAAGTCAGCAAATATCACTCCCTTCTAAAAGAAGGGAGCTGAAACAGATCCTCTATCAACTACAGACCAGTGAGCTTACCTCCAATTACAAGCAAAGTCATGGAATCCATCATTGCTTTTTATATCAATTCTTGCCTCTTTTGAAACAGCCTGATCTCTGGCCATCAGTTTGGATTCTGTCTCAATCACTCAACTCAGGAACATGCTGTTGCTCCTCTTTCAGCAATGCTTGGAGGCCCCAAATCTCAATCAAGAGGCTATGACCATATCATTGGTCTTATATTTGGCATTCAACAGTCTGGTATCCTGCCTTGCTTGCCAAGCTCTCTGCCATTGGAATAGATGGAAGGCCACCTTCATACCTGGATTTCTGACTTCCTCCACTCCTACAATTAATATGTTGCTATCAATGGAACCCTCTCTTCCCCTCGTGCAGTGAAGGCTGGAGTTCCCCAAGGCAGTGTGTTTGACTCAATCTTCTTCTATATATATATATATATATATATATATATATATATATATATATATATATATATATATATATATATATATATATATATATATATATATATATATATATTACCCATCCAATATGTTATGGAAAACCCCCTCTTCCTTTTTGCAGATGACTCCATATCATTTCATGCACTACCACATCCCACTGCTCAGCAGAATGTCCTCTCTCTCTCTCTCTCTCTCTCTCTCTCTCTCTCTCTCTCTCTCTCTCTCTCTCTCTCTCTCTCTCTCTCTCTCTCTCTCTCTCTCTCTCTCCGTCTCCGTCTCCGTCTCCGTCTCCGTGTCTCCGTGTCTCCGTGTCTCCGTGTCTCTCTCTCTCTCTCTCTCTCTCTCTCTCTCTCTCTCTCTCTCTCTCTCTCTCTCTCTCTCTCTCTCTCTCTCTCTCTCTCTCTCTCTCTCTCTCTCTCTCTCTCTCCGTCTCCGTCTCCGTCTCCGTCTCCGTGTCTCTGTCCTCTGCCTCTCTCTCTCTCTCTCTCTCTCTCTCTCTCTCTCTCTCTCTCTCTCTCTCTCTCTCTCTGTCTCTCTCATGAGCCTCACTCTTGTGCATGAAAAATAAAAATTATGGGACACTATAATGGAGCTGTTGCATTTTTTTGATTTTGATGTACCATACACTTTGCAGAGTGTTGTTGCTACCAAAGCAGTTTCTTTGCAAGGGTTATTCTGGGTGGTTTGTCATTTCCTTACAAACTCTGTTTGTCTGTGCTCGATCTTTTTTTAAAACTGAGCGTCAAGCATGGAAACAATACATACCATTTTTAAAGTCTTTGGTATGACTCGTTGGGGTTTGAACCACCGACCTCCCAGACTCAGAGTGGATGCTCCGAGTGCTTCAACCATTTGAGTGGATGCTCCAACCATTATGCCACTGAGTCTGGTGCTATAGCATCAGTCTCTCATTAAGGGCATTGCAACGATTTATTGGTGATGTACATGATCAATAATCTCACCAGAGGCACAGAAGTCAAAACATGCACACACCAAGCTTGGCAAAAACACTGATTTATTCGACAGAACCCTAACACCGACCCCTTTAAACACCATTACTGCAACCAATTGGCTGCATAACTGAAATATGATATGTAAGGTCTCTGCCCGAAGGACAGGTATACACTCCAAAATAATGTATTGTTTCAGAATTGTCTTGCATCAAGGCTCAAAAATGTGTATGCCATTGTGCTTTTTCAATGCCGTAATTATAGGTTGAGTCGAGTAATAAATCTGACATTTTCGTAATGCTCTACCATTGTGAATGCATCTTTGTACACTTTGTGATGCAGACCATTTGGCCTTGGCACGAGTTGCAAGTCGCTGGAAATGGATTAACATTATAGTGTGATGTTACTTCACTGGCAAGCATCATCACTCTCCCCTCCTCCAACCTCCATTTTCGCCTCCCCTCGAACCCAACCCAACCCTTTTGCTTGTATGTTACTGCTTCTCTCTCTCTCTCTCTCTCTCTCTCTCTCTCTCTCTCTCTCTCTCTCTCTCTCTCTCTCTCTCTCTCTCTCTCTCTCTCTCTCTCTCTCTCTCTCTCGCCCTCTCTCGCCTCTCTCTCGCCCTCTCTCTCTCTCTCTCTCTCTCGCGCCCTCTCGCCCTCTCTCTCGCGCCCTCTCTCTCTCTCTCGCGCCCTCTCTCTCTCTCTCTCGCGCCCTCTCTCTCTCTCTCTCTCTCTCTCTCTCTCTCTCTCTCTCTCTCTCTCTCTCTCTCCCTCTCTCTCTCTCTCTCTCTCTCTCTCTCTCTCTCTCTCTCTCTCTCTCTCTCTCTCTCTCTCTCTCGCGCCCTCTCTCCTTATTTTTTTGATGGCCGGTCACCCCCTTTTGTGCTCTCCACAAATGCAATCCCACTACCCCATTCTCAGTACATTGCCTTTTTGCCCTCTGTCACCTTGCTCTTCCATGAGCCTCGCTCTTGGAGAGAAAAACTACACGTGTAATATGCAATCAACATGTAAGTAATTCAAGGCATGCTTGTCATCTGATGTTTCACTTTATCCTGAAGATATAGATAGCTTTGCGAGGCATTTGCTGGTTCTGATAGTGAATCTGTGATTACATTAAAGGGCAGTGTAACAAGCCTTGCATGGACATTGCTTTGAAGCAATAATACAAAAGACAGTTGTACCACAGGTGGTTTGCACTAGCAGTATTTATTATACATAATAATGATGTGTAAAACGTATTTCTTTGTTGAACTGATGAACTCAATAAACTTTTCATTTTATTTGACTTTCTTTTTCACTATTTATTTAATAGATATAACTTGTTTAATCGTGATTGTATCTCATGGTTTCCTTGTATCTAATGTATCTAATGTATCTAATGCTTATGGTGGGCCGAAGTTATGTTTTTCTTCCCTGTCTGTTTGTAATTTGTCTGTCTGTCCCTCTGTCTGTGAACAGGATATCTCAAAAAGTTGTGAATGGATTTGGATGCAACTTGGTGGATAGGTTGGATGTGTGACAAGGACAAATTGTTTCGCTTTTGGTGAAGATCCAAATCTGAATCCGGATACGAGAGGTTTTTTAAATTTACAAGTTATTCCTCGCCATTGAGAGATGGGGACAAAAACGATGTCTGTCATGTAATCTAAAAAAAGTTGTGGATGAGTTTTAACAAAACTTGGTGGATAAGTGGGGCAGGTGACAAGAACAAGCCGATTAGATTTTGGTTCAGGACCGGATCCAGATCAAGCCTATCAGTGGGATACAACACCTAAACTGTTCAGCTTGGCATCCTTTGGGATGGAGACGCAATTTATTTGTTGTTCCGTCTGCACGAAGCATGTCATCCTGCCGATGGGAACTTAAAGCCTATTATTAAAGCCTAAAGTCCCATCTGCATTTAGATTATGGAGTTTAAAGATCCCACAACAACTTTCAAAAAGTGAATGCCAGTCCGCTAGTTATATTCACTGAATTATAATTACTAGTACGGGCCCGTAGGTGCGTAAACAACGACTGGATTGGGGCATTATTTCCCCCCCCTCTCACCCACCCCACCCATCTCTCGCCCCTTCCTCTCTCCCCCTCTCTCGTTCCAGTACCCTCTCTCGTGAGTGAGGCGTGCCAGTATGTGCAGCTTCGTTCCTACGCTCTCGTAAACGACGACTGGATTGGGGCATTTTTTTCAATTAGATCGGACCAACCGTTTCATAAATGGCCATAACTTGGGAAACACCTGGGAAACATACTCAGGTCCCCAGCATCAATTGTGACGTCATATCAAACGAAGAAGAATTGACACCCTCTCTCTCGTCCCCCCTAGTCCCACCCCTCCTCTCTCCCCTCTCCTCTCTCGCCCCTCTCTCTCGCCCCCACTCTCACCCCTCTCTCATCCCTCCTCTCTCCCCCTCTCGTGAATTGTGTTGCCCCTCTCTCTCACCCCCTCTGTCCCCCTCTCTCCCTCCCCTCTCTCACCCCCTTCTCTTGCCCCCTCTCTCCCTCCCCTCTCTCACCCCCTCTCTTGCCCCCTCTCTCCCCCTCTCTATCCCCCTCTCTCCCCCACTCTCTCTCCCCCTCTCTCTCCCCCTCTCTCTCCCCTCTCTCACCCCCAGTCTCACCCCTCTCTCTCTCCCCCTCTTTCTCCCACCCTCTCTCTCCCCTCTCTCTCCCCTCTCTCCCCCCTCGTCTCGCCCCTCCTCTCTCCCCCTCTCCTCTCGCCCCTCTCTCTCGCCCTTCTCTCTCGCCCCCACTCCCCACCCCCCTCAGACCCGCTCCCCCGTCCCATCTCTCGCCCCTCTCTCTCTCGTCCCCACTCCCACCCCCTCTCTCCCGTCCCCCTCTCTCGCAGATATTCGTCCGTAACTTGGGAACCGCTCGTCCGATTGATATCAAACCTCGAAAAGGCACATCTGTGGGGCCCCGGCAATATTCCTGGCAAGTTTCAATCTGATCGGACCGGCGGTCGTCGAGAAACGGCGGTCGCAGACAAACAAACAGACAGACACACACACACACACACACACACAGATTGCTGGAATTATAGATAGATAACTATAACTGAAGTACACCAGTCCCCTAGTTATATTCGCTGAATCATTACCCTGATCTATGGAGTGTGGTGAGGGCGTACTTCATCACACCCACATATTCTGTGAATGCTCAAACGAGGATACACAAGGAACTTTGACACATGAGGAGGCCATTTGGTCCATCTCGTCATTCTCGCCTGTGCTATATCTGATCAACTCCACATAAATTCAATGTGACAGTTAATCAACTTAAATTCACTGGGGGATGGGGGAGTGGTGGGGTAGAGAAGTGGGAATGAAAATAGCAGCAATATATTTGGTGGGTATCTATACTAATAAATGTGAGTGTGTCTCCTCCATAACTCTAAAACCATGGCACCGAGCAACCTGAAACTTTGCATGCATACAAAGAAAACTCGAAGGAAGTGCATGAGTGAAAATTGGGTGTTGGCGAACAGCTCGAACAAACATGGTGAACACGTGGTCGGATGGACCTTATGTTTTTTATATGTATCAATGTCGAAGTGAGGAATGGATTAGAAATGGAGATGGCACAAATATGAAACAAAACGATGTCTTGTACAAAATATAATTGCACATTTTCTGTGGATGAAACACCTCCCGAGGAACCTAACGCACGGTACCGCAGCGCCCAACACAGGCAGAAACGTACGTCTAATCGGTGAGATTTCGGGTCCTTTTACCGAAACGAACAACCAAGCTTGGAGAGTGCTCGCCAAGTGGCTTAAGCACTCAAGCAAGCACTCCGACAAAACGGTTGATAAGGAATGTCTGATTTAGAAAGCGATGAGCATCGCCTATCCATCAAATTAAACACACACTTCCCGGAGACGGCAAAATGTCAAATATGTCCGAATGTCCGAATTGGACAAACTAACGTTTTTTTTAGGAGTCGGAACTGCTGCTAAGTTTAATTCTGGAGCTTAAATTTTGTAATTCCATTTAGCTTAAAAGATTCTCGAGGTTATGGCACGTGCGAAAATGAAATAAGGACACAAACGCTGGCGTATCCAGGTGTTCCAGGCATTGCAATGTATCCAGCAATTCATAGGTATTGAATGACTGAGGAAAATGATTTAAAAAAAAAAACTTTATCATGAAGAAATCGTTGCAGCCTATTCCAAATCAAGGCATGGTTGAGCAGGCCAAAAACATGGTGGCTTCAGACCCCAGCGATGTAACCTGGGATATGCCTGAAGACCCCATAGAGAGCAAGGTGGCTGTGGATTGCCTTATGAAAGATATAATTAAATAAGGCCATTAATTATCTTCAAAAGGGGTGTTTTAATTAAGCCAAACACACAATTTTCACTCTGGCACTTCCTTGGAGTTTTCTTAGTACGCATGCAAAGTTTCAGGCTGCGAGGTTTTAGGGTTTTGTAGTTACGGAGGAGACACACTGAAGCATGCGCGCGTGCACACACACACACACACACACACACACACGCACACCCATTTATAATTATAGATATCCTTTATGAGGTGCAGACTCATCCCCTGCTAGCGGTTTCTGCATGTGCGTGCAGAACATTCTGGGGCAAATTACGTCATTTTGAAAATCACATATTCTTCGAAGTACCTATTTAATTGAAATTTTTTCAAACATATGGAAATCACATGATGACGTATTATATCTGGACCATATGGGGAATGGAAGGTTAAGCTCTACCAATCCCAACTACCTTCCAATGAAATGATAGTTCTTTTGTGAATTCCCTGACAATTACAACATTGAACTCCAGGTGTGAATGAATGATGGTTAACACCAATTTCATGTTTTCATGAATTTATGTTTACTTCCCATAGTAATGCAGTTCTGCAGGAATATGAAGCAATTGTGGTGTTTGGAGTCATAATGACACTTGGTTGTGCATGAGCGGGTTCATCATCCCTTCCCGGCTCAAGTCCATGTTTAAACATTTAGGGCCACTCAAACACGCCTCTGGGTGAGAGAGCCAAATAACTGACCAGCATACTTAAACTTTTGTAAGTTTCAGCTTGTTTAACGTTTTAATTCATAAAAAAAACTACATGACAAACTGTCTCCCAGAACAAAACGTAGTTTCATGAAAACCTTCTTCAGCCGATCCCAGAAGGGAGGAATATTTTGGACTTAGGGTTAAGTGTTCAGAGGTGTGTCTCAAGCCCAGTTCACTGTGGAACCTCATTGGTGCAATTTTAAACACCTTTAAGGGTATCTATGAAAACGTGTTCAATGAACAAATTATTGACTTCAGGAATTATATATTTTTAATCTTAGCTTGTGTACATAGTTGTGTTATCATAATGGTGCAGTCCTACAAATCCATGTCTGCCACCATCAATCAGATCCAAAAAGAGCTGAACTTCGTACATTGAAACAACCTATCTGCTTGGCAAAATATGGTACCTCTGAGCACCTTGGGTTTTTAAATCAATAAATACACCAAATACTTCTGTTATACTGCAAAAACTGGAAAAAAGGTGGGAATGCAAATTTCCAGCCTGCAGATAGATCATTATAACCAACGTTGTTCTACATAACGTGTTCCAGACACTCATTGTCAACAACACAGCTTGCTTATTTACAACAGCTGCTCTCAAGCTCATGTTACAGAGAGGTTCCTCTGAAGAGCTCTTTTGTTTCCATCTCTTTGTTAATACGCGTGATGTCATCAACATTGATATATTATTTACAATACATGGTGCCACGTTTGAAGGTGTTTTACACGAAGTAAGTGTACATGCACATGTGTACACCTGTTTCAAAAATGTTGATGTCTTTCTCTCTCTCTCTCTCTCTCTCTCTCTCTCTCTCTCTCTCTCTCTCTCTCTCTCTCTCTCTCTCTCTCTCTCTCTCTCTCTCTCTGTCTCTCCCTCTGTCTCTGTCTCTGTCTCTGTCTCTGTCTCTGTCTCTGTCTCTGTCTCTGTCTCTGTCTCTGTGTCTGTCTCTCTCTCCCTCTGTCTCTGTCTCTGTCTGTCTCTGTCTGTCTCCTCTGTCTCTGTGTATATATGTGTATGTATATATGTGTATATATATATATATATATATATATATATATATATATATATATATATATATATATATATATATATATATATATATATATATGTGTATACACACACACACACATTATCTTTCCCCATCCTTTTTCTTCTTCCTTTCGTATGTGTGCAGCATGTGGCAGGTGGACACGTTTGCTGCTGGACATGGCTCGCTGTGCCACTGATGTGGTGCCCCTTGTAGGTTAAAGCCAAAATTTGGAATTTGTTCAGGGTGCCAGCGAGAGCTCGCCGACTCTTCACGAAGGATACTGTGGAATCTTTAACGTCCACCTACTAATGCTAGCAGAATGGAGAAGTAGGTTAACATCCTTCAAATGGACGGTGTACACGTTGACACTTCGCTCTCCATGCGAAACACCAGGGTTCCAGTTTATAGTTGGACCAAGATTCGGACCGAGGCTATAGACAACTCAGAGGTGATTGTGTGTACCTCTTGGCCATCCTACCAGCCAAGCCCCCTCCCAATCATTATTATAGACCAAGTCTGGCAAAAATGTTCCTGTGCAGGGAAGGTGGGGCATGATGCCCCCCTCCATACTCCCATGTAACTTCCAATTGATCCTGGTTATTTGTCCAGTATTCTGAACGTCTGCACCAAACAATTCTCTCGCGGACAATTTTAAATTAAAAATGGCCAGTGTAGTGAACAAAAAGGGCTGAGGAGTATATATATATATATATATATATATATATATATATATATATATATATATATATATATATATATATATATATATATATATATATATATATATATATATATATATATATATATATATATATACAGCGTGTGGGGTGTCCATCTGGCCAACACCCAACTCTATCTATCACCAAGTGTTCATTAAACACAGGGGCTACTACAAAGCCTTGAAGGTATGAAAATTGCAAAAATAAACACTTGTTCAATAAAGGTAATCTATAATAATAAATGGTAAATGCAACTGGGAGGAGCTGTTATGCTCTTACGTCAAGATATTGTATGATGTCATGGTTCCGCCCTATTCCCGTAGGCTGGTCATTGTGAAGCTGCTGGGTAAATGTGATGTATTGTTTCGAAGTCAGAAAGCTGGAAGCTCAGAAGATGCATCATGTGGGAATGAAGCAGGCAAGGATTTGGAAACGAGAAATTTTGATACGTGCTTGTCAGAATACTGGAAGATTGGTCCAACAACAGTGACCAAAGTGTTTCCATAGATAGGTGTTGGAATAATTGGAGTCTGGCAAAGCTGTGAATATATGGACTTGAGAAGCTGGAATATTGAATCTTGATTGAAAAACACGAAAGGATGTTAACAAGCTGGAGTCTTTTCTTCAAAGGTAAGTTTAATACAATAGGAAGCTTTCGATGCACAAAGTGTAGTTATGTTACAAGACAGAACGGTGGAGGAGTAACAATCATCAATCGATCTACAAAACATTGCATAAGTCAACAAATGAGTAAATAAGGAATTATTTCACCTGCAATCCATCACATTGTTATCGCTCAATCAAATTGCCTTTTCGCAGGAAAAAGATGGATACCTCCATAATATTGGAAGTTAATTCTCAATCTGCACAAATTGTTTCAGCCAGATTTTTTGACGTTTGATCTGTTTTGTTTTTACTTTTTGTTAAAATTTCATTTGGAATGCATTCAGGCAAGCTTCTCACTTCAGAGGCCCTTATTAAGTTGTGTAAGCCTGGTGTTGACTTATCGGTTCGGGATCCTATTGGGATCCTAGAGTCCTGAGTTCAAATCCCACCCGGCTCTTGAATTAATACCAGGTGGGGTTGACTCAGCCTGTCATCCTTCCGAGGAAGGCAAAATGAGTACCAGCTTGCTGGGATGATTGAGCCATTCGAGTAGCCCGTGTCGGAGTGGTGACCCGTCCAGGATTGTGCCCAATAGCCCAGGAGACCGCTAAGGCAGCACCGATACTTTTTACAGAGTATGGTCCCAATAGATTTTGATTGGATTACGTTGTGTAGGTGGACGGAATTCTAGCTACAACATTGAACTTCGTGGCCCATATGTCTTGTTATCCCCATGTATTGTTTCACCCTGTTGAAATTGATTTCGTTGATATTTAGGGGGTCCAAAGAATTCTTGGAACAAAATACTTCTGAGTTCAAGAAACACCAAGGTTTGTATTTTCAAACTATGAGTGCATATAATATTTTACGGCTGTGGAAATTTTCAATACACCAGAAAGGTCCTCAGGTTAGATATATCGATAAGTTCATGTGTAGTTAGTCCACACCTGTTGTTTAGAGGGAATATGTGTGATTCATCCGGGCTGCAACGCTTTGAGTTAGCCATTTTTCTTTACCTGTCGTTATTTTGGAACAACCATGCCATCTCAACAACCATGCCATCTCAACAATCACGCCATCTTAACAACCACGCCATCCACACCACAATGCCACTAAAGGAGCAACGAAACCAGCCCCACCCCGATTTCTCCTCCGGTAAACAAGTTTGATGGTTGCAAACCAACTCCCGCCCCAATTTCCCTGGAATGTTCCTCCCCCCACCCACACGCTGCGAAGGGCGGGGCGAATGCAGGGGAAATAAAAGGGCACGAGGAGCGCCTGGAAGAGGGAGCGGATAGCAGAGACGTGGGGCAGTCTTGTGGAAGTCTTGGTTGTCGTGGTCTTGGTCCAAGTCTGTCGTGGTCCAAGTCTTCGTCGTAGACAGACTTGGGGCAGTCGGGTGGAAGTCTTGTCCTAGTGGCCGTGGGGAGAAGGCGTCACGACCTGCCCACCGTTGCAAGGCCCGAGATCAGGAGCGGCTGTCCTAGTGGCCATGGGGAGAAGGCGTCACGACCTGCCCACCGTTGCAAGGCCCGAGATCAGGAGCGGCTGTTCTAGTGGCCATGGGGAGAAGGCGTCACGACCTGCCCACCGTTACAAGGCCCGAGATCAGGCGCGGCTGTCCTAGTGGCCGTGGGGAGAAGGCGTCACGACCTGCCCACCGTTGCAAGGCCCGAGATCAGGCGCAGCTGTCCTAGTGGCCGAGGGGAGAAGGCGTCACGACCTGCCCACCGTTGCAAGGCCCGAGATCAGGCGCGGCTGTCCTAGTGCCCGAGGGGAGAAGGCGTCATGACCTGCCCACTGTTGCAAGGCCCGAGATCAGGCGCGGCTACGCTAGTTGCCGTGGGGACGAGACGTCGCGACCTGCCCACTGTCACACCACGAGAGTGGGGGTAAGACCCTTCGGTCTCGTGGGCCTTTTTGGTCATCCACGGCCCACGACCATAAAAGGTCTACGGACACCGTCTACCCCCTTGCCTGTGAGGGAGATCTTTCTTTGTTTTTGTATGCATGCTGTGGTGCCGTGTCCTGCCAAGTAGAAACTGTGTAAGTGCTTGTAAATAATAATTATAGTCGGTCGTATTGCTTTTGCATTCTATTTGTTGCTTGTATATTGCATGATTCCTTGCTTGTGTTGTGTGTGCAATATGTGCTTTGTAATAAATGTCCTTGTGTGAAATGTATCCCGTTCGTCGTCTCTTTCCCCATTGAAAGTGCCATCTTGAATCGCGGAATAAATTAGTAGTGGGTTTTGAACTCCCGGTAACGAAGAGAATCTGATCCGTCGAGGTCGGCGATAACACCGCTCGGTTATCACTGTAGCACGGAACGGACCGCTTAAGCGGTTCGTGTCCTCGGCCGACCTGCGGCGAGGTACGATCGCCCGGTCGACCACTCGCGCAGGTACTAAGGTAGGTCGAATTTGGCGAGCAACCCTATCCTGCGCGGGTGGGCAATTGGCACGATGGTAGTAAGGTTAAACCCCCACCCGTGAGTAGCTCCTGGCGGTAGTTCCAGGAGGGTCACGACTGAATTGTCCGTCCGGTGGGTGACGCGGTTGCGATTAGAGTTACGCAATTGCTCGCACGCCAGGCGGGCCAGAATTCGTAACAATATATAAGCAAATAAAGGTGGCAGGATAGCCGAGGTGTCCATGCACTCAGCTCTGAGCTGGCTAGCGGCTGGGTCCGGATTTCAGTCCAATTGATTTCATTGATTGTTGGGTGTTAAAGACGCTACAGTTGTAGTGTCCTTTGTGATGAAAAGGTGAATTATGCCGGCCAAATTCTAAATTCCTGTCGCCTTTGGTTGAACGTTGTGCCTCGCCAGCTGGTTAGTGAAAGACAGGCAAAAAAAACTTTCCTGGCCTACCTTGCAAGATGATGATGGGGATAATTGGGACCGTTAACGAAGTAGTTGTTGCAGTCGAAAAAAGTAAATAGTGTCTCCCACTAATTGTCTGGCCTTGTACTATCTATAATAATCATAAGTGTGTCATTGTATCCTCCATAACTCCAAAACCATGAAACCGAGAACGCCGAAACGTTATTGGCATAAAAACACTCCAACAATGTAAAATAAAGTAACTGTGAGATAAGCCATTGATATACAGTATTCAGTATATTGTTACGGCTGTGGAAATTCCCAAACCACCATTCAGGTCCCGTAGGTCAGATATCTCTTAAGTACATGTGTAGTTAGCCCCACATCCGTTGTCTCGAGGGAATTTATGTGATCCATCTGGGCTGCGACGCTTTGAGTAAGTCGTTTTTCTTTCCCTATCTTTTATTTAAAACGGATGAAAACTGCCAACGATGCAGGTGGGTTTTTCGTGCCATTCTTCTCCGCGCTTGGTGTGAGGGAGGAGAAGGGGGAGGGGCAGCTTGCCGCCAATTGGTGGATGACCAGCGTGAGGCGGTCGGGGTGAGGGAATGTCCCTCTTCGAGAGCCCTCTCAAAGGAGGGTGGAGCCGAAAACGGGGGCGGAGTGAAGGGCGGAGCCCCGGGGGATAAAAAGTCGGACACGGAAGGAGCGCTGTTGTTGCTCTTGCTCTCTTCCTGTCTTCCGGCTCACTCGTCCTCTTCTCTTCCTGGTGGCCGCTGGCCTGGTCTTTTGTGGGGCAGTCCCGAGACCCCGCTGGCGGGACGGAGCGTCTGCCATTCCCCACACCGCGACCTCGAGCAACAACGTTCCCCCCCCCTTCTATCCGCGCTGGGATAGCGCCGGAAACTCCGTCCGTGGCGTCGAGCGGCCAACACGTGCCGGCGCGAGGCACGCCGGAGAGGCCTCACCTACCATGCTAGGGCACGGAGTCGCGGCCAGGCGGTACCATGTCGACGGACGTCGGAGAGGGACTCGACGGCCCAAAAGGGAAGTCACCTTTTTCTTTTCGGGGTTTATGTATGGATCTTGTGGCGCCGTGTCTTGTAAAGTAGAACTGTGTAAGTGTTGCCGTGTGTATGCGTATTCGGTTGTAGCTCTGCATTGTTGCTTTTGTTTGGGTTGATATATGTGCCTTTTGACTGTTTGGCTGTTTATGTGTGCTCTCCGTGTGTCGTGTGAATAAAGTGCTTGCATGTTGAACTTAGCCCGTTTCGCTTTGTCTCCTTCCTTTGAATTGATCCTCCATCCTGCTTCACGTAAAGGGTTCAAAGTGGGCTTAATACGCCCGATAATTAATCGGAACCGTCGAGGCCGACGATAACACCGCTCGGTTATCACTGTAGCACGGAACGGACCGCTTCAGCGGTTCGTGTCCGGAGTCGGCCTGCGGCGAGGTACGATTGCCCAGTCGACCATCCGCGCAGGTACTTGGGTAGATCGAATTTGGCGAGCAACCCTATCCTGCGCGGGTGGGCAATTGGCACGGTCGTGGTGGGGTTAAACCCCCACCCGTGACTAGCTCCCGGCGTTGTTCCGAGATGGTCACGACAGAACTGTCCATTCCGGTGGGCGAGATGGCCGCCATTTGAGTCGAGCGGCCGATCGCACGCCGGCGGGCGCCAATTCACAACAATATATACATAGGTGTGTGTGTGTGTGTGTGTGTGTGTGTGTGTGTGTGTGTGTGTGTGTGTGTGTGTGTGTGTGTGTGTGTGTGTGTGTGTGTGTGTGTGTGTGTGTGTGTGTGTTTATGAAACATAGCATATCATTCTCTTTGTTAACTCCTCCGCTCCAATCGCTTCTGCTGACCACGTCCTTGTCAAAGTGGACATCTCTCTGGCTATTATCGGAAAACCACCTCACCGCCGTTGAGTCTGGCATTTCACTCAAGCCGACTGGCAGGGTCTCCAAGCAGCCCTCAAATTTATAGACTGGTCTCCTATCGCTACTTTCTCCAACATCAACTCATCCTGGGAATTCTTTCAAACAAACTTGCTCTCCCTAAT
The DNA here is from genome assembly GCF_056783735.1 of Eptatretus burgeri. Classification (NCBI taxonomy): domain Eukaryota; kingdom Metazoa; phylum Chordata; class Myxini; order Myxiniformes; family Myxinidae; genus Eptatretus; species Eptatretus burgeri. The sequence continues at coordinate 39,345,027 of NC_140971.1, read as the reverse complement.
GCACAGATTTATCCCCTCTCGTCTTCAGTTGTCTTAACCTTCCTCCCTCCCTTGGTTCACTGAAGCTTGGGGCGAGGCAGTTGTCCTGAAACAACTAAACTTGCCTTTGCCTCATTGAAAGCAAACCCAACTGAGGGCAATCTCAGTTCCTTCAATAAAGCTCGGAACAAGTGTGTATCTCCCCTCAGGAGAGCCAGAAAACATCTTTCTTATCTCAAGTCTGAACTCTCAAACCTCTCTCCCCAAAATCCTGGGGGCATCTAATCAAATCTGTTTCTGGTGTATGTTCCCCCTCCATCCCCTCCCTTACCTCAAATGGCCGCACTGCTGATACCGCATGTGAAAAAGCTGAATGCCAAAACTTGGTGTTTGCAGCTAAATATTGTGTGCAAAACCCATTGCTTTCTCTACCCACCTTACCCAGTCGCACCCAACTGTCCCTGGACTCTGTGTCCCTTTCTTCTGATAAGGTGGAGAGCTTGCTGTCAAACCTCGACTCAGATTCTGCAACCGGTCCAGACGGCATCAGCCAACGTGTCCTCAAAGCCTGCTCCTCTGCTCTTGCTCACCCTCTCTCTGTTCTATTCACCCTCTCATTTGCCCAAGGTCATCTGCCATCTGCTTGGAAATCTGCTAACATCACTGCCCTGCATAAAAAAGGTGCAAAAACATATCCCTGCAACTACAGACCAATCAGCCTTCTCCCAATCATCAGCAAGGTTAGGGAATCCATCATCGTTTCAGACATGAAATCCTTCCTCTTCTCCAATAGCTTAATTTCCGATCATCAATTTGATTTCATACCAGGTCACTCTCCCCTGGATATGCTGCTTCTGCTCTCCCAACAACAGATGGAGGTCCTTAATGCCAGACAGGAAATCCGAGCCGTATCCCTGGACATATCACGTGCTTTTGACACAGTCTGGCACCCTGCCTTGCTCACCAAACTCTCTTCCTATGGTATCGAAGGCCATCTCCACTCATGACTCGCAGACTTCCTCTCCTGTCACAGTCAATCAACGTGTGGCCCTAAATGGAGTTTTCATCCCCTCTTCCTGTCGAGGCTGGAGTTCCTCTAGGTAGTGTTCTGTGCCCTGTTCTTTTTCTGGTTTTTATCAATGATCTTTCCGACTCTCTGGAAAATCCTTTATATCTCTTTGCTGATGACTCCACCCTTTGCCTTACCAGTCATCCCTCAGACTGGCAAGCAGCGGCTTCTTTGCTCACCGCAGATCTGGATAAAATCACAAACTGGTGATTTCCAGAAAATCTTTCAATCCAGACAAATCTCACACTTTCACTATGTCTCTTCGAAAGGACTGTTTCGAACCCCCCCCCCCCCACCCCATCCACTTTTTCAACAATCCTCTGGAAGAAGTCCTTTCTTTCAAGCTTCTGGGTCTCACTATCTGCCATGACCTTTCCTGGGAAAGCCACATTACAAACGTCACCTCCAAAGCCAGTTGCCGACTGGGAATCCTTCGTCGTGCAAAGTCCTTTCTCGGCCCACCTGAGCTCCTGACCACTTACAAAGCTTTCGTCCGCAGCCTGATGGAGTAGTGCTCTCCCTCTGGGCTGGTGCTCCAACCTCTCACCTTTCTCGGCTTCACGCTGTATAAACCAAGGCATTTCAGATCATTAGCATCTTCCGCAATGAGGCTGAGTCTTTGGGCCTCTCACTCAATCACCGCAGGTTGGTCGGTGGTCTTTCTGTCTTCTACCGTCTCCTCTCCAGCCTCGCCCCAAACCCCCCTGCTCTCTCTGTGATTTGTCCTCACCACATTTTCGCAGGGCACTCAAGGTCTGCCAACAATCCCCTTCTGGTAAAACTACCAAAATCACGAATCACTGCTCACCTTCCCTCTTTCATTCCTCTTTTTTTCCCGTCTTTGAAATAAACTCCCTCACTCTATTCAATCCCATTCTTCCCTCCAAGCCTTCAAAACAGCTGCTCACCACCACCTCTTGTCCAAATCCTCGATCTTTTCTACCCCCGATAATCCACCCAAGCCCACCTCCTTCAAATTCCCTGCTTTCCTTCCTCAAAGTCCCTGTAATGTCCATCTTGTGTTCCCCATGTTCCCCGCCCCATCCCTCTCCCTCCCATAGATCTAATGTCTCTGTTCTCCACTGTTTTGTACTTCCCTCTCCCGCCCCTCTTGTCTCATGCCCCCCTTGCTGTGTGTTGTGTGTTAGCTCTCACACGAGCCTCGACAAGGTATACAAAAAAAAACTCTCCCTCCTCCTCCCCTCTGACACCTTTCTCTCTCTTTTTCTCCACCCCTCCCCTCTCTCTTTCTCCCCCTCCCCTCTCTCTTTCTCCCCCTCCTCAAAGTGTAGCACTCTCCTGCCACACCTATCTATCCCCCAGTCTCTCTCATCCCCCCTCTGTCATTCTCTCGGCACGATGGCCACTCACATCCCTCTCCTCACACCCCTCCCTCCCGGGATGTATAGCCATGTGTGGTGTGGCATCGCTCTCCCCCTTTTCTCTCTCTCTCCACCCTTGATCCTTGCTCCCTCTTGCCTACCCCTGCCTCCTCCTCCCCCTACCTTTCTCAACATCTCTCTCTCTCTCTCTCTCTTTCTCTCTCTCTCTCTCTCTCTCTCTCTCTCTCTCTCTCTGTCTCTCTCTCTCTGTCTCTCTCTCGCTGTCTCTCTCTCTCTGTCTCTGTGTCTCTGTGTCTCTGTGTCTCTGTGTCTCTGTGTCTCTGTGTCTCTGTGTCTCTGTGTCTCTCTCTCTGTCTCTCTCTGTCTCTGTCTCTGTCTCTGTCTCTCTCTCTCTCTCTCTCTCTCTCTCTCTCTCTCTCTCTCTCTCTCTCTCTCTCTCTCTCTCTCTCTCTCTCTCTCTCTCTCCACCCCCACTCTTATTATTCCCATCAATGAAGTACGATGGATGGTATTTGCGAGCATACAAAATATATGCTTGAATATTTCTCCTGTATGTGTGTGTGACTGCTGTTTCTCGATAACCACCGGTCCGATCTAATTGAAACTTGCCAGGTATATTGCTGAGGACCTGAGAACGTGCCTTTTCAAGGATTGATATTAATCGGACAAGTACTTCCCAAGTTATGGCCATTTATTTACCAACCAATGACAAGACACGTTGCTGCGTGGGCGTGGCCGATGGGGGAAGGGAACCTCAGCTGCGCTCCCCATTACGGGTTACAACGTACGGGCTTCCGAAGAGTGATGACTTCGTGTATTCTAATAATTTCTCAATTTCTTATGCGCATTTATAGATAAACACTATGCCCCAAGTTATGATCGTTTTCATATTAGATGGTGCATAAATTTCGGTAACATCAGAGTTAGCTGGTATGCTCCGAACAAGGAAGTAAATTTTTTAAATTTTTTGCACGAACGTTTTTTTTTCTCTCTCTTCTCTTCTCTTTGTGTTTTTCCTTGCGATGACATTGCGAAAAGGCAAAATACATTGGTGCTAATTGAATAATTGGCCATTAAAACTAAATTGCGAATAATCCTAACTGCGATATGCGAACTTCTGGGCAACGCACGTTCGGGCACGTGAGAGTGAAGAAACGGCCTGTGTGGTTGTTGTTTCGTGCTCGCAGTTTGAAAGTTTTTTTTTTTATTCTTTTTTTTTTACGGGCACGTACAAGTATTTTACAATTTCATCAACCTCTTGAAACAATTTGTCTGGCATATCAACCAAGTCTAGCTCTGCAAAATGTTTTTTCTTTTAACCTTTATTGCACATTGTTATGCTTCCACCGACAGTCACCGGAGGCATTATGTTTTTGGGTTCTCCGTCCGTCCGTACATACATACGTCCGTCCATGTTAATTTTCTCTGTTTTCTCTGCAATTACTTATCCGATTGACACAAAATTTTCACCACCAGTGCAGTTGCACTTATGTTGAAAATTTCATGATATTAAAATGTTTTAATGATCATTTATTTTAATGATAATTCATGTCAAATGTTTTCATGATAATTATGACATCATAGGTCACGTGGTGTCATCCAAGGATAAATTGCATGGGGGGATAAAATGAATATGTCATTGATCACGTGGTTCCGCAGCCATATTGTTTTTAACATCAAAACCAAAAATCTCCGAAATTGCTGAACAGATCAAGGCGAAACTTCCTATGTATGATCGTCTATCCATGAGGAACAAAATGTTCTCCAAGTATGATGTCATAAGTCACATGGTTTGCAATGATTTTTTTGAAGAATCAAACTTTAAAAATCTTCTTCTCTAAAACGACTTGACAGATCGAGGGGAAACTTCACCCACATATTCCCCAAGCTTTGGGGATACCAGGGTGTTGATGAATAATTAATAGGTCACTGTCTGTCTGGCAGCCGTATTGGATTGAATGAAAATCTTAAAAATATATATTTCTCTTGAACCGCTTCATCATTCAGTGTGAAATGTCACAATTATATTATCGTCGTCATGGGGAATATATGCTTACATTTCAACCTGATTGGACACATGGTCTGGCAGCCAGAACTATTCAATATTTTGAATCTGGGTTCAAGGATTTAAATCAAACTTGGTACAATTATTATAATGATACAATAATGTGGGCAGAGGCACGTCTTGCAATGTCACAAGGTAGAAGAGTGCCCTTCCAGTTACCTCCAACACTGAAGGTGGATGGAGGTTATGTTTTCACTCCTGTCTGTCTGGTTATGTGTAGGATATCTCAAAAAAGTTGTGTATGGATTCAGATGAGACTTAGGGGGACACGTTGGGTGTGTGACGAGGAAGAATTGATTCAATTTTGGTGAAGATCCCAAACTGGATTGGGATCCGACAATTTGTTAAGTGATTCATCAACATTGAGTGATATGACCGAAACTAATATATAACACGTTATTTCAAAAACTTATGGACGGATTCGGACAAACCTTGATGGAAAGGTTGGGTGGGTGGCAAGGAAGAGTTTATTCTATTTTGCTGAAGATGCGAATCCAGATATGAGAGAGCTTCATTTTCTCAAGAGATTCTTTACCATTGAGAGATGGGGCCAAAAATGAGATACATATAGCATGACATTTCAAACATGTATTGGGCCTGATATGTTCTACTTGATCAGGCAGGCATTGTATGGCACAGGTATGCGCTCCACCGAGTGCCCTTCCAGTTTAGATATGTTTTGAAGGTCATATCTGGTCGGAGTGTTTGATTTTTTTTTTTTCACCTTTCTTAATTTTGCTCGTAGTTTTGCCGCAAGGAATTCATGATCTGTCTCACAGTCTGCGCTTGTCAGAGCATTGGCAAATTGCCCAGTACTTCTCCATCTTCTATTGATTAAAATGTAGTCAATCTAATGTTTATGTTACCTGTCAGGTGAAGCCCACGTGTCCAGTCTGCATTTTGGTTGTTTGAACCTTGTGTTTGTAATTATGAGCTCATTCTCCACACAGATCTCCAGCATTTGCTCCCAAGGCTCATTTTGGATACCAAGTCAAAAAGAAGATCGAGAAGATTGTGCTCTCTTGCAATCCATCTTTAATATACCTATTCAATATATTGTTGCGGTATTCGCGCCCGCCGGCGTGCTGACGGCCACGTAACTCGAATCGCGGCACGTCGCCCACCGGACGGACAATCCAGTCGTCACCCTCTCGGACTAACGCCGGGAACCAGTCACGGGTGGACCTTTCGGTCTCACCGCGATCGAGCCAATCAGCCCCCGCGTGGGATAGGGTTGCTCGCCAAATTCGACCTACCTAAGTACCCACGCGGAGGGTAGACCGGGCGATCGCACCTCGCCGCAGGTCGACTTCGGACACGGGCCACTTAAGCGACCCGTTCCGTACTATCAGAATAACCGAGCGGTGTTATCGTCGACCTCGACGGTTCGATTAATTATCGGGCGTATTCAGCCCACTACCAACCCTTTACGTGAAGCAAGATGAGGATTCAATGGGAGAAATGACGAAGCGAAGCGGGAAACAGTTCAACACAAAAGCACATTTATTCGCGGCACACGGGAAGCACACATATACAATTCCACCAAATGCACACAGAAAAGACACAATGCAATTTACACAACAAGCAAATGTAAAAGTGAAAACACAATGCAGAGCTAATACCGACTACCGAGCACACGGCAACACTTATACAATTCTACTTCACAGACGGCGCCGACAACACATACCCAAAACCAAGGAAAGAATACCCTCAAGGATGAGGCGGGCCTGAGGCCGAGACCGGGTCGCGCCTACCCGTCTGGTGATGAGACGCGGAGCGGCGATGGCGCCCCAACCCCGCGGGCCTCGCGGGCAGTGTCTGGTAGGGGGTGGGAAAGGGGCCCCCTTGGTCGCACTATCTCAGCGCGGGGGGAAACAGGAGGGGGTTGCTGATGCTCGGGGTATAAAGGATCTTTATTATCCCTGGTGTGCGTCTCCACCTCGGCCAGGTCGCGCTGTCGGCCTCCCTCGGGTGCAGCTCCCTGCACGACGCGAGCACCCCCTCGTCTGGTGTCGCCGCCTTTCCACAGCTCGTCCCCTCCGTTCCGACTCCAACGCACACGACGAGCAGCTCCACCGCCCGCGAAGTCTTGACCCTCTGCTTCCGACTCTCCTACTCTCCGCCTCTGGACTCTCCGACTTTCCACTCTGGACTCTCCGACTCTCCACCTCTGGACTCTCCGACTCTCCACTCTCCGCCTCTGGACTCTCCGACTCTCCTACTCTCTGACTGACGAACACGGTCCTTTTATCCCCCCGTAGCTTCGCCTTTGACCCCCTCCCTTTGACCTTTCACCTCGCTCCCCATTGGTCCGAGAAAAAGTGGGCGTGAAGGCTTTTTGATCCACAAATTTGCATATATCGATCGTCCTGGAGGCGGGGCCAAATCGCCCCTCGCTCACCGATTGGACGGCAAAAAGTGGGCGTGTGTCGTTTTTGATCCGTTTTTGAAGCACAAAATCCGTGATTTTGTACACGCTGTTCGACGCGCGCCCTGCACGAGTCCAACACCGGTACCCACAGCGGGGCAAGAACGGTGGCGATGCTACGGTTGCGAGGTGTGACGTGAAGGTCGTGGCGGTTGTGGTGAAGCGGCGTTGTGGTTGGTGGTTGATGTTGTGATTGTGGTGGTAATCATGGCGGTTGGTCCAAATTAAAGATAGTAAAAGAAAAACGGCTATCCTGAAGAGTCGCAGCACGCATAAATGACATGTATTCCCACTAGACAACGGGTTTGGGCCTAACTACACATGTACTTACCGAGATACCTCACCTAAGGGACCTGAATGGTGGTTTGCGAATTTGGTAACCACAACACTACCCCCTCCTTTTTACAGACTCGTCCCGAGTCGTCAAATTTTCGTGTGCCATCATGTGTAGTTTTCCCCTAGTACATTTTACCTACGGATCCCTGAGTGCGACATTCATGGTATTCGTGTCCCCAAAATAAATAACCTGAGGGCTGCGTAACTACCTAAACAAACTCACTCACACGGACGACTTAAATAAAATTGCCGGCGCTAGACAGACATGCCGGGGGCGCACTCATATTTACAGTACATCTTAACCTTAACTTACAAATTTTACACTAAACCATGGCCCAGGATCATTGAACTCTGCAAAAGAAAAGCAGTTAGCAGGGAGCCAGGCTGCCCACATGCAGTCTCTGGCTCAGACAATGCAGGTGACAGGGAACGTGGCTGGCTGCTCACACGCAGTCCAAGGCCTTCCCTTTTGAACTGAACGCAGTGAACCACAACGGTGCATGGGCTGCACAAACGCTGTCTCTGTGCCAGCTCAAGTGGCACACGCAATGAGCACAACGAATGGATGCATGAATGGATGGACGCAAACACGGTGCACGGGCCGCCACTGCAGGCCCGTGTTGTAGCTGCCAACAGGGCAGTTCTCGCAGCTTGCAAACTGCTGCCTTGCGGATCCTGGCGCACATGGAAATGAACAGGGGGGGGGGCAAAGCAAAAATTGAACGGGGCTGGTGAACGTGGGCAGTGGGCATGGCATGGCAAAGGCAGCAGGCAAACACAGCCCGCAGAAGAAGAAGGCCGCTGCAGGCAAACACAGCCGGCAGATGAACTGGCCGGCACAGGCCTTGAAGTACCACAGCTGTAGATGAAGTGGCCGGCACAGGCCTTGCAGCAAAACAGCCAGCCGGCAGATGAAGTGGGCCGGCACAGGCCTTGCAGCACAGCAGCTGCAGACGATCCAGCCGGCACAGGCCTTGCAGCACAGCAGCTGCAGATGAAGTTGGCCAGCCTTTGCCGTTCCGTGGAGGTTGGTGGAGGGAGTGCGGTGGTGCTGGCCACTTGGAAGGCGGGCTCGGACCTACCTACCTGTCTCCCTCCCACCTATCGCCTTTGCCTGTCACTGTACATACCCACTCCCTTAATTTGTCAAACCCCAATTTAGCCCCAACTTATTTTTTTGTTGTTTTTATTTTTACTTCCCCACTATAAATCGTCCCCTAACCCCCTTTATCGTCCTTGTTCGGCTAACCTATCCTGTCACCTAGCCTACTCCCAACCCCTACGTTCCCTTCCCGGAGGGGAACAAGGGAGAGCTAACGTCCTGTGTCGAGGCCCAACGAAGCCTCAGAATGGCCTCCCCAGAGTTCGGCGATCTATAACCAAAGTGGGTCCAGCGGCCCACAACGACAGCGAGGGGATGGATGGTGCGGAGGGGTACATCTCCTAATCTACCCTAACCATTTAACTGTTAAACTACCCCGGGGCTTTCAACAAGCGCCTCTCGCTTAAACTATTGGTTCTAACAACCCAGATTCCCGTCGCCTGTGTTGGTGTCCTCACAATTTCGGGCCTCGCCCCCCCAATTTTCTCTCCGTGCCCTCACACGGTCTCCTGGCTAGGACACGTGGCTCCCTTTGGCAGGCACGACCCTCTGCCGAATCTCCCGCTATGGCACCCCCGGGCACTACACTGCCTCCGAGCCTACCAGCTCCCTAACACCGGGGAGTGCCCCCCATGGCACCTCCCCTGAAACGCACACGTGGCAGGCCGGCCTCCCGGGCCCCTTTCCGAGGGTCACCCGTGCCCACAACACTGCCCACGCGGCTAATGGCGCCCCGGGCCCCCGCACCAAGCAGGCGCACCCGTGCCCACTACTCTATCCCGGCCCCCCATGGGCCCATGGCCTACCGCGGCCGACTAGCCTGGTGCCCGGGGTACCCACTCAGCGATACTCACCTTTCGCAGCCACGCTCCCAACCCGTCAACAGGGCTCCTGCACCCCTCCAAACGGGTCTCGAGCCTACTTTCCCACCAACAACAAAACGACCTCCATTTTTCAATTTGACTAACCCCCTAACTCACTTTACTCTGACCCCGGGGTCCCTTGGGCGGGAGTCACTCCTCCCCCCAATCACTTATCGCACCATGCATTCCCCATTCACACAGACCCGCTGGCCTCACTCACTCACCATGTACTCACCTCACAACTCTCCAACTCTTCAACACACACACCACTGAACTCTGCCATCCTTCTATCTGCACCCCCTAACTAACTCGTGCTCCCACGTCGTCCCTTAAACTACAGCACGTTCCTTTTAACACTACGTAGCTAAACTACGTCCCCTCTACACATCCAAAGTCTGTCACTGTTCTCAAATGTCCCATTTATTTCCCAACCTAAATCTCGCTACAATCCCTCTAACTAATCCATTCCACGGACTCCATGAGGACTTACCCCTGCCCCATGAAGTCGGTCTAACTAAGCTAACCCTTCCCCCTAACTAGTTTCCATCCTGTGCCCAGGTAAGGGGGTCTTCCACCCCTTGCCCAGGAATCCTGTGCACCCGAAAGTGAGGCTTGCTGTTTTCCTTTTTTTCTCTTTACATGCGCAGCACCTGCGCGGCAACTCAGAGCTCGCGCACTTTACACCTGCCCGTGACGTCATGCAGCTGCACGTGTTCCTCGTCCCTCCTTGGACGGTGCCATCCGGCAGAGATACCCCTCCTGCCGGATTCCAACCCCACGTGCAGCCATGGCGTCACCGTGCGCATAAAAAAAAACACAAGCCCCACGTCTCGAGGGGTTCCCCACGCGAACACATGTGCTTTGCCCGTTGGAGCTTAACACACACGATCGCGTGGAGAACCCGTCCGGTCCAAATCCATTTACCTGCCTAAACTTTGTCCGTCCGCGGGATCGGCAAATCCACCGCGTGCGTTTCCGGACCGGGACTTCACTCTCGCAAGCGAGCACGTGGCGGTCTCGTGTGTTGCACAGCACGAACCGCGTGCTCACTGCTGGGCGAACCCGGCACGGTCCCCGAAATAGCTGCAGCCGCTACTCGGCTTTCTCTCCTCCCATGTCGTCGTCGTCGCCATTCGACCCACGCACACCTGCGTGTTACGACGCACACAGTCCACACCATCACATTCACACGGGGAGACGCGGCTGCGTGCTCCCGCATGCCAACCGACATCTCCCTCACATACCGCTCTCTCACACACACGGTATCCCTTGCACACAGCGACCTTGCACACGGCCGTTCACTCACGCGTGCGGGGGCACTCACCCGCGGTGCCTCACTCGCACTCCGTGCCTCATCCACACACGCGGGGGCACTCAACCGCGGTGCCTCATCCACACACGGCCCCTCACTCACACACGCGGGGGCACTCACCCGCGGTGCCTCATCCACACTCCGTGCCTCACTCACCCGCGGTGCCCCTTTTACACACGACGTGCTGGGAAGCACGTACTCCGGCACCATCGCCACCACACCACTCACACACGGGGTCGCTTCCACACACGGGGACGCACTCACACCTTGCACCACACACACAGGGACAACCACACTGGGGATTCGTGTCCCCACAAGGGTCTCCGGGGCCTCTATACCCCCCAAGCTCTCCGTGCACCTGTCCACAGCACTCGTCCCCTCAACCTCGCAAAGCACGACCGAACTCACCTGGTCGTGATCCGCCTCAAGGGGGCAGACTCCCTCCCCTCGTTCCTGGAGGAGGCCATCCCGGTGCTCGCACTGGGTCCCTACACGCTCCGCGAGCTCACCCCCATTATCCTCCACTACCTCCGTGTGTGTGTGTGCGTCACTTACCCCGTCTTCATCGTGCAGTCTTCCCTCTATTTTTTCTGTCTCCCGTGTCTCTATACATTTTATTCTTTCTGTCGTCGTCACCTCGTGTCTCGTCTCAACTATTATTTCCTTTGTCACGGCCTTCATGCCCGCCTGCAGGCATCGGCCCATGTTCTGCGTCTCACCCCGTAGCTTTTTCATTTCTTCCTTCATGTTTGTTTCCATTCCGTTTATTTGCTTGTTCATTTCGTTTTTCATTTCATTTGTATTTGTATCCATCTTTTCGTTCATGCCTTTCATTTCGTTTGTATTTGTATCCATCTTTTCGTTTATTTGTTGTGTATTCGCATCCATCGTCGTTTTCACTTCATTCATTTGCTTGTTCATGTCTTTCATTTCGTTTTTTATTTCATTTGTCATTGCCGCCAGCATGGCGCATAGCTGGGCCACGTCGGGTGCGCTTGAGTGAGCCGTTTCGGCAGGGGTTGGGGAAGGGTCTTGGTGGAGAGGGGGGGGGGAGGTGTCATACACCGCGGCCGCTGCCGCACCCACCTCGGGCCCTGGGTTCAGTTGGGCGAGTCCGTGTTCCTGCACAATCAACATTTCCCGCACGGGGATTCCATCCTGGACCATGGATCCTACACATTCTACATCCATTTCTAATACCCCCGGCTCCCGCTCGCCTTGAGACGCCATCTTGCTTCTCGTGAAGGGTTAATTTGCTCGCTCGTAATTTGGAGGGAATCGGGGGTCGCTTCTCTCACCCCTGGACCGATTCCCGTGAATTTAGCCGGAGACAGGAGAGCCCGTTTTCCTGTTCTCCGATACCAGTGCCGAGAGGAGGGCGATGGATTTGTATCGCACGACCTGACACCAGTGTTGCGGTATTCGCGCCCGCCGGCGTGCTGACGGCCACGTAACTCGAATCGCGGCACGTCGCCCACCGGACGGACAATCCAGTCGTGACCCTCTCGGACTAACGCCGGGAACCAGTCACGGGTGGACCTTTCGGTCTCACCGCGATCGAGCCAATCAGCCCCCGCGTGGGATAGGGTTGCTCGCCAAATTCGACCTACCTAAGTACCCACGCGGAGGGTAGACCGGGCGATCGCACCTCGCCGCAGGTCGACTTCGGACACGGGCCACTTAAGCGACCCGTTCCGTACTATCAGAATAACCGAGCGGTGTTAACGTCGACCTCGACGGTTCGATTAATTATCGGGCGTATTCAGCCCACTACCAACCCTTTACGTGAAGCAAGATGAGGATTCAATGGGAGAAATGACGAAGCGAAGCGGGAAACAGTTCAACACAAAAGCACATTTATTCGCGGCACACGGGAAGCACACATATACAATTCCACCAAATGCACACAGAAAAGACACAATGCAATTTACACAACAAGCAAATGTAAAAGTGAAAACACAATGCAGAGCTAATACCGACTACCGAGCACACGGCAACACTTATACAATTCTACTTCACAGACGGCGCCGACAACACATACCCAAAACCAAGGAAAGAATACCCTCAAGGATGAGGCGGGTCTGAGGCCGAGACCGGGTCGCGCCTACCCGTCTGGTGATGAGACGCGGAGCGGCGATGGTGCCCCAACCCCGCGGGCCTCGCGGACAGTGTCTGGCAGCGGGTGGGAAAGGGGCCCCCTTGGTCGCACTATCTCAGCGCGGGGGGAAACAGGAGGGGGTTGCTGATGCTCGGGGTATAGAGGATCTTTATTATCCCTGGTGTGCGTCTCCACCTCGGCCAGGTCGCGCTGTCGGCCTCCCTCGGGTGCAGCTCCCTGCACGACGCGAGCACCCCCTCGTCTGGTGTCGCCGCCTTTCCACAGCTCGTCCCCTCCGTTCCGACTCCAACGCACACGACGAGCAGCTCCACCGCCCGCGAAGTCTTGACCCTCTGCTTCCGACTCTCCTACTCTCCGCCTCTGGACTCTCCTACTCTCCACTCTGGACTCTCCGACTCTCCACCTCTGGACTCTCCGACTCTCCACTCTCCGCCTCTGGACTCTCCGACTCTCCTACTCTCTGACTGACGAACACGGTCCTTTTATCCCCCCGTAGCTTCGCCTTTGACCCCCTCCCTTTGACCTTTCACCTCGCTCCCCATTGGCCCGAGAAAAAGTGGGCGTGAAGGCTTTTTGATCCACAAATTTGCATATATCGATCGTCCTGGAGGCGGGGCCAAATCGCCCCTCGCTCATCGATTGGACGGCAAAAAGTGGGCGTGTGTCGTTTTTGATCCGTTTTTGAAGCACAAAATCCGTGATTTTGTACACGCTGTTCGACGCGCGCTCTGCACGAGTCCAACACCGGTACCCACAGCGGGGCAAGAACGGTGGCGATGCTACGGTTGCGAGGTGTGACGTGAAGGTCGTGGCGGTTGTGGTGAAGCGGCGTTGTGGTTGGTGGTTGATGTTGTGATTGTGGTGGTAATCATGGCGGTTGGTCCAAATTAAAGATAGTAAAAGAAAAACGGCTATCCTGAAGAGTCGCAGCACGCATAAATGACATGTATTCCCACAAGACAACGGGTTTGGGCCTAACTACACATGTACTTACCGAGATACCTCACCTAAGGGACCTGAATGGTGGTTTGCGAATTTGGTAACCACAACAATATATATATATATTGTTACGGCTGTGGAAATTCGCAAACCACCATCCAGGTCCCGTAGGTGAGGTATCTCTTAAGTACATGTGTAGTTAGCCCCAAACCCGTTGTTTAGAGGGAATTAATGTGATTCATTCGGGCTGCGATGCTTTGAGTCAGTCGTTTTTCTTTTTCTATCTTTTATTTCAAACAAAAACCAACAAGGACGCTCGGTGGGCTTTTCCCGCCTGTTTTTCGCGCCATTCTTCTCCGCACTTGGTGTGAGGGAGGAGAAGCGGGGTGGGGCAGCTGGCGCCCGATTGGTGGATGTGCGGTGTGACGCGGCCAGGAAGGAGGAATGCCCCTCTTCGAGACCTTTCTCGAAGCGCCTCGAAGGGGGGTGGAGCAAAGAACGGGGCGGAGCAACAGGGCGGAGCTCCGGGATATAAGAAGCCGGACACGGGCGGAGCGGTTTTGTGGTTGCTCTTGCTCTCTTTCTGTCTTCCGGCTCGCTCGTCCTCTTCTCTTCCTGGTGTCCGCTGGTCTGCTGTTGTGCGGCTCCAAGACCCCGCTGGCGGGAAGGAGCGTCCGCCATTCCCCTCTCCCGACCTCGGGCATCCACGTTTCCCCCCCTTCTATCCGTGCTGGGATAGCGCCGAAAACTCCGTCCGTGGCGTCGAGCAGCCAACATGTGTCGGCGCGAGGCACGCCAGAGAGGCCTCGCCTACCACGCTCGGGCACGGAGTCGCGGCCAGGCGGGAGCACGTCGACGGACGTCTGAGAGGGATTCGACGGCCCAAAAGGGAAGTCACCTTTTTCTTTTCAGGGTTTTTGTATGGATCTTGTGGCGCCGTGTCTTGTGAAGTAAAACTGTATGTGTTGCCGTGTGTTCGCGTATTCGGTCGTAGCTCTGCATTGTTGTTTTTGTTTTAAATTGATATATGTGCATTCTGACTGTTTGATTGTATATGTGTGCTTTTCGTGGACTGGGTAATAAATGTGCATTATGTTGAATTGTTCCCCGTTTCGCTGCGTCCTTTCCTTCGTTTGACTCTCCATCTTGCTTCACGTAAAGGGTTCGTAGTGGGCTTAATACACCCGGTAAATTAATCGGAACCGTCGAGGCTGACGATAACACCGCTCGGTTATCCCGACAGCACGGAACGGACCGCTTTAGCGGTTCGTGTCCGGAGTCGACCTGCGGCGAGGTACGATCGCCCGGTTTACCATCCGTGTGGGTACTTAGGTAGGTCGAGTTTGGCGAACAACCCTATCCTACGCGGGTGGCCGATTGGCACGATTGTGGTGAGGTCGAAAGGCCCACCCGTGACTGGCTCCGGGCGATAGTTCCCGGAGGGTCACGACAGAATTGTCCGTCCGGTGGGCGAGGCGGCCGCCATTCGAGTCGAACGGCCGATCGCACGCCGGTGGGCGCGAATTCCCAACACTGGTGTCCGGGAGTGGGATTCGAATCCCTCTCGCCTCCAAGCGAAATTCACGGGGAATCGGTTCAGGGATGAGAGGAGTGACCCCCGATTCCCTCCAAATTACGAGCAGGCCAAATTAACCCGTTCCGAGAAATAAGATGGAGTCTCAAGGCGAGCGGGAGCCGGGGGTAGTAGGAATGGATGTAGAATGTGTAGAATCCATGGTCCAGGATGAAATCTCCGTGCAGGAAATGCTTATGGTGCAGGATGGATTTCCCCAACCAAACGCAGAACCCGAAATGGGCGCGGCAGCGGCAGAGGCCGCGGTGTATGACGCCTCCCCTCCCCCCCTCCGCCAAAACCCACCGATCCTGGCCGAATCGGCTCAGCCGAGTGTTCCCGACATGGCCCAGCTATGCGCCATGCTGGTAGGAATCAGTGGGGACATGCAAGAAATGGAAACAAACGAAAATGGAAACAAATGCGCAAGGAATGAAGGAAGAAATGAAAGAAATGCGGGGTGAGACGCAGAACATGGGCCGAAGCCTGCAGTCGGGCATGAAGGCAATAGCAGTGGAGCTCAAAATGGCGACGCCACGTGTGGGAGCGAACGAGCTGGGAGGGAGTGCAACGGCTGTCAGGCCCGCAAGGGAGGCGGGTGAGGACAAAGTAATTCGGGAGACGTGTTGGGCGAGGGTCGTGACGGAAAAAGTTACGGTGACCGAGAGGGAAAAATTAAATGGGGAGACCGAAACGTGTGAGACGAGACACGAAGTGACGACAAAGGAAATAAAAATAGTAGACACGGGAGATAGAGTGAATTGGACGGTGTTAGTGACGAACACACACACACACACACACACACACACACACACACACACACACACACACACACACACACACACACACACACACACACACACACACACACACACACACACACACACGTAGTGGAGGATAATGGGGGCGAGCTGGCGGACTGTGTGGGGACCCGGTGCGAGCAGTTGGATAGCCTCCTTCGGGAACGGAGGGAGCCGCTATGCTCCCTTGAAGCGAATCACGACCAGGTGGGTTCGGTCGTGCTTCGCGGAGTTGAGGGGACGGGTGCTGTGGACAGGTGCACGGAGAGCTTGGGGGTATAGAGGCCCCGGAAACCCTTGTGGTGGCACTGATCCCCAGTGTGGTTGTCCCGGTGTGTGTGGTGCAAGGTGTGAGTGCGCCCCCGTGCGTGGAAGCGACCCCGTGTGTGTGTGAGTGGTGTGGTGTGTGCAAGGGAAATGGCACGAGTGAGTGAAAGGCCGCGAGTGAGTGGAGCCACGTGTGCGAGGGAGGTAGCATGCGTGAGTGAACGGCCGAGTGTGTGAGAGAGCGGTATGTAAGGGAGATGTCGGTCAGCATGCGGGAGCACGCAGCCGCGTCTCCCGGTGTGAGTGTAATGGAGTGCAGTCTGGGCGTCGCGACACGCAGGTGTGCGTGGGTTGAATGGCGACGGAGAAGGCGACAGAGACGAGGGCCGGGTAGCGGTCGTGGATGTATTGGGAACCGCACCGGGTTCACCCAGCGGAGAGCGCGAGGTCCGTGCTGTGCAACGCACGAGGCCGCCACGTGCTCGCTTGCGGGAGTGAATCCCGGTCCGGAAACGCGCGCGGTGAATGTTGCCGATCCCGCGACGGACAAAGTTTAGGCAGGATTTCTGATTCGGACCGGACGGGTTCTCCACGCGGGCGTGTGTGTTAAGCTCCAACGGGTAGAGCACATGTGTTTGCGTGGGGAACCCCTCGAGACGTGAGGCTTGTGTTTTTTTTTATGCACCGGGTGACGTCATGGCTGCGTGTGTGGTTGGAATCCGGCAGGAGGGTGAATCCCTGCCAGATGGTACCGTCCAAGAGGGACGAGGGACGCGAACAGCTGCCATGACGTCACGCCAAAGGTGCGTGGCTGTGAATTGCCGCGCTGGTGCTGCGCGAGAAAAAAAAAAAGCAAGCCTCGCTTTCGGGTGAACAGGATTCCCTGGGCAAGGGGTGGAAGACCCCCCTGCCTGGGCACAGGATGGAAACTAGTTAGGGGGGAGGGTTAGCTTAGCTCGACCGGCTCCATGGGGCAGGGGTAAGTCCTCATGGGGCCCGTGGAATGGATTAGTTAGAGGGATTTTAGCTGAGATTTCGGAAGGGAGATGGGAAATAAATGTTTGGAGACAGTGACAGACAGTGAATGCGTAGAGGGGACGTAGCTTAGCTACGTAGTGTTAAAAGGAACGTGCTGTAGTGTAAGGGACGACGTGGGAGCACGAGTTAGTTAGGGGATGTGGTGAGAAGGATGGCAGAGTTCAGCGGTGTGCGTGTTGAAGAGTTGGTGAGTACATGATGAGTGAGTGAGGCCAGCGGGTCTGTGTGAATGGAGCGAATGTGGAATGCATGGTGCGATGAATAATTGGGAGGAGGAGTGACTCCCGCCCAAGGGACCCTGGGACCGTCCACATTTCTCTTGTTGAGACCGTACCTACCCATCACCTCCTCATCCTCTTTATTCCCTTCCCAAACATGCCCATTGAAATCTGCTCCAATCACCACTCTTTCATCCTTGGATACACTCTCCACCACTTCATCTAACTCACTCCAGAAATCTTCTGTATACTCCATCTCACACCCCATATGTGGGGCATATGCACTGATGACATTCATCATCACCCCTTCAATTTCCAACTTCACACTCATCACTCGGTCAGACACTCTCCTCACCTCCAATATGCTCTTGACATAATCTTCCTTCAGGATTACCCCGACACCATTTCTCCTCCCATCCACACCATGGTAGAACAGTTTGAAACCACCTCCAATGCTCCTAACCTTACTCCCCATCCACTTGGTCTCTTGTACACACAGTATGTCCACCTTTCTTCTCTCCATCATATCAGCCAACTCTCGCCCTTTGCCAGTCATCGTCCCAGCATTCAGAGTTCCAACTCTCACCTGCACACTTCTACCCTCCCCCTCTCCCACTGCCCCTGGACTCGCCTTCCCCGTCTCCTTCTCCTCCTTCGCCCAGCAGCAGCACAATTTCCACTGGTACCCTGCTGACCACCGGTACCGGTGGCGGCCGTTGGTAACCCGGGCTTCGACCGATCTGGTTTGGAAATTCGTTTTGTTGTCTGCATAATGATTTGGCATAGGTTTTTACACCGGATGCCCTTCCTGACGCAACCCTGGTCACCTCTTACGACACACAGGGATAATATGTGTGTAGAAATAAATGTGCTTCCTTAAATGTTAACATGTTCGTCACATCATTTTTTCCCCCATTGAAATGCCATCTTGTATTGCGGAATATTAGTTGGTTTTTAAATAACCGATAAATAGATTCAGGTCTGGCGATAATACCCGCTCGGTTATCCCAGAACGGAACGGACCGCTTAAGCGGTTCGTGTCCAAGCAGGCCTTCGCCGAGGTACGGTCCCTCGGTAGGTTACCCGCGCGGGTACTTAGGTATATTGATATTCGGCGTTTGACCCTATTTCGCGCGGGTAGAATACGGACTGGGCCGTGGTGGGATTAAAAACCCACCCGTGACTGGTTTCTGGCGTTGTTCCAGAAAGTCACGACTGGATTGCTCGTTCGGTGGGCGAAGCGACCGCTATTGGTTAACACTGTCATTCGCACGCCGGGCGGGCGGAGATTCCCAACAATATATACCAATTTATTGAAAGAAAAAATAATTTCTGTATGTTGTTTTCGAAACAAAAATGATTATTAAGCAGTAAACACAACTTGGATTACCTCTGCCACTAACGGTGGATGGAGGTTGTTTTAAACCCTGTTTGTCTGTCTGTCTGTCTGTGAGCACGATATCTCAAAAAGTTATGGATGGATTCAGACAAATTTTGGTGGACAGGTTGTGTGTGTGACAAGGACGAATTTATTCCATTTTTTATGAAGATCTGGATCTGGATACTGGAATTTTTAAAGGGATTTTTCATCATTTGAGAGATCGGATCAAAAACGATATACTATATAGCACAATGTTTCAAAAAGTTGTGAACGGGTTATGACAAACCTTGGTGCATGAGTTGGGTAGTTAACAACAAGAAGCCAGTTAGATTTTGGTTCAGGTCCGTATGCAATTCCGGCCTATCAGTGGGATACAACATGTAAAGTGTTCAACCTCGTGGAGGTCTGAACTTTATCAAGTACCATTCTAGTTGACTTAAGATATCTTTCCTTGACCACAAAGGAATATAAAGAGGTATATTTAAATTATTTATGAAAAGTGTATCGGCCCCTTGGGTAAAACCATCTCCGGTAACAAACTGAAAGCCGATGAGGGTATATAAACCTCTGTGGGAAGTGATGTGCGACTGACATTTTAAGTGTTAGCTCTTCTTCAGAATGCTCTAAATGTCAGCGACACCTCACTTCCCATGACAATTAACATATTATTGTTGGCTGTACATTGATAAAATCAATTGTTTAACTTGTCTGCAGATGTGAACTGACATTAGCCTTTCTGAAGACGAGTATTCCAATTGATGTCTGGTTATTTGACTTATTATGATTGGTAGATTAATTAAATTGTCCACTTCAGGCCGAGCCCATTCAAGTCCTCCATAAACCACAATGTATTGTCATTTGTGAGAACTCCATGCATATCTTACCTTTCGCAGTTTTGACTCGTATAAATAGTCGGTACAGTATTTTTGTTAACTTTACACTTATGGTGTCTTTCACAGGTCTTCATATTCGCTTTGTGAAAACAATTTTCTGTTTGACAAAAACATTATACCACTGCTTCAGTTACAGCCTTTACTTGCTGTTTACATGCCCCTTGGGGCAAATTAAACACCAAGTTGTGTAAAAACAAATAAACAACTTTGTCTCTCAGGCAAACAATGTAAAATAATGTCATTGTGAGAAAAGCCATTGATAACTTGAGAGCTATGTATATATACTTAAACTAGTACAAGATGTGCACATGATGTCTTGGCACGTTTTATCAGTTGAAATTTGTCTTCCTTGAATCCCCTAACCTTCCACTGCATTCATATATTTTTTTTTTCAGCAGCTCTCCTGTTTGCAGCTATGAACAACAGTTACCTAACATCTGAGTCACACAACCAGGTGATGGTGGCTAAGGAAGGAGATAACGTGACCTTGCAGTGTCTGCTGCAAGCACATTGCCAAATCGTGAATGTTTCGATCACCTGGACACTGTTCGGTGTAAATGGAGAATTCCGACAGGTAAGACCTGTTCTTGCGATCCCTTTTTCATTAATTTTCTTATATTCTTTGGTTTGTAATTGGTACATTTGTGAATTCTCCAAAACCCATCCATATCCTTTCCCTTTATCTCAACTTCCCTTGAGAAAGTGATTCATGAAATCGTTGTCGGTGTCACATACATGTGTATATGTTTATGTGTGTGTATATATATATATATATATATATATATATATATATATATATATATATATATATATATATATATATATATATATATGTAAATGTGTATATATATATATATATATATATATATATATATATATATATATATATATATATTGTGGCGTTCACGGGACTTGAACAGTCCCGCTAACGTAGAATGAGCCGAAACGATGGAGGCGGTTTATTTTTATAACCCAAAGATGGCGGTTCTAATCGCTCTACTGCAAACGGGATGAGGAAGGTGGCACGAGTCGCTTTTCACTGAGTTAATGATGTTTATTTCTCAAACCAGAAATAACAAGACTCTGCAAGAAGAGGGATCCGGGGCGATTCGACGGGATGGTGGTGTGGGTTCGGGCGTGGGGAAAACACAAACAATTCCAATGGATGTACAAATCTCAAACCCTCTAAGGCGCCAGGTACACACACACACACACACACACACACACACACACACACACACACACACACACACACACACACACACACACACACACACACACACACACACACACACACACACAACGTAGCTGGTCCTGGTGGTCAGGGCTGGCCCGTTGGTGAAGACGCAACAGTCCCTGGATTGGCGTCGGACGAGCTGGCGTTGCGCTCGTCAGGGGCAGGAGACACCGTGGTGCTGTCGACCTCCTGGTCCTGGCCCAAGTCCGCTCACAGCCGCCAGGGAACCAGTTCTGGCGCCAAGTTGCGAGCAGGAGAGGGAGGCAGGTCCACCCGCCGTTCGACCCCGTACTCCGAGCCAGCAGAACCCCAGAGCCAACCAAGGTGAGGAACGAGGCACAGGAAGGCCTCGAGACACGATGAAAACCAGGATCGAAACAGCGCAACAACACCGCACGCTCCCAGCACAACAGCCTCCACCAAAACGGTTTTTCTGTACCGATCTTCTTCCTCTTCACCTTTTCCCCGAACAGAGCCTTTTTATCTTCCCGTCCTCGTCACTTCCAATCGAGCCATTTTATTGGCCCTGCGCCGTCGCCTTCCGCCAATCATGATCACGGGGCGGAGCCATCCGCAGCACTGTCCTATGACGTCACGGCAAGCCTCCAGGGAATACTAAAAGGGGTTTACGCAGACACACTTACCCTATCCTGTGTCCCTATCTAATTACGTGACAATTATCATTTCCCCCTTGAAGAAATGGACATTTACTAGACAACTTATCACCACTGAATTGCTACTTATTACATCGAGATCCTGGTAAACTCGAACAGTATGGCATACCTAATTAAACATCCTAATTACCCTTTGAATGCATACTCCCCCCTCAAACGTAACACTGCCCCCTCCTCTGGTACCGCAGCTCCCGCAAGGTATATCACAGGCGCTACCGTACCAGCCTTAACACTTACTGGCTCACACCTATTTAACCTAACGAAATAAAGTAGGAGGGGCAATGGGCAGCGAGCCGCAGCTAACTTACCTATCCTGCTTAATGTACTACCCCCTTATGGCCTTATCCTCGCCTAAACAATCATTCGTTTTTTTTTTAATTTTTTTTAATTTTATCACATGAGAGCACTGAGCGAAGTTGCACTGCATCCTCTGGATCATCGCTCTTGCCCAACACTCTTCCAGTTATCTGGAGAGGGGAAACAAAAGGTTCCACAAAAAAAAACACAACACTTATACTTTACATTCCTACTCTAAGCCTTACCGACACTATTCACGGGATATTTACACTTGACCGCCTCCCCCAGTGGATGCTAATAGACCCAGCGTTACCTGGGGAGCCAATTTTCAAATTTGCTTGCCCCAAAATTATGCGGACATCATGCCCTTGCTGCACATGTCAAGTTGTGCGGGATCGAGTGGGACTCACACATTTTCACAACACTCACACCATGGTCATCATCACATTTCTAGGTCATGGTCCCCATTTTAATGATGCAGGCTGAACCCCGTCATGGCCATGGGGTGGGTTACCACAAGATAATGGGGGCATCTCAGGTGCAACCATGCCCACAGGTAAGCTTTAGTCCAACCCGGACGTTTCTCCGCCCCGCTCCCTTTGATTCCCACCCCCCTGGTAGCCATCAGCTCTCATCCCGTACAACACACTGGAAGGGGTCTCACTGGCTCCTCTGGCCTTCCTGGGTCGCCAAGGTCCTACCCGCCTTGGTCGCCCAACCAGACCCTTTCCCAGTTGCCTCCAGACACTGTCACCATTAGCCACCAGGGGTGAATCTCCTTGAAGGGGGTCGCAATTCCCGCTCACCGTGAGCTTCAGCAATCCCTGTGGACAAGCACATCATCCCTACCCACAAAACCCACATGACACCACCCACCCCATCGGCCTTGCATGTGACACCTGCATTTCTAACACTTCACCGACCATGACCTTCCCTGTTACCACACCATGTCCAATAAAAAAATCAACGTGTGCACCATACATTTCACTTCTTAACTTGAAACAACTCACACAGCACTTTTCCTCACCCGATCCACGCACCAGCCATTGGACAGCCACTCGTGCCCGCTTTGTTTCCAATTACCCACTGTCCCGATTGTCACTCTAAAACCCAGCAGAACTTACAAACCCATGCCAATTTTCCCACAATTTACTTTTTTCACCAAAGGAGGCACTTCGCCACAATCTCACCAGCCGAGCATGGCCGTATATGCTCAGCCCGATCTAGTCTCCCCGACCTCCGACAGTGATTTCCGGACTCGACCCAGGAGAGGGCATCTCGGATAGACCTGGCGGTTCAGCAGGAGGATTCATCCTCTCCGGGCTTGAAAGTCTATTGGAGGGTCCCTCTATCGCCGGGTACCGGCAATATCGTTGCATGTGTCCTCTTCGCCCGCACCGGAAACAACTCCCCATAAAAGGCCCCCATGGGTATCGGTGTAACGTCTCTTCCGGTTCCGGACCCCCTCGGCCATAATCAAATTGCTCTATTGGCTGGGCTGGACCCCGCTGCTTTGGCGCACCAACTACCGAATTACCCCTTATCAAACTTGACAGTTTCTGGCAAATTTCCTGAAACATTTGGGTAATGCCAATTTCTTCCAGCCCCTCTCCTTGATCCTGAATCTCCGCCTGTCGGACCGTCACCGATGGCCTCTCTGGCGCACGATCTGGCCGCCTCCACGAGGCCAGCCTGGCTGCGCACTCAGCCGCTCGGTGAACGGTGGGTGGATCCTGTAACTCCACTAGCGCTCGGACCTCAGGGTCCGGAAGAGCAGCTAAAAATTTCTCTAGTGCCAGTCTGTCCCATGCCTCCACTGTAAGGTCCCGATACGCGATCCTGACTGATTGGTAAATGTCCTGTGCCAGCTCCTGCACTGTCTCACCCGGCTTTAATCTGCGGTGCTGGAGCTGGGCCCGCACCAGATCACAGTTCGCTGCGAACCCAAACCGACGGCTCAACGCCTCGCAAATGTGGGAGCTGGTCAACATCCCTCCGCGATCACGTTTAACACATCTGCGGCTGGTCCCCGCAACGTTGCCACCAAATTCCCTGTACGTTTCCGCTCATTCCACCCGTTTAGTCGGGAAATACACTCAAATTGCGTCAGAAAAGCTTCAAGGCTCCCTGACCCGTCAAAATTTACCAGGGGGATCACTTTTACGGTGGCCTGCTTCTCAGTTTCTCCCTTGTCCGAATCCAGCCCAGGGATCAAACACCCTTGTGGCTGCGTATCCAATTTCGGAGCCCACTGTGGCCAAAGATGTTTTGTGGTGAGGGTCTCATGGGTCAATTTTGCCTCCTGTTCCAAACGTTGAATGGACCGATTCACCTCTTCCCGCAGGATCTTCTGGGCCCGCACAACCTCCTCCAAGGCTCCGTCGCGAGTTTGTAGCTGCTCCTCAACCAACCCGGACACTCTACTTACAAAAGACGGCTCTACCAGGCCTTTATCCAAGACTTCATCTTGGCTCATAATTTTATCTTGTTCGTCCAAACGAGCCTCCAATCCTTTTACCTCCTCCGCCAAATTCATCCCTTGCTTCCTCACCTCTCCCCACTCTTCTACTTGCAGCTGCATACAAGCATCCACACAGGCACGATGACGTTCCAGGCTTTCATCCACTTTATCAACCCGAATGTTCGTTGCATCAATTTTATCTACCAATTTTTTCCGTATATTTTCCCCCTCCAATGTAATTTCTACCTTTGTTTCCTCCAATCTATCCTCGAATTTACTTTGTATTTCTCCCAATTTAACATCCACACACTCCTGCATCTCAGTTTTCATTTTCTCCATCTTTTCCCCCATTTCATCCCTCATTAAATCAATCCGTGCATCCAACTGTTGCCCCATTACCCCCAATTGATCTGTCATTTCTGCCCCCTGTGCCGTCATGTCTGCCCTCTGTGTCACGAATTGATTTTCCATTTGTGTCGTCATTTCTGCCATTTGTGCCCCCTGTGCCATCATTTTTGCCCCCTGTGCTGTAATTGCACTCATTAAACGTTCCAACATTGTCCAGATCGTCATCGTGCTGGTTTCCGGCGCTGACGGCTCCGTTACGGGCGATGAAGCACGGTCCACACTCGGAATGGGGGAGGTTCCAATCCTACCCCCGTCTCTCCCTTCTTCCCCCGACTCGCTGCCAGACACGTGGCCTTCCTCCTCAAACATCTGCACATCTGCCATGGTGCAGAAGTCCCGTTTGCCGCCAATTAAATTTAATTTGAAAACTCCTGCCAAAATTTTCCCGTGCTCGCGCGCTTTTCTGTCGTAATTTTATATTCCAATTCGTGGCAAGATTTTAATCTTGGTATATTCTCCCGACACCAAATATAATTTAGAGGGGTTCGAACATCCCACTCCTGACACCAATGTGACGTTCACCGGACTTGAACAGTCCCGCCAACGTAGAATGAGCCGAAATGATGGAGGCGGTTTATTTTTATAACCCAAAGATGGCGGTTCTAATCGCTCTACCGCAAACGGGACGAGGAAGGTGGCACGAGTCGCTTTTCACTGAGTTAATGATGTTTATTTCTCTAACCAGAAATAACAAGACTCGGCAAGAAGAGGGATCCGGGGCGATTCGACGGGATGGTGGTGTGGGTTGGGGCGTGGGGAAAACACAAACAATTCCAATGGATGTACAAATCTCAAACCCTCTAAGGCGCCAGGTACACACACACACACACACACACACACACACACACACACACACACACACACACACACACACACACACACACACACACACACACACACACACACACACACACACACACACACACACACACACACACACACACACACACACACACACACAACGTAGCTGGTCCTGGTGGTCAGGCTGGCCCGTGGTGTAGACGCAACAGTACCTAGATTGGCGTCGGACGAGCTGGCGTTGCGCTCGTCAGGGGCAGGAGACACCGTGGCGCTGTCGACCTCCTGGTCCTGGCCCAAGTCCGCTCACGGCCGCCAGGGAACCAGTTCTGGCGCCAAGTTGCGAGCAGGAGAGGGAGGCAGGTCCGCCCGCCGTTCGACCCCGTACTCCGAGCCAGCAGAACCCCAGAGTCAACCAAGGTGAGGCACGAGGCACAGGAAGGCCTCGAGACACGATGAAAACCAGGATCGAAACAGCGCAACAACACCGCACGCTCCCAGCACAACAGCCTCCACCAAAACGGTTTTTCTGTACCGATCTTCTTCATCTTCCACCTCTTTTCCCCGAACAGAGCCTTTTTATCCTCCCATCCTCGTCACTTCCAATCGAGCCGTTTTATTGGCCCTGCGCCGTTGCCTTCCGCCAATCGTGATCACGGGGCGGAGCCATCCGCAGCACTGTCCTATGACGTCACGGCAAGCCTCCAGGGAATACTAAAAGGGGTTTACGCAGACACACTTACCCTATCCCGTGTCCCTATCTAATTACGTGACAATTATCATTTCCCCCTTGAAGAAATGGACATTTACTAGACAACTTATCACCACTGAATTGCTACTTATTACATCGAGATCCTGGTACACTCGAACAGCATGGCATACCTAATTAAACATCCTAATTACCCTTTGAATGCATACCCCCCCTCAAACGTAACAATATATATATATATATATATATATATATATATATATATATATATATATATATATATATATACGTATATATATATTGGAAAGCTCATTCTCACCACTGACTCACTGACTGAAATTAATGTTCGGTACCTTGCGGGCGACGTAGAAAGCTTCAATTTTGCATGTCGACAGACATCGAAGCTGATACATTGGGAAAAAATCACAAAAGCATGGGAAAGCGTCCACAAATAAAATATCCAAAAATAAGTGCAGCTTTGTGCTCATCCAGCAGGAAGTCGGTGATGCTTGCTTATAATCATAAAGCTTCTATTTATTATGTACATACGTACGAAGAACAGTTTATTACTTTCAACATTTAAGCATACCCCACTCATATATATATATATATATATATATATATATATATATATATATATATATATATATATATGTATATATATATATATATATATATATATGTATATATATATGTATATATATATATATATATATATATATATATGTATATATATATGTATATATATATATATATATATATATATATATATATATATATATATATATATATATATATGGAAAGACCCACCTACATCTCTCACCTGTGAATGGAGGGAAGAGCCAATCAGCTCTCACCGAATCAACTAAACCCAGGTGGCGAGGATTATAAAAATAATTGATACCTCCCACACTCCTCAAGCTGAATAGACTGCATAAAGCAACCCAGAAGGCCTACGCAAGGTAAGTGCTATGCTGTTTTGAACCCTTCCGAGAGTTCCTCCACAACTATAAAGACGTTCACATACCGTACACACATGAGAATCCCAATGCTACAAACCCCCTCAGCTACCGGAAGAGTTTCCTCGCTTATTGGCGAATCATCAGCGATGGCGCAGACAGCAATGTGTACCAATGAGGCTCCCAAGCATGTACCACGTGCAAACTTTTGACGTTTGCTTTACCTGAGGAAGCCGGCTGTGAAGCTGGGGAAACGTTGCTTGAGACAGAGTCTGCTCTCGCATTTTTTTTCTCAAATTAGTGGAGTTGATCTAATTTTTTTATTTTGGTTGGAAGCACCTTCTTTAAAATAAAAAAAAATTATATATGTATATGTATATGTATCTCTCACCCATCATTGGACGAGACAACCAATCAGCTCTCAATGAATGAATTATCTCCAGGCGGTTATGATCTTCATCTTTATATAATTAATCCCCTGCTCTTCTCGCCAAAGAAAGCTCACAGGCAAAGCAGCTATCTCGACGAGTTTGATTCTCGATCAGACTATAAACTGTCGAGTTGCTGGTTCACAGGTCAGGTATTGAATCAAAAAGTGCACCTTCTGTCAAATGGGACATTATATTGGGGACCTGTATGCTAAAATTGGTGGATGGTGGACATTAAAGACCCCACATTGTCTTTTGTGAAGTGTTGGCGAGTCCTCACCAGCATCCTGAACAAATTACAAATCCCTGCTCAAGTCAGCTCTAGTTTAACTTTAGACTTGGCCAGCCAGTTCGTGAAAGACTTGGGCCAATCACACATGCTGTTGGAGTTGCTTGTCCCATATTGAAAATGTCACGTGGCATAAGATGATGATTTTGGTAATGATGATAATAATTGTTCTTGCTTTAAGTAAGACACTGCCATGGATCAAATGCAAGGTCAACATAATGGCAGCGATCAACTGAGCTATCCTGTCACCCAAAAGCAGAGCCTGGTGTTTGCTTAATTGTTAAGGTCCTGGCTTAAGATCTTAGGGTCTTGACTTTGAGCCCCTGTCGTGCCGTTGAAATAACACTGAGTGGGTTGAGTGAGCCTGTCATCATTCTAAGGTTGACAAAATGAGTATCAGCTTACCGGTAACAGGGGCACTGCATCAGCAGCACAGCGGTTCTTCCCAGAAATGATGGAACCAGCAGCCACATGCTGCACATGAAGCAACAACCCAAAAACACGAGGAATTTTCACTTTTTCATTGAGTTACACCGGCATGATTGTTGATGCATTCTTAGGAAATAGGTGACATAATATATTGGGTTATTTTAGCCATGCCAAGTACGACATTGGTTTCAGGAAGGCTTTCAAAGGCTGCACTACTTTCAAATAGTTCAATACTTGATAATCTTGCCATGTCAATGATGTATCATTCATAAGAAAAGTGTATAAAAAGTGAAATTTATAATTCCTTTCAGGTTACCAAGCATTTTCACTTAATTCAATAAATAAAGGAAATTTGCTAATTTCATCATGACATAAAAATGGAACCAACAATGTCATTGATTACCCGGTAGGTGACCACAACATGATGTGCAGCTCAGACAGTACTTAAGTGACTCGCAATGTGTGTTGTCTCATCTTCTTTCCTCCATGAGTATTTAAAGACTGCTGCTCATGGTTCCCCTTCTACCCACTGCTCATCTCTTTTACTCTCATTGAACCTCTAAACCCTCGTCATCCCTTCCCATACTGTCATGTGGTTGTTTCATGTTTTTGTCGAGTTTTTTTCCACTGTTCCCCTGTCGGTCTGTAAACCTGCTGAGCACAGCGAATCAGATGTTCCCTGAGCCTCGACTTCTTTCTGAGAAATAAATCCACAGAGCAGAAGAATAATGTCAACGATTGATGATGATTTATTGTAATTTATCTTTTGCAGGTGTTTGCTTTTGAAAACGGGGAAAAGATGTACCCATTGTTTGACAGCCGAGTGGTTTGGCTTGGAGGATCAGACGTCAGGCGACCTGCAATAAGTCTTTCTCGTTTGGAAATCGGTGATGGTGGGTCGTACACATGCCGTGCTCAGTGCGACAACAACACTTCCGTGCACAGCATAAAGCTCAACGTCACCAAAATAGGTCAGTCCATCATCGAAGATATATATATATATATATATATATATATATATATATATATATATATATATATATATATATATATATATATATGTATATATATGAGGCCCTGCGAGGAGGAGTGATGTAAGTGACATT
>NC_140971.1:39305507-39313007 GCF_056783735.1 Eptatretus burgeri | reverse complement strand
TCCATAATGAAGAAATTTTACATCAATTAAACAATAAGGTCCCAAATCATCAATGCCATAATCTTTCTAGTTGATGGCTGAAGCTGAACCTTGAATTTATTATTTTGTGGTGTGAATCAAGGATGTCTCCACGCCATGCTGGTTCACTTTGATTTCGGCATGAAATGATGCATGGAGGTCACATTCCATGTCACAATCTTCTTTAATGAAACATCTTCCTTCCTCTAATAGCAATTACACGAGCTATGTTGTCATGGCCACAAATGCTTCCTTTTGATAAAACAACAGATTTTGGTCCTTGCCTTGCCTTAACAGGCCTTCTTGAATTTAAAGTAAGAATGAATGATCATTTCCACATTTCCAACAATGTTGTATTGTTGAATTCAACAACAACACAGATTCAACATTCAACAATGTTGAATCTGGAGATTTTCCAAAATTAGCTGTATAACGCGTTTAATGTTTTTCCAGGAGCAGAGAGTATCAATCTCAGGGGTAAACAAGGGCCTACTCCATGTAGGAGTAGATTAAGTGAAGGAGCAGCTAGAAAAATCGAGTGATGATAAAGCTCCAGGACTTGATAATATGCCTCCGAGAGTATTGTGGGATGCATATTATCTGGTCCACCAGACTTGATTTGTGGACAGGACAGGACTTGATTTGTGCACCTGGAGAAGGATTATGACAATGTCCTGAGTGAGATGGTGATTGCAACACTGAGATGGATGGGAGTGCCGAAAGCAGAAGTTATGTTGGTGGAAGGGATGTACAAAGGAATGAAGGGAAGAGTTTTGGTTGTTCCTGGGATGTCTGAGGAGTTCAACCTGAATATCGGTTTGAGGCAGGGAAGCTTTCTCAGCCCACTCATGTTTATCATGGTGATGGAGCTGGTAAGCAGGAAGTTAAACATGAAAGGTATTCTTGGAGAGATGTTGTATGCAGATTATCTGGCTGTTGTGGCGTCGAGTCGACGGGAGATGCCGGAAGTACCGGGGGAATGGAAGTAGGCATTTGAGAAACATTGGTAAAGATGAGTATAGAGAAGACTGGGGTGATGTGGGAAGACAGAGAAGATAAATGAATATCAGGTTAGAGGGGAAGGAGATCAGACAGGGAAATAGGTTTGAGTATCTGGGGGGAACAGGGATTGGGGATGGTAAGTCGGAAGCAGAGGTGCAGAAGAGGATTCGGGTTGGTGCGAATGCATGGAGGGTGGTGGAGGAGTAATGACAGACAAAGTTGAAAGGGAAGGTTTTGGTGACTTGTTTGATGCCAGACTACTTTTTACGGTCTGGAAACAGTGGCACTGACAGAGAGACAACAACCGAGGTTGCAGGTCTGCGAGAACAACTGGGTCAGGAGGATTGTGGTCAAGGGGGTGGATAGAAGGAGGATGGATGAACTGAGGGAGGAAATTGGTGTGCAGATGAGCTTGATGGGGAGATTGGTTAAAGAAAAACCTGCTGAAGTGGGCTGGACACTTTGTGTGGATGGAGAAAGAGAGAATGACAAGGAGAGCAGATAGGTTTAGGGAGCAAGGCAGCAGGAAATGTCGTCAACCGTGGTTGAGATGGGAGGATTGAGTGAGGAAGGATATGAATAAGGTGGGGGTGGTTGGAGAGTGGAGAGAGTTTGCTGAGAACAGGGGGAAGTGGCCAAGGCAAGGCAGAAGCTTGGTTCTGTTGGACTTCACCCTTAATAAAGAGAAGAGAAAGAGAAGAGGTATTATAAAGAGGTTTAAAAGTGGATAAGTAAAAAAAAAAACAATACGGATTCGACTGCCATTTGCTCCAGTGTCTTTTGTATCACCCTATCTCACACATTACATTAATTATTATCCGTGCATGTTGTTTGTGTCCTGTTTGGAATGATTTTCAAATTTTTTTTCACTGCCACATGTGGTTGGGACAAATTCAGAGCCAAAATACTGTTAAACGTCGGACGACTTCTGGTTCATCTTCCGATTCATGTTCACAATATAACATTCAATTAAAATAACTTGTTTTTTGATCATAAACTGATAAGACAAACCGACAGAGGGACGTGAACCAATTGTTTCACCGCACTTTTTGCTTCGCGTGCATAGAGGTAATTACATCATCAGTTCCTTCCTTAATAGCAAAAGCCTGAATTCCTTCCTCAATTCCTACTGCAGACCTTTCTGCTCCCTTTCTATTTCGCATATTCTGGAAACACTCTTTTGCCCCCAAAATTATTCCCACTACCTCTTATTTTGAGAAGAACAGTACGAAAGTGTTTGTACTGCCCATTATAGATGGGTACTTCAGCTAGGATATAGATCATTATTGTACGTCTGGAAATAATGGTTGTCGGATTGTACGTAATATCCCACCCTTAACCACACCTGTCTTTAAAAGTGGGTTTCTGTTGTCGTGTACATTACATTACGCCGATAAACCACACCCATTTAGGTGTGATTGGTCCTTTTGCAATTGTGTCGCGATGGTCCCACCCATACCAGGTTGATTGATACGTGTGGTCCCACCCACCATCTTTTCCCTTCCTATAACAATGTGAAGTGATGTAGTTTTGCTTACTTTTCGTGGAATCCTTTGAAGTTGTGAAAATTTTGAGTCATTACGGACCTTCTCACTATCAAATGCAGTGAATTGGGGTTTAAACCAACTCCTGAGCTTCAATCAATTTCGAGTATGGCTGTCTGAAAAGAAGAATAAGAAGAATTAAAAATTGGCTCTTTTTGAGTCGGTCAGTTTTGTAGTTCAGCGATGCTATCCAAAAGTTTAATGAGTGATATTGGATGTGAAATCTTCCACAGATGACTGGTAGGTACTATATCGGTTTATAAGTTGGTATCTTGGTCGGTGTTTTAGAGCATCGGTGTTGTCATTAAATATATGGAGTGACCATGTCATTCCGACACAGGAAATCTAGCGACTTCCTGATAACTGTGATAATTTGTGATTGCTGTCACGCCATCATGACCGACCATGCTCAACAGGGAGGTATTGATTGAAGGTCCCTGTCTGGTTTCAGTGTAAACTTTTGAGGGGAGAAAGGGCCTGAGTGAATTAGACCAATTTCCGACACAGGATAAGGTGCTCGATCCAGCATTCTTTTGCCAAACTGTAAAACAATCGGCATTATTACCTCTGCCACCTAAGGTGGATGGAGGTAACAACAAGCACACCCACTCACCCCCCACACGTACAACACCAGGTCACGAGTGAGTTATAAAAGGGGCATAGCAGACCATCGATGAGGCGATTTGTTTCTTAATTCACCTCGTGTCACAGGAATAACCTAAAGGAAATATTTTGAAAACGAACAAAAAAAATCCTAAAAATAGAATTTTTTTTTTTGCATTAGGTTTAAAAAATAAATTAAAGCAAAAACAAATAAGTATCACCTTCATACTATCTATAATCAACTTATTGGAGCAGTATCACATGAATTGAAGACTGGTCTGGTGGCACTGACAGAGAGACAACATCTGGAGTCAGGCCAGGTACAAAAGCAGAAGAGAGAGAGTAGCAAATGTAACACCATTATTTAAGAAAGGATCCAGAGAAGAATTGGGAAACTATAGACCTGTTAACTTAATTAAGGACTCTATGAGGAACCATTTAAATAAATACAGACTCATTAAAGGTAGTCAGCATTGGGTTTACCAAAGGTAGTTCTGATCTCACAAGTCTTTTAGAGTTCTATGAAGTAGTGTCTGATTGGGTGGATGAGGGAAAGGCAGTGGACATAGTATATCTAGACTTTAAGAAGGCATTTGATAAGGTACCACATTGGAGGTTGTTAGCCAAAGTGAGGGCTTGTGGAGTGGCTGGTCAGGTCGTTAATTGGATTGCAAACTGGCTTAGTAATCGGAAGTAAAGAGTGGCTGTGAGCAGGAGGATGTCTTGCTGGGAGGATGTATCCTCAGGGATCAGTACTCGGACCATTACTATTCATTATTTACATCAATGATTTGGATAGTGGGGTAAAGAGTAAGCTTTCCTAATTTGCAGATGACACAAAGCTTGGAGGAAAGGTGGATAGCAGAGGGGGTGGTGATCAGATACACAAAGGTATTGATGCATGCATAGATTGGGAAAAAGATTGGCAGATGGAATTGAACCTGAGCAAGCGTAAGGTGTTGGGGATGAGAAAGAACAATGAAAATAGAGATTACCAGATACAAGGGGTAATTTTGGAGTGTGTCACACAGGAGAAGGATCTGGGGGTGGTAATAGATATGGGAGGTAAGCAGGCAGCACAATGCCAGACAGCTATAGGTAAAACAAATAGGGTTTTAGGTTGTATTCGGAGGGGGATCATTTATAAATCAAAAGAGGTGGTGTTAACATTGTACAGGAATTTAGTGAGGGCCACATCTAGAATATTGTGTGCAGTTCTGGTCACCACAACTCAGGAAGGACATAGATGCCATAGAGAGGGATCATCACAGGGCGACTAAATTAATTCTGGTCTGAGCTAGACTTAGCTATGAGGAGCGGCTGAAGGAGACAGGGCTTTCTCCACTAGAAAAGAGGTGGTTGTGAGGAAATATGATAGATATTTAAGATAATGAAAGGTATCGATAAAATAAGTGCAGATGAATTATTCAACAGAATCGACAGTGATAGAACCAGGGTCACAGCCTGAGAATAAAGAAGAGGAGAGTTAAGATGGTAGTAAGGCAGGGGACTTTTCCTCAAAGAGTAGTTAATGCATGGAATGGTCTCCCTGGAAAGGTAGAGGCAGCAGAAAGAGTAGATAATGAGGAGGAGGAGATTGGGATCATACTCGGCAGAGCATTGGTGCTGCTTAAGCAGTGCCCTTGGCTATTGGTCACAATCCTGGATGGGTCGCCACTCCGACACAGTATACCAGCAAGCTGGCACTCATTTTGCTGACCTCAGAAGGATGACAGGCCGAGTTAACCCCACCTGGTATTAATTCAACAGCTGAGCAGCATTTGAACTCAGGACCCGAGGATCCAAATCCCACCACCCTAACCATTAAGCCAACACCAGACATAGTAGATAAGCTTAAAGTGGAATTAGATAGATACCTGGAAGTTATGGGCATAGGGGGGTAAAGGGATGTTGGCAGGACTTTTCGTTAGTTTAAGCAATGATGGGTGATTGTGTGCATGTGTCCAGAATGCTGTTGGTGGGGATCTCGTCAAGGGGTGTTGTGTGTGGTTGATGTGTGTTTTTTAACCAAGGTCATGCACCCCCCCCCCCCGAGGAGAAGAAAAAAAAAACACAAAAACTTTAATAAAAAAAACAAACAAAAAAAAAACACTTCAAAAAATAAGAAGTACATTTTGTATTTTCGTCTTTGGATCTTGTGGATAAATTGGTGTGGTGTTAATTTCACGCAGGCATGATGGGTTGAACGGCCTCCACCTGTGTCTAATCTCCTTGTATAAAATGGTGGACTTAGTAAATTCCTTGTCCTTATATTGTTTTTTTCTGTTATAAAAACTTTGAAAGCCTGGTTAAGTACCCTTCATTTCCTTGTTCGTTTGCCAACTGAGCAATAACCGGCTGTTTGAATCTCATCTCAAGGGCAATCTCTGTGTCCCAGATGTCAGTGACTGCAATTACAACAAGTTTTTCTTTTTCTTCCATGCAGAAATACCAAAAGTGAAGAAGCTATATGCAAACTACAATGTAAGTGGAACGGAGGTTGTTTCTTCATCAGGTGAGATCATAACGATTTCTGAGTGCTTTCTCCACCGATAATATTGCAAAGTTATATGAACTGCTCTTCCTCTTTCTAATGCCCTTGTTGAAGCAACTAAAATTATTATTATCCCCCGTTGGACTTGGTCCGATACGGGGGCTTATGGATTTGGTCTCAATTTTCGTGTCCATGCGTGTGTGCGTGCATCTGCAACCACATCTTGTACATGCATGGACCAATTTTATTCGTACTTGTATGACGTAAAGGATGCTACAGTATGATGTTAAGACAAAACATGATGGTATACATATGCAAGTCATTTTTTTTTCGACATCAGATCCAAGATGGCCGACTGGCGGCCATTTTAGTTTTTTTTAAAAAAAACTAGTGTCGAGCACGTCCTCAACCATTTCTCGGAGATGTATGGACCAATTTTATTTGTACTTGATGTAAAGACAACACATGATGGTATACATATGCACATCATTCTTTTTCGAGAGCAGATCCAAGATGGCTGACTGGCAGCCATTTTGTTATTTAAACATGTCCCCAACCATTTCTCTGATATGCACGATCTGATTTTGCTCAACCATGGAACAAGCACAGCACACAATGGCGTACACTTGCACCTAAAATTATTTTGCAATCGAATCAAAGAGAGCCGACTGAGAGACTGGCGGCCATTTTAGTTGTAAAAAAAAACAAAAAAACACCCCAGTGTCGACCACATCCTCAACTATCTATGTCTTTTTTACTTATTCACAGTGAAAGAAAGTGCCCATGCTGGTGTATTGGTCACGGCTGTTCTACTTTCTTCAGCTCTTTTTTTCATCCTTGTTTCAATGTTGCTCGGACTGGCGCTCAAACGTCTCAAGCAGAGAAGACAGCGACTCGAGGAAGAGCGAAGACGGCGCTTTAGAGAAGCTTCGCGCAAGCGTTACTTTTCTGTCCAAAAGCATGTGTGATGGATGCTGCAGTAGGAAGGAAAATAAATATACTGACATTTCCTTTTTGATGATAAAACATTTACTGGTACATAAAATGTACATTATTTGAAGCAAGAGACAATCCTGTGCTGATTGGATACTAATCTAAAAATGCAAACCTGTGGAGGACTTCCTGTCGATTTCAATATGAATGGCATTTTAAATGATTCACATCTGACTTCAAATGACATTTAGACTCAAACTTTAAAACTTCAGGATGAGAATTAAACTCTGAAAACAACTGAGTTGCAACGAAATGAAATTGAGAACAGGGAGGCCATTTCACTCATCATGTCTAAAATGTATATTTATTTACACAATATATATATATATATATATATATATATATATATATATATATATATATATATATATATATACATATACAAACCATACTCTTCGTAGAGCGTTGCTGCTGCCAAAGCAGTGTCTTAGCAAGGGTTATACTGGGTGGTTGCCATTGCCGACCCAGCGTTGATTTTATGTGCTCCATCTTTTTAAATGCTGAGTGTCAAGTAAGAAAGCAGCGTAAATACCAATTTTAAAGTCTTTGGTATGACTTGGCCTGTGTTTGAACCAGCTTCCTCCCAGACTCAGAGTGGATGCTCTAATCATCACATCTATACCATAGCATCAACTTAGGGAGGGTGGGGTGAATTATACAGCCAATCCCAATAATTATATTTTACCTGAGCAAGGACACACAATGGTCTGCTTTTTTAGATGTCGTCAGAGCTTCAATGTCAAAACTCTGAAATACAGACAGCACAGGCACCATTATTTTCCAATTCAAAGGATGGCATGCTCCGAGATACATTACGTCCTGCATCGTATCTTTTTTTTTTTCATG
>NC_140971.1:39260507-39300507 GCF_056783735.1 Eptatretus burgeri | reverse complement strand
CTACTCCCAACCCCTACGTTCCCTTCCCGGAGGGGAACAAGGGAGAGCTAGCGTCCTGTGTCGAGGCCCAACTCAAGCCTCAGAATGGCCTCCCCAGAGTTCGGCGATCTAACCCAAAGTGGGTCCAGCGGCCCACAACGAGAGCGAGGGGATGGATGGTGCGGAGGGGTACATCTCCTAATCTACCCTAACCATTTAACTGTTAAACTACCCCGGGGCTTTCAACAAGCACCTCTCGCTTAAACTATTGGTTCTAACAACCCAGATTCCCGTCGCCTGTGTTGGTGTCCTCACAATTTCGGGCCTCGCCCCCCAATTTTCTCTCCGTGCCCTCACACGGTCTCCTGGCTGGGACACGTGGCTCCCTTTGGCAGGCACGACCCTCTGCCGATTCTCCCGCTATGGCACCCCCGGGCACTACACTGCCTCCGAGCCTACCAGCTCCCTAACACCGGGGAGTGCCTCCCATGGCACCTCCCCTGAAACGCACACGTGGCAGGCCGGCCTCCCGGGCCCCTTTCCGAGGGTCACCCGTGCCCACAACACTGCCCGCGCGGCTAATGGCGCCCCGGGCCCCCGCACCAAGCAGGCGCACCCGTGCCCACTACTCTATCCCGGCCCCCCATGGGCCCATGGCCTACCGCGGCCGACTAGCCTGGTGCCCGGGGTACCCACTCAGCGATACTCACCTTTCGCAGCCACGCTCCCAAGCCCGTCAACAGGGCTCCTGCACCCCTCCAAATGGGTCTCGAGCCTACTTTCCCACCAACAGCAAAACGACCTCCATTTTTCAATTTGACTAACCCAGCTAACTCACTTTACTCTGACCCCGGGGTCCCTTGGGCAGGAGTCACTCCTCCCCCCAATCACTCATCGCACCATGCATTCCCCATTCGCTCCACTCACACAGACCCGCTGGCCTCACTCACTCATCATGTACTCACCTCACAACTCTTCAACACACACACCGCTGAACTCTGCCATCCTCCTAACTACATCCCCTAACTAACTCGTGCTCCCACGTCGTCCCTTACACTATAGCACGTTCCATTTAACACTACGTAGCTAAGCTACGTCCCCTCTACACATTCACAAGTCTGTCACGGTCTCCAAATCAATCATTTTATTTCCCCACCTAAATCTGGCTACAATCCCTCTAACTAATCCATTCCACGGACTCCATGAGGACTTACCCCTGCCCCATGAAGTCGGTCTAACTAAGCTAACCCTTCCCCCTAACTAGTTTTCATCCTGTGCCCAAGTAAGGGGGTCTTTCACCCCTTGCCCAGGAATCCTGTGCACCCGAAAGTGAGGCTTGCCTTTTTTTTTTTTTTTCCCATGCGCAGCACCTGCGCGGCAACTCAGAGCTCGCGCACTTTGCACCTGCCCGTGACGTCATGCAGCTGCACGTGTTCCTCGTCCCTCCTTGGACGGTACCATCCGGCAGAGATACCCCTCCTGCCGGATTCCAACCCCACGTGCAGCCATGGCGTCACCGTGCGCATAAAAAAAAAACACAAGCCCCACGTCTCGAGGGGTTCCCCACGCGAACACATGTGCTTTGCCCGTTGGAGCCTAACACACACGAT
This sequence comes from Eptatretus burgeri, assembly GCF_056783735.1. NCBI lineage: Eukaryota > Metazoa > Chordata > Myxini > Myxiniformes > Myxinidae > Eptatretus > Eptatretus burgeri. The sequence goes on along the minus strand of NC_140971.1, from coordinate 39,298,918 downwards.
CGCGTGGAGAACCCGTCCGGTCCAAATCCGTTTACCTGCCTAAACTTTGTCCGTCCGCGGGATCGGCAAATCCACCGCGTGCGTTTCCGGACCGGGACTTCACTCTCGCAAGCGAGCACGTGGCGGTCTCGTGCGTTGCACAGCACGGACCGCGTGCTCACTGCTGGGTGAACCCGGCACGGTCCCCGAAACGACCACAGCCGCTACTCGGCTTTCTCTCCTCTGTCGCCGTCTCCGTCTCCATTCCACACACGCATACCTGCGTGTTACGACGCACACAGTCCACACCATTAAACTCACACCGGGAGACGCGGCTGCGTGCTCCCGCATGCCAACCGACATCTCCCTTACATACCGCTCTCTCACACACACGGTCTCCCTTGCACACAGCGACCTTGCACACGGCCGTTCACTCACGCATGCGGGGGAACTCACCCGCGGTGCCTCACTCGCACTCCGTGCCTCATCCACACACGCGGGGGCACTCAACCGCGGTGCCTCATCCACACACGGTGCCTCACCCACACACGCGGGGGCACTAACCCGCGGTGCCTCACTCACACTGGCCGTTTCATCCACACACGCGGGGGCACTAACCCGCGGTGCCTCATCCACACACGGCGTGCTGGGAAGCACGCACTCCGGCACCATCGCCACCACACCACTCACACACGGGGTCGCTTCCACACACGGGGACGCACTCACACCTTGCACCACACACACAGGGACAACCACACACAGGGACAACCACACAACCATCGAATACACCAGTTTTGAAGGCAGTGAAGACCGAGCCGAAAATCACAGCTTTGATGGGATGTGATGAGCACGAGGCACCTGGTATCAAGCCGTTCGACATGCGTTTGTGACGTGGCATGGCCCTGCAGCTTGGTGGGACATGTTAACCCCATACTGCCAGGAGAGAAAGCCTGAGCCTTTGCAAATGCCCTCTTGCCCTTTGAGGATGACCGAGGTTTGTTGTATCAAGGAACGTGCTAAATACAGCAGCTTAGAAATGAGTGAGAACCGAGTTTAGAATGGCAGCTTTGATAGGGCAGGGACCACACACATGGCACCCTGAGTTGAGCTGATCGACATGTGTATGGGACACGGTTTGGCACATTAGCCTTGCTTTGGGTTGGGTTTTGCCGCTTCTGTCCTGTCAAGGAGGGGTGAGACTGGGGAGGGGTGGCATTGAGAGGGAAGACCCCAAGACCGGCATACACCAGAGGCTACACGGAATGTCTTGTAGATATACAGCATCACCACTTCAGGGATTGAGGTTGGGGGGGGCGGGGGCGGGGGCTCCCCTCATGGTATCCATTTCTGTTTGTGCGGTCCCTGATGATTTGCCAACAAGCGATGAAACCGGTCCAGTAGCTGAGGTGGTGTGTAGCATTGGGATTCTCAAGTGTGTACTATTTGTGAACGTCTTTAGAGCTGTGGAGGAACTTTGGGGAGGGTTTGAAACAGCAAAGGGCTTACCTTGGTAGCCTTTTTTGGTTGTTTTATGCAACTTCTGATTGAAGAGCATGGGAGGAGTCAATTTATTTTTACAATCCCAGCCACCTGGGTTTAATTGATTTGATGAGACCTAATTGGTTATTCCCTCCATTCACAGGTGAGAGATGTGGGTGGTCTTCGTTTTTCATGTATACATATATATATATATATATATATATATATATATATATATATATATATATATATATATATATATATATGCATATACACACACACGAGCAAATAGAACCCATCGCTTCACTGATGGTGGTGTGAAGGGGAGGGGGTGCAGAAAGAGAAAGGGAGAGAGAGAGGACGGAGGGAAGGGAATGGTGGGGAGAGGAGGGAGGGAAGTGATTTGTGGGTGAAAAAGGGGAAGCTCGGAAGGGGAGAAGAGCGAGGAAAGGGGGTGGTGGTGGGGAGAGCACTGTGAGAGAGAGAGAGACAGAGAGACAGAGAGACACAGAGACACACAGAGAGACACAGAGAGACACAGAGAGACACAGAGACACGTGTGGGAGGAGAGTGCTGCATTTTATTTGGAGGGGGGTTAGAAGGGGACAGATAGAGAGAGTGGGTGGGGAAAGAAGAGAAAAGTGAGGGGTGAAGGTGGTGTTAGCAAATTGAGTGATATGTTGTGCTTAATAACCAAACACAAATAAATACAAAAATCTCATGTCAGAATTGCTGTACACACAACGACACAACAGAGTTTGTAATGATTACAGAAATTACGCTGGACACCGCTCCGTAGAAAGCAAACTCAACATGATGCCCACACTGCAGGAATGGTGTTTTTCACAACACAGGAAACACACCCAGCACGATGCCCACGCTGCACGGAACGTGTACTGAGGCCGATAATAGAAAGGCAACCCCACACCACGTTGCGCGGGATACGAGTGTGCAAGGTGCAAGTGGCGCGTTCCTTTCAACCCATTTATGGACTAATTATATCGATCGGCTTTCACCTCGCGCACACGATAGCAGAATCGGGCAAACACGATCGCTGGCCATGTGCGTAATGGTGGATCCACGCGCACTGTATGGAACGTGCTCGAAGGCAGACCCGTGCGCCGCTCGCGACTTTGTTATCGTCCAGAGCAGGGCATCAATGGACACATCTTATGAATGGACACAGTGCATGGCCAGCGAAGCTGCGATCGGGCAGAGGCATGTCGTGCAGCTCGGGCCAAGTGGTGCACACGGACCGGGCACATTGGCCAGCGCTGGTCGGGGGCACCCAAGCGGGCATGCGGGATGGAGGCTGCCCTCGGCCGGTCATCAGGGCAGAGCCCGGGGGTTCTTGCAAGGCAAGTCATGATGCGGAGTTCGGTGTGGGCGATTCATATCATGTTGTGGGTCGGAGCGGGACATCTTTGCGGCGTGCGGTCATCTTGCTGGAATCGGAATGTTGCTGCTTCCGGCCATCGTGGCCGGGCCGCACAGGGGATCGGGCCAATCAGAGTGCCCGATTCTGGTGATGTCACTGAGTTTCGGGGTGGCCCCCGCCCCACACCGCGGGGCCTATAAAGTTCCAAGCAGATCCTCCTTTCTCTCTCTGCTGCCCCTGCCCTTGATCGCCTTCCGCTCAAGATGGACCTCGACTCCGCCTTCTGTCATCATCTCTTTGACTCCGCCTTCTGTCGTCATCGCTGGGCTCCTCCTCCACTTCTCTTCCCACACTACGCTGACTCCACCCTCCCAACTCAAGCCCCTCCTTCACGCCCACGGTCTCGACGCGAGCTGCCTGAAGAAGGAGACGACGTGCCAGCTGTCGGGGGGAGGGGGGCGGGTACCGTGCCACGGAGCATCCCCCAAACATATTGGTGGTGCGTTCGGGGACTGTGTATCAATTATAAAAAGGTACCAAGAGACCGTAGCCTCATCTCCTCTCCTGTCTTACTTCAATCCCTCTTAATCGGGTTTTCTGAGTCTGTGTGTGTGCGTGTCCTGGCGCCTGTCTATGTAAGTAAGCCTGCAGATGATTGTTATTAATATTTTTGGGTTAGGTCTGCTCTGCATCCACTTTTATATGTTGCTTGTTTATTGCTGCACCACACCTCTCTCCCCTATCCCTGCACAACACACGCCAATAAATCTTGATCGTGCCACATACCATATCCACCTGCTTGTAAATAAATCATTATTAGCAATGTTTCCTGCTCGTTTTTGTCTTTTCCTTCATTGCTCCAGCATGGTCCGAAACATAGTTTAGCCGGGACTTTATTCCCAACAATCCGTTCCTTTTAGCCGGTACGTCCTTGGCAGTGTTGCTCGGCCGCATCCGATCCGGTAAAGTGATCCGGTCCGGTCGAGTGATCCGGTTCAGACAAGGCGTACCGAGGGAATGTTCCCCAGTAATTAAATCACGTATTTAATTACGTAACCCGATTAACACATAGACGGGAGGACCCTAGGTCACGCGGTTGAGTTATTGGCGTCCACAGTCGGTTGAGCGAACCGCTGCGTCACGGATTTATCCGTGTGCGACGGCCAACAATTCCGGGGAGTCTGATGGGAGCCGAGATAGCTTCCACCCCCCCCCCCCCCACAGTGGTCTTCTCACCTGACCCCGGCCTGCAACATTATATATACATATATATATATATATATATTCATTATATATATATATATATATATATTCATTATATATATATATATATATATATATATATATATATATATATATATATATCCTGGTGTGTTGGCGCAGTGGTTAGGGCAGCGGCTTGGGATCCAAAAGGTCCTGAGTTCAAGCCCCGTTGGGCCACTGAATTAATACACCAGGGGGTTGACTCAGCCTGTCATCCTTCCGAGGTCAGCGAAATGAGTACCAGTATACTGGGCCGGTGTATACCCCGGTTAAAATAGGTGTACCATATCCCTGTGTCGTAAGAGGCGACCAGGGTTGCGTCAGGAAGGGCATCCGGCGTAAAACATGTGCCAAATCACTATGCGGATCATACGGATGATCCGCTGTGGCGACCCCTAACGGGAGCAGCCGAAAGAAGAAGAAGAAGATATTTATATATATATATATATATATATATATATATATATATATATATATTTATATATGTATATATATCACGTTTACTACTCTTCGTATAGGATCCAAGCTACTTAAAATCACCGCCATTTTCAAGGATATTGTTGCTGGCAGTTTTAACTTTGCCATTAACATTGAACATCGTGCACTTTGTCTTATCTGCATTTATGTGCAGGTCAACAGTTTTTGCAGATGATTCAATTCTCCTTCGATAGCTCTTGGGCAACATCAAGAGAGTTGGAAATTAGGGCATTGTCGTCTGTGAATTCTAAGCCACTAATGCCTTCTCCTTTGTGACATCAGCTCCTGTGTTTTAGAGTTGTGAAACCTCATTCATCAACATCTTCACCAATGGCAGTTCTCATCACGTAATCGAATAAAATAATGAATGGAAAAGGTGCTCATCGACCTCCTGCCTTTATGTTAAAGAAATCTGTCTCCCCTTCTCGTGGGATAACCTTTGTCATTGTGTCAGTGTAAAGTGCAGAGATCGCTTTCACTATATTGATTGTGGTATACAATTAGCTTCCAAGATGTTGAACATTTTTTCACAATGGATTATTGAATCAAAAGCTTTTTCAAAGTCTCTAAATGTCATGCCAGCCTGTTGACTCTTTTGCCTGGATGCCTTCAATTATGCTACTGAGTGAGAGGATCTGGGTGAGTGTTGATCAATTTTTTTCTCAAGCCAATTTGATTCTTCCACAAAATCGGCTCTATGTACAGACTTATGCAATTCAATATCATTTTGTTGAATATTTTAGCTGCTACGCGTGTTAGACTGATGCCTCTGTTATATTTTGGTGGACTCAAATTACTTTTTTTAGGGATAGGTGCCATTGCACTGTTTGTCCAGATGCTTGGCTTATCTCAATCAAGTAATATATTTAATATTGGAAAATTTAAGCAAAGGATCATCTCAGGCTGTACTTTCCCAGACTTCTGCTGATATGCTATTTAGACGAGCTGCCTTGTTGTTAGCTCATTGCTTGATGGATGTGTTATGTTCTTCTTTCATGAAAACTCCAGTTTCAATAGGAAATATATTTGGTATAATCCGTTCAATTTTGATTAGAGCCTCAAGGATTGGAGGCTGACCAAGTAGTTTGCAAAATGATCTTTTTAAGAGCTTTGTTTCTCTCGTCTGGAATATCACCTCTAATCCCACGGGTGTTGTTTGACTTCCTTTCTGTTATTGTGTTAACAGTTTTCCAAGCCAAAATGCTCTTTTGATTGTCACTTGAATCTTTGGTTACTTGTATCTTATCCTCGATGGAAGTGTTTGCTCCAATTTGGAATTCAAGATTTATCTCGTACATTGCTTCATCCACTTTAAGTCATCCTTGGGTGCTTGGCCTGTTTCTATTATCCTTTTAAGCCCTACTGGGAGTTTATCTTTCAGTTGAAATGGACTCATCTTCCCATTGTATTCTTTGCTTAAGTGTAGGTTGTTTTTTTTTGTAGGAATATGCCTCTCATCTGCAAACTCATGAGCCTCCATTGTGTTCTTATAAATTATTTCAGAAAAGTTTTCCTGATCATTAGTACTCAAGAGCTCAAATTTATTTCTTACTTCTACTGTGTGTTGATCACTGATATTACTGTCCATTCTTAACTTACTTCAATAATTTGGTGTTTTTGTTGCCCGCCCCTCCACAAAGGTCAGAGACCGGGGACATTAAAACGAGCTCCAACTGACCGAGCATCTGTCCATGTTCTTTTGTGTGTGCGATATTTCAAAAAACGTTGAAAATTTAGCTTTCTTATTGCAGATATCTGTTCCTCGTGACATCATCTCATCCGGATTACATCACGGTGGTGATTGGCTGAATTATGTTACCCTGGCAACAATCTCGGTAATTTGGCTTGTGTATATTTCAATATTTCTGAAACACTTTTTTCCTTGGTTCTTTGATAGGGTGTGTGTGTGTGTGTGTGTGTGTGTGTGTGTGTGTGTGTGTGTGTGAGCCAACCACCGAAATGGCGGAGGAACTCGAGTATCAGCTCCTTGTCTTGTTTGCATTATTTTATCTGTTTATCTCTTAAACTAAATCTTATCCACTTGTGTGCGATTCCTTACTGCATGCAGCTCCCGATGTCTGGATATCATGTTCCAGCGTGGTGAGTAACTGGGATCGGACAGGATCTCGGTGGGGGACACAGCGTAATATTGGGCATCATGTGTGAGATGCCATTGTTGGAGTTCACCACGACACATGCGGGGTGGCCACACACAAGGTGGCCCAGGCATAGAGGAGCAAAATGGCTGGAATGGCCATACACATGATTGGAGTGTCAAAAGTCTCAAACGTGGACACCGTATGTGGAGCATCATCACCAGCAACATCCGCTCCGCATACTCCCGAGCCGTCATCCAGAATCAGTGCAGCAAGTTGCACCATTACTGTGCCCGTGTGCTGGTGCATTGAAGAGGTGACAGAACAGAAAGGCAGGCAGGTTTTCATTCCTGAGAGGAAGCGAAACTGGGATCAAGAGCGGTAAGACTGATAGTTGCATCAAGGATGACATTTGCCCATAGTCACAGACATGCTCATTACAATAACCCATGGATTTTCAAATCTCATTGTTACACAGGTCATTAAATTCTTTATTTGGATCTGGATCCTCATAAGGGAATACTGTTTAAATAAACATCACAGCGTTGGTGGCTTTTCTCTGAAAACAGTCGCCAATCAGCAAAAGCAATGCTGTTGTGGTGCACTTGAATGGTATTATTACCCATACCACAAGTAATATCAGTCCAATAAAGATCCATTGCAAAAGTGTTGCCCACCATCCTTTTGTCTTGTACATGAGCGGCACATGAAACCTGTGTGACCACAGTCTTTGTAGCAATCTTCTTCATGCAAATAACAAGCAAATTAATCACATCTTATAATAATCAATTTTAATACAAGCAATATAAGTTCAAGGAAAAGTTATTGCAGAATCGTCACACTTTGCTCCCAATCTTGTCAGCCAGACTGGCAATGTATTCTCTATTATTCAAAAATTAGATTCACAATTCAACCGTGAAATCTGAATTTTGCACAGTCTCTCCATTTCCATTTTCTTCTGCATAGTCCAGGAAGCTATAATCTATTTCAGGGAACCCCTCACAAGAACCTTGAGATTCCCCTTCATTGTCAGGATCCTCTTGTATACTGGACCTATCATTTTCTAGGTATTCATTGCGGAGTACCATCACTATACATATCATGTCACTTTCTTCAAACAGATTGAAACCAAAGTTTTAACGCAAGGAATTACTAATACAATAGCAAGTACAATCACCAAGGCAACAAATAACCAATGTAATATTCTTGCTCCCCAACTAACAATTAGAACAATTTCAGAGTTTTTCATATCATGTCAGAGTATTTGCAATAGTGGGGAAACTTAGCATAACAATTGTGCATTTTGTGAGGAAAGCACCAAATTTGGCACACTAGTAGCCTAACATATTATGAACAGATTTTGATATTGGGCCGTCTCAAACTCAGCCGCTGATGGCTGTGGCAGCCATTTTCCACTGTCATCAATTCAACATCAAAAAATTTGAGATGGCCCAATATCAAAATCTGTTCATAATATGATCGGCTACTAGTGTGCCAAATTTGGTGCTTTCCTCACAAAATGCACAATTGTTATGCTATATTTAGCTAAGTTGCCCCACTAAAAGCATTCACTCTTCAAAACATAAATTCAACATCTTTCACTCAAATAAACCTCTTCAGAAACATTTTAAACATGAAACACGGAAGAAAAGAGGTGCTCGCCCATCAAAAGAGACCCAGTCAGTCTTTTGAATGAAAAATCCTCAAACACGTTTTCAATTTCCCCCTCCTAATAATCCAAGGTAATAGTTGAAGCAAAAGTCAGTTAGGAAGGAAATTGAAACTCTGATCCTAGATAGTTTGAATACACATGGTAGCATTAAATATTACCTCTGAGTAATGTTTGAAATGGAGAATAAAAATGGATTGCAGTCTTGTTACACGAGAGCTAAACATCCGAGGTTCATAGCCACTCATGAAGACTTTGATGAGTGTAAAGAGGGAGCATATGATGAGCTTGAGCTTGTGAGATATCAGCAGGATAAAAGTGTTGAAGGAAGTGGATTCAGTATTAACTAGAAGGGAACTTGGTAGAGCAAATACCTCCGCCACGCAATGCCTAATCCATGAGAACGTATCGAGCCCAATAACTTTTTGAAATATCATACCATACATCGTTTTTGGCCCTATCTCTCAATGGTGAAGAATCACTTTAAGAATTAAATATTTCTCGTATCTTGATCTGGATTCAGATCTTCACCAAAATCGAATCAATTTGTCCTTGTCACACAAATGTCACACCTGTCCATCAAGTTTCATCCGAATCCATCCACAACTTTTTGAGATCATGCTATATATCCGTTTAGCCCGATCTCTCAATGATGAAGAATCACATAAAAAATATTTGGATCCAGACACCAAAATGATACCATTTCTTCCTAATCACACACACAACGTATCCACCAAGTTTCGTCTGAATCCTTCCACAACTTTTTGAAACAACGTGTTATTTATTGATTTTGGCTCTATCTTTTAATGGTGAAGAATCACTTTTTTTTTTAAATCGAGTATCCGGATCCAGATCCTGATCTTCACCAAAATCTAATCAGGTCATCCTTGTTGCACACCCAACCTGTCCACCAAATTTCATTCGAATCTGTACATAACTTTTTGAGATATCCTGCACACAAACAAACAGACAAACGAAAAATCACTCACAGAGTGACACCTGGCGAAGCGGAACGGCACTCGGTGGAGCACATACCTCCGCCAGGTTAAAAAGTTTACATTTTTTTTATCCCACTGATCGGTCGGATCTGAATCTGGACCTCAACCAAAATCGAATCGGCTTGTTCTTGTCACCTAACCAACTCATCCATCGACTTTTGTCACAACTCATCCGCAACTTTTTGAGATCTCACGCTATATGTAGTTTTTGGCCCCATCTCACAGTGGTGAAGAATCATTTGAAAAATGCTTGTGTCTGGATCCGGATTTGAATCTTCACCAAATTGAATCAATTCGTCCTTGTCACACACCCAACCTGTACACCAAGTTTCATCCGAATCCGACCATAACTTTTTGAGATAGCATGCAATGTCATTTTTAGCCCCATCCCTCAATGGTGAAGAATCAGTTAAAAATTAAATAATTCTCGTATCCAGATCTGGATTCGGATCTTCACCAAAATTGAATCAATTCTTCCTTTTGGCACTCCCAAGCTGTCTACCAAGTTTTGTGGAAATCCATCCATAACCTTTTAAGACCCCAAAAAAATTCAGAATTGCTTGAAAACTGTGGGAAAAATTGTGTGACAGATAGACAGACAGACAGACAAACAGACAGACAAACGCTACAGACCAACATATTTGGCAAAAAAAAAATTTGGCCAAGTAACAAACCCGGGAACCGCTCATGCCCCCCGTGGTAACCCTGGACCCCACGTCCGTAACAACATGTACAATGATACAATCACATGTAATATGTGTATAATCACGCATCAATATGTGTGTATATAATATGTATAATCACACACATGTGGATAAAGTGTGTGTGTGTGTGTGTGTGTGTGTGTGTGTGTGTGTGTGTGTGTGTGTGTGTTTTGGTAAGTTTGTTCCTCATCTGTCGATGATCGCTGCTAGTATTGAAACGGTTTACCAAAATTAAATATTATTGGATTCGCTATATATGCTAGATATCCCTTATTGTCGGGTTTTGTGTGTGTGTGTGTGTGTGTGTGTGTGTGTGTGTGTGTGTGTGTGTGTGTGTGTGTGTGTGTGTGTGTGTGTGTATGTGTGTGTGTCTGCAACGCGAGGCTCCACAGCACGAACCAGCGAACCGATTTTGATGAAACTTTGCCAACATGTGCAATATGTGCTGGGAATGTGCGCGTTTGAATTTCGTTGCCTTGCAACTACCCGTTGCTGTGCAGCGGCCGAAAAACTGCGTACAGTATTTTCAATATAGAGAAGCGAGACTTGAATGTAGAGAAGCGAGACTTCGGAATTAAACACTTCGAGATATTTAGAAAATTTTGCTTGAGCCGATTTTTGATTGAGGTTTTATTTTTCAAATGGTAGTCCTTCAAAAATCGGGTGTCTATTTATCGTCATTTTTTATGAGGGACTTAGGAAAGTGGGCGGAGCTTAGGGAAAGTGGACGCGGTTGATGAAAAGTGGGAGTAGTATAGGAAAGTGGGAGTGGCTTATAAAAAATATTGTGTGGCTCAGGAGGTGTGGTCAAACAAGAGCATTGAGAGAAGTTTATCGGGTTTTCCGTGTGTGTGTGTGTGTGTGTGTGTGTGTGTGTGTGTGTGTGTGTGTGTGTGTGTGTGTGTGTGTGTGTGCGTGTGTGTGCGTGCGTGTGCGTGCGCGCGCGCGCACGCGCGTGTCTGCAATGCGAGGCTCCACAGCACAAACCAGCAAACCGATTATTTTTCAAATGGTAGTCCTTCAAAAATAGGGTGTCTATTTACTGTCATTTTTTATGAGGAGTGCCAGTTGGCAAAATATGCAATAGGAAAAATCTTGCCAGGCAGAGGAACAATTGTATGTGAACCAATACGTCTTGGCAATGAATCTTCGTCGGTGGATCGGTCAGAATGAAAAGCATAGTATCCAGCGCTTCGATCCTAGCGAATCCCTCGTCGCCGACCGGCTTGTCTTATTTATTGTTGCTTCATTTGAAGTTGTCTCTGCCTATTTTCTAGACTCCTTTAAAAATGCATTCTGAATGTATCATTTAGTCAGACAGAATAGTACAGATGTAGTGTTGGTGGATGATAAAGCTGTTTTTTCTTTTTTTTCTACCCATAGTCGAGGCTCATGAAAGAGATAGAATTAGTACACTGAAGGAGTCAGGAGACAACAGAACAAAAGGAACAGTTGAGAGAGGGGCGAAACACCAACACCAGAGTTGAAGGCCAAGATTGAGGCAGACTTGGATAAATAATGGGTGTGAGGAGGAAGGAGGGACAGGAGAGGATGCAAAGGGTGGACAAGATGGATACAGAAGGAAACTCTCAGGAGGGAAAACTGGAAATTTGGAAGGAGGAGGGATTGGGGTGGGGTTAAAGAGGGTAGGAAAGATCATGGTTTTGCATTTGGGCTGATCTGAAATGGTGCTGAATAGTTGCCTTGAAGACTTGGAGGGAAGAATGAGATTGAAGAGAATGTGGAAGTTGGTTGTACAGTTGGGAACAAGGAGGAACGAATAGGTGGAGGTGAGCAGTGATCCTGGATTTAGGTAGTTGAACCAGAAGGGGTTGATGATGGACCATGTGTGCCTTGCAGAAATCTGTGGGGGGAACAAAGCAAGGAAAGAGCAGGAGCAGAAGATGCAAGACCAGAAATGAGGCGGTAGAAGGCTAAGAGACCACCGACCTGTCTGTGATGGCGTAGTGATCGATCGACCCATATACTCAGCTTCATCGCAGGAGATTCCAATAATCTTGAAGGCCGTGGATTCCTCGGCGTCAAGCTGAGCAAGATGTGAGGCAGGGGAGCCAGCCCAGAGTGGAGAGCAGTACTCCATCAAACTGCGGATGAAGGCCTTGGCGGTGGATAGGAGTTCAGGTGTGCCAAGGAACGACTTCCATACGATGGAGGATGCTCAGCTGGTGGCTGGCTTTGCAGGCCAACTTTGAAATGTGGTTCGCCCAAGAAAGATCCTTGCTGACAGTGAGATCCAGGAGTTTTAATGACTGAACTTCCTCAAGAGGATTGTTAAGAATGTAGATGGGGGTTGGGACAGGGGGGTTGCCAGATGGTCCTTTCGGAGAAAGATCGGGAGTGTGTGGGATTTCTCAGGATTGAAAGACATATTCCAAGTGTTTGACCATCTTGTGATTTTGTCAATGTCTGAACAGAGGGAAGAGGCTGCAGCCTTCCTGTCTGAAGGATGAGGGATGTCACGGTGGAGGGTGGTCATCAGCAAATAGATAAAGAGGATTTTCCAGTGAGTCAGATATAATTTATGAAGATCAGGAATAGGACTGGTTCCAGAATACTGTCTTGGGGCACACCAGCCTTTACGGGGAGAGATGAACGGATTCCGTTGAGTGCCACACGTTGGCTAGAAGAGTAGAGAAAGTCAGTAAGCCATGTGTGGAGTTGGCCTTGGATGCCATAGGCAGAGAGTTTGGAGAGTAAGGCAGAATGCCAGACTGTATCAAAAGCACGAGATACTGTATGTCCAGAGAGACGTCCCTGGTCTCATGTCTGACATTTAGGACCTCCTTCCATTGTTGGGCGAGTTGAAGCAGCATGTCCAAGGTGGAGTGACCTGGACTGAAACCAAATTGGTGATCTGAGGTGAGGTTGTAGTCATATAAACTGCGATGATGGGTTCCATGACCTTGCTGATGATTAGAAGTAAGCTGATGTGTCTGTATTTGAAGGGGAACCCAAATGCTCAGACCACCTCAATGCTAATCTATCCCTTGAGACCCTACAAAATAGATATGACCTGTCTTTTTCCGATTTCCAATTTATAAAGTTTGTAAATTTGCGATTAAAAGTAGAAATCTTTTCTTCTTCAGGTTATGCATGACGTCGCACACTTAAGGAGAACAGCAGATCCGTACTGCGTACGGGTTACATCATGGTATGATTTATCTCAAATGGCGAATAATTTTTGATTTCCCCCAAGTATGCCGAGTCGACACGTACTTGGTGCTTTTATAGTAATACAATCTAAGATGGTTTCACGCTACACCAATAGCTGAAAGACCCTAAGTTTGCCAGAAATTGAATGAGGTTTGTCCGAAATACCCGAGTGTGGATCGGGCCGAGAAAATGTTCGCTTTTGTGCTCAGACCATTTTACAGAGCACAGTTATGAAACAACAGAGATGGCTAGATCTTGTGGATATCCGTCACGATTGAGAGAGGATGCCATCCATCCCCATGATGAAGCAGAAGAAACAGCCGTCGCTCGAAACTGCAACACCATCTCTACCCAGCTACCAGCATATGTACATGGATGATGACAGCGGTGAGTCAAACACCTGGCAGTCACCACAAGAGCACCTGAAAATAATTATCTATTATCAACACAAATTTCGACAAATCAAATGAACCACCATCTATTTATAGTGGAGAGAAAGTATGTATGTATCAATGATCATCTACTCCTCTGAGAAGATTTGACCGAGGATGCTAAAACCTTCAGAGTCCCATCTCCTCCACCACCCCCTCCCCCCTGCCACAAGCTCACAATACCACTACCACCATCCTTCACCGCCCTCTACCCTCCTCTCCCTCCACAATCCTCCATCCACTGGGGAGGGTTATCGACACCTTACGGACATGATGGCTGGCCACGGCATGGACACAAATGGCGTCCGGGGAAATGTCACTGACGTGTGAAACGGGGTGACCTCTTAACATACAAGACACCTTGTCAGCCTGTGACGGTGGGACAAAACTGTTTGTCTGTGGTGATCTGAGGCTATCAGGCGATGACGGGTACGTCTGCTCGAGTAATATATAAACCAATTTATCAATAATAACAAAATCCCTCCCTTATAAACTGTAAATTTAATAGAAAATCTAAACCTTACCTAGCAGAAGTGATCATATGACCAGTGTTTTCATCTTCACTAACACTTCCGCCTTCTTTGTCTGAATCGCTTGCATAAAGCTCCAAACGATATGTCTCCATAATTCCCTCGAAAACGTCTCCATGACTAATTTTGTCTCAATAGTTTCTTCAAACTCCCACTGATCAGTTTCAACATTCTGAGAACCTTGGGAGTCTGTATCGAATTCGAGCTCGACATGCACCGTTTCTCTATGTAAAGCTGCCATTCCGATCAACATGGCTTCAAGGTGTGATGTCACTGGCAAAATCCAATATTGACACTTTCTGGCTTTTTAAACACTTTGTGATTGGCAATTTTTTTTTTCAAATTTCCCGCTTTTTGATTCCCCTTTAAGGAGATCTGGTTTTGCACCTTTTTTGTAATGCAATGATGTTGGTGGACTTCCAAGCAGATGGAAGATGACCGAGCACAAATGACAGGGTGAAAGGGGCAGAAAGAGGATGTCACAATATGAGCCACTTTATTGAAGTTGGTTCCCACACTAGAAAACAAGATTGGATAAAATATGTGCATGAGAGGGAGAGAGAGAGAGCAAGTTTCTGTGGAAGAATTTCCATGCTGAGTTAACATCCTGGGGACAGTAGATATGGGAGACCAGTCCCGAAGAGAGATGGCTGCCAATCTGCCCGAGTGAAATGCCAGACTTTCCAGCATTGAGGCAGTTTTGTGACAATAGCCAGAGAGATGTTGACTGTAGCAAAGGAAGAGCAGGAGACATTTGCGGGAAGGTTTGTCATCATCAAATCCACAAGGGAGGATTTGTCATTGATAGAAATCCAGGTTGGAAAGTTCACAGATTGAGTCAGTCTCATGGAGTCACAGAAGCACTTTGATGAAGTGCCACGACTGGTGAGAGAGGTCCAAAATCCAGCCAAGTTGCATGGTGACAATTTAAATTGCCTGGCGAATGACAAGAGGTACTCCTGGGGAATGGGGCTGAGATCAGTACAAGAACAGTAGGAAATTGAGTAATTGATGGAAAGTGCAACTCCGACACGGGGGAATGGTTCAGCCCTATCAAATCGGAGGAGACAACAATCAGGGAGAGACACTACCGAGTCAGTGATACCCTGATGGAGGAAGGATTATGTTAAAGAGATGATGTCTGGTTTATCGGCAGCAGCCGGGATTGAGAGATCTGTTAGGTTGGAGCGGAGGCCCCGGATAAATCTCACGGTGTCTTTTGCGAAGAGTAGGCAAGTTATCATTAGATCCCGAAACAATTTCCAAATTCATCCTCGATTGCTGGGAAGCAATGGACTAATGGTCATCCACCCAGGGTAATATCTACCATGATTGAGTCAGTGCCTTGGCAGCAATGGACTTTCCTTTGGGGCAGAGCACGAGTCAGCAGATTGGATCCTTTGGAGCCACAAAATTAAAACTTAACCAGGATAGGCCAACACAATGGTCGAATCTGATCTAATAAGGGAGTAGGATTCAGGACCATGTGTGGTATACGATGGTCTCATGACTCTAATCAATTTGAAAGATACTGTTGGGATCTTTAATGTCTTTTACATGCCACCTGAAGGCGTTCTCCCTGATGCAACACCACTTGGCACCACAACTTCAACGGCACTTTCTCATTTAATATCGAACTATGAAGAACAAATGGGGGCTAGCAGGATGTGTGTACACCGACCTCCACAGGTCTGAGCTAACTGCCCTGGGTTCGAATCCCACACCCAGCAATAAATTGTCCTCCCGTGTTTCACTGGCAGGGTAATTCCTCATTGTGTGTATGCCCTCCGTCGGACAGACGTTAAACTAGGCATCACATCTACGGGCATTAGTTGGTGTACGTTAAAAATCCCATCGTGTCCTTCACGAAGAGGAGGTGAGCTATCGCCGGCACCCTGAACAAATGACAAATCATTGCCCTGACCTGAGGAGTACTTAGGTCATAGAGAATCAGATTCCTGCTGCAGCCTTGTGTGTATTCGAAAGAAGAAGAAAAAGTTGAAATGGTTAAAGAAGAAGCAGAAGACAGAGAGAAGAAGAAGAAGCAGAAGACAGAGAGAAGAAGAAGCAGAAGACAGAGAGAAGAAGAAGAAGCAGAAGACAGAGATAAGAAGAAGAAGCAGAAGACAGAGAGAAGAAGAAGATGAAAATGGAGAAGACTGAGAGGATTTAATAATATAAAGAGGAAGAGGAGGAATAAAAAGAGGAAGAAGTTGTTATTTCTCTTCGTTCATTTTAAAGGAAGTGAAATTGCTCCATTCCACTTCCCTGTGAGGCGATATTACATAATATATATTTAGGTTATTCACATTATAACATATAAATTCACGAGAACGCTTTCTTTCGATAAATAACGAACAGGAACGAATGAACACGGCGCACACGCACACACACACACACACACACACACACACACACACACACACACACACACACACACACACACACACGCACACACGCACACACACACACACACGCACACACGCACACACGCACACACGCACGCACGCGCACACACACACATACACACACGCATACACACGCACACGCGCACGCACGCGCACACACGCACACACACACGCACGCGCACGCGCGCACGCACACGCGCACGCACACACACACACACGCACACGCGCGCACACGCACGCACACACGCACGCACGCGCACACACACACACACACACACACACACACACACACACACACACACGCACGCACGCACACACACACACACACACACACGCACACACGCACGCACGCGCACACACACACACACACACACACACACACGCACACACGCACACACGCACGCACGCGCACACACACACACACACACACACACACACACGTCAGCACACATGAAAAATTATACTGTATGTGGTATTAATTAATGACTTGAAATTACGTGATTACCTCAGAACGCTCTGAAATGTCATTCGTCTTACTTTTTATTTGTTCAACTCTCCGAAGCTTTGTTGTGCATCATTTAAGTTCCATTTTAATACCGTGGAATAAAAATAAAAACCACTGTTAAACCGTTCGGTGCTGCGTTCGTCGAAATCTGTGACGTCATTTGTCGTGCCGAGAACGTCAGCACGTCCATTGCCCTCAGTCCTTCAATAATTGGTTGCCTCGAAATGCTGACGTCACGGCCGGTAAACCGCCATTGTGTGTGTGCCGGCCTGCAGTTGATGAGTCACTGAGCATCGGTTCTGCCGAACGCGCCAAGTACCCGGCCCGACGATGGCTTCGGCGGCAGAGTAAGTTTTGCAGACAAGTTTACGCGAGCTTGGCGGTATTGTCATTCCGTTTGCCACAAATGGCCATTCAATTTCCGTGTTGGCCTCTGAGGGCATTCTTTCGACGTGGTCGACTTGACAAAGCAACAGATAAAGGCCGGAGTGACCCCGTGACCTCGTGATTCTGTCGCCATTAAAACAATTCCAGGACTGATGAAGTAACAACTGACTTCTTGTTAACAAGATTTTTTTTTTTTAAGGGTCATCAGATTTTTCATTGGCTCGGCCTTGCGCCTCGCCGTGGCTCGGATTGTGCCGGCCCGCAGCTGATTGTGTGTGCGCTGACCTGTCGTTATCATAGTCACTGAGCATTGTTTCTGCCGAATGCGTAAAATACCAGGCCCCACAATGGCTTCGGGGACAGAGTATGCCTTGCAGACAACGTGCTACCACCGCGCCGTTGTCCACGCACCCCCCCCGCCGAAGACGCCGATACCCCCCCCGCCAAAGGCGCCGTTGTCCGCGCACCACCTCCCCGAAGGCGCCGATACCCCCACCCCCAAGGCGCCGTTGTCCGCGCACCCACCCCCCAAAAGCGCCATTGTCCGCGCACCCACCCCCCCGAAGACGCCAATACCCCCCAGGCGCCGTTGTCCGCGCACCCACCCCCGAAACCACCAATATTCCTCCCCCAATGCACCGTTGTCCGCGCAACGTATCCACCCCCGAAGGCGCCGTTGTCCACGCACCCACCCCCGAAGACGCCGATACCCCCCCAAGGCGCCGTTGTCCGCACACCCACCCCCGAAAGCGCCGATACTCCCCCCCAATGCGCCGTTGTCCACTCACCATACCCCCCA
The DNA here is from genome assembly GCF_056783735.1 of Eptatretus burgeri. Lineage (NCBI taxonomy): Eukaryota > Metazoa > Chordata > Myxini > Myxiniformes > Myxinidae > Eptatretus > Eptatretus burgeri. The sequence goes on along the minus strand of NC_140971.1, from coordinate 39,280,641 downwards.
AAGATGACTATGCCCGCACACCGTACCCTCCCCTTCTGGAGTCGCCGATGCCCGCACACTGTACCCCCCAGAGGCGCCAATGCCCACACACCGTACCCCCCGGAGGGGCCGATACCCGCGCATCCTCCTCCCCCCACCCCTGGAGGTGCCATTGTCTGCACACCGAACCCCCCGAAGGCGCCTTTGTCCGCGCACCAACCCCCCCAAAGAGGCCGATTACCCCCCCCAAGGCGCTGTTGTCCGCGCACCCACCCCCCAAAGACACCGATACCCCCCACCCCCAAGGCGCCGTTGTCCGCGCACCCACCCCCCAAAGACGCCGATACCCCCACCAAGGCGCCGTTGTCCGCGCACCCACCCCCCGAAGGCGCCGATACCCCCCACCCCCAAGGCGCCGTTGTCCGCGCACCCACCCCCGAAAGCGCCATTGTCCGCGCACCCACCCCCCGAAGACGCCAATACCCCCCCCCAGGCGCCGTTGTCCGCGCACCCACCCCCGAAACCACCAATACTCCTCCCCCAATGCACCGTTGTCCGCGCACCGTATCCACCCCCGAAGGCGCCGTTGTCCACGCACCCAACCCCCGAAGACGCCGATACCCTCCCCCCAAGGCGCCGTTGTCCGCGCACCCACCCCCCGAAAGCGCCGATACTCCCCCCGATGCGCCGTTGTCCACGCACCATACCCCCCCAAAGGTGACTATGCCCGCACACCGTACCCTCCCCTCCCGGAGTCGCCGATGCCCGCACACTGTACCCCTCCCCCAGAGGCGCCAATGCCCACACACCGTACCCCCCCCGGAGGGGCCGATACCCGCACATCCTCCTCCCCCACCCCTGGAGGTGCCATTGTCTGCACACCGTACCCCTCTCCCCCCAAGGCGCCGTTCCACGCACTGTACCCCTCCCCCACCTTCCTGAGGCGCCATTGGCCACACACCTTACCCCCTCGAGGTGCCATAGGCCGTGCGTTCCCACCCCCCGCACCCCCCCAGGCACCGTTGGCCGTGAGGCAGGGCTCCCCATACACTCTTCCCCACAGATGCGTGGCTTTACTGTTGGTGAAATGTGAACCAATGATCCCTTTTCTCCCCTTTGCTTTGGCAGTGATATTCAGACGGCGATATTGAAGCAGAAGCAGCGACCGAACCGCCTGGTGGTTGATGAATCCATCAATGAGGACAACAGTGTGGTGTCATTGTCACAGGCATGTGATGAGCATTTTTGATCAATCATGCTTGACTTCACAACATTGTTTTCTTTCTGTCTTCAATCCACAAATATGCTTGCTAATTTCAAGGTGCCATCTTTATGACATATATAAGATATCCCCTGCCCCTTCGCTCCTTGTGTCCTGCTGTTGTCTTCTTCCTCCCCTACCCTATGAGTATTTCCTTTCAACCTTTTATGTGTTTTCACATGATGCTTCCATAATATATTTTTATTTCCCTTGTCTTTCCCCATTCTGTTGTTTTAAATATTTTCTGCATGTTGTATTAATTTTATGCCCTTTGATTAATTTGTATTTGAGTTACCCGGAGAAAAGTTGTCAGATGGAAACTAACATTGCAACTTGAAATTCTGTGTGCACAAACTTCAGATAATTAATTGCTTTAATTAATTTGTATTCCCTAAATCTAAAACAGGCGTTGTGATTTATCAAACGAGCATTAATTGACCACTCTGAAAATGCAGGTGCTGTAACAGCACAGGGTGACCACCAAGTTGTAGTTGTCCTGTTTCGGTTTCCCATTTGAATCCCTGGCTCATGATGTGCAGTACCTCGGTTCAAATCCCATCTATCGATATATTACTAAAACTCATCTTGTATGTATGTACGTATGTATGTTCCCGAAATACAGCCAAAACTATTTGTATGTTCCCATACAAAACACGATAGCACATTTTTAGGGCCACCTTACTCACCTCGTGATTGAATCAGGTGATTCTCGTCCCGCTTACAGGGGAATTCGCGCATTACGTTCATCCAAGCCCATCCCTCGGAGCACTGCAGTTCGAGCAGAGAGTGGTAGGCTCTTGACAGAGGAGTCTGAAGTGAAGGCCCGCTGGGCCGGTTACTTTGAGCGGTTGTACCAGGCTGATCCCCCAGCTGTCGAGTTGGACGTCAAGGGTGTTACAATCCCTGTTGCTGACCCTCGAATCAACTGTGGTCCACCATCGCTTGTGGAAACACGGGCTGCGGTGAACCAGTTGAAACGGGGCAAAGCTCCAGGGATCTGTGGCATCCATGCTGAACTTCTCAAGGCTGGTGGAAATGCTGCACTCGCGTCGTTGCATGCAGTTTTGTGCTCTGCCTGGAACACAGGCATCATCCCAACTGACTGGAAGAGGGGCCTTGTTGTCCCTCTCTGGAAAGGGAAGGGTGATCGCCAAGACTGCAACAACTACCGAGGGGTGACGCTGCTCTCAGTGCCGGGCAAGGTCTTTGCTCGGATAATTCTTGATAGGGTTCGCCACCATCTGCTTGAGCACCAGCGTCCAGAGCAGTCAGGCTTTACACCAAAGAGGTCAACGATTGACCGTATCCTTGCTCTTCGTGTCCTCACTGAACGCAGACGAGAGTTTCGGCAGGGGCTGCTTGCAGCCTATGTTGATCTCTGTAAAGCGTTCGATTCAGTGAATCGGGATGCCCTCTGGAGGATTCTTGGTCTTCGTGGGGTGCCACCGAAACTGATCGATCTGATGTCTGAACTCTACTCTGGTACTGAGAGTGCTGTGAAGTGTGGTGGTACCGCCTCTGACTTATTTCCAGTTGTTACTGGAGTTCGTCAGGGATGTGTACTTTCCCCCACACTTTTCAACACTTGTATGGACTGGATTTTTGGGAGGATGTCGGAGAGATCAAGTTGCGGTGCATCGTTTGGCAATGTCAAGATCTCGGACTTTGATTTTGCAGATGATGCAGTCATCTTTGCGGAGACTTTAGACATCCTCTTGGGGGCCCTCGAGGTGCTGAATGAGGAGTCGGAGCCGTTGGGATTACGGATTTCTTGGGTCAAAACAAAGATCCAGGCTTTCGGTGACATCTTGGATGCTGCTGTCCTGTCTGTGTCTGTTTGTGGTGAGGATGTTGAGGTCGTGGATAGATTCACTTACCTTGGCAGTGATATTCATGTCTCCGCAGGTTGTGAGCCGGAGGTCAATAGACGTCTGGGTCGGGCCTGGGGAGTCATGGATTCACTGGATCATGGGGTGTGGCGCTGCCGGTACCTGTGCGGGAGGACGAAAGTCCGAGTCTTCAGGTCCTTGGTACTTCCAGTCTTGCTCTATGGGTGCGAGACTTGGACTTTGACCAAGGATCTGAGACGGAGACTTAATTCCTTTGGTACCAGGTCTCTTCGGAGAATCCTTGGCTATCGCTGGTCGGATTTTGTGTCCAACGAGCGGTTGCTGAGAGAGACTCGGATGAGATTTGTTACCTGCATAGTCCGTGAGCGTCAGCTGCGGCTGTATGGACATGTGGCTCGTTTTCCTGACGCTGATCCTGCTCACCAGATTCTCTCAGCGAGGGAGTCTCATGAGTGGAGGAGGCCAGTGGGCCGACCACGTGCCTCATGGTTGCAGCAGGTTGACCATCATCTCAAGGAGATGGGGATGGGCCTGGCATCTGCCTGGGGGATGGCCAGACGGAGGCCCCTGGAGTACCGGCGGAAAGTGGACGCAGCGACGCGCTGTTCTGGCACATGCTCCCATACCTGACCTGACCTTACTCACCATTCTCCTGTGGTGTGCATTATCAATAGGCCAGCGGTATCGGTCAGTTTTTTTGATACTTAATCAACCGGCTTGACACAAAGCTGCAAGAGGTCTCATATGAAAGATGGGGATCTCAGTAACTCATTTTGCCCTGTTGTCCTCATTTTTGGTGTGCGGCCCATGAAATATTCACACCTGAAGGATACCCCCATTAGAAAATTTTGACCATTTCCGAAAATCAGTGAATTAGCCATAACTACAAAGCAATGTGCCCTATTTTTACATGATTGGTATTGAAATGTGCAGAATGAACAGGGGAATACTACAAGTTACTTAATGGAATACTTCTAGATAAATATATGTACATTTGAGTGCTTTTAATAGAAAAAAGATGTAATTTCCAGACTGCTAACTTCGAAAATCATCAACTACAGAAACAAACATCTGCCAATTGTCATATTTTTTCTTTATTTTATATGTGTTCAGTTTACCATATCAATATAATGAGAATATTTTGAAACAAATTTCTACTAGCAAATTATACGATATAGTGACTGAAGTTTGCACAAGTGATGTGATAACTATATGTTACACCAATACACATTGTTCTACGAGAAATGAACTAAAACATATATTTTGAGCGAGTGTCCTCGATATGTTCAACCATCACTGTCCGTGTCATTTTGGTCACCATGTGACAGTTCGTTGCCACACTGCCTGTCACTGGTGGCACACATGCACTCGTTAGTGCAAGGCAAACTGTCTTGTGAGCAGCTGCAGCTGTTGGTACATGGTTCACTACCACGGCATGAACACACAAGACCATCTAACATCTCTGCTGATGTGGGATCCCACATCAAACAATGTGGGATGCAGCACACCTTCTCCTCTGTACCATCCACGACCCTCTGGTTTGGGAATTTCTGGATTTGCCATGTGGGCATTCATCCATACTCGGGTTTGGTGAACGGATCTCTTCACATGTTCGAGAAAAGCTGGTTCGGACGGAGGCAACTTATGCACTGGAACATCTTTGGTCGCTGCGAGTTTCTCCCGAAGATCATTCAAATTTGTGTGTGCATCCATATATTTCCCTTGAGAATCATACATGGCACTGACGAAATGTCTTGAAGCAGCTACTGCCTCCTGGAGATCGTCAGTGGCGAGAACTTCGAGGTGTGGACCATTATTCTGAAGATGCAATGTCTTCATAGCTTTCCATGCTTTCTTTTTACCATAGCCGAAGAATGCTGATACAGAGTCACATCCTGTCAGGGCATGAAACGCAGGAAGCCGGGTACACATTTCTGGAAGCAAGCTGTAACATATCTGATGGACCGGGATAAGCTTGCATCCTGCTGATGTTCTTTTCTCTATCCATATTTCGGCAGTGTCCCACAACTGTGGAAAGTAGTGGACTGTTAAGACAAGCACATCAGTGTCTGCTGATTTGATTGTAATGGACCCACGCACATTGTTACGTCTGAACTCGTCATCGGCATGCTTAACATGAAGAAATATCCGAGAATCTGCCTCTTCCTGCATTGTTGCGAGTTGACTGTCGTGATACATTCCTGCAGATGAAAGGCATGCTGTAAGCGAACCATCAGATAAGCCCCCAGCCAAATAGATCCGCTTTTCTTGGTCATCTGAAAGTTATTTTGCTGCTGGTACATGTTGCGTGATGTGACTACAGATGAAGTGTGTCAAGGTGGATTTGTTTGATTATAGAGCCATGAATTTCGTCCATTGTCGTACTGGGCGTCCAGCAATGACTTGGTAGCTTCCGGATCCACCAGCAACAGCAAGGTGTCTCGTTCTTTCGTCTGTCTTCACAGAATTGACATCATCATATTGGTCGAAGATGTCGATGAGGGTGGGGTGTGTTTTGATGCAATGAAGCAACTGGTTTCAGTAACACTGTGCCAAGTTACCAAACGTACCAACATTTCCACCCAGGATATGGAGTTCAGCCATAGCATCCTTGATGTACACACTGCGATGTTGGTTATCACTGGCAGTGTTTTTGTGCTCTTCATCGACTAGGCCCTCGAGAATATGGCCTAGTTCTGCTTTGGTGTTCTTCCGTGGAGCTCCATCTTCATGAAAGATAGATATCGGAACAGGCGTAATGGGATAGCTCAGGACGTGCTTCATGTTCAGGTCAGGGCGGACTTGAGTCAATAGCAAAGCACGGCGGAAAACCATTTCCGGGTATAGCTATAGCCTTTCAGTAGTGTCCATTTTTGCACAACCATGCAGGACAACCTCAGTACATGGATGAGAGCGATGCTGAGGATGATAATTATGTAATCACGTTTTTTCATTTCTTCTTTTATATTGTAAAGGATGATAACTGAACATAGCAATGTCAACATCTGTTTTTAAAAATCGCATTCTCTGATATTTTCCTTATGGCGGTCCTAAAAATTTAGAAAATTATCGTATTTTGTCAATAAAGGCATATACATTTACATATAATGATGTGGTTGTGATACTACATTATTCTCCTGTCCAATCGACACATTTCAATACCAAACGTGTAGGAAGCGGGCTCTTTGTCTTGTTGTTTTTGGGGAATTATGTGATTTTTCTGAAATTGTCCAAATATTCAGACGGGTGTATCCTTCAAATGTGAATATTTCATGGACCGCACACCAAAATATGAGGACAACAGCGATAAATGTTACTGAGATCATCATCTTTCATATGAGACCTGTTGTAGCTTTGTGTCAAGCCGGTTGATTAAACTCCTAAAATATAGCCCTTTATCGAGGTTTACCGCTGGCCTACAAGTTTCTTCAAATCGGGCAACAAAAAAGATTATTAAAAAATCAAGTACTCTTTGGGAGAATTTAATCAATGCAAACAACCTCAGCGGTATAGTTCACTGGAGCTATCTTTTTTTTTTCTTATTGAAATGATTTATTTATCTCAAACATTTAGTATAGGCAAAGAACGATTTATTTTTAAGTATAAAATAAACCGCCATTTTGATCTCATACTTCCACGTTCATTTATAAATAAAATTCTGTTCAGAAGATTACACACAATTTCTTCGACTTTCTTTTCTCCGTTTTTTTTTTTTCACATTGACACACAATATGAAGTTTTGTTCAAATCATGTAACGAAAAAATTATTTAAAAATCTATTCCCGATTCAGTCAAGTATTCTTTGGGAGTATTTGATCAATGCAAACAGCCTCAGCGGTATAGTTCACTGGAGCTATCTTTTTTTTTTCTTCTTGAAATGATTTTTTTTTCATCAACCGCTGTCACAACAGGTTCACGGGTCATCTAGTATACTATAAAATGTGTTTGTACATTGTCTACTGATGTCCTTAAGTAATTAATGGAAAAGTACTTCAATGTCTTTTGCATGTATTCTCCTTGCACTGCATGTGATTTATGTACAAGCTCCTCCATGAGTGTTGGATCATTGAGATAAATATAAACTTTGTGTGGGAGGGGAAGGGTGGTTGTGTGTCTGTGATCTCGGTCTTTTCAGTGACAAACTCATCCCCTCCGTTTTATGACCACACCATATTGCTCTGACAACCATAAACCAAATGCTTTCATACTGCTGCAGTTAATAATGCTGTCAGTACAGAGAAGTCACAATGAAGCTTCCTGCCAGCATATCCATAAATGCATCCAAACAAAAACCAATACAAACCTCAATGTCAAAACCAAACCTGTCCTGACAAATATTTAATTATCCATTGTTGGATCGGCGATATAAACGACCCATTAGAGAGGGGAGGGACGAAATGGGTGGTGAAAGAGGGCAGCTTGGGAGGTGACGTTTCTCCCTTGAGACTTTCCGTTTGGGCTTTTAAAAATGTATATCTGTTCCGGTGTTTATTGTCTTGGATAATCTTTTCTCCATTTTTACCCTCACCAGAGGAGAAGGTTTTGCATTTGGGTCCGTTTGTGTGTTTGTTTGTTTGTCCGCACAGAACTTTCGTGTTTTTCTCCCCAACCGCTTGTCGGATTGAGACAATTTTTACCATTGGTGCGACTGCTCATGTCGAATGTTTTAATGATAATTATGACATCATAGGACACGTGCGGCAGCCATATTGGGAAAACGGAAAAAACTTTGGACCTCTGTATCTCTGAAACCGCACCAAGGAAAAAATTGTAACTTGGCACATGGCAAGTACTTCTCATGGGGAATAAGTATGATGTTTTTTTATGTCTTCATAGGTGCCCTCGTTATGACGTCATAATTGCATATGCAGAACGCAACATCTGATGAGTCTGAAAATTTTTGAGGGTCATCTTGCAATAAAATGGTCCACAGAAAATAATTTATTACATCAGCGGTCACATGATTCAGCAGCCATATTTTTTTTTTTTGAAAAAAAAAAAACCTTCAAAAATCTTCTCTGAAGTGGCTGAACAAATTGAGGTGAAGCTTTACATGTGTGACCGCCTGTCCATGAGGAACAAAAGGTTCACGCACATTATATCATAGGTCACATGGTTTGGCAGCCATATCGGATTTACCCTAAAACCTAATAAAAATACACCACTCAAAAGAAGTGCTGGTGAGGGTCTGCAATCTCATGATTGCTCTTTTTCTCGTTTATTAGGTCATCTCTACCGAGATGACCTAATAAAGCCAGACCAAATGTCCGTCCGTCAACAATTTTTCTTTCCGATCTTGATGAAACTTAGTATGTGGGAAGAGGTTGATGAGTGTTCCACAACGATATAACTTTTGTCCGGGTTCAAGGTCAGGGTCAAGGTCACGAGGTCACGTAAGTTATAAAAATCGCCATTTTCAAAACCTATCTAGTCTGCCATTCTACAAGATATTTGGCAACTGTTTATTGACTATGATAGTAAAAAATATTATCTTGTATCTAACCGGACAGATTTTTAAATTTCCATCCCGTTTGGCCGCCACGTAACCTGGAAGATGGTCAAAAACACCTCCCTGTACAAAGAAAACTTTTTACTTCCGATCTTGATTAAATTTGGTCTGTGGGTAGAGGTCGATGAGTGATACCCAACGGCATATTTTTTTCCTGGATTCGAGGTCAGGGTCAAGGTCACGAGGTCATGAAAGTTGTGAAAGTCGCAATTTTCAAAACCTATCTCGTCTGTCATTTTAGGAGATATCTGGCAACTGTTCATTGATTATGATAGTAAAAAACGTTATAGAGATGACCGTCACCCCCACACGGGGGTCATTTTTGCATTGAGTTTTTTCTTGTTGGCTCACCTGGAATGTAGTTCTGGGGACCTTATGGGATGGCGCGCCCTCCGTCCATCTGTCTCTCCATCCACAAACATTTGCAACTTCTTTGAAACTACACACAATTTCGATGAAACTTGACCACAAGCTTCATCACCCGTGATGTCCCAGAGTTTGTTCACGGCATTAAAAAAAAAATCCATCGGTAATTGCTTTCTTCTCTGTTACATATTTTGTGGCTCATCTTGAGTTTTGGCGGGGGAGCAGCAGGAAGCTGCTCAGGGCCAGGCAGGAGAGGAAGCCGCTGGCCGCCATTCAGGAGAGCTTGGTTATTGCGTTCATGTGGTATTTTGCATTGCATTTTGGAATTCAGTGTTGAAATGATAGTCTCTTTGCCTTTCGTATTAATAATTGTTTTTCAGATTATTATTTTATTTTCCCAATTTGGCTTCAAAACATAATTTGCCACAATTGTTTTCAGTCTGTTAGGTATAAGCACTGTTCTGCTTTTCTTATTTTTGGTGTAACTGCTCTCCTAGAGGTCTGTGTCGTACTTTGAAGTTTACATTAAATTGGGTAGCAGTGCACTTATGAACTAGGTACCGTGCTTTTAAAACTGAGCTGATTCCAAAATGCTTGTGGTAACACTATTTGCATCCACAAGTAAAATGCATGCCGACGTCTCTGATTAATCATGCTTTTTGATGCGGCTCCTTTGTATTGGAGATGCCATCAAAGAGACCTTTGAAAATTTTTTTTTTAATAACTGTGGTTTAATCAAGTTATTTTTTACACTTTCCTGACTGCATTGCTGTTTAATGCAATCCCTGTCGGTGCTGTTGCGCAGGATAAAATGAACGAGTTGCAGTTGTTTCGTGGTGATACAGTGCTGTTGAAGGGAAAGAAGAGGAGGGAGACCGTATGCATTGTACTTTCGGATGAGAGCTGTTCGGATGAAAAGATCCGCATGAACAGAGTGGTGCGCAGTAATTTGCGTGTACGTCTTGGTGACATTGTAAGGTACGATAGTTGCCAGATGGATAAAATTCAGCCTTAAATGAAGGGTTGTCTCACTTGTCTAATTTACCTGTGTATGAAGTGCATAGAACATCACCCACAGCCAATCACCAAAAAAATCTTTGTTATAACAGTGCAATAACCGATATGCCTGGTGTTGGCTTAATGGTTAGGGTGGTGGGCTTGGGATCCTAGGGTCCTGAGCTCAATTCCATCTCAGCTGTTGAATTAATGCTAGGTGGGGTTAACTCGGTCTGTTATCCTTCCGAGTCTGGCAAAATGAGTGCCAGCTTGCTTATATCCTGTGTCGAAGTGGCGACCCATCCAGGATTGTGTCCAATAGCCAAGGAGATTGCTTAAGCAGCACCAACGCACTGCACAGAATATGGTCCCAATGGATGGAATAACTGATGAACTGGCTCAAAGTGAATTTTATTTATCGAGGTGGTGTTGAGCGGAGGATGTTGCAGGTGTTACTTGTCGATAATAAAGAGAAAGCATGACTGATTGGCCGCATGCATTGAGGAGATTAACTAATATATTAATAATGATGTATTGGACATCGAGCAATTTTTCTTTTTCTTTATTGACTGCTTGCTGGTTTGATGGTCTTTCTTACATAAATTAATCTTTATACTGGCTTATGCTAGCCCCCTGCCTTACCAAACCCAGCTACAGACGATGGTACCTACTGTAATGTTTGTGCTTTAAACTTCAAAAGATTACATTATAAACTGCATTACCAAGATTATTTGGATGGCACACCCAACTTCTGAAGGATCCTCTAAATATGTACTCAGATCTTGCCACACTGCAAAGTGCTTTATAAAATAGAGCTATTGACTTTCCACCATTGCGAAAAATGGATGGAATAGGTGAGTTTATATGGAAAACTGAACCTGACACAGGGGCAGAATGTAGTAAATTGCAGAAAAAGTCGAGATTAGTTCGAGTTGCACATAAAATAAACACTATATCGTCTGATTTTTGTGTTGAAAAATAAATTTTCATGATATTGAAAACAAGATTTCATTTAACACGATACGGAGCCAGCACAGTGCTAACTGTTTGAACCCTCGCGACCGGTTTGCCAGCCGCTATTCAAACCTCAATATACCCGAGCGACCGGTTTTTTTTCCTTTTCTCCAGGGAGCCTCGGGTGCCAAATGTCCAAGGAGCTCAGGGTTTAAATATATACAGTATTTTAATTTTAATAAATTAATGATTTTAAAGATTTCTGAAAAAAAATCCATAAGTTTAATGCAACTGAAGCAGTCATACACCACCCTTATACACTGCAATAATTTGATCACCATAGGACGCAGCGTCAATTGGCATTGTACATAGCCATATCGGCGGCCTCTTCTTCATCCCAATACAGCACCCTCTCACATACCACGCCCTCTCATGCTTATGCTATATATCTTTATATAGCATGGTTCTTGGAAGTATTATGAAGGTGAATTGTGTTCCGGTACCTGTGTGGGAGGACGAAAGTCTGAGTCTTCAGGTCCTTGGTGCTTCCAGTCTTGCTCTATTGATGTGAGACTTGGACTCTGACCAGGGATCTGAGACAGAAACTTAATTCCTTTGGTACCAGGTCTCTTCGGAGAATCCTTGGCTATCGCTGGTTGGACTTTGTGTCCAACGAGCGGTTGCTGAGAGAGACTCAAATGAGATTTGTTACCTGCATAGTTCGTGAGCATCAGCTGTAGCTATATGGACATGTGGCTCATTTTCCTGACGCTGATCCTGCTCACCAGATTCTCTCAGCGAGGGAGTCTCATGAGTGGAGGAGGCCAATGGGCCGACCACATGCCTCGTTGTTGCAGGTTGATCAGCATCTCAAGGAGATGGGGATGGGCCAGGCATCTGCCTGGGGGATGGCCAGACGGAGGCCCCTGGAGTACTGGCAGAAAGTGGACGCAGTGACGCGCTGCTCCGGTGCATGCTACAGTCGCGCTAAACTTCCAGATTTTTTTTTTTTTTTAAAACGATCTTTAAATTTTTTTTTTATTAACATTGAAATCCTGTCTGTAGTTGAACACTGTGAGGGATATCATGTTCTCTGAACTCTCTAGTTCCAAATGTGGTATGTTCCAGTACAGTTGTTTGACTTGTATAACTGCATTTGTTGTGAGCATTTCTCATGGGAATATGGGAGAAAGCAAAGGAAGGGTTGCAAGTCTGAGTGTGGTGGGGTCGGCAATTTTATCCTGGACATTACTTTTGGGGTGAGGTGATGCTGTGGGGTGAATTGAAAAGATGAAGATAAAAACATAGACTGTTGCAAATAATGTCAGATGATTAAACTATCTGTGGCCATATTGTAAGACCAACAAGATTACTCTTCCCCTCGTAGCAGCTGATCTCATTATATTACAGGTTTTGTGGTGCTTGAAGTTTTCATTACCTAAGCCCTACTACAATACTGAAGTCTTGTGTTTGGGGGTGTGGAATGGAGAAAGGGCTGAGGTGGAGGTGGTTGTTGAAAGACATTTATTGAAATATGATTACTAGAGGCACCATGATGATTTTTGCAATATATCCTGAACACTTTTTGCCATTGGAGTTCAAGTTATTGAAATGGTAATGTTGTTTGAGTATATGTTGGGTGTGTGTGTGTGTATAGCATACAATCCTTGCCGGATGTGAAATATGGCAAACGCATCCACGTTCTGCCCATGGATGACACTGTAGAAGGGATCACAGGAAACCTTTTTGAGGTTTTCCTCAAACCCTACTTTTTGGAAGCCTATCGACCGATTCGCAAAGGTAACAAACAAGCTCATTGCCTCCCTTTGTTGATAAGGAACCCTTTTTCTTCTCATTCTTTTGTTTTAATCCTGGTGTTTGCTTACTCGTTGAGGTGGTTGTCTTAAGATCTTAAGGTCCTGATTTTGAGCCCCTGTCATGCTGTTGAAATAACACCAGGTGGGTTGGCTTAGCCTGTCATCCTTCCGAGGTCGGCAAAACGAGTACCAGCTTACTGTGTAATGAGCCATTCGAGTATCCTATGTCGGAGTGGCGACCCATCCAGGACTTTACTCCTTAGCCAAATGAAACTACCTTAGGAGCTCGCTGCTATTCACAGCGTGAAAAGAACGGTTGGTTATTCTTTGGTTGTACAACGTTTGCATTCATGTTCTTGTATGTTTGGTATTCCTTATGCAGGTGATATATTCTTGGTTCGTGGTGGTATGCGTGCTGTGGAATTCAAGGTCGTGGAAACGGACCCACCACCATATTGCATTGTGGCACCAGATACTGTCATCCATTGTGAGGGTGAACCAGTGAAGCGAGAGGTGAGATGTGCAAGCTGTCTATTTACTCCTTGTTTATTATATTGTTCGTACAGCTTTGAAAGATCATGTGGTCATCTCCAATGTGATATAAACATATGGACTCTCATTTATCGAGGAAGGCTTTCTCTCTGGGTGCTCACATGGTCGTTATCGAATTTAAATGATGGGGAGATCCTGGTATGATGTCATAATTATGTTGAACTTCGTTTTTTGTTTTTAAGGATGAGGAGGAAATGCTCAATGAAGTTGGCTACGATGACATCGGGGGTTGCCGGCGCCAGCTTGCTCAGATAAAGGAGATGGTAGAACTACCATTACGGCACCCAGCTCTGTTCAAAGCCATCGGAGTGAAGGTGCAATCGTAGTTTTATTTGGTATTGATAACTTGAGTTTGGCAATAGAGGAGGGTTGTTGATGTTTTTGCACTGAATGTTAAATTGTCAAATGCATGCAACCACGTGCAGCAGAAGATTTTTTTTTAACGTTTGTGCGCATTTTGCAGCCTCCCCGTGGAATTCTACTTTACGGTCCTCCTGGCACTGGCAAGACCCTTATTGCTCGTGCTGTGGCTAACGAGACTGGAGCCTTCTTCTTCCTCATTAATGGTGCTTCAACTTTTTTTTTTAAACAACATACAGGCATTCCTCGCTATACGCACTCCTGGTTAACGTATTTTCGCTGATTTTCGGGCACTCCCCTCGAAAGGGGTAGTGTATGTGCTGCGACTGGAGAATGGAAGAGGAAGTGTATGTGCTCCATGGAAAGTCATTTCATTGTAAAACGAATGATATGAATACAATACAGCTTGTATTTTAAATTAACATCCATTAAATCGGTTGGTTGGGTGCCATTAAACGGGTTTTTAAAAATTTTAATCTGCATATTGTACTGTACTTCGGACTGAACTACTTTGGACGAGTGGTGTCAAGTAATTTTTGTTGAGTAATTTTATAAAACTTTCCCCAAATCCTACAACACAAGTGGGAAAATGACTTTTATCCACACAATCAAGCACTGGTGCTTCACCGTCACAATAACCCCCCCACTCCACGCTAGGCTTGGGCGGTTCTTAAAATTTGAGAATCAATTCCACTTCTTCACCAACCAACATGTAATTAATTCTACCTTGTCACACACACAACCTGCTCAACTAGTTTCGTCAGAATCCATCTATATCTTCTTGAGATCTCTTGCAAACAGAAACATGGATGAAAACATAACTTCCATCCATCTTTTGTGGCGGAAGCAATAAAGAGAGATGACTTAAGCATAAAATTTATGTTAATAAGTAAACACAATCAGTGGCATAATTTATATTATACTAGTATAAAAGCCCGTCCAAAATTATGTATTGGAATTATTTTATTCAAAATCAGGGAATCTCAAAGATAAAATGTTTCGTAGCAAGAAAAAGTGTTATTTTAAAACGCTACATGAACAAATGTGATCCTATTTATTTCATGGGACAATTTGTTTCAACAGTATCGTGAGCGTGCCAAAGTCTGAAGCATTGGCTTAGCGTCAGGTGTGCTTGTATCTTCTTTATTTGTTCGACATCCTACGGACGAAACGGAACACTTCTACGTTCGGTGAATTTCACCTCCCTGTGCCTTTTATTTATTGCTGTTTTGAAAAACGCTTCTGTACACCGCCCTTGACTCGGTTTGCAAGTTAAAACAGGTTCCCCAGAGTGTAGCATGCACGAATCAGATTTGGAATGAGACGACCAGAGGGGTGCAAAGGTCGCTGCATGTACGAGCATACATGCTTGCAGGCCGGCCTTTACCGGGTAGATCATGTGGGTTTTAAATGCTTCTGCCCAATTTTATATCGAACATGGTGGTTACAAAAAAAGGTGGTGTTTGGACGTGTTTTATTGCCCTTCCCTTCCCCTTGCTCTGCCTTCCCTTTCCCCACCCATCCTCACTCCCCCATCCCATTTCTCTCCCCTTCTATGTCCTCTCTCCTCCTTCTCTCTCCCCCCTTCTTTTTATCCCACCTCTTCATATTCCCATCAGCGAAGCAATGGGTGGGCTTTGCTAGCACAGATATAATAGGCTAATGCTGTCTGTCGGATCCCGGAAGGAGAAGTTCCGCACACAGTTTGTGAGTGCATGTTTGCTCATTTTCTTCACAACTTGAACAAAGCTAGATGCAGAAAAATGGGGTTGTCTTTGTCTGTTTTGTAAAGAATGACAGTTGAAGCTTTTGATGTAATTTGATGTAATACAAACCAGCGAACAGATTATCGATGGACGAAGTGAGATAAGGGATAGTAGGAATCAAATCTGGAGGCAGATAATCGGCTCTGTAGAATTTAGGGTTTTATTCCTGATTCTGATGGAGGGAATCGATATTAAACCGGGTAATAGATTATTTCGCCCACGTCTACTCCAGGTCTCGATACAAAATCTTTTCTCCTATTATTGATGACTACAGTACTGAGTGCTGTACTGTACTTATTTGTCTTCTGTTTTGTTGTATTTATGGTGAGTATTCATTTAATCATACATTTAGTGATGATCTTTTTTGATTTACCAAGTTGTTGTGTTTTTTTTTGTTTTTTTTTTAAACACATTTAGTTCGGTTATGTAGGCTGTCCAGATATCTGCCCCCCCCCAAAAAAAAAACAATGCATCTGATTTATAACACAACATATCAATGGGAAAATATTTTTCATTGTATGCATTTTCACAATACACTACTTTTGTAGAACACATGTAGTTCATATTGCGAGGAGTGCCAGTATTTGCTTTCCATTATTGCTCGTTCAGACGATATATATATATACATATTGCATCTTATCTGTTTAATTTCAGGACCTGAGATAATGAGCAAGCTGGCGGGCGAGTCTGAGAGCAACCTCCGAAAGGCATTTGAGGAGTCCGAGAAGAATGCTCCAGCCATCATTTTCATTGATGAGCTTGATGCTATTGCTCCCAAAAGGGAAAAGGTGAGTTTTTGCCTGCAGCTGTAATCTTTTCCGCTTTGAGAACCTTTTGTTTGTGGGATAAGGAGATGACCATTTGTTGTATGGAACCTGTGCTGTGCAGACGCATGGGGAAGTTGAGCGAAGGATTGTCTCCCAGCTGCTGACACTCATGGATGGACTGAAACAGCGATCACATGTCATCGTTATGGCCGCCACAAATCGGCCAAACAGTATCGATCCAGCACTACGTAGATTTGGTTAGTTTGCTGATGGTGGTGTGGTATTAATTTGATTATAAATTTGATGTCAGAAAAACACAAAGAGCATTAATCATCAGCAATCTTAAGCAATGTTTATTTTCGTGTACTTTAAAGTTTGGTGTCGTCATTGAATGGTGAAGCCAACAAATTCACGGTCCATGAAAGTTATTCATCTAATTAATTACTGTGGCAGTACGGCTAGCACTGAACTGTCTGGTTCATTGTTTGAAATTTAATTTAAATTGTGTTTTGCTGTGATTCAGGCACAGTTGCTATTTTAAAGATTGCTGTCTTTCTTGAAACTTATTCAAATGAGACATTTATCCTGTTATATGTTGTTGGTTCACAAAAAAATATTTTCACGAAAAATATAAGTGACCACTATATTCGTTATTGTTGTGTGTCTGTCTGTCTGTCTGTCTATCTGTCTGTCCTGAGCATAGCTCCGTGGGTTTTGATCCGATCCTGATGAAATTTTGGTGGGAGGTTTATATCATGATCTAGTTGTGTTTTCCTGAAAATGGGTGTGGTCCACCCATTATGGGCGGAGCCACGCCCAAAAAACATGTGTTTTTAGGGGGTAGCCGATTTCAATTTGCATCTTCTCCTAGGGGTTTTGTCGAATCTGGCAGAGTTTTGGGTATTTGGTTAGCCCAATGGCACCTGCATAGCCCCACAGAGCTCGATTTTTCATTTTCGTCACAAGGTCATGAACTAAGAAAATCGCGAATTTTGACATAAAAATCCATCTTCTCCAAGGGGTTTGTCGAATCTGGCAGGGGTTTCGGTATTTGGTTAGCCCAATGGCACCTGCATAGCCCCACGGAGCTCGATTTTTTTTTTTTTTCATTTTCGTCCCAAGGTCAAGGTCACGAACTTAGAAAATTTCGAATTTTGACATAAAAATCATATGACCGCCCAAACTTTGAGAGCGAGGATGACAATATTTTATGCATAAACTTGAGGTCATTCCCCACCTTAAGTCTTGAAACCATTTTGCTCTATCTCGAACACTTTGCCCGTGGTGCCCCCTTCAAGTTTGTTTTTTACGCTGATTTCATCAAAGTATGGATAATCCTAGGAGTGCGAAATGCCATATCGCCTATATGACGTTATATTTTTCCTGGAATGTTCCAGAGGAAGTTTTGCACCAAAGGTCATAATCCTTGACCTTTGACCTTTAAAGTTCACAAAGGTCAAATTTTCAAAGTTGTGGGAATCAAACCGGGTTTTCGACCTTCGACGAACTAACTCCAATAAGCTATAGCACGTATTCTGTTTCCTTATTTTAATGTCCACAACATTGTTTTGTGACCTTTAAAGGTTATGCAAAGGTCAAATTTTTTTAGTTGTTGAACGAAACCGGGTTTTCGACATTTTGCAGCTAATAACCTGTCACTCGTACCACATCATGTTGATCATTTTTATAACTTGGTCAAACATTATCACATTGTCTCATCCTTGACTTCTGAAACAATCTACATTGTCAAATACCGCTCGTGAGCCATCGTCGTCTTCAGACTTTTTTATTTTATTTCTCTTTTAAAATGTATTAACTTTCCACTGATATGTTGAACATTGCAATTTTAATTTGTTGTATGGAGGAGCTAAATGACAGAGGGCAGCAGAGTTCACAAACTGACAGAGGATGAAAGGGCACAGGAGGAGTGGATTAGTGGCAGAAAGGAATAGAGCAGGAGGTGTTTAGCAAGAGTAGAAGAGGGTAGGGTTGTATTGGTGATTATGGGAAGCACTTTTGAAAAGCATTAGTTGGGAGCACAGACAGAGACACATAGTCAGTTCCACAGATTGTCACAACATGCCATTGCTAATCAAAAGGTGTTCTTAGTGGAACTATGGAAGGAAGATATTTTCCAAACCTTTTCTAAAACCCCCATGTCTTTATCTCTACTCGACACATTTTCAAAGTAATTTGCTATATAAATTTAAAATGAATATCATGCTTTCAATAATGAAATGGAATGTTGAATATAAAAATGTAAATTCTTACATTTGAATTTTCTAACTTTGGAGATGGGTGGGGGTTGGTGTTGGTGGAGATTTTTCATGAATTCAGACCTTGACCGACTGACTAAGACCTATTCAAATTATTTGCCATGTATCTGCAGGTCGTTTTGACCGTGAGGTTGACATTGGCATCCCAGATTCAACTGGACGTTTGGAGATCCTGCAGATACACACAAAGAACATGAAGCTATCAGACGATGTTGACCTTGAACAGGTGAGTTTTACAATTTCGCAATTATTGAAAAGTTAATTTTTTTTTTTGTTTTGTTATGAATGATAACAGTGTTTTAGTGACCTAATTCACATCGACTGTCTAAGAATGTGATTTCCCAATGTTTCAGATTGCCAACGAAACACATGGCCACGTTGGTGCTGACCTTGCAGCCTTGTGTTCTGAGGCAGCACTGCAAGCTATCCGCAAAAAAATGGATGTCATTGACCTTGAAGATGAGACTATTGATGCAGAGATTATGAACTCATTGGCTGTCACTATGGATGACTTCCGGGTAGGTGGTGACAAGCTGTTATTCTCAATGATATACGAAACAAGTATTGAGAAAATATTGTTTTTCAGTCACAGAGCTGGCAGATTTGAAACAAAGACTAGCAGGATAACCTGGAGATGTGCACACATCTTTCGGCTGTCTGGCCTGGGTTTTTCTTAACCCAGCTCTGAACTGTCGCGTTGGTGTTTCACATTCAGGGTGATGCATCGGTGTGCGTGTCATCACTCGGACATTAAGCCAAATGACCCATATGCCAACACCAGTTGTTTTGTCAACATTAAAGATTCCAAGATGTGTTTTTCAAAGATTAAGCAAGTTATAACTGGGCACTCTGGCCAAGTTCCACATTTGTACCACCATCTGTCGAACTTTATTTGGCCATTTCATGAAGATTTGTGCAAAAAATGTTTCCTGGCTGACCCCAAAATTTGTTGGGAACAATTGGATCCATTAAAAGCAGTAGTTGCAGTTTCAACATTTAAATAGTGGCATATATTGGTTGTGGTAGATCTGAAATCCTTAGCTTTTTGTGAAATAAATTTTGAAATTTTTTCAAAAATGTTCCCATCATCACTATTGCAGAAGGTGCACTTTGTAAAATGGACTTTATCTCACCCAGCTGATGTTTACTTTCTCATAATTATGTCAGATTATAATCTGAGCAGGATAAAAATAATTACATATAGTCTCTGAAATTGATTAGCAAATTGGATATTTGTAGATTTCCAAATAGATGTTGATAATTTTCATGAAAAATTAAATCAAAAACCTGTATTCATGTATGATTCGGCCAGACATGACCACAAAGCAGGCATTGTGCAATCCAATATTTTTCATGACTATACCAATGACACCCATTTGTGGCCAAATAATAACCCTTACTTGGTTTGATCGACCTGAACCACGTCCTGGTGGCGAAGTCACACTGTACAACAATAACTCCATTTCTCACTGTCCCTGTACTGCTCTTACATCTTCTAAACCCCAGGAGTACCTTTGGCTGTGACTTCCCCTCCACTCCAACCTCTTGTTTGTCTGTGTGTTGTGCTGTCCTTCAAACGGTAACGATTCCATGTACAGTACGTCTCTTTCTCAGACAACATGGACAAACTTTTAACCACTCATCCCAACCCTCTCTTCCTCCTATATGGTGATTTCAATTG
>NC_140971.1:39250507-39255507 GCF_056783735.1 Eptatretus burgeri | reverse complement strand
CTTTCTCTCTCTTTCTCTTTCTCTCTCTTTCTCTTTCTCTCTCTCTTTCTCTTTCTTTCTTTCTCTCTTTCTCTCTCTTTCTCTTTCTCTCTTTCTCTCTCTCTCTTTCTCTTTCTCTCTCTTTCTCTTTCTCTCTTTTCTTTCTCTCTCTTTCTCTTTCTTTCTCTTTCTCTCTCTTTCTCTTTCTCTCTCTTTCTCTTTCTCTCTCTTTCTCTTTCTCTCTCTTTCTCTCTCTCTTTCTTTCTCTTTCTCTCTCTTTCTTTCTCTTTCTTTCTCTTTCTCTTTCTCTCTCTTTCTCTTTCTCTTTCTCTCTCTTTCTCTCTCTCTCTTTCTCTTTCTCTCTCTTTCTCTTTCTCTCTCTCTCTCTTTTTCTTTCTCTTTCTTCTCTCTTTCTCTTTCTTTTTCTCTCTCTTTCTCTTTCTCTTTCTTTCTTTCTCTTTCTCTTTCTCTCTCTGTCTTTCTTTCTCTTTCTTTCTCTTTCCTCTCTTTCTCTTTCTCTTTCTCTCTCTTTCTCTTTCTCTCTCTTTCATAAATTTTCAGATTAAACTATTCTCTAGACTCTTTCTCTTTCTCTCTCTTTCTCTTTCTCTCTCTTTCTCTCTCTCTCTCTTTCTCTATCTCTTTTTTTTCTTTCTTTCTTTCTTTCTCTCTCTTTTCTTTTCTTTCTTTCTCTCTCTTTTCTTTTCTTTTCTTTCTTTCTTTCTTTCTCTCTTTTCTTTTCTTTCTTTCTCTCTTTCTCT
This sequence comes from Eptatretus burgeri, assembly GCF_056783735.1. Taxonomy (NCBI): domain Eukaryota; kingdom Metazoa; phylum Chordata; class Myxini; order Myxiniformes; family Myxinidae; genus Eptatretus; species Eptatretus burgeri. The sequence continues at coordinate 39,254,767 of NC_140971.1, read as the reverse complement.
CTTTCTCTCTCTCTTTTCTTTCTTTCTCTCTTCCCACCATACCCTTTCAGATTAAACTATTCCTAGACTATGTCTTTTGCAACTGAGGGAGGAGAAGTTTATTGTGTCCTTCAACTCAGATTCTGCAAGTGGACTGGAAGGCATCATCTCACATGTCCTAAAAACTTTTCTGCTGCTCTGGCACATCTTCTTTCTGCTATTTTTACCCATCATTTGCCTGAGGTCATCTTCCATCTGCTTGGAATCAGCCAACATCACTGCATTTCATAAAAAGGTGCAAAAAAAAAATACAACCCAAAAATCGCTTTACTTCACTACAGACTGATCACCTTTGCTTCTTATCATCAGCAAGGTCATGGAATACATGACAGTAGAGCTCTAATCCTTCCTCTTCAACAGGCTGATGTCTGACCATCGAAGACTGCCACAAAGCAGTGTTCTGGGCCCCATCCAATTCGTAATCTTCATCAATGATCTTTCTGACTCTCTCAATGATCCTCTTTATCTCATTGCTGATGACTTCACCCTCTGCCGCAACACCCCCTGTCCTTCAGAAAGGCAGGCAGCAGCCTCTTCCCTTTCTGTTGACCTTGATGGAACTACAAGCGAGTCAAACACTTGGAATATGTCTTTCAATCCTGAGAGGTCCCACACATTCACTGTCTCCCTCCAAAAGGACTGCATGGCAAACCCTCCCATCGACTTTCTTAAAAGTCCTCTGGAAGAAGTTCAGTCACTCAAACATTTTGGGCCTCATTATCAGCCATGGTTTTTCTTGGTCAAACGACATCTCTTAGTTGATCTCCAAAATCAGTTGCTCACTGGGCATCTTTCATTTGGTAAAGTCCTTCCTGAGCACACCTTAACTCTGATGCTCCTACAAAGCCTTCATCTGCATCTTGATGGAGTACTGCTCTCCCCTCTGGGCTGGCACCTCTGCCTCACATCTTGCTCAACTTGACGCCGTGGAAACCAAGGCCTTCAATATCATTGGAATATCTCGTGGAGTTAAGCTGAATCTATGGGCCGATCACTTTCCCATCTTCTAGCACCACCTTTCTGGTCTTGTACCCTCTGCTCTTTCCTTGCTCTGTCCCACCCCATCCCTCCTCCCCCCACCCTCCCCAATTTCTACATGATGCACTAGGTCTGCCAACAACCCCCTTCTGGCGAAACTCCCAAAATCCAGACTCACTGCTCACCTCCACTCATTTGTTCCTCTTCTGCTTGTGGAATCAACTTCCACATTATTTTCAATCTCATTCTCCCCTCCAGGTTTTCAAGACAGCTGTTCTCCACCTTTTCAGATCGCCCTCCATTCAAAACCATTATCTTTTCTACCACTGTTAACTCTCCCCAAGCAGACCTCTTTCCAACTTTCCTGTTTCACTTCCTGAGAGTTTCCTTCTGTATCCATCTTGTCCATCCCCTGTCCTCCCCTAGTCATTCTTCCTCACATTCATTATCTTCAAAGTCTCCCTCTATTTTGTCCCTCAAGTGTACTGTTGGTGTATCTTCCCCTCTCTCCTTATCATTTTATTATGTTGCGACCTGATCTGTTCTATGTTCTCGCTCCTCAGCGAGCCGAGACTATTTAAAAAAAAAAATCCCCATTGAAGGTTTGTGGTGGTCTCTTGAGCGTACAAGGTCGGAAAAAAGAATCGCCAGTGCAAAATTTAATTTGACCATCACTTCATTCATCATACCCCAGAGAGGGTCTCACCTATGCTATTATAGAGGGGATGGATAGATTGTTGCCTTGGGGCAAGAGAATACATGAGAGATTGAATAATTCTCATTAATATTTATTTTTTATGACCGTTTTTGTGCAAATGTCAGTTCATTAACCTTATTTTCCCAGCAGAACCATACTTTCCCACAAAATTGTATTTGACCATTTCTTGCTTTCCTCATAACTATTAAACCAATAAAGAATACTTTTTGATTCTGTACCCCTCCATACAAATATGGGAAGTTCAGAAACTAAATGACATTGATTGGTTGCAAGAGTATTTATTTTAATTTTTTTAATGCGATTTGCTGCGAAATGTATTTCACTTTCCATTCGGCAAAATTATTGCTGCTTCGGGATTATGATGCTTGATTATAAAAAAGAATGACCTCTGAATCTTGCAAATTTCCCTCAATTTGAATCGCTTCCCATTCTCATTTGCTTTCATTCCCAATCTGAAACGTTCCTCTCATTCCCCCGGATTTTAATAATTACCCCTCTCATTCCCCCAGATTTTAGTCATTACCCCTCTCATTCCCCCAGATTTTAGTCATTACCCCTCTCATTCCCCCAGATTTTAGTCATTACCCCTCTCATTCCCCCAGATTTTAGTCATTACCCCTCTCATTCCCCCAGATTTTAGTCATTACCCCTCTCATTCCCCAGATTTTTAGTCATTACCCCTCTAATTTCCCCAGATTTTAATTATTGCCCCCTCATTCCCCCAGATTTTAACAATGACCCCTCTCATTACCCCCTCATTCCCCCAGATTTTAGTCATTACCCCCTCTCATTCCCCCAGATTTTAATAATTAGTCCTTTCATTCCCTGGATTTTAGTCATTCCCCTCCCTCATTCCCCCCTGACATTAATTATTACCCCTCTCATTCCCCCAGATTTTAATAATTAGTGCTTTCATTCCCCTGGATTTTAGTCATTCCCCTCCCTCATTCCCCTGGATTTTAGTCATTCCCCTCCCTCATTCCCCCCTGACTTTAATTATTACCCCTCTCATTCCTCCAGATTTTAATAATTACCCCTCTCATTCACCAGATTTTAATAATTACCCCTCATTCCCCCAGTTTTTTTGTCATTTCCCCCTCATTCTCCCATATTTTAGTCATTACCTCTCATTCCCTCAGATTTTCATCATTGCCCCTCCCATTGCCCTGGATTTTAATAATTACCCCTGGCATTCCCCAGGTTTTAATCATTTCTTTAATTCCCCAGATTTTAATCATTCCCCCAGATTTTAATAATTACCCCTCTCGTTCCCCCAGATTTTAATAATTATGCTCTCATTCCCCCAGATTTAATTATTACCCCTCTCATTCCCTCAGATTTTCATCATTGCCCCTCCCATTGCCCTGGATTTTAATAATTACCCCTCATTCCCCCAGATTTTCATAATTATGCTCTCATTCCCCCAGATTTAATTATTACCCCTCTCATTCCCCAGATTTTAATTATTACCCCTCTCATTCCCCTGGATTTTCATAACTACCCCTGTCATTCTCCAGATTTTAAAAATTACCCCTCTCATTCCCCATATTTTAATTATTACCCCTCTCATTCCCCAGATTTTAATTATTACTCCTCTTATTCCTCAGATTTTAATTATTACCCCTCTCATTCCTCAGATTTTAATAATTACCCCTCTCATTCCCCCAGAATTTAATAATTACCCCTCATACCCCCTCTCATTCCCCAGATTTTAATTATTACTCCTCTCATTCCTCAGATTTTAATTATTACCCCTCTCATTCCCCTGGATTTTAATTATTATCCCTCTCTTCCCCTGGATTTAAATAATTACCCCTCTTATTACCCCTCTCATTCTCCTGGATTTTAATTATTACCCCACTCATCCCCCAGATTTTAATTATTACCCCTCTCATTCCCCTGGATTTTAATAATTTCCCCTCTCATTCCCCCAGAATTTAATAATTACCTCTCTCATTCCCACAGAATTTAATAATTACCCCTCTCATTCCCCCAGAATTTAATAATTACCCCTCATACCCCCTCTCATTCCCCAGATTTTAATTATTACCCCTCTCATTCCCCTGGATTTTAGTAACTACCCCTGTCATTCTCCAGATTTAAAAAATTACCCCTCTCATTCCCCAGATTTTAATTATTACCCCTCTCATTCCCCTGGATTTTAGTAATTACCCCTGTCATTCCCCAGGTTTTAATCGTTGCCTTTCATTCCTCCAGCAAGCATGTTTCCTTTTTGTCAAACAAATATGTGGAAACCTTTTTATATTTTATTTTTTCACTGCTCACTTTTTAATGTGTGAATGTTTACCTTCAACGTGAATACCGAATCAAAGAAAGGCTGTTTATGATTGCGAAAGCATTGCGTGGCATATGGATATATTGAACCTGCAAGCTGTGCTTTTTTTTTCCCCCTCATAGTGGGCACTAGGCCAGAGTAACCCATCTGCACTGCGAGAGACTGTGGTGGAAGTGCCGCAGGTCACATGGGATGACATTGGTGGCTTGGAGAATGTCAAGCGTGAACT
>NC_140971.1:39210507-39243007 GCF_056783735.1 Eptatretus burgeri | reverse complement strand
TCTGTCTGTCTGTCTGTCTGTCTGTCCTACCCTTCCTCCTACCCATGGTACACTGAAGCTTGCAGTGAGGCAGTTGTTCTGAAACAACTTGCCTTCGCCTCATGGAAGGCACATTTTTGTCAGATTGTACGAAAGCCTGTATTCGATACTCCTGCTGAAGGAACCCTACAGTACATGATATGTCATGAGAAGTTTGGAGTGATCAAAGCTCATTTGCTGCACCTCTGTGCTTTATGAAACTTGCTAAATTTGTCGCCAAAAATGTGATTTGAGTGGTATTGGAATGACAGTAGCTGCTATATTCTTACCAGTTATTTTCATTAGTCTTACCCATTATACGGCATGAAATATGAGTTGTCATTGAGCAGCTGCCTTTATTTCCGAGGTTCATGAAACTTCAGAACTTTATTTCAAAATTTACTGGACTTGTTTCTTTAGCAGCCCATCCATCTTCAAGGGTAATTAGCATTCCAGCTTGCAGAAATAAAAAAATGAACTACATAAATCTATCAAAGTCGATCTACCTATACAAGCATTGAGACCAATCCAAGTGCATCTCAAGTAATCGCAATTCGAATGCATTCGGGGCAAAACCAGTGAAATAGACTGACGGTCACCCACCAGACCATTTAAATTGTTTTGTTCTTAGGTCAGCGAGCTGACCTAATATAACCATTCGATGTCCTCAGATCCGTCTGTCCGTCCGTCCGTCAACAATTTTTATTTTTCTATCTCATAGACGTCTCAGCCAATTGAGTTCTAACTTGACACAATGGTAATACGAGTTGCTCTCTTTCGAGTATAGATCATTTGAGCCCTTTTTCGCATTTTCGCCTTGGGGTCAAGGTTACAAGGTCATCAAGTGCAAAATGACCGATTGGTCGAATTTCCTATAAGGAAGCATCGGACGGCTATAATGCATGATGGGTTTCATAGGATTATTAATGAGTTTTAATGCGACCAACTAGTTTTTCATTACTTCTGTCATCTGGCCCTGTTTATTGGGTAACATGAGGTCCGTTGACCTCAACACGGCTTAGCGCGGTTTTTTTAAGTTCAATTTAAATTCTGTTTTCACTTTTCATTGTCACTAAGGTTGATTAACACTCGGTTGCATCAACTTTTGTGAAAATTGAATGTTTATATCCTCGGTCTGTGTGGAATGCATTGCAGCGAGGGGGAGCTTCCATGGGCTTCCATTCGTTTTCATGCCATATAACGAGGCTGTCTTAAGTTCTAGTTGATTTCTGTTTTCACTTTTGGGACCTTCTGGTGGAGCTACACGTTTAACGAAGATAATTTTCGTGCAAATCCGCTCAGAAACACACTTTTCATGAGGAAAATATATCAATTCAAATAACCATGAGACTCTGGAAGGGACATCACGTGCTTTCCATTCACTGCTTCACCTTGTAACCTGTCCTCCTGAGGGACTGCTGATTCGAAGTGTCTGTGAGATTAATGTTTATATTTTAAGTGGTTTGGGGATGTGCTCTGCAAGTATCTGAAATAATTCCGGTGAAAAACGGACGTTTTAAGATTTTGTTCGGGCATTTCATTGGACGGCGAGCTAGCTGGTCATGTGACGCCGCGCGGACGTGCAGGCAGCGAGTGATTGAGCTTCTCGGTGGCCCGAGGGTCCTTTTAGTTGGGGTCCAGCTCTGTTCTGGATACAGCCATTAAATGCACACACTTAGAGTATTTATTTCACGGCCATAAACGTGGGTTTGAAAATTGCATAATGTTGGGAATGATTCCTAGAATATGGAGATTTTTGCTTCGAACGGCCTCACGTGTTTATTTTAAATTCAATTTGAATTCTGCTTTCATTTTCTGTAGTCGCGAAGGTTGATTAACACTCCGTTGCATCAAGTTTTGTATCCGAGCTGACCGTAAAACCCGCTCGGGTGTATTATTAACCTCCGCCATCGAAGATGGATGGAGGTTACTGTTTTCACCCCTGTCTTTTTTTTTTTTTTTTTTTTTTTGTATACCTTGTCGTGGCTCGTATGAGAGCTAACACACAACTCACAGCAAGGGGGCATGAGACAAGAGGGGCGAGAGTGGAAGGGACCAAACAGTGGGGAACAGACACATTAGGTGAACTGTGGAAGGGAGAGGGATGGGGATGGGACGGGGAACATGGCGAAGGGAATATGGACATTACAGGGACTTTCAGGAAGGAAAGCAGGGTAATTGAAGGAAGTGGGCTTGGGTGGATTATCAGGGGTAGAAAAGATCGAGGATTTGGATGGGGGAAGATAAGAGGTGGTGGTGAACAGCTGTTTTGAAAGCCTGGAGGGAAGGGAAAGAATAGAGTGAGGAAGTTTATTCCAAAGGCGGGAAAAAAGAGGAATGAAAGAGTGAAGATGAGCAGTGATTCGTGATTTTGGTAGTTTTACCAGAAGGGGGTTGTTGGCGGACCTTGAGCGCCCTGTGGAAATGTGGTGGGGACAAATCGCAGAGAGAGCAGGGAGGCAAGGCTGGAGAGGAGTCGGTAGAAGACAGAAAGACCACCGACCAACCTGCGGTGATTGAGTGAGAGGCCCAAAGACTCAGCTTCATTGCGGGAGATGCCGATGATCTTAAATGCCCTGGTTTCGACAGCGTGAAGCCGAGAAAGGTGCGAGGCAGGAGCACCAGCCCAGAGGGGAAAGCAGTACTCCATCAGGCTACGGACAAAAGCTTTGTAAGTGGTCAGGAGCTCAAGAGGGCCGAGGAAGGACTTTGCACAACAGAGGATTCCCAGTCGGCGACTGGCTTTTGAGGCGAGGTTGGAAATGTGACTTTCCCAGGAAAGGTCATGGCAGATAGTGAGACCCAGAAGCTTGAAAGAAAAAGACTTCTTCCAGAGGATTGTTGAGAAAGTGGATGGGGTGGGAGGGGGGTTCTAAATGGTCCTTTCGAAGAGATAGTGAGAGTGTGAGATTTGTCTGGATTGAAAGACATGTTCCACGTGTTGGACCAGTTTGTGATTTTATCCAGATTTGCAGTGAGCGAAGAAGAAGCTGCTGCTTGCCTGTCTGAGGGATGACAGATGGTATGGCAGAGGGTGGAGTCGTCGGCAAAGAGAAATAGAGGATTTTCCAGAGTCGGAGAGATCATTGATGAAAACCAGAAAAAGAACAGGGCCCAGAACGCTACCTTGAGGAACTCCAGCCTGCACAGGAAGAGGGGATGAAAGAACTCCATTTAGGGCCACACGTTGACTGCGACAGGAGAGGAAGACTGCGAGCCATGAGTGGAGATGGCCTTGAATACCATGGGAAGAGAGTTTGGTGAGTAGTGCAGGGTGCCAGACTGTGTCAAAAGCATGTGATATGTCCAGGGATACGGCTCGGATTTCCTGTCTGGCATTGAGGACCTCCATCCATTGATGGGAGAGCAGAAGCGGCATATCCAGGGTAGAGTGACCTGGTCTGAAACCAAATTGATGATTGGAAATCAAGCCATTGGAGAAGAGGAAGGATTTCATGTCTGAAGCGATGATGGATTCCATAACCTTGCTGATGATTGGGAGAAGGCTGATTGGTCTGTAGTTACAGGGATCTGTTTTTGCACCTTTTTTATGCAGGGCAGTGATGTTAGCAGATTTCCACGCAGATGGCAGATGACCTTGGGCAAATGAGAGGGTGAATAGAACAGAGAGAGGGTGAGCAAGAGCAGAAGAGCAGGCTTTGAGGACACGTGGGCTGATGCCGTCTGGACCGGTTGCAGAATCTGACTCGAGGTTTGAAAGCAAGCTCTCCACCTTGTCAGGAGAAAAGGATACAGAGTCCAGGGACAGTTGGGTGCGACTGGGTAAAGTGGGTAGAGAAAGTGATGGGTTTAGGACACAATATTTAGCTGCAAACACCGAGTTTAGACATTCAGCTTTTTCACATGTGGTATCAGCAGTGCGGCCATTTGAGGTAAGGGAGGGGATGGAGGGGGATCATACACCAGAAACAGATTTGATTAAACGCCACCAGGATTTTGAGGAGGGAGAGAGGTTTGAGAGTTCAGACTTGAGATGAGAAAGATGTTGTTTTCTGGCTCTCCTGAGGGAAGATACACACTTGTTCCGAGCTTTGTGGAAGGAATTGAGATTGCCCTCAGTTGGGTTTGCTTTCCATGAAGCAAAGGCAAGTTGTTTCAGGACAACTGCCTCGCCACAAGCTTCAGTAAACCAAGGGCGGGAGGAAGGGTAGGACAACTGAACACGAGAGGGGATAAATCTGTGCATGAGGGAGAGAAAGTTTCTTTGAAAGAATTCCCAGGATGAGTTGATGTTTGAGAAAGTAGTGATAGGAGACCAGTCTGTAAGTTTGATGGCTGCTTGGAGACCCTGCCAGTCGGCTTGAGTGAAATGCCAGACTCAACGGCGGTGAGGTGGTTCTCTGATAACAGCCAGAGAGATGTCCACTTTGATAAGGACGTGGTCAGGAAGAACCGATTGGAGCGAAGGAAGAGTAGCAGATATTGTTAGGGAAATTTGTCAAAATCAGATCCAGAAGAGATGGAGTACCATTGGTTGAGATCTGAGTCGGGAAGTTGACCGATTGAGTCAGTCCTAATGAGTCGCAGAAAGCTTTTGCTGAGGTGCCATGGCAGGTGAGAGAGGTACCCACACCTAGCCAACTGGCGTGATGACAATTGAAGTCACCACATAAGAGGAAGAGAGAGTTTGGATGAGAAGATAGAAGTTGGTCCATGTTTTCGGATAGTGAGGTGTAGATGGAGTCATCACTGTATGGTGGACGGTACAGTACACATATAAACATGAGGTGGGAGTGGAGGGAAGCCAAAGCCAGAGGTATTCCTGGGGGTGTGGGGGAGTGAGAGCAGTGCATGGAGAGTGAGGAATAGTCTTTGATGAAGAGAGCAACACCTCCACCAGGACGAGGCTCAGGTCTGTCATACCGTAAGAGGGAGTAACCGGGGAGCGATACTTGGGAGTCAGACATATCTTGGGAGAGGAAAGTTTCTGTTTGGCAGATAATGTCTGGTTTGTCAGTGGCAACCTGTATGGAAAGATCTGAAAGGTTTGAGCGAAGGCCCCGGATATTTGAGGTCCACACTTTTAATGAAGAGGTTGGGGAGGAGGCTTTGGGTGCAGGAGGTGGAGGGAGAGGGGGGGGGGTAGGACAAGGGATGAGGGGAGGAGGTAAGGAGGGTTGTTGAAAGAGTGTGGGGTATTGCAGAATAGCGAGGGGAGGGGGCCGAATGAAGAGGAGAAAAGGCTCTGTGGTGCTGGGGGTGAGGGGAGGGGGACAAGAGACAAGGAAGAAGGCAGTTGAAGATTTGAGGAGGTGGAGTGAAGAGATGGAGGTGGAGGGCAGTGGAGGGAGGCAGCTTGGTGGATGAGAGGGGGCGGCAACTTTGGAGGGTTTGTTTGTTTGTTTGTGAACAGTATTACGGAAAAACTCCTGGACGGATTTCGACGAAACTTGATGGGGGGGTTAGGTATGGTCCAAGGATCATGCCATTAGATTTTGGACTTGGTCCAAAGTCCAATATGGCCGCTATGGCGGCCATTTTGAAAAAATATTTGAATTTTTGTTTTTGCATTTCTACATGTTTTAAGTGATTTCCAACCAAAAAAAAAAAATTTGTTCGAGGAAAAAAAAAAAAAAATTTTGCAACTTTTTTTCAAAAAAATTTCGATTTTATTTGAAAAATATTTGACTTTTTTTTTGCATTTCTACATGTTTTAAGTGATTTCCAACCCCCAAAAAAAATTTGTTAGAGAAAAAAAAAAAAACATTTGCAACTTTTTCTTTCAAAAAAAATTCGATTTTATTTTTTTCGCATTTCTACATGCGCGTCGATCGACTTTAGTTTATTCAATCGTGGTTCAGTGGAGTCTGATCCGTTTTGACCTCCAATGAATAGGATATCAGGTTCACTTTAGTGACCCACCAGTATTGGCGGCGGAGGTTTTGCACTCTACCGAGTGCTCCCCCTCTTGTTTTAAAGTCTGTATTGCCTGGACACCTTTTATGGAAAACCCCATTTTAACACCCAAATTCCTTGTATTTCTTCAGAGACTGAAAATAATTAGTTAACATGGGAAGTTGCTGTATCAAGTTTTGGATTTGCTACGGGTGATATGTAATACCACCAAAATGGGTCGTGATTGAGATTTAGAAGGATTTTGCCCGACTGGCATTGAAATTCCTGGAAAACATAACGGCATCTCTTAAACTTGTGATCTATACAAAGTTGTCAAGCAGCACAATCAGATTGCATTCACAATATAATTTGACACCATCTGGCCCCAGAGCTTTATCTTGTCTTAGCTTTCCTAGTTGCTTCTTAACTTCCTCCACTCTTACCTTGAACTCTTGAAAACCCTTCCTTACCCTGTTGATGGATTCTTTCAGCTGATGGTAAATCCCCTGATTGTTCTTGTGTGAATGTTGAAGCATCAAAACCAATTAGTAAGCCTGACATCTCACTTTCATCATTAACCTATCTCGCTGTGCTATTCGTCTATGGGCCCACACTTGTCTTAATTGGTTCTTCACTCCTTATGTACTAAAATAATGCCTTGTTGTTATGTTTAATCCTCTTGGCCTTATCCTTCTCATTCTCCTTTGGCTGGCCTAGTTATATTCTTAACTAGCCTCTGTTTACTCTTATACTGATGTACGAGTCTGACTCCAGTCCCGCTATTTTGTACTTTACGAATTTCTTCTGCTTATCCTTCAAATCAACCACCCTGACACCTTTCTACAACTATATTTACCCCTCACTGGAATATACTTGCTCTGTGCACTGCACCTTTGCCACTTGAAGGTTGGAATTGCTTGTACTTTTATTTTGGTATACTCATGGACCTTTGCCATGTTTGATTTGCTGACCAACATTTATCCACTCGTACCTTTTCAAAACGAGCTTGGAAGGTATACCTTGCTCCTGCCTTGTCCTCGTGAAACTGCTGCATATGTGACTGTCCTGGCATTTGTTTGCAACATGTGCTTTAACCTTTATTACCCTCATTGAAGGAGAAGGGATTGCGGTTGGGTCCATTTGCTTGTTTTCTGTCTGTTTGTTTGTCCGCACAGAACTTTTCTGTTTTTCTTTTTGTTTTTCAAGGCAACCGTTTTCGGGATTGAGACGAAATTTCCACCATAGGTGTGACTACTCATGTTGAATGTTTTCATTAAAATTCTGACGTGAAAATTACGTAATTAATGATCATTATGAGTCATAGATCACACGGTGTGGCAGCCATGTTGGAAAAACGGAAAAATTTTCGACCTCTATCTCAGAAACTGCACCAAGGAAAAAATTGAAACTTGGCACATAGCAAGTACTCCTCATGGGGAAAAAGTGATATATTTTTTTAAAATGACGTCAAAGGTACCTTCATTATGATGTCATAATTGCATACGTGCATTTGATATGGGTTCTACATTTGATCATTATGAAAAATTGAGGGTCATCTAGGGATAAAATGGTCCACAGAAAAAATTTTTGGATGATGTCACCGGTCACGTGATTCGGCAGCCATATTGTTAAAATAAAACAAAAAAAAAACCTTCAAAAATCCTCTTCTCTGAAGTGGCTGAACAGATCGAGGCAAAACTTTACACGTATACCCGCCTATCCATGAGGAACAAAAGGTTCACGCATATGATGTCATAGGTCACATTGTTTGGCAACCATATTGGATTTAACCTAAAACCTATAAAAAAAATCTTCTCCAGAACGGCGAGACAAATTGAGGGGAAACCACACATTTTTCCCAAGCCATGGGTGTACAAGTTTGTTTCAGAATTAATTGATAGGTCACATGGTTTGGCAGCCATATTGGATTGAAGAAAAATATTAAATGTTTTCTCTGGAACCACTTTATCAATTGACATTAAACTTCAAATTTATGATCTCGTAATGATGGGGAATTCGTGTTTTAAATTTCAACTTGATCAGATGTATGGCCTGGCAGCCAGAATTATTTCATTTTTTTGATATGGGTTCTTGTTGTTCTTTTTGGGGGGGGGGTGGTTAAATAAGGCTCACTTGGCTGTGCCTGGATAGGTTTGAGGGTAGAGGAGTTGCAGCTGAAATGCGGATCCTATCCAGGTTCCTCCTGATGACTTCATTGGGTGGTCGTTAGACTACAGTTATTCTCAGGTTTTCTGTCTGTATGTAATGGACAGCTCTGGAGGCCAGAGGAGTCAACCGATTTTGATGAAACTTGACAGGTAGGTTCATACCAGGATCTAGTTGTATGATTTTGAGTACCGTTGCTATGGACACCACCGTTGCTTAGCAACGGGACTTTGAAATTTTTGAAAAAATATGAACAATATTTATATATATTTTTTTTCGAAAATCAAAAATCGGCTTCCGCGCTTTTATGTGCACTATAATCAACCTCCTTTGTCAAAATTTTTCAGCCTGATCCGTCAAAAACTGTATGACTAGTATGCAATTATATAGCGACCACCCATGTCGCCTACCGGCTTGTCTTTTCTTTTTGCTTCTTTGGGTTCCTTCTAGTTACTGCAATGCAGGACTGTACCTATTTGGTCTTCCATTTAATTTAAATTGAATTTATTTTAATCCCATTCTAAATTCAATTGAATCATGAATAATAATAATGAATAAATACGTCATGGGTTAGGGTCAGGTGTTCAATCAAAGAGGAGTTGCATCAAAGCGGGACGTCTTGGTACCCGGTCATCACTGCCAGCAGTTATAAAGTGGCAGTTCTATGTATGTCTCTTAATTATTACGTAACACACCAGTACACTACACCACACAAAAGAAGTCCTGTCCTGGCGAGGGTCTACAATATCTGATTGCTCTTTTTCTTGTTCATTTTGCAGCCCCTTCCTTGTTTCTCTAAGGGTAATGCTGTATGAGCTAGGTTAAGTATGTGATGGTATTTGTTGAACTTACTCCTATGTGGCAGTACCCTGTGGAACATCCTGAGAAGTTCCTGAAGTTTGGAATGACACCATCAAAAGGAGTTCTGTTTTACGGGCCACCTGGCTGTGGTAAAACGTTGCTTGCAAAGGCCATCGCCAACGAGTGCCAGGCCAACTTCATCTCGATCAAAGGCCCAGAACTTCTCACCATGTGGTTCGGGGAGTCTGAGGCGAATGTTCGTGACGTGTTTGATAAGGTATGATCACATTATATTTCTTCCTCTTCCGCCATTGTGAACCCCCCTCCCTCCCCCCACCACACACACACACACACACACACACACACACACACACACACACACACACACACACACACACACACACACACACACACACACACACACACACACACACACACACACACACACACACACACACACACACACACACACACACTTCTTTCTTAATCATGCTGCACCTTTTGGGCAAGTCATCCCACAAGACAGGTTACCCCACTTGACGAGTGGATTACATAGACATCATGTTTTTAGAAGCAAGCCAGTCTGGTTGTTTGAGTGGAGATTCTGCAACTCCCTCTTGCTCTCTATACTTCTGCAAGAAGATCTTAGGATAACTCCTGTTATACTTGAAGCAATTTACTAAATCAATTGCACGGCCATCAGCAGTGGCTCTTGAGCTCACAGTAAGCACCACCAGCCAGGAGTACCAAAAACTAAAATGTTTCTGTGATGATGGCAGACCTGCTTACCATACAAGAATATCTTGAAAAGGAAAATGTCTTGTTTTGCTGTTGTAATGTTGAATCCTGCAACAACAACAAAAAAACAACAAAAATTGCATAAGAATGTTGTGCGCACAGAATACCATTGCACTTGATTTACATTCATTTTGGCTGCTGATGCATATTTATCTCAGCCAGTGTATCCAGTAAATGGTTTTGTCAGCAGGGCAGGAATTCAGAAACAGAGTAGTTTGAAGTGGTGTTGATATTCCCTTCCATCCATCAAATATGAAGATGACGAACCTTTCTAACCCTCCATCTGGGGATAAACCACTCGCAAGTTGGCGTTTGCAGTTTCGCCATGTGTGCCCACATACCCATGCACATAAACAGACCTTTATTTATTTATTTTATTTTAAAAGCACCGCTTCCTTCAGACATGGGTACCATTTTCTTTGTTTGAACAGGTATTACCAATATTAACAGTTTCTCCACAAACTTTAGACTTCGTTGAAAATATACATACATGCATACATACATATATACTGTGCATACATATACCAGCAAGAAGATGAGCATAAATGGTGTAACAAACGATGTTATTCCATGTTAAATATGTTCTATTTTGACAGTTTTCAAACTGCATTAATTTTTTTTTTTTAAGCCATGCCAAATGTCTTATGCTTGACTGTATTTGCCATTCTTTGTATGCAATGCCGAAGCTCATGGAGTAGCTGGAACGTGTAACAGATTTGGAGAAAGAGAGGGGCAGGGGAAAACACACCAACAGTGAGGATGAGGGACAAAATAGAGGGAGACTGAGAAATAAGGGATGTAGGGAAGAATAGGGCAAGGGAGGACACGGGGTGGACAAGATTGATGAAGCTGCAGATTTTTTGGAAGGAAAAACTGGAAAGTTAGAAAGAGGTGTGCTTTGGGAGGGTTAACGGGGGTAGAAGAGATCATGGTTTTGGATGGGGATGATCTGAGATGGTGGTGAACAGCTGTTTTGAAGCCCTGAAGAGAAGAATGCTATTGAAGAGAATGTGAAGGTAGGTTCCACAGACGAAAAAAAAAAACAAGGAACACTTTTTTTTCTTTTCCTTTTGTATACACTGTCGAGGCTGGTATGAGAGCTCACACACAGAAACACACAACAAGGGGAGCAGGAGACAAGAATAAATGGTGAAGAATAGAGACATGAGGAGATCTGTGGAAGGGAGAGGGATGGGGTACACAGGGTAAACAAGATGGACTCTTCAGGGACTTTGAAGAAGGTGGATTTGGGGTGGATTGGTGGGGGAACAAAAGATCATGGTTTTGAATGGGGGAAGATCAGAGATGGTAGTGAACAGCTGTTTTTGAAGACCTGGAGGGAAGAGTGGAATTGAAGAAAGAGTGGGAGTTTCTTCCAAAGGCAGGGAAAAAGTGGAATGAAAGAGTGAAGGTGAGCAGTGATTCTTAATTTTGGTAGTTTTACCAGAAGGGGGTTGCTGGCGGACCTTGAGCGCACTGTGGAAATATGGGGGGGGGGGACATATCTCTGACAGAGCAAGTGGGGGGGGGTGAGGCTGCAGAGGATATGCTAGAAGACAGAAAGACCACCGACCTGCTTGCCGTGAGAGAGTGAGAGACCCAAAGACTCAGCCTCATCACGGGTGATACTAATGATCCTAAATGCCTTGATTTTTCACAGTGTGAAGCCGATAAAGGTGGGAGGCAGGAGCACCAGCTCAGATGGGAGAGGAGAGGAGCACTCCATCAGGTTGCGGACAAAAGCTTTGCATGTGGTCAGTGGCTCAGGTGTGTCAAGGAAGGACTTTGCTTGATGGCAAATGCCCAATCGATGACTGGCTTTGGAGGCCAGCTTGGAAATGTGGCTTTCCCAGGAAAGATTATGGCAGATTGTGAGACCCAGAAGCTTGAATGAAAGGACTTCTTCAAGAGGATTGTTGAGAAAGTAGATTGTCGGGTGGTGGGGGGGGGGAGTGGGCAGGGATTGTTTCCAGATGGTCCTTTTGGAGAGACATAGTGAGAGTGTGAGATTTGTCAGCGTTGAAAGACATGCCTCACATGTTGAACCAGCTTGTCATTTTATCCTGATCTGCAAAGAGTGAAAAGGCTGCTGCTTGCCGATCTGAGGGATGACAGTTGGTACGGCAGAGGGTGGAGTCATCAGCAAAGAGATAATGAGGATTTTTTTCCATAGAGTCAGAGAGGTCATGGATGAAAACCATAAAAAGAACAGGGCCCAGAATGCTGTCTTGTGGAACTCCGTCCTGGACAGGAAGAGGGGATGAGAAAACACCATTCAGGGTCACACGTTGGCTGCGACTGGAGAGGAAATCAGTGAGTCTTGAGTGGAAATGTCCTTGGTAACCATATGAAGAGAGTTTGGCGAGCAGGGCAGGGTGCCAGACCATATCGAAGGCACACAATATGTCTGGGGAGATGGCTCTGATTTCTTGTCTGGAATTGAGGATCTCCACCCATTGTTGGGAGAGCAGAAGCAGCATATCCAGGGTTGAGTGACCTGGTCTGAATCCAATTTGATGATCGGAAATTAAGCGATGATGGATTCCATAACCTTGCTGATGATTTGGAGAAGACCGATTGGTCTGTAGTTGCAGGGATCTATTTTTGCACCTTTTTATGCAGAGCGTTAATGTTTGCTGATTTCCCAGCACTTGGCAGATGACCTTCAGCAAATGAGAGGGTGAATCTGAGAGAGTTAGAGATTTAGATATAAATATCTGAGTCGAGATTTGACAGCAAACTCTCCACCTTGTTAGGAGAAAGGGACACACAGTCCAGAAACATCTGGGTGTGACTGGGTAAGGTGGGTTTTGGACACAAGATTTAGAAGCAAACACCGAGTTTAGGCATTCAGCCTTTTCATGTGCAGTGTCAGCTGTGTGGCCATTTGAGGTAAGGGAGAGGATGAAGGGGGAACATACACAGAAACAGACTTAACGAGTCACCACCACCAGAATTTAGAGGAGGGAGACAGGTTTGAGAGTTCAGACTGGAGATTAGAAAGATGTTTTCTGACTCTCCTGAGGGTAGACACACACTTGTTCCGAGCTTTGTGAAAGAGGTGGATGGTGGCCGGGGTATAACATGGAAAAAGCAGAGGGTGCAAGACTGGAAAGGAGGTGGTGGAAGACAGACAGACAGACCACTGACCTTCCTGTGATGTGAAAGTGATAGGCCTATGTACTCGGTTTCATTTTGGAAGATTCCAATGATTTTGTGGGCTTTGCTTTCCCCGGCATCGAAAAGAAGGGCAAGGTGTGAGGCAGGGTGTCAGCGCAAAGGGCTGTGATTCCGTCAAGGAGTTGTGAGGTGTATTCTATCAAGCTGTGAATGAAGGCCTTGTAGGTTGTTGAAAGTTGATTGGTCAAGGTAAGACCTTGCATAACGGAGGATGCCAGTCAGTGACTGGCTTTGGAGGTTAACTTTAGTGCGGTCGACCCAAGAAACTTAATGGCTGATGGTGAGAACCAGCAGTTTGAGTAACTGAACTCCCTCATGAGGATTAAACTGAACTCCCTCATGAGGATTAAACTGAACTTCCTCATGAGGATTAAGAAAGTATATTGGAGGGTGTGCTAGATGGTCCCACACGCACACGCACACGCACACGCACACGCACGCACACGCACGCACACACATACACATACACATACACATACACATACACATACACATACACATACACATACACATACACACACACACCAAAGTAGCAGATTTTACTTGCCGTGATATGTTGTGAACCGCGAATGGGATTTTGACCAAATTTGGTAGAAGTGTGTGTTATGATGCAAAGATGAACTGATAATATTTTGGGGTCAAAGGTCATTTGACCTTTCGCTGAAAGTAGCAGATTTTCATTACCGTGATTACTTGTGAACCGCTGAATGGATTTCGACCTATCTTAGCATAACTATAGACTGTAATACAATGATTAACCGATTAAATTTTTAGTTCAAAAGGTCAAAGGCCTAAAGTCAGGTGACCTTTTAATTGAAAATCTGTTTCTGCAATAACTTGTGAACCACTCAAGACATTTCAACCATACTTGACAAATGTATGTTCTGTAATACAAAGATGAACCAATTCAATTCTAGATTGCACTACATGCTTTTATAGCACAAAGGTCATGTGCCCTTTTGAAAATCATTTTGCAAACCATAACTCGAGTTAGAAGTATCCGATGTCGTCTCTTTTATACTCATTTGTTCTCTCACTCTCTCACTCTCTCCCGACCTTTAATTGAGATAAAGTGTAACAGTGGGTTGATGTTGAAGTCTATGGCTTATCCATTGATGCATTCGCTTCAAATTCTACTTTCTATTTTTTTTAATATTGCAATTCATGTTTCATTTTTCTTTCTGAGGTATTCCTTCATTAAATTAACAAGTACGTAACAGGGATGGTACATCTGAAGCCAACACATATCTACAACTGATTAGATCATCTAAACTATATCAACCGGCCTTGTAAGGCACCAAGTATGATGGAAACCCAGCACATTAAGGTATAGCAACACCTGTCAGGGTTCTTTGAACAGTTCATTATCTCGATAACAGGCAGGTCACAATATCTATCATGTTCAGTGCATGGGGTGTAATATTCCTGTGAAGGGTCTTTTCTTATTCTCCTTTGTCTTTTTTTTTTTAAAGAGTGGCTCACATTGTCCATGGACAAATGCAACATTGATCAGTCACTCTGAAGAACTTGGACACTGCCATGTTCTTCACTTGAAACTTCACCTCTTGTAATACCTTATCTGAAAGGGAGGGGGCATGTCCACAAAGGCAGTGGCATCTCACCTGCAAGATGGGCAAACTATTTTATTATTTTTTATTTTGTTGCCCGTGGCCATGGGGTGGTGCCCTGATAATTAGATGTTAAGGGGGGTCATCTCAGCTCCACACTTCAGCAGCACATCCCTTTGATACCTGTTTACTCTCCATTGGAAATGTGGCTGTGATGAGAGGCAGCAGTATGATAAGCAGGGAATCATGCCTTTGAGTAATTTTTTTGGAGCACATCAGTTGATGGGACATTGGGAAAGGAATCCATGACTGACTTTCAATGCATTCCATCATCTTCCTGGCACTGTCCAAACTAGCAAAAGTTACGACACCAGCTGTGCTTCTTTGGGGCCCATCTGCAGAATGCCTTCTAATCATTATAAATAATATGTACTTGAAATTTGCCTATTCTGTATGTTTGTACTTTAAAGTTTCTATTCCAGTTTAGAGGGAAAAAATAAATATTGATTTCCTCATCCTTTCCCTTTTTCATTTTTACCTCATCTTTTTGCTACTCTCCCCAAAATTATATGAACAATCCCCCATCTCCTTTATTATATTTTAAACCAATTTGGTAGTTTGTTTTATGAAAGTTAAAATGTCTTTTTTTTAATGGATAAAATGTTGCAGCACTTTATTTTTCCTTGATCGTGACCACGACACACATGTGATGGTATTTCAAAAGCTTGTGATTTTTGTACTTGTTCACTGAACAAAGTTTTTGACAAATTTGTTTTTTAATGGTATGTTAGAATGGCAGTGCAGTATATGGTATATTATCCTGATTGTTTGGCTTGTTATGTCACCACCTAGGCTCGGCAAGCGGCACCCTGTGTGCTTTTCTTTGATGAGCTGGACTCTATTGCAAAGGCTCGTGGAGGTTCCCTTGGTGATGGAGGTGGGGCAGCTGACCGTGTCATCAACCAGATTCTAACTGAGATGGATGGCATGGGTTCCAAAAAGAACGTTTTCATCATAGGTGCTACTAACAGGTACGCACGAGGCACATACCTGACGTTTTTGGGAGGCGTCAACAATATGTGTAAGATTTGTTTTTAAATGTTTAAAAAAAAAACACACATTTGTTTGATTTCATTCCATTTTTTTATGTCTCCGAAGGCCGGAGGCATTTGGGTGTCCGTCCGCTGTGCGTCCTTCCGTCCGTGCATGTGTCGTTATCATTTTTGTTATGACAATACCTTGAGAACCAGTGAAGGGATTTCGACCAAACTTGGCACAAGTATGGAGTGCAACACAAAGATGAACCAATTCGATTTTGGGGTCAAAAGGTCAAAGGTCTAAACCTTTAATTGAAAATAATTTTGTTACCGTAATACCTTGATAAGAAGTGATGAGATTTCAACCAAACTTGGGACAAGAATGGATGGTAATGCAAGAATGAACTGATCCAATTTTGGGGTCTAACCGGTCAAAGGTCATGTGCCCTTGTAGAATCCTTTTCCAGACCTTAACTCGAGTTAGAACCATCTGATGTTTTCTCTCTTCTACTTGTATATCTTATTTCTCACACTCTTTCCCATCTGACCTTTAATTGAGATCAGTCGTGGGTTCAACTAACATTGACGGAGGCATATACAGCGACCAATTTGTGTCAAATTATATTTTCTAGTTTCTCCTGTCCATGGTTCATGGACTATGTTGTACACGTAATCATATGCATGCAAGCATTAGGAGACGACAGACAAATCAACACGGTGTATGGGATGTATTCCTGGGACCCCATCATTACGAGTCAAGTGCTCAGATGGGAATGCAAAACAAAAAAAAACCCGACCATTTATTATTATTATTATTATTATTATTATTATTATAGTTTTTGTTTTTTACACTCTCGAGGCTCGTATGAGAGCTAACACACAGAACATACAACAAGGGGAGCAGAAGACAAGAGGGGTGGGAGAGGGAAGGACAAAACAGTGAGGAGGAGATCTGTGGAAGGGAGAGGGATGGGGCAGGGTACACAAGGTAAACAAGATGTACACGACAGGGACTTTCATGTCCTTAGTTGACGAGGACTTTCAGGAAGGAAAGCAAGGAATTTGAAGGAGGTGGGTTTGGGATGGATTAACAGGGGTGGAAAAGATCATGGTTTTGGATGGGGGGAGATAAGACATAGCGGTGAACAGCTGTTTTGAAGACCTGGAGGGAAGAGTTGGATTGAAGAG
The DNA here is from genome assembly GCF_056783735.1 of Eptatretus burgeri. Taxonomy (NCBI): domain Eukaryota; kingdom Metazoa; phylum Chordata; class Myxini; order Myxiniformes; family Myxinidae; genus Eptatretus; species Eptatretus burgeri. The sequence continues at coordinate 39,226,395 of NC_140971.1, read as the reverse complement.
AGTGTGGGAGTTTGTTTCAAAGGTGGGAAAAAAGAGAAATGAAAGAGTGAAGGTGAGCAGTGATTCTTGATTTTGGTAGTTTTACCAGAAGGGGATTGCTGGCGGACCTTGATCGCCTTGAGGAAATATGAGGGGACATATCTCAGACAGAGTGGGTGGGGGGGGGGGCGGCGAGGCCGAAGAGGAGACGTTAAAAGACCACCGACCTGCCTGCGGTGAGAGAGAGATGAGAGACCCAAAGACAGCCTCATCGTAGGAGATACCAATGATCCTGAATGCTCTGGTTTCCATGGCATGAAGTTGAGAAAGGTGAGAGGTGGGAGCACCAGCCCAAAGGGGAGAGTAGTATTCCATCAGGCTGCAGACGAAAGCTTTGTATGTGATCAGGAGCTCAGGTGTGCCAGGGATGGACTTTGCACGACAGAGGATTGCCAGTCGGCTTCTGGCTTTGGAGGCCAGCTTGTAGATTTGGCTTTGCCAGGAAAGATCATGGCAGATAGTGAGACCCAGAAGCTTGAATGAAAGGACTTCTTCAAGACGATTGTTGAGAAAGTAGAATGTGGGGGGGGGGGTTCTAAATGGTCCTTTCGGAGAGACAATGTGAGAGTGAGATTTGTCAGGATTTGAAGACATGCTCTGCATGTTGGACCAGCTTGTAATTTTATCCATATCTGCAGAGAGTGAAGAGGCTGCTGCTTGCCAATCTAAGCGATATCCAAGGTAGAGTGACCTGGTGTGAATCTAATTTGATGATCTGAAATCAAGCCATGTTTTTTTTTTTGGATACATTGTCAAGGCTCGCATGAGAGCTAACACACAACGCACAGCAAAGGGGGCATGAGACGAGAGTGACGGGAGACGGAAGGACAAAACAGTGGGGAATAGAGGCATTAGGAGATCTGTGGAAGGGAGAGGGATGAGGTGGTGAACACGGGGTATACAAGATGGACATTACAGGGACTTTCAGGAAAGAAAGCAGGGAATTTGAAGTTCGTGGGTTTAGGGTGGATTAGCAGGGGAAGAAATGATCATGGCTTGGGTGGGGGAAGACGAGAGATGGTGATGAACAGCTGTTTTGAAGACCTGGAGGGAAGAGTGAGATTGAAGAGAGTGGGAGGTGTTCCAAAGGTGGGGAAATAAAAGAGGAATGAAAGAGTAAAGGTGAGCAGTAATTCGTGATTTTGGTAGTTTTACCAGAAGGGGGTTGCTGGCAGACCTTGAACGCCCTGCGGAAATATGGGGGGTGACATATTGCAGACAGAGCAAGGGGGGCGGGGCGAGACCGAAGAGGAGACAGCAGAAGACAGAAAGACCACCAACCTGCATGGGGTGAGAGAATGAGAGTCCCAAAGACTCAGCCTCATCGTGGGAGATACCAATGATCCTAAATGCCTTGGTTTTCACAGCGTGAAGCCGAGAAAGGTGAGAGGCAGGAGCACCAGCCCAGAGGGGAGAGCAGTACTCCAACAAGGTGCAGACGAAAGCTTTGTAGGTGGTCAGGAGATCAGGTGGGCTGAGGAAGGACTTTGCACGATGGAGGATTCCCAGTCGGCGACTGACTTTGGAGGCCAGCTAGGAAATGTGGTTTTTCCCAGGAAAGATCATGGCAGATAGTGAGACCCAGACGCTTGAATGAAAGTACTTCTTCCAGCGGATTGTTGAGAAAGTAGATTGGGGGGGGGGGTGCCAAACGATCCTTTCGGAGAGACATAGTGAGAGTGTGAGATTTGTCAGGATTGAAAGACATGTTCCACGTGTTTGACCAGTTTGTGATTTTCCCCAGATCTGCAGTGAGCGAAGAAGCTGCTGCTTGCCGGTCTGAGGGATGACAGATGGTACTGCAGCGGGTGGAGTCATCAGCAGAGATAAAGAGAATTTTCCTGAGTTGGAGAGATCATTGATGAAAACCAGAAAAATAAGAGGGCACAGAACACTGCCTTGAGGAACTCCAGCCTGGACAGGAAGAGGGGATGAAAGAACTTCATTTAGGGCCACACGTTGACTGCGACAGGAGAGGAAGTCTGCGAGCCATGAGTGGAGATGGCCTTGGATACCATAGGAAGAGAGTTTGGTGAGAAGGGCAGGGTGCCAGACCACATCAAAAACATGCGATATGTTGAGGGATATGGCTCTGCTTTCATGTCTGGCAATGAGTACCTCAATCCATTGTTGGGAGAGCAGAAACAGCATATCCAGTGTAGGGTGACCTTGTCTGAAACCAAATTGATGATTGGAAATCAAGCCATTGGAGAACAGGAAGGATTTAATGACTGAAGTGATGATGGATTCCATACCCTTGCTGATGATTGGGAGAAGGCTGATTGGTCTGTAGTTGCAGGGATCTGTTTTTGCACCTTTTTATGCAGGGCAGTAATGTTGGCTGATTTCCGAGCACTTGGTAGATGACATTGTACCAATGAGAGGGTGAATAGAACACAGAGGGGGTGAGCAAGAGCAGCAGAACAGTTTTGTAGGACAAGTGTGCTGATCTCATCTGGACCAGTTGCAGAATCTGAGTCGAGATTTGACAGCAAGCTCTCCACCTTGTCAGGAGAAAAGGACACAGAGTCCAGGAACAGCTTGGTGCGACAGGGTAAGGTGGGTACAGAAAGCAATGGGGTTAGGACACAAGATTTAGAAGCAAACACCGAGTTTTAGGCATTCAGTCTTTTCACGTGTCGTGTCAGCTTTGTGGCCATTTGAGGTAAGGGAGGGGGTGGAGGGGGAAGATACACCAGAAACTGGCTTAACTCGATGCCACCAGGATTTGGAGGAGGGAGACAGGTTTGAGAGTTCAGACGAGATAAGAAAGATGTTTTCTGGCTCTCCTGACGGTAGACGCACACACGTTCCGAGCTTTGTGGAAGGAACTGAGCTTGCCTTCAGTTGGATTACCCTTCCACGAGGCAAAGGCAAGTTGTTTCAGACAACTGCCTTGCCGCAAGCTTCATTGAACCATGGGCGTGAGGAAGGGTAGGACAACTGAACATGAGATGGGATATAGCTGTGCCTGAGGGAGAGAAAGTTTCTTTGAAAGAATTCCCAGGATGAGCTGATGTTGGAGAAAGTGGCGATGGGAGACCAGTCTAGAACTTTGATGGCTGCTTGAAGTCCCTGCCAGTCGGCCTGAGTGAAATGGCAAACTTGATGGTGCTGAGGTGGTTCGCTTATAACAGTCAGAGATATATCTACTTTGACAAGCATGTGGACAGATGAACATATTGGAGCAGAGGAAGAACAGCAGATATTTTCATTGATTATTTGATTAAATTGATCAAAATTGATCAAAATCAGATCCAGAAGAGATGGAGTACCGTTGGTTGAGATCCGGGTCGGGAAGTTGACAGATTGTGTCAGTTCCAATGAGTCACAGAAGTCTTTTGCTGAAGTGCCATGACTGGTGAGAGATGTACCCACACCCAGTCAACTGGCATGATGGCACAATTGATGTCCCCACATATAAGGACGAGAGAGTTTGGACGAGAGGATATAAGTTGGTCCATGTTTTTGGATAGCGAGATGTTGATGGAGTCATCACTTTGGTGGACAGTACAACACACATATAAACATGAGGTGTGAGTGGAGGGGGAGCCATAGCCAGTGGTATTCCTGGAGGTGTGGGGGAGAGAAGGCAGTGGATGGTGAGTGAGGAATAGAGTCTTTGATGAAGAGAGCAACTCCACCGCCAGGATGAGGCTCATGTCTGTCATACCGGAGGAGGGAGTAACCAGGGAGAGATACTAAGGAGTCAGAGATGTCTTGAAGAAGGAAAGTTTCTGTTCGGCAATTATGTCTGGTTTGTCAGTGGTAACCTGTGTGGAAAGATGTCAGGTTTGAGCCAAGGCACTGCATGATTGAGGTCCACACTGTTAAGGAAGAGGGAGGGGAGGAGGCTTTGGGTACAGGGAACGGGAGGGAGAGGGTAGGATGAGGGAGGAGGGAGGGAGGTAAGGAGAGTTGTTGAAAAAGTGTGGGGGATTGGCGAAGAGCTTGGGGAGAGGGCCGAATGAGGAGGATATGGCGCAGTGGTGATTTGAGGTTCAGTGGGGAGGAATAAGAGAGGTGGCAGAGGGCATTTGAAGATTGGAGGAGGTGGAGTGATGAGATGGAAGAGAGGGTTGGGGAAGGAGGCAGCTTTCTGGATGGGAAGGGGGAGTGAGGGAGAAGGGTGAGGGGGGGAGAGCTGAGGGGGAGGTTTTTGAGAAAGGTGAGAGGGAAGTTTGGAGGAGGAAGAGTATGAAGGTTGATTTGAAAGGGAGGCAAGATGATGAGAGCAGGCATGGTCAAGGTGCAGGAGGGTGATGGGAGAGGTGGGGAGAGGGGAAGGATGAGACTTGGTACAGGTATGGTGCAGAAGGGAACGGGCAGTGGGATGCACAAGATTTGACGGGTTGGGAAGAGTGGGAGGAGCATGTTTGTGGTAATGAGTGCACTGATTAAGAGAGTGAGATATCTGTTAGGTTCGAATGGAGCCCACAGTTGTTAGAACACCACACACTTTGTGACAACAGAGGAGGAGCTGATACTGAAGCAGAAGACAGTGAATAAAAAGTGATGGTAATGAGGAGAAAATACAATAAACACGATCACGCACACAAACGGGATGAAGGGTAGGCCTCAAGGAAACCCAATGTGTAAAGGCGATGAAAACTCAACAATTTGCACAAGTTTTAACACAAGACCGAACTAGAAACGCACAGTAAACAGAGATAACAAGATGACATTAAAACGCGACAAAAATGACCGGAAAACTTATTTTTTTAAAAGTCATCAGAGACCCTGAAGAGGAACTGCTACCGTCGCTCAAGATCCGGAACTGGAACTTTTTTTCTCATTCTCTGTTTGTGTCACGTGCTTCTGTTGTGCCATTATCTGATAGCTATCACCAGCAAAGGCCTCTACAGTAATATCCTAAAGTATGCTCAGTAATTGTTGTGAAAAATTATTTGCTGCTCTGCATGGGGATGGCTTTTTTTCACGCCATTGCAACCAGGGACGTTCCAGTGTAACACCCACACATTTTGTAAAATATCTCTTTCAGGATTGGTCAGGTGGGTGCTAAATAAACTATAAACTCAGGAATATTGTTTTCTATTTTGACAGTTCACTGAGATTTACTTGTAAGACCAGATCGAAAGAAAAGTTTGTGTAAAATGTTATGGAAGCTTAACAAGTCGTGGTAACAGGTGTGCATCATTTGGACTTGAGTAAACACCTTAAAAAAATTATCCTTTTATTTGGCAATTAATGCGCTAAGTGCTTCAATGACATCACTTTGTCACGTGACGGTCAATCATTATTTTTGGACATGTAGGTGGAAAGGTGATTTTGTGAGGCATGTTTTCAATCAAATTGTAAACTAATATTTGAAATGTTTAGATGATCTCAGGAAGTGAGATGATACAAAATATATTTGTCAGATGTTGGCAGAATTCCTTTCAGGCAACTTGATGTAGTCACTAAATTGTCATTGAAACGCAGTACTGCACAAATCCCTGCCGCCAAGTTCAAAGCATAATTACGTAGTTTCTCCACAGCGGACTTGTAGTAACCTCTCCGATCACCACCGGTTAGGGTTATGCAGTAGACATTGTGATTCGGTTGAGCACAAACTCTCTTTTTTTGGGGGGGGGGGGGTTATCATATAGATAACTTACTAGTTTTGTGCCCCCCCCAAGCAAATACCGTCATATGTTAATTTACGTCTGGGGATGTGTTTCTGAAAACTGAGCGATAAGGAAAACAGTTCCAATGGAGATAAGGTAATTATAACATGGTTCCATTGGAGATTTGGGCCAGCCAACACCATTGCTCACCGATGTGTGATGTATGAGTGCTTCTTTGGGATATTGGAAAGAGCACAGATAATTAGAAGGGCACTTGGTCGAGTGCATACCAACACCAGGCTGAACTATTTACGTTTTGTAGCCCCCTGATAGGCTGGTGCCGGATCTGGGTCTTCACCAAAATTGATCCATTTGTCCTTATCATATATTCAACCTGTCCACCAAATTTCATCCAAATCTGTCCATAACTTTTTGAGATATTCTGCTTACAGATGAGTGAAAACATAACCTCCGTCCACCTTTGGTGGGTGGAGGTAATAATTGTGTACGCATGCTAAATGCTTTCAATCTATTAATAAATAACAACAATAATTTTTAATGACAAAGACATCCAAAAAAATACAACTATAAGGGCACTTGGTAGAGCGCATACCTCCGCCACACAATGCCTGATCCACAAGAACATATCGGGCCCAATACATTTTTTTGAAATATCATGCTATATATTAGTTTAGCCCGATCTCTCAACGGTGAAGAATCACATAAAAAATTATCCGATACAGATCCGGATTTGAATCCTCACCAAAATCGAATCAATTTGACCTTGTCACACACCCGTGTCCACCAAGTTTCATCCGAATCTGTCCACCACTTTGAGGTATCGTGTTGTATATCGTTTTTGGCCCTGTTTCTCAATGGTGAAGAATAACTTCAAAAATTCTCATATCCGGATCCGGAACTAAATTTTCACCAAATTCTAATCGGTTCGTCCTTGTCACACACCCAACCTGCCCATCAAATGTCATCTGAATCCATCCACAACTTTTTGAGCTATCATGCACACAAACAAAGAGGGGTGAAAACATAACCCCTTTCCACCTTTGGTGGTGGAGGTAATAAGTTACGGTAATGAGCTGGGAGGAACATTCCCAACACCATTAACTGCAATCCTTTTTTCCAGACATTATCGGTCAATTTGGCTCAAAAAATTGTGCACAAATAAGGAGAAATAGTTACTATGGTGCTATGAGCATGAGCGTGAGATGAGCATTCAAAACTGGTGTAGTGAGGCGCTGCTTGCCTGAGCACTGATCAGCATGCTGTTCTCATTGGCTGAGCACGCACCTCAGATAAAAGATAAGACTGTTGCCTCTTTTCACATGGGACTTGAACTGCTTGACAGATTTTTTTTCTGTTAAAAATAATTTCCGACGAGAGAGAGCCTTGTAACAAAGCAGCATTAATCAAGGTATGACTATATGCCGAGTAAAATGAGTGGGTGAGGTGAGTGGGGTTTGTGGCGCTGAATTTATTACTTGGTATCGTTGACTTTTCAGGCCAGACATCATTGACCCAGCGATATTGCGACCTGGACGACTAGATCAGCTTATCTACATCCCGCTGCCTGATGAGAAGTCACGTGTGGCTATCCTCACTGCCAACCTCAGGAAGACACCGGTTTCTAAGGTGTGCTGTGGGGTAGTGTTGTTCTGTGCCATGGGGTCATGGTGTTGTGTTGTTTTTGGTGTGGTGTGTATGTGCATGTTGTTGGTTTGTGTTGCACTTCCTTATATCGTGTATTTTCGTCCTGCCCGAGTCAGAAATTCCACTGCACGCCTCACTTTTTCTGTTCTCTTCCATACTGTGGAATATGATGATGTAGTGGGCAGCACCCTTTAATTTGTATCACCATTTGAAATTGTATTTTTGTGGTTGTCATTAGCAGCACTTTTAGCCGCAATAAAATGTGCTCTTTTTATTGCTTTGAAAAGGTCATAGTAGTGTTACGTAGTGTTAAAGGTAAATTGCGAATTGGTACATGCCAGTTCGGGAAAAGCTTCAGGAGAGAATTTTATGGTTTGTACTTGGTCAAATTACTTTAAAGGGAATTATGTTGCCAAATCTTTTGAATTCAATATTTAGAAGATAATATTTTCCAATGAATGTTCTTTGAAAAAATGGAGGACATTCAAATAACGATATTATACCTCACCCAATGAAATTGAATGGACAAAATGGTTGTAAGTCCATTTTATCTTTAGGTTTAATCATTTAGGTAATTCTAAAGGTAAATGATGACATGGAACATTTTAATTTATTTGTTTACACTTGTTGAAATGTGGTCACACAACTGAAATCGGTTGGAGATATCGTGCTATACAGTACAACGGCATTCTTAAGGCCATTTTCCATGCGGGAGCGGGGGTTAGCCTTGCGGGCCCCATGAAAATCTTCTCCACTTTGCCCTATTTTCTGCATCTCCCCTTGTTAAACCCCTTACCCACATTTCTTCTTCCACCACCTTTAGCCACGTCTTTCTCGGTCTTCCCCGTCCTCTACTTCCTTCTACGTTCATTTCCATCATTCTTCTTACCCAGTCACTTTGATCCTTCCTCAACACATGACCCAACCATCTCAACGTGTTTCTCTTCACAACATCCATCACAGGCTCTATTCCCATCATCTTACGCATTCATCATCACCATTCCTGCGCACAGCACACAGCAACTTCCCAGTTCTTTCCACCTCACCACATGTTTTACTACTTACCATCACCTTCATCTTTCTGATATTCACCTTCAAACCTTTTGCCTCCATGCATTCCTTCCACTTATTTATCTTCTCCTTCAGTCCATCCCTACACTCCACAATCGACACCAAATCATCTGCAGACAACAACTCCCACGGTAAACCCTTCTTTGTGCTCCGAGCCAACACCTCCATCACAACTACAAATAGTAATGGACGTAGTATCGACACCTGATGCATTCCCACCTTCACCTCAATCTCACCACTGTTCCCATCCTTCATCCTTACAGCTGTGCGTGCTCTCTTGTACATGGCCATCACTACTCTGATCAACCATTCCTCCACTCCTAACTTCCTTAATGCCCATATCACTACTTCGTGTGGAACCCTATCGAATGCTTTCTCAAAATCAACAAACCCAATAAACAACTTCTTCCTCTTCTCTATGTACTTCTCCTACAACTGCCTTTCAGTAAAAATTGCATCTGTCGTTCCTCTCCCTGACGTAAGTCCAAACTGCATTTCGTCAATCTTCACTTTCTTCCTTCTCCTCCTCTCCAACACCCTTTCCAATACCTTCATTCCATGCTCCAGTAACTTTTTCGCTCTACATGAGCCACAGTCCAGAGGGTCGCCTTTCCCCTTGTGCAAAGGGAAAAGGGTACTCGGTTCCCAATCCACTGGAATGCGGCCTTCTTTCACCACCAGATTACAAATCTCTGTCGTTCTCTTCACACTCCAACTTCCCGCTGCCTTCAACATATCTCCCACAACTCCCGTCGGCCCTCCTGCTTTTCTACTCTTCACTGCTCTTATCGCTTCCTCAACTTCTTTCTCAGGTATCTTCTCGGCTGGTCCTAAAACTGGGTTACTCTCGATGTTGCTATCCCATTCATTTTCTACATTCAACAGCCTTTCCATATATCTCTTCCATCTGGGTCCACAACGATTCGTCCCACTTCGTCCTTCAAGCAACTCACCCCTGTCACATCGCACCTCCTAATTATCGCTCTCTGACCCTCTTCCGAATCCAAACGTTCTCCGAGCATTTTCCTATGTGCCTCCTTCGCCTTTGCTACCTCTTTCTTTGTAGCCTTCTTGGCTGTCTTATACCTTTCATACACTGTCTCTTCTGCTACCGTACCCTTCGTCTTCTGCCACTCATTGAACTTCTTCCTCTTCTCGTCAATCCTCTTTCCAACTTCATCACCCCACCACCATGTTTCCAAGTGCCTCGGTGGTCCTTTTGTCCATCCACACACCTCACCAACGACTCCCAACAGACTGTCTTTTATTGACGTCCAACCACTTTCAAGCTCAACCACATCATCCTCTCCCATGCTCAACCTCTCTCTTAATGCATCCTTTACTGTCACCTCTTTCAACCTCCACACCTTCATCCTCGGTTGGTACTTCACCCACTGAGCTCTCCTCACACCTTTCATTCTTATGTCGCAGACAACCAAGTGGTGCTGTGAAACAGCTTCCTCCCCTGGGATCACCTTTGTGTTCCGGAGGTTCCCCCTATCTCGCCAACGCACCATTAGGTAATCAACAATTGTCGTCGACCCACCTGACGTGTATGTAACAAGCTTATTATCCGCTTTCTGGAATTGTGTATTTCAAATCGACAAACCAGTTCCATCAGCAAACTCCAAAATCCTTTCACCTTCTCCATTCTTCACACCATATCCGTAACCCCCATGGACTTCCTCAAAATCATCTGTACTCCTTTCCACATGTCTATTCAAGTCTCCTCCTACCACAACTTCTTCATCTTTCATGTTTTCCATCAACTTCTCTATCACACACTAGAACTTGCCCTCTTCTTCATCGCTCCGACTGACCTGTGGGGCATATCCCGAGATGGCATTCACAAAGAGCTTTCCAATCACCATTCTCACCATCATCAACCTTTCACTCACTCTAATCACACACACCACACTGTCTTCAAACTCTTCAGAAAACAGGACACCATACACACCTTCCAGGCACCCTTGCCACACAAACTTGTACTTCTGTCTCTGCCTACCCTTCTGTGCCTTTCCACAACTTTATCCCGGAGGTCTTTTGAAAGCTCCTTGGTGTTTTTGGTTGAGTCTTTGCTTCAAAATGCACTAACCAGTGGAGGAAACCTACAGAAACAGCTAATTTTATTCTGAAATAATCAGAATCATGACAATTTAACACAGATGGAGGCCCATTCATTTTCTCTGACATGTTTATTTCAATGTTAACATGCTTTGTGTATGAAGTTATATATATATTTTTTCAATTGCAATGTGTTTATTTCTGGCTGCTGTCGATCTTCCTCGATATTTTCTCAAAGTCCAGGAACCGAATCCCTCTATTCCCACAGGTCCTTGGTTTCCACAATCGCGGTTTTAACTGTCATGGAATTTTCCAGGAACCTCACCCCCTGAAATATTGGATGGTTTATTTGAATATATGTTTTGGCCATGTCTCATAATGGTGAAGAATCACTTTAAAAATTCTAGTTTCCAGATCTGGATTATTCACCAAAATTTAATCAATTCGTCCTTGTCACACACCCAACCTCTCCAACAAGTTTCGTCCAAATTTGTCCATAACGTTTTGAGATATCCTGTTCCCCGTCAAATAGACAGTTGAAAACATAACCTCCGTCCGCCTTCGGTGTGGATGTAATTAGAATTACTTTATTGGAGTTTACTCATACGGAAAAGTTAACGGAAAATTTAATGGTAAAATAGCTCAATGTTGGTCCGTTAACACGAGCAGGTATCGTTATTGTTATTTACAATGGTCGAGAGTGTAAAGAACGTGGAGTCCAAACCTTTACGTCTTCATGGACAAAAACACATTTCTCCAGTTGGATTAAAATTGGTATTGAACAAACCCCAAGTGGCCTTGTCCCTCCAGGTTGCCATGACCGACATCAACAAAAAAGGTGACTTTTGAATCAGACAAAATCAAATGTTTATTTTCCAACTCTAATTTCTAAATTTCTGCAATTGCTTACAGTTTACCCAATGTCATATCATTTGATATGATTGGGGCCATGCCAAGACTCGTGCACTTAAAAAAGTATATTTTCACCACCGTGTCCTTCCCTGCAGGACATTGATCTGCACTACCTGGCCAAGATGACGAATGGCTTCTCAGGTGCTGATCTCACAGAGATCTGCCAGCGTGCTTGCAAACTTGCCATTCGTGAGTCCATCGAGGCGGATGTTCGGCGGGAGCGGGAGCGGGAGAGAGACAGACAACCTGACGCTGCAATGGTACTCTGTTGTCTGTCCCAGTGTTTTACTTTTTGCCTGAACCTTGAACTTCTGCCTTCTCCAATGAAAGATTAACTTTTGCTGCCTGCTTAAATGATTTATTATAGCGGTGTCTGCAGGCTGGATGCTGTGGACTTCATGTTCAATTTGGGCTCTGAGTTTGTTCTGTGTGACATTGGTGCCTTGTGCTGTTGACCTGACAAATCCACTGACTGGGTTAAATCCTAAACTTTGTGACCTTTGCGCACTGTAGTTTTGAGAGCAGAAATTTACCTTTATTTGGGTTGATGCAAAATGTGTGACTGATTTATTTGTGACTGGTGCAGGATGTGGAGGACGATGACCCAGTTCCGGAGATCCGCCGCGATCATTTTGAGGAGGCAATGAGATTTGCACGGCGTTCGGTTAGCGATAACGACATCCGCAAGTATGAGATGTTCGCACAGACACTGCAGCAAAGTCGTGGGTTTGGCAGTTTCCGGTGAGTAATGGCATCATTGGGGTGGTGTGTGGGTAGAAAAGATAATGCATTTTGCTTTTGTAAGTTATAGGATATTCTGGGAGTGTTGAAGTTTATAATTTGTGGCTTCCCTGATTCTTTGGGATCTTTAAGGCTGGAGGATTATGTAAATGATATTCTAATGTAGTAATGGACAATTGTTTTAACATTGTCCCTTTTACCCCCACCCCTTTTTCCATATGTTCTCCCTTTTTTGCCATAGTTTTCCAAGTGGTGGGCAAACCTCGGGTGGGCAGGGACAAAGTAGCGGAGCTGGTGGAAACGGAGCTATGTATGCAGATGACGGAGATGATGACCTTTACAGCTAAAGGATGTTCTCGTTCTATGCGAGACTACAAAATCCCCTCTGCACACCCATTCTCTCTTACTTTACAAGCTTAGCTTCCTTTCCCAGAAAACAGGTTGTATCCAAATACCCAAGCTCCTGATCCAATGAGGAAGGCAAAATGCCCCAAAGCTCATGCGCTCTCATTTCCCAGCTTTTTGCTGCCAGTGGGACTGGAATGTCCCTGATTTGTTGGCCTCACAAACAAGACTTTTTTGGTTCCCATTGAGCACTCTTGGAAGAGAGGGATGTTTTGGACCAGAGCCTCATCCCAAATACTGCAGCTGGTCTTCTCAAAAGCCCGCTGCTTTTTGCAAATACCTGAGCACAATTCTAATTTGCTCTTTGTCTTGATCATTCTTGTTCCTCCTTTTCCACTACTGTGCCTAATTAAATGTTCTCTTCAGTTCTATCCTGCAGTTCTTGCTGTCTTTGGGGAATAAAATCGAGAACCGTGCTCAAGTAGTTATTTGTACATCCTTCTTTTTGTGTGCTTGGTTGTGAGGTGAATGAGTTTAATTTCAATCAAAAATTGATTGACTTTGAAAATATTAAGAAAAAACAAATATCTACCTTATCTTAAGCAAGTTTACTTGCACCTGGGCAAAGGATCATCTCCCCACATTATTCATAAATTTTGTACGACGCAACCTTTAAACGTTGAACCTTGGTATTTGTCTCGTACACTATCCTTGCATGCCAAGTGTGCCTGCAACTCATGTGCACTGTTGAAATGGGAACATGCAGAGGTCAAATTAAGAAAATGAACCTTTGCATGCACAGGATTACACACGCAAATAAATCATCTTGAGCTGTACAAACGATCATCACATCTTTGAGACAATGAGGCAGGAGACTTGTTGCCATAGCTTGGCAGATTTAAAGAAAAGTTGAGGCCTGTGAAGGGCATTCAAAAACCTCATAAAACATGTTGTATCAGACGAGTTTCCAAGTGGATATCTAAGCAAGGAAACTCCAAGAGAACTCGTTCTTCCCTTTGCAACTTATAACTGGGATCCAGGTACAGTAATTATAACCTTGAGAGCTGTTACAGGAGGTTTAATGATTCCTTACGGCATCAACAGTCACTGACCAGATAAATTGGTAGGACAAAAGCAGGTTATTTCTGTACTTCATGTAAAGGTGTGGTGTCTCGTATATTAAAGAAAGTGAGCGAGTGCTCTGAAGAGCATTGTTAAAAAATGATGTCGGTGTCGATTGTGGTTTCTGGTTGATGCATAATGAATTTGGACCTTATCACTGCTCCAGGGACGTTGGATGCCGGCAGATGCCAGACCAATATTCTTCCAGCAGTGCCTCATTTTGAGAGCCACGTGCTGTAAAGTAGGCCTATGTTAAATGTTCGGACTCGACCTACCACGCAACAACAGTGATGCAGTATTTGTCGGGCAAGGTACCAGATGGCATACTGTCTCCTGTCCAAGTAAGCGTTTTGATTTTGGCTCTTGGTTCCATTGAATATGGGTTTATATAGGGTACAAAGTATGACAAGAATCCACTCGTGCTGTAATTTTGGCAAATTAATGTGGTCACCTCCTCCAGGTGAGGCTCAAGCATCAGCGGTGAAAGGTTGCAAGATGACATCCTGTTGTGAGTAGACTCGAGACAGTATTTTATACGATTTTGACTGATTTGATCTCTGACAACCATTTTGTTGCATTTTTAGACCAGTAGCTTTGATTTTGTAAATCCAGTTTCCACACAATATAATTTGATGATTTAAAAAAATAGATAAAGTTTAAATTATTATTTATGTGAATACAGTTGAAAACATGTTGTATGACTTTGGGAGTAGACAATTTGTTTCAAAAATGCATTTTTTAAAATGGCTCTGCAACTTGGGTGCTTAATTTGACCTGGTGTATATTTATTAACAAATGATGCATAAAAGGTCGTGGTGGGAGCAGATTAGGGAGAGAACCTTCAGATTAATGACTAATTAGCTGGCTGAGTAATACAAAAGAGCTGTACCCTGAAGAGGGTCTCTTGGGTGAAGAACTTGCATGCAAAGGTCATTCCTTACTCTTGCTTGCCATTGCCCCTGCTTGGTGCTAATTTTGTGGCCAACATCTGAGAACTCGTTTTGTTTTTTTGATGTATCATCAAGATCTGTCTGCTGGATTTTGTCCAGAATTTCCAGGAATTATTTTATCCCAGAATCGAGCGAAACATATTTTCTTTTTAAGCGTTTAGCAGCTCAGCTGAGCTCGTCTTTTGAAAACATTTTTGTGTTTTCTGCTTTCAATGTTCATTTTTGAGTATCGGGTTGTCTGGGGGGTTGACAGGATCATGCAATCACCTTTAAGCTCTACCATCTGGGTTTGATTCTTGACCATGTGCTTCACAAAGGATGGCATTGCATCAATGAGTATGCCGTTTGTACGTAAATCCAGGCTCCTGTGGCCTATCAGTTGCTGTTTGTGGCAGTTAAAGATCTCGGTGTCTTGCAAATATTAAGTCATTGTGTGCTAGCACCCTGGCAAAACTTCCATATTTGTGCCCCAACTTCTGCTTGAATGGTCTTCCTCAGAAGAAGAAGAAGATGAAAGCAATACTTGACTATTACACAACTTTTGTAAACTGTACATCACACACGTTTTTGACAATGAAGAAGCTTTTGGTGAAAATGGGTACTTACGAAGCTATAATACTTGCAGTTAAACTTATTAGCAAAACCACAATGTGAACTTTGCCTCCTTCAGATCCCATTGACAATATGCTCATTAATCTTAATAAAGTCAAGAAAAACATGACTGTCATACTCTTGTTTCTTGTCATTTTCAAGAAGCTCCAAATGAAGAGTTTATGGATATCACTCATGGTCCTTGATGAATATTGTTCCGAATTCCCTGTTCATATCATATGCAGGTGAAAGTCAATGTGCAGACCTATGAGGGTTTCTTATTACTGATACACACATCAAACGATAATAATTTGAGAAGTTTATTTGTTTTGACTTCTATATAGTGCACCATTGGATGGAATGAGTTCAAAACTGGTGGTTATATGTGGGAGCAGTGGTGCACAGGGGATTTAAGGTGGTTAGAAAAAGTTTAATCCTGGGGGGTTTCAGGGTGGGGTGAGAAGAGCGAGCAACCAAATTCTCTCTGTGCAAACCTGATGTAGCGCCGTTCCTGGTGTGAGGGGATGTTACGGGTCATACTAAAATATGCCAATTCTTCCTAATTCTTGGGGAAATCATCTTGTCTAATTTTGGGGGAAATCATCCTGTCCGTAATTCTGGAGGAATCAACCCGTCTGTAATTCTTGTGGGGGGGGGGGGGGTCAACCCATCCATAATTCTGGGGGAAATCATCTCATCCGTACTTATTGTTGTGTGCTGTTATTATTAATTGTCTGTTGTTCAAATAGGGTGTGTGGTCTAAAACATGATCTAGTGTCTTCTACGGTCGGTTCACTGAAGAAGTTATTCACATCATGACA
>NC_140971.1:39200507-39203007 GCF_056783735.1 Eptatretus burgeri | reverse complement strand
GATTAAATATAAAGCTGTCACCCCCTAATTTTGTTCCAATGTCCAAAAAAAAAACCGTCAAATATCAACCCCCATCATATTGAAAAGAAACGTCCTATTGAGATACCATAGATGTCCAGGAAATTTAGAACAGGCAGATCTTAAAAGGGCAGAATTCATCTCATACTTAACAAGATGTTGTGTGAAGTTAAGGTCATTGCAATGAGTAGAAATATCATGAGCAGTAGTGAACCATGCTTGAAGGGTGACTCAAACAAGAAGGATGCAGATTACACGGAGTTTTCTTTCCTCATGGTCAGTAGGCTTAAATAGTCTCCTAAATATCCAGATCTTGAGGGAATAAAATATCTTGGCCATTCCTCTCTCTTGCATGATGCTGGCCTCCAGATGCAATAAATTGTATTCAAAGAGGAGGGATGCCTCCAAGAAAGGTTCATCATATTCAGAATATGCAGATATAATGCAAGACAAAAGGTAAAACTTGAACTTTGTTCAGCAACTCCTAAATGCTAATATTTTGGAAAAAAATTGGTGTGAATTATTTATTTGTTATATTGAAACAAAATGAGGGGTTGAGAGTGTTGAAAATCTGAACTTCAAAAGTAAGGACCACTCGAATGTGCATGTCGTTGGTTATTATCTCCATTTGCGGGTTTGATGAGATGGAACGAAGTCCTTCCCAGACTAAAAGTATCTGCCTTCACTTCAGCAAGGGGTCACACACAGTTCACAAACCAAGCTGTTCAACTTTGTTCTCAGTTTCATTCCGAGGGCTCTTTTCAGGATCGTCACTGAACCCCGGACTTCCTCCAATTGTAGTTCGTTTGTGGTAATATTCCTGGGGATGGTTTTTTAAATCTCAGTGAGGTTCTTCTTTATTATTCCTGTTGCTCCAATTATCACTGATGTGCAATTTTGACACTTCAACTTCTAAGATGTCTTGATCTCATTTTTGAGGTCTTGGTATTTGGTCATTTTCTTTATTTCTACATTATTTAAGCCAAAATCGGTGTAGTGATATCTCAATAAGCAATGCTGTCTTTTCCTTTTCGTTCCTGATAAGGATTTCCAGTTGCAAGACTTTGTTTTCTATGTTCACGCTCGATGGGATCATCACGTCATATGTGAGTATGACATCCTTGTTTACAATGATTGCCCTTGGTTTGTGTTTCCATGAGTTTTCTGAAACTGGGATGTTGAAATTTTTGCAGAGATGCCAATGAATCACTTTGCCTACTTTGTTGTGCCATTGTGTGTAAAGTTGTTCTGACAATAGTTTTTTGCATCCGAAAAGCAAGGGAGTAGTACTTTCTGTTTCTGTCTTGCAGAACCTACACTTGTCCATCTGGCTTGGTCCCACCATCTTTTTAAATCCATTGGTGTAGTGTCCTTGATCTTGCGCATTAATTATTATTTGTTCTCTGTCCCAGTTCAGCTGACCTCTTCTGAGCCGTTCTAATGAGCCTTCTTTGTCGATCCCAACTCGGTCCAATTATTTTTTTTATTTTCCTGCTCTTTTGTCCTTCTCCCAGTTGTTGGTGCATATTTGTTGATCTTTCTTTTTATATATTTATTTTGTCTTTCTTTGCAATTGTTGGGGCTGGATTTGTTTCTGTTTCATTTTCCTGTGTGGTATCTTCTATCCACACCTGTTTTTGGAAATTCCTTGCAAGGTGCAAAAAGGGATACTTTTTCTGGTTTGTTGTGTTCATATTTTTTTGCGAATTGAATTTGATGGTCTGTTGAGTATTTCACATACTCACCGAGTCCTACATTCGTCGCTCTGTGCACCTTATTGATTTGCATCAGGCCGCTCCCTCCCTCTCATCTTGGCAGGTACATTCTTGGGATGCACTGGTTTTTGTAGAACATTTTTCTTGGATGGCGAGGACTTTTCTTGTTTTGATGTCGAATCTATTGATTTATGATTGGGGCCAGTTTGTTATTCCACAGCTGTATTGGAACACTGGGAGTGTGAGTTGGTGTATGGCTTTGATTTTGTATCTTGGGGAGAGGTAAGTTTTCAGGATTAGCTTTGTTCTACGTAGTTCTTTGGCGATTGTTTTGCACATTTGTTGGTGACATATTTGGTGGCCCTCTTCTCCTCCCAGGTATTTGTATGATGCTTCGTTTTCTCACTACTGTATTGTTGTTTCAAGGTCAATTTTATGTTTGTTTTTGTTGGTTTACCTTCTACAAATGTGCACTTGGCACACTTATCTCGTCCAAATTCCATTTGAATGTCCTAAGAGAACCATTTCACTAGTTTTATCTGTTCTGTCAATTTTTCGTCATTCAGTGCGAAGAGCTTCAAATCACCCATGTTGGTGTCACCTTTTCTGTTCCTTTGGATGTTCTTTGATTGGTTGTTAGGGTGTATTCGTGTCCTTGTTTGTTGATGAGTTTACTCATTAGGTCCAGAGCCAGAGGGGGGAAAGATTCTCTCTGGAAGATCCCATGCCGTATCTTCACATCTGGTATTTCACTATTTCCTTCTGAG
>NC_140971.1:39093007-39190507 GCF_056783735.1 Eptatretus burgeri | reverse complement strand
AGGAGTGGTTACAGGAGTTCTACGTTGCTGTTACGAGGGGGTTTTTGCTGTCACGAGGGTTGAGCAGAGGGTCATCGAGGCGGTGAACGTGTCTCTGCTGGCCCTCTACAAGGAAGGACAGAGCGGCTCTGACCGCCCTCCGTGGACCCCGATTATTCACCACCCGAGCTCCGCTACGAGCCTCGAGTCCCCTACGTGCGACTGGGGACTGGACCAACGACCTTTGTCAAGTGCTGCATCATCATCGATGCCTCTCTCCGACGGTCAGGTACCCACCGAACTCTGAACCCCAGCTTGTCTCTCTCCTCGGCTGCGAAGGTCCAATAAAGAACTCTGGGTTTCTTTTCATTTTGTGTTTGTGTGTGGGCCCGTCTTGTAAGTAGAACTGAATAAGTGTTTTTGAATCATTGCAAATATTCCTTCTTGCATATTCGCGTTAAGTCTTGCCTTTGTCTTTTTCTTGGAAATACACAATTGTAGAAATATTCCCAGTCCGTTTCTGTCCCTTCTTGAATTGGTCCAGCATGGTTCGGGTCTGAGTTTAGGCGGGGTTTTATCCCCGGTAATCAGTCCATCATAGCCGGGATGTCCTGGGCAGGCCTGCTCGACCGTATTGAGCCGGAAAGGTAGGTGGCAAAGTGGTAGTCGGTAGGTGTAAATTTACCGCTGCCGGTAGAGTGAATCCTGTTATAAACAATGAGAGCATGACTAATATATAATTTGCTGCTGATTTAACAGCTGTACAAGGTATGGCACAGTTGATTTGTTTATATATTGTTACGGCTGTGGAAATTCGCAGAACACCATATAGGTTCCTTAGATCACTTATCCCGGTAAGTCTGTGTTCAGTTGGATTTCCCCACCGTTGTTTAATGGAAATTATTCGTGTTCACCGGGCTGTGACCCTTTGAGATAGTGTTTTTCTTTATCTATCGTTATTTTGAACCACCATTGCAACAAACCTCCACGCCAACAACAACCACCACCATCTTCACCACTATCCCCGCTTACGAACGCCGTCCTCCACAGACCACGCTACAACCCCCTTTCCACGTCTGAAACCGTCCGAGAACGCGAGGAGGGAAGCGAGAAGGATCCCTGATGGCGCGCGGCTTCTCCCGCCTGATTTTCCCCGCGCTTGGTGTGGGGGAAGTGCGATCCGAGCCGGGGGTCAAAGGTGAGAAAAGGTGGGGGCCTCTTTTTGGGGGAATAATTCCTTGGACCTGAGCCAAAACCGACTTCCCCCGTCCCCCGCGCGGGGAGGGGGCAAGAGGGCATGCCCCTTTTCGGGAGGCTTCTCGAAACTCCTCGAAGGGAGGTGGAGCCGAAAATGGGGTGGAGCGAAGGGCGGAGCCCTGCACTATGAAGGGCGGAGCCCTGCGCTATAAAGGGCAGACCGTACGTGAGGCACGGGGCTCTGAGAGATCTCCCTGTGGTTCATGACTCTTCCCCTGTCTCCCGGTGGTCCATGCCCTGCTGCTTTTTCCAGCTTGTGGTACACTCGCCTGCCTTTGGTGGTCCGGTGCTCGTGCTTCCTGTGGTTCAGCGCTCCTAGGGTGGCTCAGCTGTTCCTGTGGTTGGGGTCCGGTGGAGGGCCTGTGCATCGGGGACGCGGCCGGAAGGCGCAGCTCTGCCGGTTGTGTGGTGTGGACCTGCACGTCCGGACGAGGAGTGCCGGAGAGAGTTCGCCGGCCACGTGGGATGCCTGGAAACCAGGCGCATCCACGCTAGCTGTCGGGGGAGCGGGACGTCACGACTCGACGACCACTAAGGGGGGACAGGTAACCTGCACGGTCTCGTGGGCCCATTCGGTCAGCCAAGGCCTACGTTATAAAGGTCCCCGGACCCCGTCTACCTCCCTGCCTATGGGGAGGTCTTTCCTTTTGTTTTTGTATGCATGCTGTGGCGCCGTGTCCTGTTAAGTAACGACTGTATAAGTGACTGTGCTTGTAAATAATAATTATAGTCAGTCGTATTGCTTTTGCATTCTATTTGTTACTTGTATATTGCATGACTGCCCTTGCTTGTGTTGTGCTGTATAGTGAATAAATGTCCTTGTGTGCAATGTACCCCGTTCGTCATGTCCTATTTCCCTTTTGAAAAGCCATCTTGCATCGTTGAATGAGTAGTGGGTTTTGAACACCCGGTAAAGAGAATTGGATCCGTCGAGGTCGGCGATAACACTGCTCTGTTATCACTGTAGTACGGAACGGACCGCTTAAGTGGTTCGTGTCCCAGGCCGACCTGCAGTGCGGTGCAGCCCCTCGGTAGGTTACCCGCGCGGGTACTTAGGTATATCGACATTCGGCGATTCACCCTATTTCGCGCGGGTAGAATGCGGACTGGGCTATGGTGAGGTTAAACCCCCACCCGTGACTGGTTCCTGGCGGTAGTTCCAGGAGGGTCACGACTGAATTGTCCGTCCGGTGGGCGACGCAGTTGGGATTGGAGTTACGCGGCCGATCGCACGCCGGCGGGCGCGAATTCGTAACGATATCTTTTGGTTCGGGTTTTTGGAACATGTAGATGATGTGAGTTTCTTCGATCAAGACCGGTGACGTGTTGGCGATTGGATGGGAGTAGGTTTTGATGATGACAAGACACAATAAGGGGCTTTCCAAAGCGAGTTTGAATTGTGATTCTTCCTTCCACTAGCGAGGGGAGGTTATAGGCACAGAGGAGATCAACAGAGTGGGATGTCTCAGGAACTTTGCTGTACCCACTCAATGCTTTGTGACTGCTTTGCGGTCAGGCTAGAGCTCCTTCCAGGAGCAGCAAACTCCAACAGAGGTCAAATGTACATGGTGTATATCAGAATGAAGTCTGATGGGGACATCGTTTCTCTTCGGCAAGCACAGGATGTAGAGATGACATGAGGCACGCGATATCATTTGTTGAACTTGCGAGTCCCATTTTAGATCCGATTGAAGAGTAACTCCAAGGAGACAAAGCATAGATACTATTTCAAGTGCCCTGTCAGGGTGGGGGGGGGGAGGGGTGAGTATGCAGAAAGATAACTTGCAGAACTTTACTTTTCTGAGGCTTTGGCTGCATAAAATTGTCGTGACTCTAAGCAGAAAGAACATCCAAGTGTGTCTGTAAAGCATCTTGTGATTTGGGGACAATCTCTGAGTGTAAGGTCATCCGTATATTTCCACCTGTTATCACAACAAAGCACAATGTCGTTGACCATTATCAAAAACATAATGAGCCCAAGCTTGGTCCCCTGAGGGACACCACACGTCATGATCTGGGATGATGATGTTGAAGCGCAGAATCTGCCAGTAATCAGAAAGAAATCTGCATAGGGTCGGGATGATCGCCGGGTCGATGTCAAGTTGAATCAGCTTATGCACTGCTGTCATATGGTCATTAAATCAAAGGCTTTTTTGATGTCGATGGTACAGATGTTGGTGTCGTGGCCTGGCTTGTCAAGACCTTGGGAGATAACATCCAGAAGATTGACTAAGTAGTGGTTAACAAAGCTGCTTTTCATATTGCCAAACCGACGTGGATCTATCAGATGCTCTATGCCAGCCATTACCCATTCTGCCAAAAAGCCTTCAAACAAGCAAGCAACGACAGGTGTAATTGATATTGGGCGAAGTTGATCGAAATCAGGAACAGGCACAGATTTCGGTACTGGGCACACTGATGCAATTTGGAAAATGACCAAAATGAAGACTGTTATTAAAAAGCCAGGGGGTCTGAAACTTCGGAGGCAAACTCTTTCAGGAGCTGTATGGGAACATCAGTTGGATGATCGGCCTTGGATGTGTTCAACCTGTGAAGGCAATTGTACACCTCTTGACGCTCAATAGTCGGAGGAGGACCAGCAGGCGAGGATGAAGGAATGGCGGACCGGTCGAGAGACGGTAATTGAATAAAGATTTTTGCAAAATAATTCAATTCATGTGCAATTTTGAATGCCAATTTTTGTGAGTCCAGCAGGAGAGGGGAACGTTTGCTCATTCTAGTCAAATATCTTATTTGCTGATGCCACTTGCCTGGTTCGGTCTCCATCAGATGCCTGATTTTTGCAAGCATAATATTTATTTTTTGCTTTCTTTATTTCCTTTATTTCTCAGTTTTCTGAAGGCATGGACATCCTCTCTTTGAAAACTAGCATCACGGCTAGCAATAAGTCTACGTTGGCGATTGCTCATCCATGGCCTGTCATTCATTCGGCACTTGTTCATTGCAGACTCAAAATGCTGCTTGTACTGGTCAGTAATCAGCTGCTGGAACCACTTGGCTTGGGCTTCAGGGTCCATAATATTATTCATAACAGACCAATCCATTTCCGTTATCCACTGCCCAATAGAGCGAACAGCAGACTCACAAAAAAGTCGATGTGAGACTTTAATCGATCTCAGACTGTTCTGCTCACCAATGGGTTTGAGAACAACGAAGGAATGATCCTTGTTTGCTATCGGAGCACATATCACGGGTTTATGGTACTGATTCGCGAGATCCATTCGGATCTTGTCGAAAATCGTAGTACCTCTGGTAGGTTTAGTGACAATTTGCAATAAAAGTGTGTTGTTGCACAGATGTAGTGTCAAAGTCATTGAAATCTCTTACCATCAAGAACGCGACACTGTGAGATTGTGCACGTATAAGGTCAGCCATATCAATGAGATGATCACCAAATTCTATCTGATGTGGAGATCACAGTGGCAAATATATTGCACACAAAAATGTTCTTCGATCGTCATAGGTGATTCGATGATGTCAGCTTAACCCACATCGTTTTGAGTTGGGGAGGGATGCGATTGTTCAAGACCTCCCACACATTCAAATTGTCACGTACGTAGAGCGCAACCCCTCCTCCAATGCGGGTAGAGAAACTATAGAATTACGTAGCTGACATAGTTCAACTCGGCTATAGTGCATTGTCTGTTCATGAGTGCTGGTTGCAAGAGCGTTTCACATGACGATAACAACAACTTTGCATGACAAAAATATCCGAATATCATGTACCAATAGCTAGGATTTTGGTGGCAAATCAAGCCCTGTATCATTGACATAAAAGAACGAGATGGTATTCATAGAATACTTACCTTGCACAGTCTTGAGAAGGACTTGGTGCAAACCAACTCTTCTGCTTTTTTTTAAGGTTTTAAAAATTTCATCCAATATGGTGCCAGACCAGTGACCGATGATGTCACTTTTATAAAACTATATTTCCCATGGGTAGTTGATCAATTGGTTAAAGTTTTGCATTAATCGGTTTCAACAATTGCAGAGAATATTTTTTTCCATACTGACTGGATCAAGCATTGCACTTGTCGAATTATGACGCCATAATGAAGGCACCAATGACACCATCATTAACATATCTGATTCCCATGGGGAGTACTTGACAATGAACCATGTTTAAATTTTTTCCATGGAGCGGTTTCGGAGATTTCGATGTGCAGTTTTTTGTTTTTTTTCCAAGATTTCGCCTCTACCACGTGACCTATGACGTCATAATTATGACAATTTCTCTCGGAGGCGGTGCACCGATTTCGAAAAATTCATGTCAATCAGACTAACGGTTGCTAAGAAAACGAATTTTAAAAATGCAGACACGTAACACGTATGAACGGCACATGTACACGACCGTTCGCTTAACCCTGCTTTTCGCTTTGCTTGCGCAGGGTAACAATCAAATGGTGAATGATGAAATGGCAAGAAGAAGCAAACTCGTGATGAACAAATTTCATTTACACAGAAAGGTATAATTCAAACATTAACAGCTTGTCCCGGAACAAATTCGGGAAAGCGCCGCAGCTGAAAACGGTGACAATGCGGAGACAGCGGATAAGAAATAGCGAATCTGCAAATGTCATGTCAGGTCAGGTATGCGAGCATGCGCCAGAGCAGCGCGTCGCTACCTCCACTTTCCGTCGGTACTCCAGGGGCCTCCGTCTGGCCATCCCCCAGGCAGATGCCTGGCCCATCGCCATCTCCTTGAGATGCCGATCAACCTGCTGCAACCACAAGGCACGCAGCCCATTGGCCTCCTCCACTCAGGAGACTCCCTCGCCGAGACAATCTGGTGAGCAGGATCAGTGTCAGGAAAACGAGCCACATGTACATACAGCTGCAGCTGACGTTCACGGACCATGCAGGTAACAAATCTCATTTTTTTGTCTCTCTCAGCAACCGCTCGTTGGACACAAAATCCGACCAGCGAGAGCCAAGGATTCTCCGAAGAGACCTGGTACCAAAGGAATTAAGTCTCCGTCTCAGATTCTTGGTCAGAGTCCAAGTCTCGCATTCAGAGAGCAAGACTGGAAGCACAAATGATCTGAAGACTCGGACTTTCGTCCTCCCGCACAGGTACTGGCAGTGCCACACCCCATTATCCAGTGAATCCATGACTTCCCAGGCCCGATCCAGATGTCGATTGACCTCTGACTCACAGCCAGCAGAGACATGAATATCACTGCCAATGGAAGTGAATCTCTCCACGACCTCAACATCCTCACCACAAACAGGCACAGACAGAACAGCAGCATCCAAGATGTCACCGAAAGCCTGGATCTTAGTTTTGACCCAAGAAACCCGTAATCCCAACGGCTCCGACTCCTCATTCAGCACCTCGAGGGCCCCCAAGAGGATGTCTAAAGTCTCCGCAAAGATGACTGCATCATCTGCAAAATCAAGGTCCGAGATCTTGACATTCCCAAACAATGCACCGCAGCTTGAGCTTTCCGACATCCTCTCTAAAATCCAGTCGATACAAGTGCTGAAAAGTGTGGGGGCCAGTACACACCCCTGATGAACTCCAGTAACAACTGGAAATAAGTCAGAGATGGTACCACCACATCTCACAGCACTCTCAGTACCAGAGGAGAGTTCAGACATCAGATCTATCAGTTTTGGTGGCACCCCACGAAGACCAAGAATCCTCCAGAGGGCATCCCGATTCACTGAATGAAATGCTTTACAGAGATCAACATCGGCTGCAAGCAGCCCCTGCCGAAACTCTCGTCTGCATTCGGTGAGGACCCAAAGAGCAGACATACGGTCAATCGTTGACCTCTTTGGTGTAAAGCCTGACTGCTCTGGATGGTGGCGAATCCTATCAAGAATTATCCGAGCAAAGACCTTGCCCGGCACTGAGAGCAGCGTCACCCCTCGGTAGTTATTGCAGTCTTGGCGATTACCCTTCGCTTTCCAGAGAGGGACAACAAGGCCCCTCTTCCAGTAAGTTGGGATGATGCCTGTGTTCCAGGCAGAGCACAGAATTGCATGCAACGACACGAGTGCAGCATTTCCACCAGCCTTGAGACGTTCAGCATTGATGCCACAGATCCCTGGAGCTTTACCCCATTTCAACCGGTTCACCGCAGCCTGTGCTTCCACAAGCGAAGGTGGACCACAGTTGATTGGAGGGTCAGCAACAGGGATTGTAACACCCCTGATGTCCTTGTAACACCCCTCACTGAGTGGTGGATCACTCGACAGCTGGTGGATCAGCCTGGTACAACCGCTCAAAGTAACCGGCCCAGCGGGCCTTCACTTCAGACTCCTCTGTCAAGAGCCTACCACACTCTTCTCTAATGGCAGTACACCGAGGGATGGGCTTGGTGAACGCAATGCGCGAATTCCCCTGTAAGTGGGACAAGAATCACCTGTCCACAGGTGATGCTCTACCCCCTCACAGATTCCCTGCACATAGACCGTGTCCACCCTGAGTGTACATACAGTGTTACGCCTCAGCTCCCTGAACAGCTCAGCTCTGTCATTCAGCCTGGCCCTGCGACTCTGGTCAATGGTATCCAGTGTCCCTTGAGAGACAAAATTCTTCTTTGCCCTGCGGTGAGTTCCAAGACATCCACTGGCAACATCAAGGAGGGTGGTCTTGAAGGCACTCCACAACACTTCAGGACCTCCGAAAGCACCCAGACGCCCCAAATCTCCACTCGGCTTGTTTGCAAACTCCTCAGCTACCGTCTCCTCTCATCCTTGACCTTGCCAATATCCAGCCGAGGCTGGGATGGTACCATTCTCCTGGAATTAAGGTCCAACTTCAGAGTTGCTACAACAAGCCGGTGGTCAGTATTGAGGAACTGAGCACTCCAGTAGACCCTGCAGTTCTAGATCATCCTCCAGCGACCATCAACAAGGACATAGTCAATCTCCTTTTCCATACCACTAGCATTGGAATACCAAGTCCAGCGATGAGCTTGTGGGCGCTGAAACCATGAACCAGCCACCCTTAGTCCATGATTTCTTGCAAAGTCAAGGAACTTGATGCTATTCTGGTTCATAGTTCCTGACCCATGGGGACCAACACACACCTCATAACCATCGCTATCAGTTCCCTGTCGATGCATTGAAATCCCCCAAGACTAGAAGTGCATCTTGTCTGGGGCACTGATCAGCCACAGACTCGAGCGTGGCATAGAATGTGTCCTTCACAGTGAGATCACTCGCCTCAGTCGGAGCATAGACAGAGACCAGGGAAATGACACCTAACGAGTGACGAATCCTTCGTCTCGTAATACGCTCGTTGACCGGTGTTACCTCAATTATCATTGGAGTCAGCTTATTGGACACAGCTATAGCAACTTCTTGGGAATGGTAACCATCAGGGCGAACAGACCAATAGTAGGTGTAACCACCCACCATTATCTCGCCGCAATCCGGTCTCCAAACCACAGAGAGTGCTGCAATCCCGATGTCCAAACGCTTGAGCTCAGATGATAACAGAGACAGGTGATCATCCTCTCTTCGGGAAAGGACATTCCAGGCACCCACCCGAAGTGACCACCTCAGGTTAACCCAAGGAGACTGCCGTCTGGTGGACGACACCTCAGCACCACTCCGACACACTCTCCTGCAATCTGATCCAGGGATGTTACCCCGTGGTTTCCCTCCTATCATCAAAGATTGGGGGTCCCGAAGGCTTTGCCCCAATCCCGTCATCCGTTGAGCTGCCTGGCGAAGGGAAGCTGCACAGGAGGTACTCTCACGGAGTGCAGATTTTTTTTGCGTTTTTGTGTTTTGCGGAATGAAGGGTTTTACGGTGGCCGGAGTGCAAATCCTGCCACCAACCTCCTACTATGAAGTAACCCAACTGCAGGAGGACGTCCGCAGACTCCTTTGGGCACTCGATATGGATGGCCGTTGGCTCACAAGGAGCTTCTCTGCCCTTTAACAGGTTTTGGTTTTAATCCTGCTGGGTGTCCATATCAAAACACCCTCCTCACCAAAAAACCTGGTGGGGGAGACGGTTTCGTCGCCGACAGCCCGACCATGGAACAGGTTAGTACAGGTTAACATGATACCTGTAGCAAGTCACAGATCAAATCTGGCCTGACCTGCAAATGTCACCGGTGGAAACCCTCACATAATTTTTGTCATTATACTTTAAACTCAATCTCTCTATATTTTCATTCCACACAGCATCATTCCAATCACAAATTAATACCATACCATTAATATAACAAAATACAATATTACAAACACTCGTCTAGTAAATGAAGAGAAACGATGTTCTGATGTTACATCCGGGTGGAGAGCAGCTTCATATGGATCGAAACTCAAAATCATAATTGTATTATCACTCAATAAATCTCCCACCGACCTTAGGACGTTCCACAGAAGGTTTGACGGGGCTCGCCACAAAACTGAGGGAGTAGTTTCGGGACAGACAGACGGACACTCATGCTTTATAAATACAGACTTGCGTCATCCTAACGCCAAGACCACCGGCAAAGATAAACACACCCCTATAAATTAAATGGGGCCATTCTGGCCGGTCCTACAGGATGTAACATGTCTGGATGTAATCATCCCAGAACTGGAAGAGTGGTGTGTCAATCGTATAAGGATGCATTTAACTTCAGAGTTTGAATGCCTGTGAGAATCATACTGTTCATTGTGGGATTCACTGCATATTCTGGTACTTACAAAGTTTTCTCATAACTTTCAGTCAAACCTTGCTGTGGGACTTTTAATTAATTATTCTGAACAATACAGATTTCAGCTTGTCACAAATGTAGTTATTATGAAAAATCATAGCAGAAGATACCACCATGAGCTCCATAAACAATGTTGAGAAGCATCGATTTCTTTGTTGCTTTGCATCCATTTGGTCAGTGCAGGTGCACAGCATTGGAGAGACAAGAGGGTAGAAAAGAAGATGAAGAGAAGAAACTATACAAATTACCCCCGTGCGGGAGTGACGGTCATCTCTGCGAGAAAACATATAGCCTCCTGAAGGTTGGGCAGTTTTTGCAAACTTTGAAGTCACGTGACGCGAAAGCGAATATCGAAAATCCGGCCTGACAAAATTTAGATATTGTCCCATAGATTCATTTGCTACAATCAAATTCAAGATTGCTTGAGAAATGTAGGAGATAGATTTTGAAAATCGTCATTTTCGCAACTTCAAAGGCCTCGTGACCTTGACCTTGACCTTTGGTGACCTTGAAAGTCATACCATCGTGTACGTCTCATCGACCTCTATCAGGATCACTCATGACCAGATCTCCCACTTCAACTTCATTGTGAACGGACGGACGGACGGACGCATATTACCCTTTCTCTCACCAATATTATTATGTCATTGGAAATGACCTAAAAAAAAAAAAATGAAATTGCTCGTTGAGCAAGGAATTGCTGGAATATCTTTGTCATATCTCCATGATCACTGAAAAAACAAAAACCAGGAAATCAATTTGGTTCTTATAAGTCGATATTGCTACTGTTTAATGAGTTATAGCACTTTGTTTGGTCATGATCATAACTTGGAAGTCAATCGGACTTGAAATGGCGTTTTTATCGCAATTTGAAAGTTTTGACCCGACCCCGCTGACATTCGACCCCCGACCGCTAAGAAGGTTGTTGGTGTGACATCCCAATGAGACATATGGTTGGATGCAGTATTGGAGGATGCACATTTTGGATTTGGTTTGAAGTCGATACGACCATTTTAGCGGACGTTATTGCGAAAATAAGAATTTCGGTTTTTCGGTGACCTTGAGCTTGACCTTTGACCTAGATTCACCAAACACGACAAGTGTCTAAGTTGGACCATGGCCGACGTCTGTACCCAGTTTGGTCATGATCGCTGAAAGGGTGTGGCTGCTTCAGGGTAAGCAAACACACAAACAGACAGACAGACAGACAGAATGACACACACAACCGACCAACATAATTACCGAAATCCGAAGGATTCCGGAAATTAATAAACTACAATTGCTGGATTTGATCGTCGGCCTTGAGGTACACTCACTTGCCTCTTACCTGTTTAGCAAGGGTTTGAATCTTGGCCCAGCTATCCTTGTGTGTGTGTGTGTGTGTGTGTGTGTGTGTGTGTGTGTGTGTGTGTGTGTGTGTGTGTGTGTGTGTGTGTGTGTGTGTGTGTGTGTGTATACAGTCTCTCAAATGGATTTTAAGCTGGGCGTCTATCAGCATCAGTTGGTGAACGCGAAAGATCCCACGGTGTCCTTCGTGACGAGTCGGTGAGTTACTCACCCTAAACAAATCCCAAATTCTTGCTCTAACCTACAGGGGGCACTGCGTCAGCGACTCAGCGGGACAACTGTGTTCAAAGCAAATGATGCTGCTTCTTTTGTATGCAGCACAAGGCTGTGGGGTAACATCATTGGCTGAGGGCTGTTCCGCTGAGCAGATGATGTTGCCCACAGCCATGTGCTGCATCCAAAAAGAAGGAAAAGGCGATTTCATCATTCATTAATTTCTCCTTCCCATCCTTGTATAAACATACAAATGCACCATTAACAATGAAATGCAGCCTCAGTCGTTGCTATGGAGACAGATACCTCTTGTCTGTGATTGGCTGAAATGCATATACAACATCACAAATGTATTTGTGATGAAACGAATGTCTATGAATTATTTTACAAATCACTCTTTTCTTGAAGGATATTCTGGATATTTTATCATTGACAGTCCCAGAGCAACTTCATAATTCTTCAGAGATTAGCTCAATTCCCAGAAGCCGATAATCCAAATCCTTAATACTGCGGCCTTGTCAGTTTTAAACCCACAAGCCACGGGATGACAGCTTTGTGTCCTCACTAACAGGCCACTGCATATGCCGAGCATATTATGAAGTATGCCATGATTTATTTTAGTTTACTTTATTTACAAGATGAAAGTTTTGTTGTGCTATCTCTAGATGCTGAAGTCTCGTGTTTCTTGACAATGTCCTTTTGTTTGCTTGCCTCATTTTCAGTTTCTTGTTATCTCCGCCAGCGAAGGTGAAGGAGGTTATGTTTTCACCCCTTTCTGTTTGTTTGTTGGGTCAACGAAATTGATGACCCTTATTGTCAGGAATTCTGTCTGTTTGTTTGGATGTTTGTTTGGATGTTTGTTCATTTGTCATCAGCATAATTGGTAGTAAACGTGGGCCGATTTTGACCAAACTCGGGTGGTAGGTACATCTTATGACCTCGTGCTTTGGAAATTGTGATGGTTGCTAGGGACGCTTTGGTTCCCTAGCAACAACCGAAAAACCTTCTAAATCGGTACCGTTCGCGCGAAATCAATTCCGAAAGCCATTATCCCACGTAGGGTTATGAAATTTGGAACGAATGATCTACAGGTGATGCTCTATCAAATATATTCCGGTGTTTGTGATATATGGAATACTTTACCCACAGCACCCCCTACAATTAGGGTATGCACGAAAATTGAAGGCCCCCCAGCGACCAGGTGAGTGCATCGATATGAATGAAACTTTGCAGGTACATGGTACTCAATGAGTACTACAACTTTGCCTCATGACATATTGACCGATTTCGCTTAGGTCAGAGGTCAAAGGTCAATTAGTGTAAAAATCGATAATATGTGAGAGCTGGAGGTGCCTTCGCACCAAATGTTACTCCTGGGGTTATGGTCGGATGGTCATGAAAATTCACACTAATCGTCTGGAATACATTGTGCACAAACGATCGAGCCGGATTTTCGATCTCGATCTTTGTTCACCCACAGCACCCCCTCGAACTTTGGGGATTTCCGATTTCAAACCGCATTTTCGGTACTTTTCATTCAAATGGATACCGAGTAGTTATCAGTAGATGGAACTGGATGAGATTCGACATGCATAATCTTAAGGTGATTCCCTATCTGCTAAATGACATCCATTTTGCTCGATATCTTATAGTTTCCATGCTCGGCGACCCATCGCCGCCTACCGGCTTGTTTGTTTGTTTGTCTATTTGTGTGCAGGATATCTCAAAAAGTTGTAGACTGATCCGGATGAAATTTGGTGGGCAGGTTGGGTGTGTGACAATGACGGACTGGTTCGATTTTGGTGAAGATCGGGATCCAGATTCGATAATTTTTTAAGGTGATTCTTCACTATTGAGAGATGGGAATAAAAACGATGTATAGCATAATGTCTCAAAAAGTTGTGGACGAGTTTTGACAAAACAAGGTGGATGAGTTGGTTCGGTGACAAGAACAACCCAATTCGATTTTGGTTCAGGTCCGGATCCAGATCCGGCCTATCAATGGGATACAAAATGTAAACTGTTCAGCTTGGCAGAGGTATACGCTCTACTGAATGCCGTTGTAGTTCTGTCTATCTCTCGTCTCTGTTTCCGTGGTGGTGTTTAGTTTCTGTTCACGGGGCCTGTTCTATTCCACAGGGGTTTGCTTGCCTGTGTACATGTGTGTACCAGTGTATGTGTGTAAAATGGGGAATTGTTTAGAATTTTCACATTTCCAACCTGGCCACCAAAGCCAGTCGCCAACTGGGAATCCTCCGTCGTGCAAAATCCTTCCTTGGCCCACCTGAGCTCATGACCACATACAAAGCTTTCGTCCGCAGCCTGATGGAGTACTGCTCTCCCCTCGAGGCTGGTGCTCCTGCCTCTCACCCTTCTCGGCTTCATGCTGTGGAAACCAAGGCATTTAGATCATTGGTATCTTCCATAATGAGGCTGAGACTTTAGGTCTCTCACTTTCTCACCACAGGCAAGTCGGTGGTCTTTCTGTCTTCTGCTGTCTCCTCTCCGGTATCGCCCCCCCCACCCCATATTTTCGTAGGGTGCTCAAGGTCCACCAGCTATCCCCTTCTGGTAAAACTACCAAAATCAAGAATCACTGCTCACCTTCGCTCTTCCATTCCTCTATTTTCACACCTTTGGAACAAACTCCCACACTCTCTTCAATCCCACTCTTCTCTCCAGGTCTTCAAAACAGCTGTTCACCACCACCTCTTATCGTCCCCCATCCAAATCCTCGATCTTTTCTTCCCCCGTGAATCCACTCCAAAGCCACCTCCTTCAAATTCCCAACTGTTTTGTGATTTGCTCTCCGACTCGTCTTGTCTCCTGCTCCCATTGTTATATGTTCTGTGTGTTAGCTCTCACATGAGCCCCAACATTTTATACAATTTTTTTTTATTTCATTTAATTCCTGTAGTTTATGAAATGTGTTGAGCACGTGTTTAGAAAGATGTAGTCTCTCCACCCAAGTGTCTGTATCTATGCCCCCCCCTCCCGCCTTTGCATAATTGAACCAATTGCGCAGCCCACGAACACGATTGTGGAGTCAGTGTGAGGACAGGAGATGCGCAAGAGACATGTCCATAAATGGACTTCTGGCAGCCTCAAGGCCATCAGACCATCCACGGAGTGGAATTTCCCTGACTTGCAAGCCAATCAGTGCAGCCCATCAATCATCGACTGATAGGCCGCATCGGTCAACGGGCGGACATTTTGGTACATCCCGCGGGACTTAATATAAGCTCCCACATGGCACTTGTTCGCTTATTTTTTTTTTGTATACCTTGTCGAAGCTCGTATGAGAGCTAACACACAACTCACAGCAAGGGGGCATGAGACAAGAGGGGCGGGAGTGGGAGGGACAAAACGGTGGGGAACAGACACATTAGGTGAACTGTGGAAGGGAGAGGGATGGGGATGGGACGGGGAACATGGCGAAGAGAAGATGGACATTACAGGGACTTTCAGGAAGGAAAGCAGTGGAATTGAAGGAAGTGGGCTTGGGTGGATTATCGGGGGTAGAAAAGATCAAGGATTTGGATGGGGGATGATAAGAGGTGGTGGTGAACAGCTGTTTTGAAAGCCTGGAGGGAAGAATGGGAAATAATATAGTGAGGAAGTTTATTCCAAAGGCGGGAAAAAAGAGAAATGAAAGAGTGAAGATGAGCAGTGATTCGTGAATTTGGTAGTTTTACCAGAAGGGGGTTGTTGGCAGACCTTGAGCGCCCTGTGGAAATGTGGTGGGGACAAATCGCAGAGAGAGCAGGGGGGCAAGGCTGGAGAGGAGTCGGTCGAAGACAGAAAGACCACCGACCAACCTGCGGTGATTGAGTGAGATGCCCAAAGATTCAGCTTCATTGCGGGAGATGCCGATGATCTTAAATGCCCTGGTT
The DNA here is from genome assembly GCF_056783735.1 of Eptatretus burgeri. Lineage (NCBI taxonomy): Eukaryota > Metazoa > Chordata > Myxini > Myxiniformes > Myxinidae > Eptatretus > Eptatretus burgeri. The sequence goes on along the minus strand of NC_140971.1, from coordinate 39,175,131 downwards.
TCGACAGCGTGAAGCCGAGAAAGGTGGGAGGCAGGAGCACCAGCCCTAAGGGGAGAGCAGTACTCCATCAGGCTACGGACAAAAGCTTTGTAAGTGGTCAGGAGCTCAAGAGGGCCGAGGAAAGACATTGCACGACGGAGGATTCCCAGTCGGTGACTGGCTTTTGAGGTGAGGTTGGAAATGTGACTTTCCCAGGAAAGGTCATGGCAGATAGTGAGACCCAGAAGCTTGAAAGAAAAGACTTCTTCCAGAGGATTGTTGAGAAAGTGGATGGGGGGGGGGTTCTAAACGGTCCTTTCGAAGAGACATGGTGAGAGTGTGAGATTTGTCTGCATTGAAAGACATGTTCCACGTGTTGGACCAGTTTGTGATTTTATCCAGATCTGCAGTGAGCGAAGAAGCTGCTGCTTGCCGGTCTGAGGGATGACAGATGGTATGGCAGAGGGTGGAGTCGTCGGCAAAGAGAAATAGAGGATTTTCCAGAGTCGGAGAGATCATTGATGAAAACCAGAAAAAGAACAGGGCCCAGAACGCTACCTTGAGGAACTCCAGCCTGCACAGGAAGAGGGGATGAAAGAACTCCATTTAGGGCCACACGTTGACTGCGACAGGAGAGGAAGTCTGCGAGCCATGAGTGGAGATGGCCTTGAATACCATGGGAAGAGAGTTTGGTGAGTAGGGCAGGGTGCCAGACTGTGTCAAAAGCACGTGATATGTCCAGGGATACGGCTCGGATTTCCTGTCTGGCATTGAGGACCTCCATCCATTGATGGCAGAGCAGAAGCAGCATATCCAGGGTAGAGAGACCTTGTCTGAAACCAAATTGGTGATCGGAAATCAAGCCATTGGAGAAGAGGAAGGATTTCATGTCTGAAGCGATGATGGATTCCATAACCTTGCTGATGATTGGGAGAAGGCTGATTGGTCTGTAGTTACAGGAATCTGTTTTTGCACCTTTTTATGCAGGGCAGTGATGTTAGCAGATTTCCACGCAGATGGCAGATGACCTTGGGCAAATGAGAGGGTGAATAGAACAGAGAGAGGGTGAGCAAGAGCAGAAGAGCAGGCTTTGAGGACACGTGGGCTGATGCCGTCTGGACCGGTTGCAGAATCTGACTCGAGGTTTGAAAGCAAGCTCTCCACCTTGTCAGGAGAAAAGGATACAGAGTCCAGGGACAGTTGTGTGCGACTGGGTAAGGTGGGTAGAGAAAGTGATGGGTTTAGGACACAAGATTTAGCTGCAAACACCGAGTTTAGACATTCAGCTTTTTAACGTGTGGTATCAGCAGTGCGGCCATTTGAGGTAAGGGAGGGAATGGAGGGGGATCATACACCAGAAACAGATTTGATTAAACGCCACCAGGATTTTGAGGAGGGAGAGAGGTTTGAGAGTTCAGACTTGAGATGAGAAAGATGTTGTTTTCTGGCTCTCCTGAGGGTAGATACACACTTGTTCCGAGCTTTGTGGAAAGAACTGAGATTGCCCTCAGTTGGGTTTGCTTTCCATGAGGAAAAGGCAAGTTGTTTCAGGACAACTGCCTCACCACAAGCTTCAGTAAACCAAGGGCGGGAGGAAGGGTAAGACAACTGAACACGAGAGGGGATAAATCTGAGCATGAGGGAGAGAAAGTTTCTTTGAAAGAATTCCCAGGATGAGTTGATGTTTGAGAAAGTAGTGATAGGAGACCAGTCTGTAAGTTTGATGGCTGCTCGGAGACCCTGCCAGTCGGCTTGAGTGAAATGCCAGACTCGACGGCGGTGAGGTGGTTCTCTGCTAATAGCCAGAGAGATGTCCACTTTGACAAGGACGTGATCAGAATAACTGATTGGAGCGAAGGAAGATCAGCATATATTGTCAGGGAAATTTGTCAAAATCAGATCCAGAAAAGATGGAGTACCATTGGTTGAGATCCGGGTTGGGAAGTTGACAGATTGAGTCAGTCCCAATGAGTTGCAGAAAGTTTTGCTGAGGTGCCATGGCAGGTGAGAGAGGTACCCACACCTCGCCAACACGCGTGATGACAATTGAAGTCACCACATATGAGGAAGAGAGAGTTTGGATGAGAAGGTAGAAGATGGTCCATGTTTTCAGATAGTGAGGTGTCGGAGTCATCACTGTTCGGTGGACGGTACAGTACACATATAAATATGAGGTGGGAGTTGAGGGGAAGCCGTAGCCAGAGGTATTCCTGGGGGTGTGGGGGAGTGAGAGCAGTGCATGGAGAGTGAGGAATAGAGTCTTTGATGGAGAGAGCAACTCCTCCACCAGGACGAGGCTCAGCTCTGTCATACCGTAAGAGGGAGTAACCAGGGAGAGATACTTGGGAGTCAGACATGTCTTGGGAGAGGAAAGTTTCTGTTAGGCAGATAATGTCTGGTTTGTCAGTGGCAACCTGTATGGAAAGATCTGAAAGGTTTGAGCGAAGGCCCCGGATATTTGAGGTCCACACTTTTCATGAAGAGGTAGGGGAGGAGGCTTTGGGTGCAGGGGGTGGGGGAGGGTAGGACGAGGGGGGAGGGAAGGAGTGTTGTTGAAAGAGTGTGGGGGATTGCAGAATAGCTCGGGGATGGGGCCGAATGAGGAGGAGAAAAGGCTCTGTGGTGCTGGCGGAGAGGGGGGACAAGAGACAAGGAGGAAGGCAGTTGAGGATTTGAGGAGGTGGAGTGAAGAGATGGAGGTGAGAGGGCAGTGGAGGGAGGCAGCTTGGTGGATGAGAGGGGGGGCAACTTTGAGAAGGATGAGTGAGGGGGATGAAAGGTGGGAGAAGGTGAGGGGGGAATTTTGAGAGAGGTGAGAGGGAGGCTTGGAGGGAGAAGAGTGGGATGGTTGGTTTGAGAATGAGGGGTGAGAGTCAAACTCTTCTTTGTGGTACCTCCTGTTTCAGTGGTCCGTGTCGTTTGTGTGATTGCTTGCTTGGTAGTCGTGGTTCCTGCCCCGTCCTTTGTGGTCCTCGTGTGTGCGGTGGTCTGCGTCTTCACGAGTCCCAAAGGGGAGGCTTGTGAGAACCGTGGGAAAGTCTGCACCACACCCAGCCCATTCCGAACGGTGACCCCAGATGCCTTCAGGGTCAAGGAGTAGTGTGCCCACCCGAACCTAGATCCCTGCTGTGTGCACAAGCTTCCCATGCAGAGCAGGTTTTCTTTTTCTCTGTCTCGTCTTCTCGCTCAGTTCTGTTTCCCCGAATGAGAGGATAAGGTTACTTGTTAGGACGTCGGGGTCCTGAGGGCGTTGGGTTATTTGTTATTTATTTATTTGTAATCATCTGTGATCACTGTAGTGACTAGTGAGGCCGTTTTCTTCTTCTTCTTCTTCTTCTTCTTCTTCTGCTTCTTCTTCTTCTTCTTCTTCTTCTTCTTCTTCTACATTACTACTTCTTCTTCTTCCTCTTCAATACTTCTTCTTATTCAATACTACTACTTCTTCTTCTTCAATACGACTTCTTCTTCTTCTTCTGCTTCTTCAATACTACTTCTTCTTCTCTGCCATCTCTCTCCTTCTCCATAACATTATACTGTATATACTTGTGTGCGAACATGCTACATTCCTGCTGAGGAAAGCTGCTAATGAGAGCAGTACTCTGGACTCTGAAGGTCAGGTAACCATTGACCTCGGTACTTGATCAGCTTCAAAGCGGCCCATTATTACCTCAGCCACCGAAGGTGAAGGAAGTTGTGTTTTCACTCCCTTTCTGTGTGTTTGTGTGCAGGATGTCTCAAAAATGTTGTGGACGCATCCGGATGGAATTTTGTGGATGCGTTCAGTTCGTGACAAGGACGAACTGATTCGATTTTGGTGAAGATCGGGATCCGGATCTGGATACGAGAATTATTTAATTTTCAAACTGATTCTTCACCATTGAGACATTGAGCCAAAAACGATATAGTACTGGATAGGAAGATATTTTAAAAATGGACTGGGCCCGATATGTTCTCGCGGATCAGGCATGACGTAGTGGAGGTGTGCGCTCCACCAAGTGCCCTTCTAGTTTTTACCCCGTGGGGTCTTCCACCCCAAGGGGTCTTAACACCGCTCGCGTTCTCTTTTCTTGTGTACAGTTCATTTGAACGTCTATTTCTCCATTATTCGTGAACAGAATTCGATGAACATCGACAGGCATACACTAGACACATATACGCAGGCACTAACTGAGCCCAAAGTGCGATTGCGGCCCTTCGGGCTGAGGAACGGCCCATTTTGGCCCATTTTCTTAAAGTTGTTATTTCTCGGTTATTAGTGGACAGAACCGAACCAAACTTGACGGAAATATTCTAGAGACCATTCCCCAGGCATTAAGTGAGCCCAACTTGTGATTTCAGCCCATTTTCTCAAAATTGCTATTTCTCGGTTATTCGTGAAAGAAACTGGACCAAATATGACAGGTATACAGGGTGTCCCAAAAAAATATACAACTTTTCATCTGCAAAGAGGATGGTCATAACATATATTTGTTAAAAAGATATATGGCTGGATGGAAAGCTGAAAGGTTGAAGTTTATTGTACCAATGTCAAAATTGCCACCAAAATTTAAATTTTCGTATAGAATCGTCGTTTTCTTTTAGACCACATGTTCGACGTAGGCTCCACGTTGTCCGATCACTGCCTGCAAACACGTTGTCATGTTCGCCATCACTTTGGGAAACGTTTTCTGAGGAATGTTCTGGATTTCTCGGTGGATGTTTTTGTTCAGCTGATCAAGAGTCTGAGGCCTAGGGTTTCCACTGATCCTGTCCTTGAGATACCCCCACAAGAAGAAGTCTGGAGGAGTAAGGTCAGGGGAATACTGTGGCCACTCAACGTCTTCGTAGAGGGAGATAAAGCGGCCCTCAAAATGTTGGTTGAGAAAACGCCTTGTTTCCATGGCTGTATGGGGTGGTGGTGTATGGGATGGGGTGGTGCCCCATCCTGCTGGAACCACTGGGTTCTCATCTGGATCAGGTTGTTTCTCCTACGGGCCTGAGTACGTAGCTCAGGCAGATAGAATTCCTGAATCATTTCGCGATAGTTCCTCTGGTTTACCGTGCAAGTGCGTCCCTGGTCATCTTCAAAGAAGTATGGACCAATCATCCCATACTAACCAACCGCCACCCAAATGGTGACTTTGAGAACAGATCGAGGCACCAGTTCAGTTGATGCATTACCAGGATTTTCAGTTCCCAGTACCGAAAGTTTTGCTTGTTTACCTCCCCGGACAAGTGAGCATGGCATTCGTCCATCATGTGAAGTTTTTTGAGGAAGTCTGCGTCTTCCTCCAACTTTCCTGAGAACCAATTTGCAAAGTCTAGTCGTTTGCGTTTCTGTTGATCAGTAAACACCGTTTCCGTTTGAATTTTGTATGGAAAGGCATGAATGTCTTGGCGAAGGATCCTCTGTACGGTGCTCTTATGAATGTTTGTCTCGGCAGAAAGTCGTCGAATCGATTTTTTTTGGACTCTGAACGACCACCTGTCTCACCATTTCCACATTTTCTTCACTACGACCTGTCCTCTTCGGACCACTGTGACCCTTGTGAAGGTCACAGATGGTTCCCACATTGGTAAAATTTGCGATGCTGCACTTTATTGTCCGAAAGTTTGGTGCATGGCACAAGTGGATCCCGAAATGTCTCGAGTAAAGACGTTGCACCTGTATCACACTTTTCGTCTGGTGCCAAAGTTCAACAATTTTAGTCCATTGTTGTACGGTCAGTCTTGGCATTTTTCTGGTACTTGCTTGGTATGAAAATAAACTTCAGGGTCTCTGAAACAAGAAATGAAGCATTAGTGACAAAATTACTGCTTTTTTAGGATCAAACGAAGCATTTTAAAAGTTGTATATTTTTTTGGGACACCCTATATTCTTGAGGTCACTCTGCAGGCATTAACTGAGCCCAAAGTGAGATTATGGCCCTTTGGGTTGACAAACGGCCCTCTCGGCCCATTTTTTAAAAATTGCTATTTGTCGGTTGTTCGTAAACGGAACCGAACCAAACTTGACAGGTATATTCTGGAGACCATTCCCCAGGTATTAACTGAGCCCCAAAGTGCGAATCCGGCCCTTTGGGCTGAGAAACGGCCCCTTTGGCCCATTTTCTTTAAATTGTTATGAAAGAAAAATTAAATGCGCTGAGCGATGCCCAACATAAAATTAAGTCGCAAATGATGACATGAAACTCGCCTCACACTTGTGAGGTATTCTGGTTTCTTTTTCTGATGCGATGAAAATCTTACCAAATTTCAAAACGATCTGTCGTCCGTGCTATCGCTCACCTGAGAGTTGTACGAATTAACTCCCATGGGGTATGTTCGCAATTCGAACTTGTTCTGTTATAAATCACGTGTCCTCCCTGCTCAATGCATGGTGCTTGCTGCTGATATTTACTCATGAGACTGTGAGGCTGAAAATACATCCATCCATATTTTCCTTCTTTTGTTTACTGCTTCAGGCTCTGCATGATAACTTGAACTTGCTTGAAGCCAGTGAAGAAACTGCCAACTTTCTTCCACCCCCACCCCACGTGTGTACATACATATGTCTGATATGTACCTGTGTAAGTCGATGAATAAAACGTTTCCTTTTTTTCTACACCACGTCGAGGCTCCTGCAACAGTGTGACAGCAGGTGGATGTAAAAAGCAAGGGAATGAATGAAGGAATGATGAAAGAAACCTATGGAGTTATTAGGGGTTTTACTTCTGTATGGTTACATCGCATTTCTTGGCGAATAGAAGCCTGATTGTAACTACCTACCGTAAGTGTGCGTTGATTTATTAAGACTAATACGATTTAAAATTTGTTAGAAACTGAGCTTCTCGGTTTGAATGGAACTTGCCTTGCTGCTCGTTGAAATGTTAATAGGAACTTAATTTGGGTTTGTTTGCTTTTTTGAATGGAGGTACATTCACTGGATTCATCCATGAGTGTTTGTTGTGGCTTGTGTAACTCATATAAATTAAATGAGAACTTTTATTTAGTTTTTATAAATTGCCCGTCTTCAAAGCTTTTGATCATTTCGCGCTTGGCAATGTAAGGTGGCAAACCACTCAGTTCTTGAGATTGTTTCTTAGGGAGCTGATCATTGGGACAGTTGAGGTTGATGCATCGCCTCTGAGATTGTGATTTGTGAAGCTACACATTTGCTTTGGATGTTTGAACTACAATATCCCCGAAGTACTCAAGTCTTCCTCCATTGAAGCCATTTGTGGGTTTTGGCACAATTATTGGTCTTGCTTCCATAAATGTGGATTCAAGATCCTTATTTATACATCCTGCCATCTCACTATCCCCACTGTCATTTTGGTGCACTATTCTTAATTGGTTAAACAAGAAGGCACCACCATTTTGTTTAATTTCTCAGTGGCAATGCTGAATTCCGACATTTCAACCACCGAGTGGTTTTCATCCATCTCCGGAACAGGACCTATGTTTTTGGCTTGTGGACAGGACATGGATGAAAGGTCGGACCAGAGCCTTTCCACTGGGCAGCCACATTAGCTGGTGGTGCTCCTACTTTTGTATATGGATCTTTACAACGACAACCATTTTTTGTGAAAATGTATTTGTCCTCTCCAGCTTTCTCTCTCTCTGTCTCTGTCTGTCTCTCTGTCTCTGTCTCTCTCTCCGTCTGTCTGTCTGATCATGATGGTTTGCTGCACGGCAGTTCTCGTGGTGCGCTGCTTGTAGTGGTATTGCCTTCAACTCTTGTCTCTCTTTTTCTTAATTTTTCCCTTGCTATGTCTTCGTTTTTTCTTTGAGCTAGAGAGTGAGAGAGTGCACCTGTTTCCACAGTGCTTATTTGTTCCGAGGTATCAAGTGTTTTTTCCCTGCCCCTGATCATGGCGACTGTCTAAAGTGTTCGGGTTTAGAATCGTTGACTCATAAAAATGGGTTGTCGTGCACACTGCCGCCTGAAATCTCGGTGGAGCAAATTGTTGTGTGTATCGGAGAAGCCATCAGTATGCAGAATGTAATCGCTGCATCGAGGATGAATCATCGCGTCGTCGTTTTCATCTCGAAAGAGGAAATGGTGATGCAACTCTTTGAGACTGGTCTAAGTATAGAGCCGGATGTCTTCATGTTTGTTTCCCTGTTGGACCCACCATCGGTTCAGCCGTTAAGGTAATCATTCTCAAATGTTCCTCCTTTCCTCCCGAGTGAGCAGATCATGGCTGCTATGGAACAATACAGTAATATTGTGTCTAAAATAACCTATGTTCCTGTTCGTGTTAAGGACAAGAAGGTAAAATATGGCCTGTCTTTTTGGTGTCAATTATTTCTTATTTTAAAGGCGAACATTCGACAGTTGGAAGTCACTTGATGACCCATGAACCCATTGGGTTCCTGTTGTGACAGCGGTAGATGAAAAAAATCATTTCAAGAAAAAAAAAGATAGCTCCAGCAAATTATACCGCTGAGGTTGTTTGCATTGATCAAATACTCCCGAAGAGTACTTCATCGAATCGGGAATTGATTTTTAAATATTTTTTGTCATTGCCAGAGTTGAACGAAACTTGATACTGCACACCGCAGGCGAACGGTAAGGTGGCCTGAAATTTTTGTGCTGTCATGTATCGTTTTGGCTGTATTTCGGTAACATGCATACACACACACATATATATATATATATATATATATATATATATATATATATATATATATATATATATATATATATATATGTATATACACAATATGAGAGTTTTAGTGATGTATAGATGCTGAAAATTAAATATAATAACTATACATACCGGGTGTTTACTACTTCACAGACCTCAGCATGTTTTAATTGCGGTCAGTACGGACGAATTAAAAACGAATGTCCCAATCGTGTGACCGAACAGCCAGCAAGAGAATCTAGTAATGAACATGAACCTGTGCCAGGCAATGAAACTCCTTCAGAGTCAGGTGAAAGTTCCGAAAATCGAATCGAGGATATGAATGGGCGTTGTGTGATTGCACGTGGAAAACGACGGCGCAAAGGTTCAAGTACAATCGAGCCTGTTTCTTATGCTGAAGCAGTCACTGTGAAAAGGGTTTCCCGTGGTTGGAATGAAACTCAAGCGAAACCTTCCGGTGTTAAATCCTGTCCTCGTGTCAAGGAGGAGGCTATGGAGCATCAACAGGCTTCATCAGCCGACACTACAAGTGGAGATGGATCGTCTACGGACAGTGCATCAGTAAATGGTGAACTCAGTCAGGATGCTCAAACAAATGGTGTGCCTAATACACCAGAACCCCTTCAGGAAACCTCAAAAACGGAGACCGATCCTTTACCTGAAGAACTGGTCTTCGTTAAACCGAGACCAGAATCTCCTACACCTGAAGAGGTGAAAAACGTTGTTATCGAGCACGAGTCGTGCACTTCGGACGACACCTGTTCGATATCATAATTCGGTGAGACAGAAGGTTTCACAGGACTGTGGATTCATAGGACTGTGGGAACTTTGACGCCCCATCTCCGACTGAAATATTCCAATTTCTCCATAACACTTCGGAAAAAAAAGTCACGCTTATTGATTATTTTCTGCATTTGGACAAATTTCATATTTACTGCTTCTTGCATCATTAAAAATCCATCAGCCTATGGTGCCAAAGAGTCCCAGGTGTGTAGGCTGAGAAAATTTGTATCCACAGCAAGGAAAGAACTTCAATGGTCATTTCTTTAAATAAACTCTGAAAACTCATTATGGTGTTATAAATTGCAAGTATAAACATAAACGAGGAGGGGGGGCGCCCCGATACGAAAAACACGTCAAACTATTATATTAGAGCAAAGGCATGTAGGCGAAGCTTTCTCCAGGATGTGCATTGTGGTGACACCTGTTTAGCAGAATGACAAAATACAATGAGAGCCTCGTGGTTTTTCAGCTCGTTTGATTGTCCTAGAGCAGGAGTTGCTTTCTGGCTCAGTTCAAAAATCCCATCTGACCGAATAACATTTCACGAAGTTATGAAAGGTCATTTGGCTTTTGTGGTTTTTCCGTATTTAGGTCATAAGGTCACATTTCTGAATGCGTATGTCCCAAGTGATCCTTCGAGAAGAAATAATTATTTTCACCTGATAGATAATTGCTTAGCTCTAATTGATTTGGGTGGTCTTGTCTGCTTCGCCGGTGATTTTAATTGCACCTTCGAGCCATCTCGAGACCGTAACGGTGTTGTATCTCACCCGAAGAGTGCAAAACATTTGGCAGCTGTTCTCATAAAATATCAACTGATTGATGCATGGAGGTGGCTACACCCTCAGGTTAAGCAATTTTCATTGTGTCAAGCTTCTAATAACAGGGTATCTTTTGCACGTTTAGATAAATTTTATGTTAACAATGGTTTCCGAAATTTCATTTTGTCAACGGCGATTTTGCCCTCTGGTTTTTCAGATCATCTGGTATTTTTAAAATTGATTTTTTTTTTTAATTCCACTCCACGTACGAGTGCCTTTTGTGCCCTAAATGTTGTTTTATTAGAAGAGGTGCATTTTTGTAATTCATTTAGAGCAGTGGTTTTCAAACTTTTTTTTTAGTTGTGACCCAATTTCAGAACCTCTCCACATCGCGTGACCCAAAAGATTCAAAACCCAATTCATAATATATAAGATAAGATTTCATATGACACAAGAACATTTACTGTTTACTTTATTCACCATCGTCATGTTTTCATAGACGAGTAAACAGAGAATAGCTGACACTATCCAAATAGTAGAGTTGAATGTTTCAGAAGTTTAGTCCAAATGACATTTAGATATATCAGTGAGAAGGATGAGCCTGTTTTTCAGAAACCAACTTCTCTATTCATGGAGAAGTAGATGACAATGCCAGGATCATATCATGCTCCATTTCTAGGTGGTTTCTGTACTTTGTTTTAATCACCACCATGGTGGAGAACGACTGCTCACAAAAGTATGATGAAGGATATGGCATGAGAACCTTAATGGCGCGCCGTGACAGGGTCGGGTACGACGGCAGCATTTTGCACCAGAATGTCGACAACGAATTCGTCCGCGCAAGAGCCTGTACTGCGGAATCCTGCTGGAGATGTACAAGCTCTTCCTGTGCTGTATCATTGATTCACGAGTCAGTAAGTGACCACTATATTCGTTATTGGTGTGTGTCTGTTGGGTTGTCAATCTTGTCTACCCTTATTATCAGTATGTCTGTCAATATGTTCGGCAGTCAATCTAGTCTACCGTTATTGTCAGTATTTTTGTCGATGTTGGGTAGTCGATCTCGTATACCCTTATTATCAGTATTTCCGTCGATATGTTGGGTAGTCAATCTCGTCTACCCTTATTATCAGTATTTCCGTCGATATGTTTGTCTGTCTGTCTGTCTGTCTGTCCCTCTGTTCGGTCCAAACCTTGAAGCTAGAATCATGAATTTTCTTGTGCTTAATCCTCAGGTCATTCCCCATCGAATGGGCCCATCGCATCAGGTTCTATTGGGTAGGCAACTACCCATGTCCGCCTACCGGCTTGTCTGTCTGTCTCTCCCTCTGTTCGGTCCAGTGCTCTATTAATACAATGGTGATTTCGATGAAACATGGTTGGTAGGTTCGTTCATACCATGACCTAATTGTGTGCAAATGAGAACCGTTGCTATGGACACCACCGTTGCCTCGTAACGGGACTTTGAAACATTTGAAAAATCATAAAAAATTAATTTTTTCGAAAATCAAAAATCGGGCCACAAGCGACTGTGGGTAGTACATTCAGCCATATTGTCAAAAATTTCCAGCCGGATCCTATGAAAACTGTCGGAGAAGATAGACTTTGAATGAACCCTGGTCAAAAACAATAAAAAAAATCGAAGTTCGTTATCTCTCAGAGACTATGAGTCAGATATACATGAAACTGGTATGGTAGGTTCATGGTATGTCCTAGTTATGTGTGAGAAAGAACCGTTGCTATGGACCCCTCCGTTGCCCAGCAACGGCCGAAAAACCTCTAAATGTGGGGGTATTTTAACAAAAAAACAATCTGCAGCATTAACCCTTGAAGCTAGAATCATGAATTTTCTTGTGCTTAATCCTCAGGTCATTCCCATCGAACGGGCCCATCTCGTCAGGTTCTATTGGGTAGTCGACTACCCATGTCCTCCTACTGGCTTGTCTGTATGTATGTCTGTTCGGTCCAGTGCTCCGTTAATACAATGGCGATTTCGATGAAACTTGGTTGGTAGGTTCATACCATGACCAAGTTGTGTGCAAATGAAAACCGTTGCTATGGACCCATCCTTTGCCTAGCAACGAACCTTTGAAATTCAGCCATATTGTCAAAAATTTCCAGCCGGATCCTATGAAAACTGTCGGAGAAGATAGACTTTGAATGAACCCTGGTCGAAAACAATAAAAAAACAAAGTTCGTTTTTATCTCAGAGACTATGAGTCAGATATACATGAAACTGATATGATAGGTTCATGGTATGTCCTAGTTATGTGTGAGAAAGAACTGTTGCTATGGACGCTTTTGTTGGCTAGTAACGGCTGAAAAACGACTAAATTCGACTTGATCGACTACCCATGTCCGCCTACCGGCTTGTCTGTCTGTCTGTCTGTCTGTCCCGAGCATAGCTCCGTGGGTTTTGATCCGATCCTGATAATATTTGGGTGGGAGGTTTATATCATGATCTAGTTGTGTTTTCTTAAGAATGGGCATGCTGCGCCCATTTTGGGTGGAGCCACACCCAAAAAACATGTTTTTAGGGGGTAGCCGATTTCAAGTTACATCTTCTCATCCGAGGGGGTTTGTCGAATCTGGCAGGGGTTTCAGTATTTGATTAGTCCAATGGCACCTGCATAGCTCCACGGAGCTCAATTTTTCATTTTCGTCCCAAGGTCAAGGTCACAAGGTCACGAACTTAGAAAATGTCAAAGAAATCAATAAATTGGGCATCGAGCTCCTTGGGTTTTCAACCTTTTCGAATGAAAGTTGGTATGCAAGTAGTGCTCTTCGAGTACTACAACTTTCATCATTTACGTTTTTCCCGATTCCTGCCAGTATGACCGTGGCGTCCCCTCGAAGGTCAAAAAATAAAAAAGGTGAACCGTGTGCATTGCTCGTGAACCATCGCCATCTCCAGACTTGTCTTCATCAGCAATCGAGTCCAGTGGAGCCGTGAAAGGGTCCCGAACCACAGAAAAGGACTGCACATCCAGCTCAGGGAAATAGTGCTCAAACTGTTCAATGAGCGACCGAAGGTGACGTGCTATCTCCCCAGAAAGACTGTCGAGCTCAGTATCATCGTACTGGCAGGTCGTTAGATGCTCCACCAGATGGGGGAAAAGGCTGAAGCACTCAACAGCTGCTTTGTCTGCCAGTAATATTAGAGTCGCCAGAAATCCGCTCATTTTGTCGTGAAAAATCATGAGGTTGACATCTTTGTCTTAGAGGGAGCAATTGAGGACATTGAGACGTTCAAAGATGTCAGCGAGATAGCACAGTTCTGACAACCAAGAATCCGACTCAGGCAATGCTACCCATGCCGTTTTCCCTTGTGTGCGTAGGAACTCCTCCAGTTCATCTTTGAGCTTGTAAACGCGCAGAAGAAGGTTTCCTCGAGATAACCATCTGACATGAGTGTAGAATAGTAAATTCTTATGGTCGGCGTCCATCTCCTGGCAGAATAGCCCGAATAACCTAGTGTTGAGGGCGCTCGATTTGATGTGATTCACTATTTTTACGACTTCTGAGAGCACGCTCTGCAAGGTTTCTGGCAAAGTACGAGAGGCGAGCGCTTATCGGTGAATCATGCAGTGTACCATGGAGGTCTGAGGAGCCACCTCAAGCAATTTAGCCTTGAATCCAGAACGCACTCCTAACATTGCTGGCGTGCCATCTGTTGTAGAACCGAGCAACTTTCCGAAGTCCAGAACATGGTCACGATAAAACTGCTTTACTTTCCCAAAAATGTCCTCGCCTTTGGTGGGGGCCTCCAATGGTTTGATGAGCAGAGGCTCATCGACAAAGTTATCAGCCTTGATGAAGCGGACCCAGACGATGAGTTGCGCATACGGTGCGATATCAGTGGACTTGTCTAACTGTATGGCGTGCCACGGCGATTCCTTGATCTTCTATATGACTGAGCTGTTACGTCCAGACTCATATTTTCAATTCTGCGTTGGATGGTGTTGTCAGAGAGGGGTATAACTGTCAGTTTCTTCACCACTTCCTCCCCAACCATCAGAGATACCATGTCCTTTGCACATGGCAGCACGAGTTCTTCCGCAATGGAGTGAGGCTTTTTAGTCTTGGCAACATGGAGCGACACTCGATATGAGGCCGCTAATGCCCGACAATTGGTCTGGTGGCATGTACCCTCTCTGTCAAGACACGTATTGAGTGCAAGAAGTTTCCTCTCAAAGAACACTCTCTCCTTATCCTGATAAGGCGCATGTTTTGTAGTCAAATGCCTCTGCAACTTATTTTGTTTCATAGACTCCGTAGAAAGCACTTCGAAACAAATCGCACACTGAGGCGTCTGTGCCCCACTTTTATCCACCACGTTGTAAAATCCAAGATCCAGAAATTTATCCTAGTAAGAATGTTCTCGAGATTTGCTGGTGGCCGGTGCTGCCATCACAAATAAGGTCTCGGGTCGTACGTGGAGACGTGAATAGACGTTAATGATAGTCAGAGTCTGAGTCTGAGAGGCCGTGGATCAAACCACTAATATCCCACCAAAATGAACTGCCCTTCAGCGAGCCCGCGCATCGGCTGGATCCCATTCCAAGCGTCATGTTGTGCCGGTTCCCATACTTTGAACGAACCGTTTATATTACATCCCGTAAAAGCGAACACCAATCGAAAATAGACAATTTTTTTTCGCTGCAAGCGGACGCCCGCGACCCCACAAAATTTCCTTGGCCACGTCCCCGGGTTTGAAAGACCAAGATTTAGAGCCTTCTGGTGTTCTCTTCTGGCCAGAAAAACACTTTTCTGGGTGTTATAGTGGGACATAGCAAAAACCCACATCAAAGTTTTTTTTTTTTTTGCCAACAATACAATGTGTATTATTCAAAAGACAGTTCTTTTAAGATCTTCCAACTTGAAAAAGAGATTCTGGAACTACAATCAAAATCTACTACATTGATTGGTAAAACAAGAGAGCACAAAGACTTTATAAGTAAGGAGTTGCTTTGTCACCTTGTCGAGGAACGTGCAAAAGGGGCTTTAGTGCAGCTGAGAATTAAAAACTTGAATCTTCTTGACTCTCCTTCTAAGTATTTCATCTCCTTAGAGAATAAGACGAAAACACAACAGCAAATGCTATCTTTGCAATCACCTGATGGTGAGATTGTAAGTGAACCTTAGATGATTAGGAAGTTTGTAAATGATTTATTTTCCTCTCTCTTATGTGATAAAAAAGTTGATTTGAATGTTGCAAATGCTTTTATTGAATCTTTGCCGAAGTTGTCTGAGTCACAACGGGTCTCGATGGAGAACCCTATCACTCTGGAAGAATTGAGGCTTGCGCTTTCTGGTATGGCATCTGGGAAAGTTCCAGGACTGGACGGCATTCCTCGTTAATTCTACGAAACAATTTGGGACATTATTTTCTTGGTCCTGAGCTTCTGGAAATGTTCCAAGAAAGTCTTCAGGTTGCGGAGCTTCCCCTAATTTGTAGACGAGCCATTGTCTCCTTGTTTCCGAAGGAAGTTGACACCCAGCTACTCTGCAATTGGCGTCCAGTTTCTCTATTATCTACCGAGTATAAAAATTTTTTTCCAAGGTTCTTGCCTCTTGCTCGAGATCAACTGTTAACTCTATAGTCCACACTAATCAAACTTGTTGTGTGCCTGGACGATCAATATATAATAACATCAGTGCTGTTCATGATATTTCTGATGTGTGTGACATTTTGCAAAAAAGCACAGGTTTATTGTTTATAGATCATGAACATGCCTTCGATAGCATAGATCACAAATATCTATTTGCAGTTTTGAGGGGTTTTGTATTTGGTACTACTTTTATATTGTGTATTCAGTAATTGCACCACAATATATATGTAGTTTGGTTAAAATAAACAATGGTTTAATTTCTCATTTTTTTGTATCGAGGGGTATAAGGCAGGATTGTCCCTGACTGGTCTCCTTTATGTACTTGCCATTGAGCCTGTTTTAGTTCGGTTGCGGGAGAAACTGTTAAGGTTCTCTGCTTCCCCAAATGAATCTCCCATAAAAGTTATTGCATACGCAGATGATGTCTGTGCTGTAATCCAGACCCAAGATGATGTATGCGAGTTACTTAAAGCTCCTAAAATTTTTAGTGTTTCTTGTTCAGCTAAGGTGAACTGGTCGAAGAGTTATTCCTCCTTTTTTGGGCTACCATCAAGGTTTTCATTCCCGTCACTCCTTGGAAATTGTCCTGGAGGAATGATGGAGTGTACCATTTGGGCATACATCTCGGTGATTCCCGATGTATCCCAAAAAACTGGGATGGATGAACCACTCAAGTGTTTTTCAAACTCCTAAAATGGAGAGGGCTGCTTTGTAAACTTTCTTGCCACGGTAGAGTTTTAGTGGCCAACAATTTGATCACTTCCATCAGTGGAAGTGATCAACACTTCCACCACAGAGGTGGCACTATAAACCTGTGCCACCTCTGTGGCACAGGTTTATAGTGCAACAGCCACCAGAGTGGCTCATCAAAAACACCCATAAACAATTGATTGACTTTGTTTTGGGTGGTAAACACTGGCTCTGACCAGGTGTCCTCAACCTTCCTCGTAATGAGGGGGGGGGGGCCCAGGCTTGTTGATATCACCAGCAGGCTCATGACTTTCCGCATTCTCTTCGTAAAGAAGCTTCTTTGCAGTCACATGCCTTGGGAGAGTTTAACCCTGTGTTGGCTGAAGCAAGCAGGTTGGCTGGGATATGGTCATGAGCTTTCTTTGCTCGACCTCCCTAAGATTGATGTCATCGCTTTCTCTGTACTTGCAGAGTGTCATCAATGCCTGGCAAGCTTTGTCACTGCATTGTGAGACCAGTTCCTTTACCACCTCAATGTTTCTGAATGAACCAAATTTTTACAACCCTGTCTTTGCAGCCATTCCTTCTTCCAGGACCTTTGTCCAGCACTTTGTATGGTCAGATTTCCTTTCAGTCCATAATTTGTTGGACTTTCAAAGAGAAAGGTGGAAGTCTGGTTGTGAAATTTCTGGCCTTTCTGGCTTAAGGTCAATTTAGATTATTATTGGTCAGATTTTTCTTGCAATTTTAAGAACATTAAATAATCTGGGAATAGAATTTCGGAACCTCTTTGAATCTGGTGGTTTGTTCAACCAATATGCTTTCCCTGTGTTGCTTTTGAGTTGTAACGGCAAATCTGTACCTTTTAACTCGATTGAGAAAGAGACTTTACATGACTTTTGTGTTTATTATTTACGAAATCTAAAGATTTCGTAAGTATATTGATGACTTCCGTCCTCTGTTTGTGTGTTTGTGTGATTGTTTGTAGGCACGATAACTCGAGAACGGAAGAAGCTACCAATGTCAAATTACACCACGTGATTCAGGAAGGTGGTGGCTAGCGCTGATTAGATTTTGGTCAAAATCGGTCAAAGGTCAAGGTCACAGTGAGGTCAAACATTCGATTTTTGATGGTTTGGTACAGAATCATTGTAGAAACTTCTGGTTTGCGTCGCTACCTTCTCAAGAGACAGCTTTTATTAGACAAGGTCAGAGGTCAAGTTGACGATTTCATAAGTACCAGTCTATGACCGCTTGTTTTATTTTTGCTGATTTCGTGAAAAGACCTTTTGGTGTCCAACGGAAAGAGCAACTGTCAACTTTAGCAACCTTTTCTTTTCTTATTCCTGCATGGTGATGTCTATACACAGCTCCAATTTCAAAATGTTTAGGTGACTTGCAATGGAGATTAGTGCATTGGATTCTTCCTTGTAATATTTTGTTGCACAAATTTTCCAATGAAATTTTGGAAGTGTGTCCTTTCTGTGAGAATCGTTAAACACTGTATCATTCATATGTTGGGTGCATAAGACTTGCTGCCTTGTTTAATTTTTTACATGACATTTTTTGAAACTGGGTTTTGCCTTTTCTTCTGAGAAATATATTTATGGTTACTTTATGTCCTCTGTACGTAAACCTGAAACTGCGATGGTTAACTTTTTGGTCGCTGAGGCGAAAATGTCAATTTACAAAACCAGAAAAAAGAAGGTGGAAAGTGGTGATCTTTTTGCTTGTAATATATTATTGACTTTTAGAACTTTAATTTCTTCTCAAATCCAGCTGGAGTACCTATACTGTAGCCGGCATGGGAAAGACCAGGACTTTATTGATAAATGGTCTGTGAAAAAAGTTATTTTCTGTGTAACAAATGAAACAATTGTTTTTTCCTTTTGATGTATTCATGAATTGTTTCTTTTGTTCTGTTTCCCAAAAATGTTTCCTTAACATTGCTCTTTGTTTCGTAAATGTTTTGTAAAATTTATTTCATACTTTTGTTATAAAATGACATAAAAGTCAAAGTTTGTCTGTCTCTCTGTCTCTTTGTCTGTCTCTCTCTCTGTCTCTGTCTCTCTGTCTCTCTCTGTCTGTCTGTCTGTCTGTCTGTCTGTCTGTCTCTCTGTCTGTCTGTCTGTCTCTCTCTCTCTCTCTCTCTCTCTCTGTCTCTGTCTCTGTCTGTCTCTCTCTCTCTCTCTGTCTCTGTCTCTGTCTCTGTCTCTGTCTCTGTCTCTGTCTCTCTCTCTGTCTCTGTCTCTGTCTCTGTCTCTCTCTCTCACACACACACACACACACACACACACACACACACACACACACACACACACACACACACACACACACACACACACACACACACACACACACACACACACACACACACACACACACACACACACACACACACACACACACAACCAGCAAATACATTGACAGAGTGATTATGTTTTTTTGTTATTATATTTGCACAACTGTTTTCACTCGTAGAAAATCATGAATGCAAGCTCATGGACTAATTGCTCTGTCTGTTCATTTGTGTTCTCCTCTTAAGCTCGCAGAGGGCAATTAAGGGTGTTGTGGGTACTGACAGCTTTTCAGGCAGCATATGTTTACAACCTTTACTCAGCATGCTTATTTCTCTTTGAACTTGTGAATTCTAATCAATGTATTATTTTTATTCAGTATTCTAAAATAATATATGATGCACCCATTAAGTTAGTTAATTAAAGGAGATATTCCTGATGCAGAACATATGCAATATACACCCAATTTCATTCCTGTACTAGCGGGATATGCTTACACATTGTGTTACACATTGTTACACCTGTTACAAAATATTTAAGCATACAAACCATTCTTCCCCATTGTCTCAGGTTGCTCACCTGTATATTGATTTTTCATTTATTTACATTTTCATTTAAGGATGCTTTCATGTGGTTCTGTGATTTTTCTTGGTATGTCGGCTTCGATGTCCATCAGCAAACAAAATTACCTTGCTTCCCCAATGTCTCTGGTCACTCACCTGCATATTTTCATTATTTATTTATTTGTTTGTTTATAACTAGCACATAGCAAATACAACCCATCGCTTCGCTGAACGGGACAATAAATGAGGGGGGGGGAAGAGAGTGAGAGAGTGAGAGTGTGTGAGAGGGAGTGTGAGAGAGAGAGCGTGAGAGTGAGAGTGAGAGAGAGAGATTTTATATTCTTTTATTAAAAAAGTATAAAAAGGTGTCTCACCAATGAGACAAAGGCGTCAGCACAACACTTAACTGTTTTTCACAGCAAGCAAACAAAATATATTTTAACAAACAAGAGGGTATTTATAAAGGTAGAAAAAAATATTTTACCGAAACAGATGAACAACCAATTATTAAAAAACATTTTAGGTTGATTCATACATTTTAAATCAGAAAGGAAACTCAAGTGATTCATTTACAACAGAGCAAAGAACATTTTTTACACACCATTTGTCAACAAAATCCTGCATTCTCCCATACTTGCAACAGAAAAAGAGATCAAGCTGGATGCGAGACACAACTAAAGTTCTAAAGGTTAATAAAACACAAGAACAAGCATCCGCAGATTCCACCTTCTTTTTCCTTGTCTTATAAATTGCCATTTTTGCTTCAGCAACCAAAAACCTGGCAAAACCAGTCTCAGATTTGAAACTAGAGGAAATAGGGAAACCATAAATAAATTTCACCAAGGAAAAAGAAAGACCCATCTTTAAAATAATATCATGCAAAAACTGAAAAAGAGGGACAAGTCTTATGCAATCTACATATGCATGACAAAGCGTTTCATTGTTTTCACAAAATGGGCACAATTCCGAGATCTCATTGGAAAACTTGTGCAATAAGATATTATAAGGGAGGATGCAATGCACTAATCTCCATTGCAGGTCGCCCGAACGTTTAGAAATTTTGGGGGGTATATAAACCTCTCCATGCAGGGACAAGAGGGGTCGAAGTTGGCAAATGTTCTTTCCATTGAATCCCGAAAGGACTTTTAACTGAATCGGCAAAAATATACTGAATACAAAAGGAATACAGGTTCCCCTTCTCAATGGAATTTAAAGGTACAGATTTGCCATCCCAGTCCAAAAGCAAAACAGGGAAGGCATATTGATTGGGCAAATCCACAATATCAAAAAGACTCCTGAAACCCACTCCAAAACTCATTAATGCCTTTAAGATAGCAGAAAAAAGCTGACCAATTATCCGAATTGATTTCAACCCAGTAATGGTGGAGATTTCATGACCAGATTTCCATCTTTCTTTTGAAAAATCCAGCAGATTGTGCACAAGAAGTATATTGGCCCCACAAAATGTTGCACAAAAGCCCTAGAGGATGGGATTCCTGTAAAACAGGGATTGTAGAAAACTGGTTCATTTAAGAACATCGAGGCAGTAAAGGAAGTGACCTCACGTTGCAGTGATAAAGCTTGCCAAGCATTGATCACACTCTGCATATACAGAGGAAGTGGTGACACATCGATCTTCAGGAGGTCGAGCAAAAAAAAGCTCACGGCCATATCCTAGCCGGCCCGCTTGCTTTAGCAAACAAAGGGTCAAACTCTCCCAAGGCATGTGGTTATAAAGCAACTTTTTCACAAAAAGAATGCGGAAAGTCATGATCCTGCTGGTGATGTCAACAAGCCCTTGACCCCCCTCATTACGAGAAAGGCTGAGCACACCTGGTCGAAGCCAGTGCATACCACCCCAGAAAAAATCGATTAAGTGTTTTTGAATATTTTTAATTAGCCATGCAGGTGGCTGCAAGACAATAAACCTGTGCCACAAGATGGAAGAGACCAAATTGTTAATAACTAAAACTCTTCCATGATATGATAATTTGCACAGAAGGCCCCTCCATCTCTGAAGTCTGGAGTAGACTTTGTCTGTTAGTCCATCCCAGTTTTTCTGAATACTTTGAGCATCACCAAGGTGTACACCCAAATGGTAAACACTATTATTCTTCCAGGATAAATTGCCAGGTAGTGTTGGGAAGGAAAAATGCATTGCTAATCCAAAAAAGGAGGCATAACTGTCCAGTTTACTCTGGCTGAGCAAGCAAGGATAAAATTATTCATAGTTTGAAGTAGTTCAGATACATCTTCTTGACATTGAATTGTAGTGCAGATATCATCTGCATAAGCAACAACTTTTATAGCAGGTATGTCCGGAGCGACAGAGAATCCCACAAGTTTCTCACGCAATTTAACTAAAAGGGGTTCAATGGAAAGAACATAAAGGAGTCCGGATAAGGGACACCCTTGCCTTATTCCTCTGGTAACAGTAAAGGGAGGAATCAACTCATTATTTATTTTGAATAAACTAGAAATATTGTGATACAACAACTGAATATATGATGCAAAAATACGACCAAAACCAAAACCCTTTAGGATAGCAAATAGATAACTATGATCTATACTATCAAAGGCATGCTCTTGATCAACAAAGATTAAGCCAGTACTTTTATGCAGAAGATCACACACATCAGCAATGTCACGAACAGCACCAAGATTGTCATACATTGATCATCCAGGCACACAACAGGTTTGATCAGGATGCACCAAAGATTGGACTACCAATTTTAAGCGAGAGGCAAGGACCTTTGAAAAAATCTTGTAGTCGATGTTCAGTAAGGAGACAGGACGCCAGTTTCAGAGCAACTGGGTGTCTCCCTTCTTTGGTAACAAGGAAACAATGGCTCGCCGGAAACTTAGGGGGAGCTCCCCAACTTGAAAACTTTCCTTGAGTACTTCCAAAAGTTCGGGTCCGATAATGTCCCAAAAGGTTTTGTAGAATTCACAGGGGATTCCATCCAGACCAGGAGCTTTCCCGGACGCCATACTGGAAAGAGCAAGACCCAACTCCTCCAGCGTGATGGAACTCTCCAAAGAGGCTCGCTGTGACTCAGACAACTTGGGTAAAGGTTCAATAAAGGCTTTTGCAACATTCAAATCAATCTTTTTTGCACAGAATAAAGAAGAAAAATAATCGACTACAATTCTTTTAATCATCTTAGGTTCACTTACTATCCCTCCTTCAGGTGATTGTACAGATAATAGTTGTTGTTGAGCTTTAGTTTTCCTCTCCAAAGAGAAGAAAAACTTTGAAGTGTCAAAAAGACTCAAATTTTTAATCTTAAGCTGCACTAAAGCCCCTTTAGCCCTTTCGTTGACAAGACTGTGAAGAAGTTCTTTTTTAGTTATAAATTCTTTACGTAATCCTTGATTTCTGTTCAACTCAAGAGGATTTCTTTGCAATTCTAAAACCTCTTTTTCTAGAATCGTTATCCTTGAAAGACTATCCCGAGAGTGATGAAGTTTATACTGCTGACAAAAGATTTTGATGTGGATTTTTACAATATCCCACCATTGTAGCTTGCTATGAAAAGTATTTTTCCTTCTGTAAAGAGATGTCCAAAAGATCCTAAAAGCATTGCAAAAAACAATATCTTCCACAAGACTAACATTTAGAGCCCAATAGGCACTCCTACGTTGAAGATAGGGAAAAGTTAATTTTAAAGAAACTAGGTGGTGATCCGAAAAGCCAGAGGGAGAAATTGCCGTAGACAATATAAAGTTCCGAAAATCATTATTAACATAAAATCTATCTAAGCGAGCGAACGATACCCTGTTATTGGAAGCTTGACACCACGAATATTGTTTAACTTTGGGGTGCTGCAATCTCCAACCATCAACCAAATTATACTTTGCTAAAATGGTCGCAAACCCTTTTGCACTCTCAGGGTGGGGTTCTAAGCCATTACAGTCCAGAGCTGGCTCCAAGGTACAATTAAAATCATCAGCGAGGCACACGAGACCACTAAAATCAATCTGGGATAAACAATCATCAAGAATGGAAAAATATTCGTTTCTTTTTTCAGGATTACTTGGGACATAAGCATTTAATAGTGTGATTTTATAGCCTCCATAAGAAAAAACCACAAAAGCCAAATGACCTTGCATGAATTCGTGAAAAACAATTTGGTCCGATGAAAGACTTGATCGAAACCAGAAAGCAACTCCTGCACTGCAGCAATCAAAGGAACTGAAAAACCAAGAACCCCTTATTGTGGTTTGCCACTCTGCAGAACAAGTCGGTCCACAACGCACATCCTGAAGAAGAGCTACATCAATATGCTTTTGATCAAGTAACAGTCGAACATGTGTTTTACGTATAGGGGCGCGGCCCCCATTTATGTTTAAACAAGCAAGAGACAGAACCATTTTAGTATTTTATAGGTGCGTACTGGTTACTGAAGTTCTTTCCTTGCCAGAGTTACATATTTCCTCAATCTGTGTACGTGGGATTCATTGGCGCCATAGGCTGCCGGATTTTTAGTAATAAGGGATGCGGTAAGCATAAATTTATCGAGTTCCGGAAAGAAATCGGTTAGTTTAATTTTTTTCCGAAAGGTGTTATGGAGGAACTTGATCACCTTCGCAGGAGCAGGGGCATTTAAGCCCTTGTGGTCTTGTGAATCTCCAGCTGCACCATCCAACTCAGAAGAATCTGATATTGAACAAGTATCATCGGTATCACACGACTCGTGTTCAAATTCAGCTTCCTTTTTCTTTACAGATATAGCAGACATTGGAAATGGTTTCACGAAAAAGGAATCCTCAGGAAGCAGATTTCCTTCTAACTTTTCAGGTGTCTGCTTCAAAGTCACTGAGGTAATGGGTGTGGCTGTAGATGTGACAGGCAGTTCTATGGTACTCAGTGCAATTACAGTTTGGTGAGATTGTTCTGTGGTGTTAGGCACAACTATAGTTTGGACAGATGGCTCTGAGTTATTAGGCTCTACTGTAGTCTGAACTGCTGGTTCTGAGGTATTAGGCACGACTATGGTTTCAACAGTTGGTTCTTGGGTGTTAGACACAATCTCCGCATGAACATCCTGCTTCAGTGTATGACTACCTACTGTATGTCCAGAACAAGTTTCGTCTCTGCCTGGGACATCTACTGATGGTTTGTTTTGAAGCTCCATAGTCTCCTCGTCATCACATGTGAGAGGGCAGGCATAAACATCTGAAGGATTTTGGTTACTCTCTTTCCGATTGAGTGAAACCCTCTTCACAGCGACTGCTTCAGCGTATGAAGAAGGTTCGACTAAAACTGCACTTTGGTGCCTTCGTTTTCCTCGTGTCACCCAACCAGACTCATTTTTTCCATTTGTTTGATTTTCAGAGTTTTCCCCTGCCTCAGTAGACACCCCAGTGACCTCAGGTTCATTTACATTTTCAACTTTACTTGATTCTTTTTCAACGCCCCTTGGGCATTCATTTTTCATGTGACCATACTGTCCACATTTGTAACACACTAAAGTCTGAGATGTGGCAAAGATGCGGTAAGTAAACTTTTCATGTTCAATTTTTAACATCACGTCGAGCTCACGAATGTTTGGCTTCGGAATAATAAATAGTTGACGTCGAAAGGAAAGAATATGTTTTGTACTGTGGTCCTTAAAGCGAACAGGAATGAAAGTTATTTTTGAAACAACAGTGCCATACTGTTCTAAAGCAGCCTTCACCTGCTCGTTTTTTATGAAGGGAGGAATATTTGACAGGACTACCTTCATCGATGGAACATTGAGGGGTGATATGAAGAGGAATATATCCGGCTCCACAGTCAGTCCTGACTCCACAAGCTGTGCCACCATTTCCTCTTTAGCGACGAAGATAACAACACGCTGATTCATTCTCGATGCAGCTATTACACTATGCATGCCGATTAATTTTCCGACACACAAAACAACTTTTTCAACTGAGATTTCGGGTGGTGGCGTACACGAAAACCCATTTTTCCGACTTAAAGACTCTAACAGCTCAACGGTCGCCATGATTTAGGCGCAATAACACTCAATGCCTCGGGGTATAAAAAAAAAAATAATAATAATAAAAACCAATACACAAGCGACGCTGGCGAATGGAGGAAAATAATAATACTAATGATAATAATATGGACGCGGTCCAAGAATCGTTTAAAGGAGCCAAAGCGATGGCAAAAACTAACAAAACACGTCGGATGGAAAACAGGCCTCAAAACCGGGAGGGGTTCTGAGAAACCCGAACTCCACCTACCGTGCGCGCTCTCTTTCTCTCTCTCGCTCAATGGAAAAGAGAAAACAAGGAGAAAGGGGGTCAAGAGAAAACGAAAACTAAAACATTTAGACGATGAGAAGAGGAAAAGGGGAAAGCAACACAGGCTCCGCGCGTACCGCCAGGAACTGAGCAACAGGTCTTCGCGATTGCACGCACGTGCCAAGCGAGCAACAGCTGTGCAGAGAGAGAGAGAGAGAGAGAGAGAGAGAGAGAGAGAGAGAGAGAGAGAGAGAGAGAGAGAGAGAGAGAGAGAGAGAGATGAGAGACAGAGAGAGAGAGAGAGAGAGAGAGAGAGAGAGAGAGAGAGAGAGAGAGAGGAAAGCAGAGGCAGGGAGGGGGAACTAAGGGGGAGGTGGGGAGAGCAACACCTCACCATACGTTGCTATTCACTGCGGGAGGGAGTGTGGGAGGAAAGGGCTGAATTTTATTAGGAGGGGAAAGTGAGGAGGGGACAGAGTGAGAAAGAAGGGTTGGGGGGGGGGGAGGAAAAAAAAAAGGAAAGGTTAGGGTGGAGATGGGGATGGCAAAGAGAATGATATGTGACGCTTAATGACCGAATGCAAAAAAAACCCCCAAAAAATCATATCAGAACAGCTGTACACACAATGACACAATGGAGTTTGTATTGTAATCTGCTGGCACATTTGAAAAAAAACTATGACATTCCAGTTCCAGAAAATTTGTGGGAAAATGAACTAAAAGCAATCACTGAAAACATTGAAGTACCGCTCACGTACGACCTAATGATCCCATCGAGCGTGAACATTGAAAACAAAGCATTTCGACCAGATGTCATACTTTGGTTCAAAAAAAAGAGAGCAAGGAATTGCTAATTGAGGTGTTAATACCAGTGATTTTGGACTAATGATGCAGAAATCAAGAAAATGACCAAATACCAAGACTTCAAGCATGAAGTGAAAAGATCCTGGAAGCTGAAGAATGCCAAAGTTGTACCAGTGATGATGATGAATGTCAAGTGAATGAGGAAGAATAACCTCACAGATAGTAGAAACCAACCCTGGGAATATCACTACAAAAAACTACAGTTGGAAGCCGTCCTGGGCTCAGTAACGATCCTCAAGAGAGCCCTCGGCACAAAACTTTGAAAACAGAAAACTTCACAGCTTGGTCCGTGAATCGTGACCCCTTACTGAAATGAAGGTGGATACTTTGAGCCCGTCCTGGGAGGACTCAATTCCACATTCAGAAACCCACATATGTAGACACACACGCACACACACTTTGAGACCTGGTAGCTCTGCGTTTCACCTTCTAAAACCCATCCACATGTGGAGATAGCAGGCAACAGTAGCAACTTGCGCGCGCGCGCGCGCGCACACACACACACACACACACACACACACACACACACACACACACACACACACACACACACACACACACACACACACACACACACACACACACACACACACACACACACACACACACACACACACACTTCCATTACGGTAATCCAGTTTATAAACGAACACACACATAAAATACATAAAAACGACAAACACAAAAATTTACCTTAAAGCAGAGTTCTTTGAAAAAGGAATTCAAGTGGGGAACTAGTAAAATCCAATTGAAAAATATATCAAGAACCAGAACACAAAAAAATGTCGATCTTTGCACTCTGCCTTCACAACTAGATCATGGCAAACACGTGGTCGGATGGACCTTATTGTTTTCATATATATGTATCGATGTCGAAGTGAGGGGTGAATTATATTTGGAAATCGCACAGAAGGTTAAACAAAGCGATGTCCTGTAAAAATGAAATTGCATATTTTCAGCGGATGAGACACCAACCGCATGGCACCGCAGGGCCCAACACAGGTGGAAAGTGGAAACGTACGTCTGTCTAATCGATGTTCCCTTGAGAGCACGGATACTTTGACCGAAACGCACAACCAAGCAGCTTGGAGAGTGCTCGCCAAGTGGCTTAAGCACTCAAGCAAGCACTCCAACGAAACGGCTGTTAATAAACAGCTAGTTTGGCACACGATTAGCCACACATTAAACATACACCTCCCGGAGACGCGCTAAATATCAAGCCACAAACACTGACGTCTCCGGATGTTTTTGAGCATTGCAATGTACCCAACGATTCGGAGCTATGATGAACAGGCATTCGGAAATATGAGTGAGAAAAGTGAAAACAACTTTATCATTAAGAAATTATTGTGGCCTGCTCCAAGTCAAGGCTTGGTTAAGCAGGCCAAAAAATATGATGGCTTCAGACCACAGCAGGTTACCCAGGAAACACCTTAAGACCCCAGACAGTGAGATGGCCGAAGATTGCCTGATGAAGGATATAATTAAATAAGGGGCCGTTAATTATCTTCCAAAGGGATGTTTTAATTAACCCAAACACCCAATTTTCACCCCTGCACTTCCTTTGACTTTTCTTAGTATGCATGCAAAGTTTCAGGCTGTTAGGTTTTATAGTTTTGGAGTTATGGAGGACACACTGACGCGCGCACGCACACACACACACACACACACACACACACACACACACACACACACACACACACACACACACACACACACACACACACACACACACACACACACACACACACACACACACACACACACACACACACACACACACACACACACACACACACTGCCTTTTTTTAGTATAGATTTCACTTATGGATGTTGTCTGACAATTCTCTCATTTTTTTTTCCGGTGTACTGGCTCCGATGTCCATCGGCACGCAAAATTTTAGCTTTCTACGTCACCCGGAAGGTACCGATCTTTAATATCAGTCAGTCAGTGGTTAGAAAGAGCTTTATATATTACATATGCAATGTATGATTAAAATCTCCAAACTAATTTTATTATGTAAAGTGTATAATATTTACTGTTAAGGCCCTGTCACACCTTCACAATTTAGCCAGCGTATGCCTGACGTATGCAAAATTTGGCTAAAACGCGGCACATGTCGAATACGTTATGGGTAAGTTTGTATACGTTAAGAGCACGCTGGCATACGTCGTGGTACGCTGGCATACGTCTTTGTACGCTGGTATACATCGTAGTACGCCGAGGTGTAGACAAATTTTCCATGCTTGAAATTTTTCGACGTATGCCAGCGTATGACTCACACGTTCCGCATAATGCTGGCCATAAGTTGTAGGCACGTTACGCGATCATTGACGCACGTCGACAGACGTTACTTGTACGTTACTCATAAGTTGAAACACGTCAGTGTTCCAGACTCCCTGTTTTTTTTTTCTTTTTTTTCGGTATGACGGTGATGTTAACACTTCGATTTTTACTGCGGTTATAATATAATTAATAGGCTGCCGCTCAACAATTTAAATCATAACCGCACTAGAAATCGAAGTGTCAACATCACTGTAATACCGAAGAAGAAAAAAAACCAGGGAGTCTGGAACACTGACGCTAACCATTACCTCGACATGTTTCGACTTATGAGTAACGTACAAGTAACGTGTGTCAACGTGTGTCAACGATCGCGTAGCGTGCCTACAACTTATGCCAGCGTATGCAGAATGTGTGTCATACGTCAAGTACGTCGAGAAATTTTCAACATGCTGAACATTTCTCGATGTACTTGGCGTATGACGACGTATGCCAGCGTACTTTGACGTATGCCAGTGTGCTCTTAACGTATACAAAACTTACCCATAACGTATTCGACGTGTGCCAGCTTGGTTCGGCAAATTTTTCATACGTCGGCATACACTGGCTAAAACGTCAAGGTGTGACAGCTGCTTAACACTTCGATGTTTAGTGTGGTTATGATTTGAATCGTCGAGCCGCAGCCTATGAATAGCCTATGCCATGTGATCGTCGGCGATACGCTGCCGCGCTATGCATAAGTTAGACTATCGTTGGGCATAGGTTGTGAACGCCGACAACACGCTCAGCATTCGTTGGTATAAGTTATCTATATGTGATTAAAACGTTTTGTGTACGTTACTAATACGTTATGCATACATCCAACACGTTATTATATGCCCAAAACTTAAAAAAAATCGATAGTCCAGCGTTTTACATACATTTTGAGACCTTGTCATACGCTGGCTAAAACGTGAAGGTGTGACAGAGCCTTTAGGAAAGATCTATCATTTTTTTGTCTTCTGAATGTCGGCCCAACATTTTTGGAAACCTGTCATCTTTGAAATAGTAACAAAAGTTCTGCAAACAGAATTGGTATTTATCTTTTTGATCCTCCTCCACAATCTTTTATGAGGGTGATTCAAATTTGACCTGAGCTTTTGTTCATCACTACTGTATTACTAACTTGTCATAAATGTTGATTGAACCAATACCGATGTTCACTTCTGAACTGATATAATGAACAGAAACGATTTGGTCATCAACATTACATCAACTTGCTTGATGCATGATTTGTTGATCAAGGTCACTGGACTTGCAGCATTTGGTACTTTATGCAGCATTTTGCAACAACTCTCTCCGCTAAATTAGACTCCCTACTATCCCCACACCTGAACTCTTTTTTGCTAACCTGTGCAAATTTCAAATGCCACTATTCCAGTTGGCTTGGCATCGGTTCTCGAACCACTGCCAAGTAATGTTGTGACACTTAAGGCTTTACCAACCTATTTGACTCCCATCCCATATTTTCCCAAATGACTCCCACTTTGTGAGACTTCATCATGTCCAACTTTCCCTCCAACCTATTCTGCTGTAGTCAGATCCCCTTGGCTCCTTTCTTCACATACTCTTGAAAGTGTCCATCTCTTCAGGCTGTCCTCAAATAACTATGAAGGTGCATGCCACATCTCGCAATTACATCAAACAAATTGGTTTGGCCTGATGTCGATCATCTATACTACAGATTAGTCCACCACATATTCATCTTTGGACATGGTATATCAGTATCTTTCCTTTATTATATCTCTCTTGTCTTCATCAGTTTATACACGACATGGCCAAAAGTATGCAGACAATCCTTCTAATGAGTGGATTCGGCGATTTCAGCCAAACCCTTTGCTCACAGGAATATAAAATCAAGCACACAGCCATGCAATCTCCATAGGCAAACATTGGCAGGAGAATGGGCCATCCTGAAGAGCTCAGTGACTTTCAACGTGGCTCCATCATAGGATGCCACCTTTCCAACAAGTCAGTTCATCAAATTTCTGCCCTGCTAGAGCAGCCCCGGTCAACTGTAAGTGCTGTTATTATGAAGTGGAAACATTAAGGAGCAACAACAGCTCAGCCGCGAAGGGGTAGGCCACACAAGCTCACAGAATGGGATTGCCGAGTGCGAAAGGGCATAGCATGGAAAAATCGTCTGTTGTCAGTTGCAACACTTACTGACTTTGAGATCCAAACTGACTGGAAGCACCGTCAGCACAAGCACTGTTCGTCGAGAGCTTTATGTAATGGGTTTCCACAGCCGAGCAGCTGCACACAAGCCTAAGATCATCATGCACAATGCCAAGCGTCGGTGACAGCGGTGTAAAGCTCACTACCATTGGACTCTGGAGCAGTGTAAATGCGTTCTCTGGAATGATGAATCAGGCTTCACCATCTGTCAGTGCGACGGATGAATCTGGGTTGGTGGATGCTAGGAGAATGCTATCTACTCAAATTCAGTATCAGCTGTAAAGTTTAGTGGAGGAGGAATAATGGTCTCGGGCTGTTTTTCATGGTTCAGTCTCGGCCCCTTCGTTCCATTGAAGGGAAATCTTTATGCGACACCAAACAATGACAATCTGGATGATTCTGTGTTTCCAACTTTGTGGCAACAGTTTGTGGGAAGGCCCTTTCCTGTTTCAGCATGACAACGCCCCCGTGCACAAAGCGAGGTCCATACAGAAATGGTTTGTCGAGATCGGTGTGGAAGAACTTGACTGGCCTGCACAGAGCCCTGATCTCAACCCCATCAAACACCTTTGGGATGAATTGCAACGCCAACTGCGAGACAGACCTAATTGCCCAACATCACTGCCTGACCTCACTCATGCTCTTGTGGCTGAATGGAAGCAAATCCCTGCAGCAATGATCCAACATCAAGTGGAAAGCCTTCCCAGAAGAGTCGAGGTTGTTATAGCAGCAATGTGGGGACCAACTTCATATTAATGCCAAAAGGGGGAACAAACTCCATATTAATGCCCATGATGTTGGCTGAGCAGGTGTCCACATACTTTTGGCCATGTAGTGTATGTGTGTATATAAATATATATATATATATATATATATATATATATATATATATATATATATATATATATATATATAATATTTATCCAAACATGAGGAGTGTGACGAACACTCCGCTGATTCCCATTGGACGCAGTCCACACCAAAGCTTCACCTCCAACACAAAGACTTCGGCCTGGTGACTCTGTCAAAGAAACAAAGATTGTATGGTCAACATCAGTTAAACATCAAACAGAACCACTGATCCAGATTTTAGACTTCAGACTTATTTGCCCTCATCAGGATAGTATACCGATAAATATCTAACCAATGATGACCACATTCGTCGTTTATACATTAGACGCACCTCCTGACTGTTATGGTGAGCATCGCCGTGGATTATGTCTCAAACGGTAAAACTGCATAATCCGCACAGAACAACCATCCATCACAGAACAACCATTTCAGGCAAATAAGCCCAAAATCCGGATCGGTGGTTCCGTTTGATGTTTAACTGATGATGACCATAAGTATAATCATTGTCTCTTCGACAGTCACCCACTGGACTGAAGCCTCTGTGTTGCAGGTGATGCTTTGGTGTGGACTGTGTCCATTGGGGATCAGCGGAGTGCTCGTCACACTCCACATGTTTCGACTTTCCCACTGGTCACATCATGTGACTTCTGGTTGAATGGTTTGTATTAGCAAGAACAATTGTCTGGGTGGCAGACGGTGGTTGCTCTGTTCGGGTTATGCGGTTTTACCGTGTGAGACATAATCCCCAGCTGCTCACCATAACAGTCAGGAGGTGTGTGTGTGTGTGTGTGTGTGTGTATTTGTGTGTATTTGTGTGTATTTGTGTGTATTTGTATTGAAAAAATATATATATTTATGTATTGAAAAAATATATATATTTATGTATATATATTCTTCTTCTTTCGGCTGCTCGCTTTAGGGGTCGCCACAGCGGATCATCCGTATGATCCGCATAGTGATTTGGCACATGTTTTACGCCGGATGCCCTTCCTGACGTAACCCTGGTCGTCTCTTACGACACAGGGATATGGTACACCTATTTTAACCCGGGTATACACTGGCCCAGTATACTGGTACTCATTTCGCCGACCTCGGAAGGATGACAGGCTGAGTCAACCCCCTGGTGTATTAATTCAGTGGCCCAACGGGGCTTGAACTCAGGACCTTTTGGATCCCAAGCCGCTGCCCTAACCACTGCGCCAACACCAGGCTATTTATGTATGTGTGTGTGTGTATATATATATATATATATATATATATATATATATATATATATATATATATATATATATATATATATATATATATATATATATATATATATATATATATATATATATATATATATATATATATATATATATATATATATATATATATATATATATATATATATATATATATATATATATATATATATATATTGTTGCGGTTCTAGGAACCGCATGCCTCGAAGACAATGGCGCCTAACATATAGTGGTCCCCCAGACAGTTATCCCATTAATATACGTGTAGATAGCCCCTTCCCTTTTGTCTCGTGGGGCAACGGGACATGCATTGCGGGGATCTCATCGGTAGGTTTGCTTACATCACTAACTTCATTTCTCCTCTTCTTTTCTGATTATTCCTGAGCTAAATCTGAGCCTCGTGCACCCTTCACAGTGAGATGGGTCCTCAGCGAAGGCCAAGCAGGCATGACACCGGACACCCCTCTGTAGAAATCACAGCCTGCCAAACGCATGTGCAGCGGTAATTTCCACCCAATGGACAGAAAGCACACCCAACACGACGCTCACGCTGCATGGAACACGTACCGAGGAGATGGAAGAAAGAGCACCCTAAATGCTGGCAAATTTTCAGTACACACTCGGCGCACACTTTTCAACGCATTTCTCCATTTAATAATTTAATTTATATTATTTTTCATTCCAAACCTCGATCTAATTATTATATCCAATCGTTTCCCTCAAATCCAGACACAGATCGGTGTTGGTCCCGCACACACAAAAGCAGAATCGGGCGAACGCGAGTGCTGACCACATGGGCCATGGCGGATCCACGTGTACTGCGCGAAACATGCATAGATTTATCCTAACACTTTACGGTCGGTCCTCGCTGGTGGCCGAGGGTGTTCCCCATGGACGGCGGACGTTTCCTCGCCCCTTCGCCTGGCGAAGCTGCGATCAAGCAGAGGCATGCTGCGCAGTCCGGATCGCTCAGGCCGTGTGACGCATCACGGAGCAGGCATTGATCAGCGCTAATCGGAGGCACCCAGGCAGGCATGCGGGACCGACGCCACCCTCGGCCTGTCATCAGGGCATGGCCCGGGGGTTCTTGCAAGGCAATTCTTGACGCGGAGTTCGGTGTGGGCGATTTCATATCATGTGGGTCGGAGCGAGACATTTCCACAGCTTGGAGCCATCTTTTCGGAAGTGGAGTGGAGCCGGTTCCGGCCACCATGGCCACGCCACGCAGGACGCCAGGGCCAATCAGAGCGGCCGAATCGGGTGATGACGCATCGCTTCGGGGTGTCCCCCCGCCCCACACCACGGGGTCTATAAAAGGCGGATCGTGGGGCCGTTCTCACTCTCTGTTCTTCTGCTCCCGCACATGCTGGATCTGGTCATCGCCTTCGACACCACCCTCCTGTCATCATCGCCTGGACTCCGCCCTCTCAGCTCAAGTCCCTTCTTCACGCCAATGGTCACGTCTCGTTCTCTGGACTGACGCCAGCTGCACGTTGCGCCACAAAGCAAGGGACGATGCGCCAGCTGTCAGGGAGGTATCGCACAGCGGAGCATCCCCCCAAGCATATTGGTGGAGCGTTCAAGCAATCGTACAAGGTATCGAGAGGCCTCCTCTCCTTTCTCGCTTCAATAACTCCTCTTCATCGGGTTGTGTGTGTGTGTGTGTGTGTGTGTGTGTGTGTGTGTGTGTGTGTGTGTGTGTGTGTGTGTGTGTGTGTGTGTGTGTGCGCGCGCGTGCGCGCATGTGTTGTCCTGGCGCCTGTCCACATTAGTTAAGATTGCAGAAGGTTATTATTATTTCGGGTTAAGTCTGCTCTGTGTCTGCTTTTGTAAGTTGCTTGTACATTGTCGCACCTCTCACAGTTCTTTCTATACCTGCATTACACACCCAAATAAATCTATTAAATGTGCCACACACCTTTCC
Source organism: Eptatretus burgeri (assembly GCF_056783735.1). Classification (NCBI taxonomy): domain Eukaryota; kingdom Metazoa; phylum Chordata; class Myxini; order Myxiniformes; family Myxinidae; genus Eptatretus; species Eptatretus burgeri. The sequence goes on along the minus strand of NC_140971.1, from coordinate 39,140,215 downwards.
TCACCTGCTTGTAAATAAATTGTTACTACAAATGTTTCCAGCTCGTTTTTGTCTGTTCTTTCATTGATCCAGCATGGTCCGAATCCGAGCTTAGCCAGGACTTTATTCCCAACAATCCGTTCCTTTTAGTTGGTACGTCCTTGGCACTGTCGCTCGGCTGCATCCGATCCGTTAAAGTGATCCGGTTCGGACAAGGCGTTACGAGGGCGTGTTCCCTGGAAATTAAATCACATGATTAATTAGGTAACCCGGTTAACCCATAGATGGGAGGACCCTAGGTCACGCGGTTGAGTTATTGGCGTCCACGGTCGGTTAGCGACCCGCCGCGTCATGGAATTATCCGCGTGCGACGGCCTACAATTCCGGGGAGTCTGGTGGGAGCCAAGATAGCCCCCGCCCCCCACCCCCCAGTGGCCCTCTCATCCGACCCCCGTCCCGCAACAATATATATATATGTATTATATATATATATGTATATGTATATATGTACATATATATATATAAATATATATATATATATATATATATATATATATATATATATTTATGTATGTATGTATACACTACCGGTCAAAAGTTTTAGAACACCCCCATTTACCAGTTTTTAATGAAATTTAAGCAGTTTAATGTTTCAATGTACTCTGAAATTAAAGCATAGAACAAATAAACAATTGCAGATAAAAATAAATCATGGAATCGTTATGTTGAACAAAATTTAATCTAAATTTTTGACTTGTCAAAGTAGCCACCTTTTGCAGATATAACAGCTAAACATACTTGTGGCATTCTTTCTCCAATGGAAATCAAATATTGTTCGGAAAGTTCTTCCCAACACTGCTGCAGAAGTTCCCACAAATGTGTTGCACTTGTAGGTTTGCTTTGCTTTCACCCTTCTGTCCAGTTCATCCCAAACCAGCTCGATGGGGTTTAAGTCTGGAGACTGTGCTTGGCCATTCCATGATTTGAAGCCTACAATGTTCTTTTCTATTGAGGTAGTTCTGACATAGCCTGGAGGTATGTTTTGGGTCGTTATCTTGCTGTAGGATGAACCCCTGACCAACTAGGCATAGACCAAAGGGTATTGCATGGCACTGCAAAATGCTGTGGTCGCCCTTTTGGTTCAGGATGCCAGTCACTCTGTGCAAGTCGCCGACTCTGGATCCAGCAAAAGAGCCCCAGATCATCACACTTCCTCCTCCATGTTTGACAGTTGGTGTCACACACTGAAGAACCATCCTTTCGCCTACTCGACGGCATACAAAAACCATGCATGATGAAGCGAAGATTTCAAATTTTGATTCATTGGTCCATAAGACCTTCTTCCAGTTTTCAGTAGTCCACTGGCGGTGCTTCATGGCGCAGGAAAGCCTCTTTTTCTTATTTTGCCATCTTAGCAATTGCTTTCTAACTGCCACTCGACCTGTCAAACCTGCAGCTCGAAGTATTCTCCTCACAGTTCAAACTGAGACTTCCTTACTTCGACCAGTGTTAAGCTGTGCTTGAAGCTGCTGTCCTGTGAGCCACCTATCACGCAAGCTGTTGACTCCCAGAAACTTGTCTTCTGATTGTGTTGTGGCTTTGGGTCTGCCAGACCTCTTCCTGTCGGAGTTTCCTCCAGTTTCCAAGTGCTTTTTGATGGTGCAGGAAACTGTACTCACTGACACCTGTGCTCGCTTTGCTATTTTTCCAAAGGAACAACCTACACTTTTAAGGGTTATAATGGTCTGTATGTCTTCCTTTGTTAATTGTCTTTTTCTCACCATTATGATAGCAATATACTACTTCCTGCAGTGCAATATTGTCCAAATAATGGTTCAGAGGGTGGAGCAACACGGTCTGTTTCAACACTGCTTTTATACAGACGGAGGGTTTGTAACTAATCAACAAAAGTTTGGACACCGGTAGGAATTGTTTGCATCAACTTTCAAGGCTGAATTTACTTCTATTGCTGCAGAACAGCTGCAGTATCTAACCAAATTACTTGTTCCCTGAAAAGGGCCTTTTTTAAACAACTCTGAAATTTACATTCTTTTTCAGTTTTTGGTAGCAAACTTTTTTTTAACCTTTGGCAGTTTACCACTTAGTTTTGTACCGTTTCACGTTATTCACTGGACTTGAACTACTTACATTTCAGTAAACACTGAAAAATGGGGGTGTTCTAAAACTTTTGACCGGTAGAGTATATATTTATGTATATACATATATATTGTTTATTGTTGTCTGACTATTTTCCCTTTTCCATGTTTTGTCTGTTGATTCAATGTTCTGCTTTTTGTGAGCCTCTACTTGTATAAAAAAAATATATATTGAGAAAATAAACAAGCAGAAAACATGACAACAGCCATTTCAACCCTGTCATGTCCTCTTAATGAACATCTGCAGATTTGCTATTAAGTTGGGAAAATTCTGTCAAAGATTAGTCAAGTAACAACTTGTTATGTCATCTATAAGAAACATATCTGAACAGTAACACTGAGTTCTGCTCTCCTTAATCAAGGGTTTGTTCTTTATTACTGCCAAGGCAGACATTCTAGAGGTGAGGGCACAGTGAAACATATCTGAGGATAATTATTTTTTGCACGTCCTTATAAATATCACTGCAGGACCATAAGAACTATCATTATTGCAGGTACAACATGGACATTTTCTATTAGTAAGGACATCCTGCCCTCCTTCAGCAGACAAACCTGTATTTCTCCTTGTAGAAGAATATCTGAAAAGGGGTAGTGAAATGGCAAAAATACTATGTTGATGACTTTAATGTTCACGACCAAGAATAGCTCTGGAATACCACTGTCGACTTTGCTGGCAAAATCCTGCAGAACATGTGTGCCAGACTACTCCTGAATCAGGAAGTGAAAAAAAAAATGTAGACGCAATTGTCTGACCTCATAATTGCCACCCCGCCTGTTGCAGGAACATCTGTCTCCAATAGCGCTGAAAAAAAACAACCACTTCACATTCTTTCAGAAGACAATTTCTCAACCACACAAAGAAAATGCTCTCTATCCTGCTACATGGTGCTATGATCATGCCAAATGGGACAGACTAAGAATATCTGATTGCTGAAAACTGGGTATCAATGAGATCATGTGAACCATCCATATTCATTTCCTTCATCAATGACCCTCCCTTCATTGTAAGGTCAAATATGGGGCTGTTATCTTATGATCTGGGCACAGTACTTGGCGCCATTCATTACACTTCTGATTTGGAAGCAACATGCCCATCTACAGCAAACTGCAACAAGCACAGGGCCCAGAATTATCTCTGACACAATTAGCTGTTTCTGTGTATCAGCTTTCACATGAGCCTCGACTTGGTATTCAAAAAAAACCAATAATAATATCCAGCAAATCCTTGCCAACATCCTGGCTTTCCCCGACAGGGGCAAGTTATGTACATTCTGATTAGTCTTTCAGAAGTCCAAGGTAATGATGACTGGCTTGAACAAGAGAGATCCAAATTGTATCCCCAACTTATCAATTGCATCATCCCAAAGTTATCCAATGTTAAGATTGTGGAAGTCATTGTTTATCAGAATGGTGGTAAACATGTCCCAGTGCTACGCTGTCACGTTGTTGTCTTTTTACCCTCTGAAACATCATTCTTCCATGAGCTGCAGTTTTTTGGAAAATAAAAGAAATGGAAAAGCACAACTGTCCGGCCAACCACATCAACACTTGCTACAAAGCAGAATACATTGGGCACAATGAGTGAGTCCTAACTGCTCAATATCTCTCAACTATCTCTTTTGTTTTATTGCAAGACCACTTGCACTTGGGTTTAGGGCCACTTTGTTCTGTGGGTTAAGGTGCATTTATGTTGTTTAGACAGACTTTATCATGTATTTTGGTCTTTGGGCTTTTGCCTGCGAAGGCAGATGTATTTTGGTCTTTGGGCTTTATCATGTATTTTGGTCTAAGTACATGTGGTTAGCTCTCTCATAATGTTCAATAGATTTTATTTTACCATTTTGTGAAAAAACAAAAGAGGTGATCTCACCAGAAAACAGAAACTTTAGTTTGTAAGACCTCGTTAATGGGTTGGTTTCTTTGGCATTCCCATTTGAACTGATAGCTTATGATGCTTAAAATCCAGGTTAAAATCCTATATAGGCAGTGTATAAATTTGTCCATGGTCTGCTGTCGTCTTTGTAATTAACATGAAAGTACACTGATGTTATCGAAACGTCTTTGTTCTGCATGTGATTTCTGTACATGAAGCTCTCTATAAAGCCTTAGATCAAAGTTAGAGAACATACATTTTGGGTTTAGGGCCAGGATCTCTGCGTTTATTGTGTTAAAAACAAAGAAGCCTTTTGACCTTAGAACCAGTTAAATTAATTGATTGGAAAGCAATGCATTTTCAAAAATGAAAGCACCACCTTCAAGCACAACTGCCCACAAGGCAAGTCTCATGTCTGATGTTTTGACTTGAGTGGTCTTCATCTGCAGGAATGTGAAAACAGTATACCAGGTATTATGTACTTCACAAAAGGTAAGCAGAGGATAGCACAGGAGGTGGGACAGGGTAGAGAGAGGGTAGTACTTTATGTAACTGGAATATGCAAATTATGAGAGACTACCAAGTTTTCATAATTTCAGAGTCGGTGATTGATTCATTTTTAGCTCGCCTGTTCAAAGAATAGAGAGCTATAGCGATTCCCCCGGCGTGAGCATCAGCATCAGCGTGAGCGTGAAAATGTTAAAGTTTTTGGTGCAAGTTATTTTTTCCTTTCTAATGTTTTTTATCTACCACACTATTTTTTATACGCCCGATATATATATATATATATATATATATATATATATATATATATATATATATATATATATATATATATATATATATCAGGGCGTATTATGTGAGTCTGTCTGTCTGTTTGTCTGTCTCTCTGTCTGTCCGTCCGTTCCTGTCCGCACTCTAACTCCCAAAGTTTTCAACTTTCACGTTTCATATTTGGTACATAGGTACAGACTGTGGAGACGGTGTGTCGCGACATACGTTCGTCATCTAAAGTGGTTGCCATGGCAACCAGGATGCTGTTTTCCATGCAGTAGCACAATTCTGTATACACCTTCTTGTTCGGGCGTATATTGTTCTCACTTGCGCTCTTGTTTCTGATTACAATATCCAAATACATATATTGCTTTAAAATTATTTGGATCAGACTTCACTGCAATGCTTTATAAAAAAATATTAATTATTAGACGAGTCTTTTAAAAACGATAAATGTATAAACAGGCGAGCATTGGGTGGCTTTGACACCAACTCTCTGGTTTAATATAGAATGCAATATCTGATTTCGTCCTGGCTTGTAGGACAAAACACAATCAACAGTCATGCACTGTGAACCAAGGAAAAAGCAAGCATGCTGTGAATGTAGCACACAGCTCCGCCGGCAGGTAGAAATGCAGCACACCTCAGCTCAGGCAGGGACAAGGTGACTGCTGGAGAGGAGATAATTTAAAAGAGAAGATAAGATAGGGTCCCTGCGACTTTTATGCCTAACCCCCACCCTGCCACAAGTCTCCACTTCTCGACCCCCTCAATGCCAACTAATCATTAGTGGCAAGGGGGTCTTCCAGCCTGTGTGGTCCAATATTCATGGTCCAAGGAAATTATCTCCACCCCAAGCACAGTGGACCAATTACCGACCCACACGTCCAACCAATCACAGTCCAGGGAGGATCTAAAGCCAGCCTCCCACTCGTTGATGGACAGTTGGGAAGAGGGCCTTCTTTCTTCTCCCAAATCGTACAGAGGACAACTTAACCCTACCACATGTCCTTAATCTAGTTTAAAATCTTCGAAGAACTATGGAAAATGTGGTTGGGTCTAAAGCCTTATCTAACCATGGACCACTCCTCAGAAACTTTCCTGGATTTTAGGCTCCTTTCAAGGTCACCCAATGCCAGGCATTGAAACTTAAACACTCATTCTCTAATTGACCGAACCAATAAATCAGAGGGGCTGTGGAAAATGAGGCTATCTATCTATCTGTAACCTACACTAAAATACATTCACATTCAAGCACAATCAATGAAAAAAATCATGCCCCATCCTCTCCCAGGTCTTCATAAGAGCACAGGTATTCTAGTGCAGGGTGAGAGGTGACACAAAAACACAGACTTACCTTCATGATGAACTCACCTTAATGATTATATCACGTCAATTTCTAATTTGACTATGTCCCCCCAGTGGATACCAACTGCTCTGGCTTGGGTCAAAGGAGCCCATACCTAATGCAACGGAAGACCAAGTAGGAACCCTAAGAAGTAAAGAGCAAAGATGGAGTCATCAGGAGGAACCTGGATAGGATTTGGGTTTCAGTCGCTATTCCACAACCTCAAACCCATCCAGGCGCAGACAAGTGAGCCTAACAGGAAAATTTCTGCAAGAAGTCACTTCTCCAGAGAGAGATTGATAAAGAAAGAGAGGAATAGAGAGTAAGAGATGAAAAAACAAGAATTAGAATGAATAGAGAGAATTAATAAATTTTTAATAGAAATATATGTGAAAAGAACAAAGATGCCAGGAAGAACCCAGACAGGTAGATTTCAGCAGTTACTTCCCTGGCTCAAATGCAGCAACATGTACAAGCTACCAGAGGTGCGTCAACCTAACCAGTTGCATGGGTTTCATGTTATTCAGAGAACGGATAGAGTTGCACATGACCGAGTGGAACTTTTCACATATTATACTAAAATACACAATTTGCTGTCTCTCTGTCTGTCTGACCATGATACATTCAATCGTCATTATTTATTCAATCTCAATGAAACTTGACAGTGGGATTAACGGTCACACGGCAAAGGTTTTAGCGACTTGATTTGCTCCCATCCCAAAAGGATTTTTCTGTCTTCAAGAAACTCTGTGATTAGGTGAGATCAGCTCTCACCTAATCAAGGGTTTACTTGATTAGGTGAGAGCTGATTGGCTATTCCCTCCATTCACAGGTGAGAGATGTGGGTGGGTCTTTCTTTATTTACGTATTGACTGCTTTTGACATTTGCACGTGGTACATGCTTGGGAGCCTCATTGGTATGCCTTGCTGTCTGCGCTATCGCTGATGATTCGCCAATAAGCGATGAAACTGGTCCGGCAGCTGAGGGGGTGTGGAGCATTGGGATTCTCATGTGCGTTCTATGTGGGAATGTCTTTATAGTTGTGGAGGAACTCTGGGAAGGGTTCAAAACAGCAAAGCGCTGATCTTGTGTAGGCCTTCTTGGGATGGTTTGTGCAGGTTCTTCGGCTGGAGTAGTGTTGGAGGTGTCAATTATTTATATAATCCTAGCCACCTGGGTTTAATTGATTAGGTGAAAGCTGATTGGCTACTCCCTCCATTCACAGGTGAGAGATGTGGGTGGGTCTTTATTATTTATATATTGACTGCTTTTGACGTTTGCACGTGGTGCAGGCTTGGGATCCTCATTGGTATGCATTGCTGTCTGCGCTGTCGCTGATGATTCACCAATAAGCGATGAAACCGGTCCGGCAACTGAGAGGGTGTGTAGCATTGGGATTCTCATGTGTGTACTGTGTGAACACAGTCATTGTTTAAACATCAGACGCACCTCCTGACTGTTATGGTGAGCATCGCCGCAGATTATGTCTCACATGGCCCTACACCAAAGCGAATGCGGTCATCATTGGTTCGATATTTATCAGTATGCCGTCCTGATGAGGGAATATAAGCCTGAAATCATGAAAGGCAGCTCTGTTTGATGTTTAACTGATGTTGACTATGCAATCTTTATCTGTTTGACAGAGTCACCAGGCGAAAGCCTCTGTGTGGGAGGTGATGCTTTGGTGTAGGACGATGTCCAATGGGGATTGGCGGAGTGCTCATCACACTCCACATGTTTCAATTTACCCGCCGATCACATTGTGCTTTCTGATTTAATGGTTTGCATTCATGGGAACAATCGTCTGGGTGGCAGATGGATGGTTGTTCTTTGCGAATTATGCGGTTTTACCATGTGAGACATAATCCGTGGCGATGCTCAACATAACGGTCAGGAAGTGCGCCTGATGTAATATATATATATATATATATATATATATATATATATATATATATATATATATATATATATATATATATATATATATATATATATATATATATATATATATATATCGTCATCAACTCAGGAGGTCATGACGATAATTTTAGTATGTCACACTCCACATCAGCTCCAGCTAAACACCACAAAAACATGACACACACACACCTCGTCCATTTATAGTAGATGTCTTCCAATCATGATAATTCTCTCTCTCTCTCTCTCTCTCTCTCTCTCTCTCTCTCTCTCTCTCTCTCTCTCTCTCTCTCTCTCTCTCTCTCTCTCTCTCTCTCTCTCTCTCTCTCTCTCTCTCTCTCTCTCTCTCTCACATCTGGCAAATCCACCTATCAACCTACTTTCTTAACAATTTGTTTGAGGAAGTTCAGTCATGATCTTTCTTGGGAAACCACATTTCAAGTTGGCCTCCAAAGACAGTTGCCGACTTGGAATCCTCCATCATACAAAGTCCTTCTTTGGCACACCTGAAGTCCTATCCACCTACAATTCTTTCATCTGCAGAATTGATGGAGTATTGCTCTCCCCTCTGGGCTGACTCCCCTGCCTCACACTTTTCTCAACTTGATGCTTTGGAAACCAAGGCCTTCAAGAACATTGGAATCTCCCTTGGTGAAGCTGAGTCCATGGACCAATCACTTTCCCATCGCAGATCGGTCTGTGATCTCTCTGTCATCTAACGCCTTCTTTCTGGTTTTGCAACCTCTGCTCTTTCCATGCTTTGTCCCCCCAGGTTTCTGCAGGGTGCAAGTGGTCCACCATCAACTCCCTTCTGCTGAAACTCCCAAAATCCAGAATCACTACTCACCTCCACTCATTATTTTCTCTTTTTTCTCATCTGTAGAATCTACTTCACATTCTCTTTAATCTCATCCTTCCCTCCAGGTCTTCAAGACAGCTGTTCACCACTATCTCAGATCATCCCCCATCTAAAGCCATGATCTTGTCTATCCCCGTCAACCTCCACCCCCAAGCTCACCTCCTTCCCCAACTTTCAATTTACCAGTTTGCTTTTGAGAATGTGCTTCTGCATCCATCTTGTCTACCCCATAATCCTCCTCTTCCTCCCCACTTCCCTTATTTATACAAGTCTCCCTCTATTTATCCTTAAACCCTGCTGTTGGTGTCAGATCAGGTTAGGTATGGGAGCATGCACCAGAGCATCTCTGTGTCCACTTTCTGACAGTACTCCAGGGGCTTTCATCTGGCCATCCCCCAGACAAATGCTTGGCCCATCCCCATCTCCTTGAGATGCTGATCAACCTGCTGCAACCATGAGTTACATGGTTGGCCTGTTGGCCTCCTCCACTTATGAGGCTCTCTCGCTGAGAATCTGGTAAGCAGGATCAGCATCAGGAAAATGAGCCACATGTCCATACAGCCTCAGTTGACGCTCACGGACTATACAGGTAACAAATCTCATCTGAGTGTCTCTCAGGAACCGCTCATTGGATACAAAGTCTGACCAGCGATAGCCAAGGATTCTCCAAAGAGAACCAGGTACCGAAGGAGTTAAGTCTCTATCTCCAATCCCTGCTCAGAGTACAAGACTGGAAGCACCAAGGACTTAAAGACTCAGACTTTCGTCCTCCTGCATAGGTACCGACAGTGCCACACCCCATTACCCAGTGAATGCGTGACTCATCAGGCCCGACCCAGATGTCTATTGACCTCTGGCTCACAACATGCGGAGACTGCCAAGGTAAGTAATACCACTGCCAAGGTAAGTGAATCTCCCCATGATCTCAATATCCTCACCACAAACAGGTACAAACAAGATAGCAGCATCCAAGATGTCATGGAAAGCCTGGATCTTGATTTTGACCCAGGAAACCCATAATCCCAGTGGCTCCAACTCCTTAGTCAGTGCCTTGAGGGCCCCATAAGGATATCCAGCATCTCCCCAACGATGACTGAATCATCTGCGAAATCAAAGTCAGAGATCTTAACATTCCCAAACGATGCACCGTAGCTTGATCTCTCCGACATCCTCCCCAGAATCTAGTCCGTAAAGCACTGAAAAGTGAGGCAGCCAGTACACACCCCTGCCCAACTCCAGTAACAACTGGTATCAAGTCGGAGATGGAACCACCACACCCTTTTTGATGTCCCACTCTCCCTTTTTACTACTGTTCCTTTTTTATGTTGCGTTCTGATCAGTTCAGTGTTCTTGCACTTCCACGAGCCTTCACTTTGTATTCAAGAAAAACCTCAATCCCAGAATTCCCTGCGGCAAACATATTATGATGTAATTAGGCTTGCGGTCTGTAACTAATCTAACTGTAATGTGAGCGCAATGTAACTAACTATAACTAATCCTGTGGAGGAAATCAACAAGAGCTTGTGAGCCAGAGCTTCCGATTCCAGTTTTTGAGACGACAGTTGGTTCTCTCAGGGGTCTCTGCCGACTTTTTCAAAGATAAGTTTCCGGTCATTGTTTGTCACGTTTTGACTGTTTATTTTGTCTCCTCCATATTAACTGCGTGTTCCTAGTTCGGTTTTGTTTCAAAACTTGTGCTATTTGGTGAGTTTTCTTCGGTTTTGTCATGTCGGGTTTCCCCGAGGCCTACCCGTCTTCCCATCTATGTGCATGATCGTGTTTATTTGTGTTTTCTCCTTAATACCATCAGTTTTTATTTTCTCCACTTCTCCCTCCACCCTCCTTCTATCCCTCCCAAATATACCCTCTGTTTCATGTCTTAGAATATAAGAAAATACAACAAAAAAAACCATCCCTTTCCCTTCTCACCTTATACCCCACATAACTTCCTGGACCGTAACTTCCTTCTTCTTCCTTCTCTGTCCTCTTTCCTGCAAATCTCACTCTGATCTTGGTTTTTCACTACACACCTTCACGACCTTTTCTTCAAACTTTTCCTTTACTCCCCCCCCCCCTTTCTTCTAATCAATAAATAAAAAGGACTCCTACTGTGCTTCAACTTCCCCTCTTCATCCAGTTCTCCTTAAATATTTTGTGTTCAATCCGACCTTTCTTTCATCCCTTGTCTAAAGGTTCCATCTGTTATAATGCTTCCTTTGTCCACTCTGTCAATTATTGTGCACTCCATCCATTTTCCAATGTATGTAAACGAATCTCTGACCTACCAATTTTGTGATATATTGCTGTGTTGCGTGTGCACATGCGTGGACGGGGCCTGTTGTGTGGTGGTCGGATTGAAAGCTTGTTTGACAATGGCGGCGTTCTGGTAACTTGTGTTTCTCTTTGCCTCTTGACACGCGTTTCGGTTCTGGGAGAAATGAACAAATTTTTAAAATCCCATTTTGCAATACTTGTTTGTCTTTCATTTTTAATCATTCTTGTTTTTTTTTAACTTTAGTGCAAATTCATCTCACCTCCTAAAATCTACCTCCTCCTAACTCCTTCACTGTTATACCCTCTCTTTACCCCTCCCATTGGGCCCTCCCCCCCCCATCCGAGCATCTCTCCACTGTCCTCTGCTCTACTCACAGTTCCCCCTCTGATATCCCAATCTGTATGGTTTTCAAATGTCTCACACTCTCATTCATCAAATTGCTCAATATCTCCATCATGCTCTCTCTCTCTCTCTTCCCTCTCAGCACATCTCCCCCTCTTCCTATCCCCTGAAATCTTGTTCCTCCCTCCATCCACTTCCACCTCAACCATACCGCTACCCAGTATCATCCTCCCCACTCCCCACCCCTCCCTTCACCCTCCTCCCCATGGCTGTGGCTTGCTCTCATCGTCTCCCCTCTCCCTGAAAGCTACCCCCACACCCCTACCTTGCAAATAAACTGCCTCCTCCCTCTTCAAAGCAAACTTTGCTCTCTTTTCCTCCTCACCTTTCTCAAAAGCCCGCCCCCCACACCTTTCTCCCTCAATTCTTCATCCTCACCCTTCTCCCTCAATTCTTCACCCTCACCCTTCTCCCTCAATTCTCCTGCCCCCTCACCCCTCCCTTTCAAATCTCACTCTCCACTTCCCCTTCTCAAAGCTTCCCCCCTTCACATCTACAAAGCTGCCTCCTTCCCACAATCTCTCTCTTCCAGCTCATTCCTCCACCTCCTCCAATCTCCCACTTCCCTTTGCCCCCTCTCTTATTACTCCCCACTGCTACTTATCCCTTCACCACCAAGCCCTTTGTCCTCCTCATCATCCGACCCTCTCTCTGAGCTCTTCGACAATCTGTTATCAACTGTCAACAACTCTCACTACCTCCACCTCTCCTCCCTCACACTACCCTCTCCCTCCACTGCACCAACAACTTCCTCCCCTCCCTCTTCCTTAACAATGTGGACCTCAAACATCCGGGGCCTTCGCTCAAACCTTAAAGAGCTTTCCATGCAGGTTGCCACTGACAAACCAGACATAATCTGCTTAACAGAAACTCTCCTCCTTCAAAACATCTCTGACTCCTTAGTTTCTCTCCCTGGTTACTCCCTCCTCTGGTATGACAGACCTGAGCCTCGCCCTGGTGGAGGAGTTTCTCTCTTTATCAAAAACTCTATTCCTCACTCTCCATGCACTGCCCTCACTCCTCCACACCCCCAGGAATACCTCTGGTTACGGTTTCCCCTCCGCTCCCACCTCTTGTTTATCTGTGTGTTGTACCATACACCGAACAGTAATGACTCAATTTACATCTTGTTCACCAAAAGCATGGACCAACTTCCACTCACTCACCCAAACTCTCTCTTCTTCATGGGTGGTGACTTCAATTGTCATCATGCCAGTTGGCTGGATGTGGGTACCTCTCTCACCTGCCATGGCACTTCAGCAAAGGACTTCTTTGACTCATTGGGACTGGCTTAATCTGTCAACTTTCCGACCCAGAAATCAGCCAATGGCACACCGTCTCTTCTGGATCTGATTTTGACCAATTTCCCAGAAAATGTCTGCTGTTGTTCTTCTGCTCCAATCGGTTAATCTAACCATATACTTGTTAAAGCAATCATCTCTCTGGTTGTTATGAGAGAACCACCTCAACGCCGACGAGTCTGGCTCTTCACTCAGGCCGACTGGCAGGGTCTTCAAGCAGCCATCAAACTTCGAGACTGGTCTCCCCTCTCTACTTTCTCTGACATCAACTCGTCCTGGGAATTCTTTCAAAGAAATTTGCTCTCTCTCATGCACAGATTTCTCCCATCTCTTCTTCAGTTGTCATACCCTTCTTCCCACCCATGGTACACTGAAGCTTGTGGTGAGGCTGTGGTCCTGAAATAACTTGCTTCGCCTCATGGAAGGCAAATCCGACTGAAGGTCGTTCCTTCCACAAACGTTCTGGTGTTAGCTCCTTCCACAAAGATCAGAACAAGTGGGTGTTTACCCTCGAGAGCCAGAAAACAACATCTTTCTCATCTCAAGTCTGAACTCTCAAACTTGTCTCCCTCCTCCAAATCCTGGTGGCGTCTCGTTAAGTCCGTTTCTGGTGTTTGTTCCCCCTCCATACCCCCTCCCCCTTCCCTCAAATGGCCACACAGCTGGCAATGCATGCGAAAGGCTGAATGCCTAAACTCAGTGTTTGCTTCTAAATCTTGTGTACCAAACCCATCGCTTTCTGTACCCACCTTACCCAGTCACACCCAGCTGTTCCTAGACTCTGTGCATTTCTCCTGACAAGGTGGAGAGCTTGCTGTCATACCTCGACTCTGATTCTGCTTCCGGTCCTGACGGCATCAGCCCTCATGTTCTAAAACCTGCTCTGCCGCTCTTGCTCACCCTCTGTTCTATTCACCCTCTCATTTTCTCAAGGTCATCTGCCATCTGCATGGAAATCAGCAAACATTACCGCTCTGCATAAAAAAGGTGCAAAAACGGATCCCTGCAACTCCAGACCAATCATCCTGCTCCCAGTCATCAGCAAGATCATGGAATCAATCATTGCTTCTGAGATCAAATCCTTCCTCTTCTCCAATGACCTGATTACCAACCATCAACTTGGATTTAGACCAGGTCACTCAACGCTGGACATGCTACTTCTGCTTTCCCAAAAATGGATGTAGGTCTTAAATGCCAAACCTGAGATCAGAGCCATCTCCTTTCGATCTCCTTTTCGATATCCATCTCCTTTCGATCTCGAGCTTTTGATATGGTTTGGCATCCCGCACTGCTCACCAAACTCTCTTCTTATGCTATCCAAGGCAATCTCTCATGGCTCGCTAACTTCCTTTCCTGTCGTAGTCAACGCTTGGCTCTTAATGGAATTCTCTCATCTCCTCTTCCTGTCCAGGCTAGAGTTCCTCAAGGCAGTCTTCTTGGCCCTGTGCTTTTTGTGGTTTTCCTCAATGATCTCTCAGATTTCCCAGAAAATCCTCTTTATGCCTTTGCTGATGACTCCACCCTCTGCTATGCCATCTCTCATCCCTCTGATCAGCAGGCAGCAGCCTCTTTACTCTCTGCAGAACTGAATACAATCACAAGCTGGTCAAACACTTGGAATATGTCTTTCAATCCTGGCAAATGCCATTCTCACTATAGTCTCTCCGAACCTACCATCTGCATAACCCCCCCTCCCTCCCCCATCTACTTTCTCAACAATCATCTTGAAGAAATGCTTTCATTCAAGCTTTTGGGTCTCACTGTCTGCCATGATCTTTCCTGGGAAAGCCACATCTCCAAGCTGGCCTCCAAAGCCAGTCGCCGACTGGGCATCCTCCATCGTGCAAAGTTCCTTCCTTGGCACACCTGAGCTCCTGATGACATACAATGCTTTCATCTGCAGTCTGATGGAGTACTGCTCTCCCCTCTGGGGTGGTGCTCCTGCCTCACACTTAGGTCGACTTCATGTTGTGGAGACCAAGGCACTTAGGATCATTGGTTTCTCCTGCAATGATCCTGAGTCTTTGGGTCTCCTATTCTCTCACCGGAGGCAGGTCAGTGGTCTTTCTGTCTTCTACCGTCTCCTTTCTGGCCTTGTCCCCCCCCTCCCCACGCTGTGTGTGATATTCCCCCCCCCCCCACATTTCCTCAGGGCACTCAAGGTCTACCAGTAACCCCCTTCTGGTGAAACTGCCAAAGTCAAGAATCACTGCTCACCTTCACTCTTTCATTCCACTTTTCATTCCTCACTCTTCCAAAATCTTGATGTTTACTACCTCCGTTAATCAACCTCAAACCCACCTCCTTCAAACTCCCTGTTTTCCTTCCTGAAAGTCCCTGTAGTACCATCTTGTTTACCCTGTGTACCCTGCCCCACCCCTCTCCCTTTCATGGAAATCCTATTGTCTTTGTTCCCCACTATTTTGGACTTCTCTCTCCGGCCCCTCTTGTCTCCTGCCTTGTTGTATGTTTCTGTGTATTAGCACTTACACGAGCCTCGACTTTGTAAAAAAAACAAACAAACAAAAAAACAGAAGTATTCATGCGAAAATGAAACAGGAAAGAGTACCACAATAAGGGCCAGTTCTGCAAAAGACACATTTTAATTCATGACATGCAGCGATATTTCTTCAGGCAATAAAATCGAGAGAAACAGAAGATTGAACAGAGTTTTGAATCCAACAAGTTAAAGTAACCCTACACAACAGCAACGCAATAAACACTTGATATGTGCAGAGGTTGCAACACAGCCCTAAATATTTAGGCTTAAGGCCCAGTCACACCTTGACGTTTTATCCAGCTTATGCCGATTTTTTTGAAAATTTGTCTAAAACGCTGGTACACGTCGATTACGTTATGGGTAAGTTTTAATAACATTGAGAGCACGCTGAAAAACACTGCCATACGTCGTTGTACGCTGGCTTTAAACGTTGTACTTTTCGGTTGTCCTCAAATTCTCCATGCTTGAAATTTTAAGACATATTATGCCAGCGTATGACTCACACGTTCTGCATAACGCTGGCCATAAGTTGTAGGCACGTCACGCGATCGTTGACACACGTCGACACACGTTACTTGTAAGTTACTCATAAGTCGAAACACGTCGAGGTAATGGTTAGCGTACCCGAAACTTATTTCTAACCTATGAGTAACGTGTTGTACTCACGTTACGCGATCGGTGACACACATCGACACACGTTACTTGTAAGTTACTCATAAGTCGAAACACATCAAGGTAATGGTTAGCGTCAGTGTTCCAGACTCCATGGTTTTATTTTTTTTTATTTTTTTTCTTCCTTCCTTCGGTATGATGGTAATTTTGACACTTCGATTTCTCGTGCGGTTATAACATAATATAATTAATAGGCTTCCGCTCAACGATTTAAATCATAACCGCACTGTACACTGAACACTGTCATACCAAAGAAAAAAAAACCGGGAGTCTGGAACACTGACGCTAACCATTACCTTGACGTGTTTCGACTTATGAGTAACTTACAAGTAACGTGTGTCTGTGTGTCAATGATCGCATATCGTGCGTACAACTTATTCCCATCGCATGCGGAGCGTGTGTCATACGGCAAGTACATCGTAAAATTTTCAACATGTTTAAAATTACAAGACGTACTCCACTTACTACGACGTATGATAGCGTACTTTAACGTTCTATTCACGCATACCAAACTTACCCACACCGTATTCGACATGCGCCAGCGTTTTCGACGCATTTTTCAGAGGTCGGCATACGCTGGCAAGATCGCCAAGGTGTGACTGCGATGTTGACACTTCCATTTCTGCAGCGGTTATGATTTGAATCGTTGTGTGGCAGCCTTTTCATAACCAACGCCACGTCATCGTCGGCGATGCGTGCAGCGCGCTATGCATAAGTTAGACTATCGTTGGGCATAGGTTGTGTCGGCCGACAACAGGTTCAGCATTCGTTGGTATAAGTTATTTATAACACAACGAAACGTTCTGTGTCCGTTACTAAATGCCCGGTCACACCTTGACGTTTTAGCCAACGTATGCCGATTTTTGAATTTTTTTTCTAAAACGCTGGCACACGTTGAATACGTTATGGGTAAGTTTTGATAACGTTGAGAGCACGCTGAAAAACACTGCCATACGTCGTTGTACGCTGGCTTTAAACGTTGTACTTTTCGGTTGTCCTCAAATTTTTCATGCTTGAAATTTTGAGACTTATGCCAGCGTATGACTCACACGTTCTGCATAACGCTGGCCATAAGTTGTAGGCACGTCACGCGATCGTTGACACACGTCGACACACGTTACTTGTAAGTTACTCATAAGTCGAAACACGTCGAGGTAATGGTTAGCGTACCCGAAACTTATTTCTAACCTATGAGTAACGTGTTGTACTCACGTTACGCGATCGGTGACACACATCGACACACGTTACTTGTAAGTTACTCATAAGTCGAAACACATCAAGGTAATGGTTAGCGTCAGTGTTCCAGACTCCACGGTCTTATTTTTTTATTTTTTTCTTCCTTCCTTCGGTATGATGGTAATTTTGACACTTCGATTTCTCGTGCGGTTATAACATAATATAATTAATAGGCTTCCGCTCAACGATTTAAATCATAACCGCACTGTACACTGAACACTGTCATACCAAAGAAAAAAGCCGGGAGTCTGGAACACTGACGCTAACCATTACCTTGACGTGTTTCGACTTATGAGTAACTTACAAGTAACGTGTGTCTGTGTGTCAATGATCGCATATCGTGCGTACAACTTATTCCCATCGCATGCGGAGCGTGTGTCATACGGCAAGTACATCGTAAAATTTTCAACATGTTTAAAATTACAAGACGTACTCCACTTACTACGACGTATGATAGCGTACTTTAACGTTCTATTCACGCATACCAAACTTACCCACACCGTATTCGACATGCGCCAGCGTTTTCGACGCATTTTTCAGAGGTCGGCATACGCTGGCAAGATCGCCAAGGTGTGACTGCGATGTTGACACTTCCATTTCTGCAGCGGTTATGATTTGAATCGTTGTGTGGCAGCCTTTTCATAACCAACGCCACGTCATCGTCGGCGATGCGTGCAGCGCGCTATGCATAAGTTAGACTATCGTTGGGCATAGGTTGTGTCGGCCGACAACAGGTTCAGCATTCGTTGGTATAAGTTATTTATAACACAACGAAACGTTCTGTGTCCGTTACTAAATGCCCGGTCACACCTTGACGTTTTAGCCAACGTATGCCGATTTTTGAATTTTTTCTAAAACGCTGGCACACGTTGAATACGTTATGGGTAAGTTTTGATAACGTTGAGAGCACGCTGAAAAACACTGCCATACGTCGTTGTACGCTGGCTTTAAACGTTGTACTTTTCGGTTGTCCTCAAATTTTTCATGCTTGAAATTTTGAGACTTATGCCAGCGTATGACTCACACGTTCTGCATAACGCTGGCCATAAGTTGTAGGCACGTCACGCGATCGTTGACACACGTCGACACACGTTACTTGTAAGTTACTCATAAGTCGAAACACGTCGAGGTAATGGTTAGCGTACCCGAAACTTATTTCTAACCTATGAGTAACGTGTTGTACTCACGTTACGCGATCGGTGACACACATCGACACACGTTACTTGTAAGTTACTCATAAGTCGAAACACATCAAGGTAATGGTTAGCGTCAGTGTTCCAGACTCCATGGTTTTATTTTTTTTTATTTTTTTTCTTCCTTCCTTCGGTATGATGGTAATTTTGACACTTCGATTTCTCGTGCGGTTATAACATAATATAATTAATAGGCTTCCGCTCAACGATTTAAATCATAACCGCACTGTACACTGAACACTGTCATACCAAAGAAAAAAAAACCGGGAGTCTGGAACACTGACGCTAACCATTACCTTGACGTGTTTCGACTTATGAGTAACTTACAAGTAACGTGTGTCTGTGTGTCAATGATCGCATATCGTGCGTACAACTTATTCCCATCGCATGCGGAGCGTGTGTCATACGGCAAGTACATCGTAAAATTTTCAACATGTTTAAAATTACAAGACGTACTCCACTTACTACGACGTATGATAGCGTACTTTAACGTTCTATTCACGCATACCAAACTTACCCACACCGTATTCGACATGCGCCAGCGTTTTCGACGCATTTTTCAGAGGTCGGCATACGCTGGCAAGATCGCCAAGGTGTGACTGCGATGTTGACACTTCCATTTCTGCAGCGGTTATGATTTGAATCGTTGTGTGGCAGCCTTTTCATAACCAACGCCACGTCATCGTCGGCGATGCGTGCAGCGCGCTATGCATAAGTTAGACTATCGTTGGGCATAGGTTGTGTCGGCCGACAACAGGTTCAGCATTCGTTGGTATAAGTTATTTATAACACAACGAAACGTTCTGTGTCCGTTACTAAATGCCCGGTCACACCTGACGTTTTAGCCAACGTATGCCGATTTTTGAATTTTTTTTCTAAAACGCTGGCACACGTTGAATACGTTATGGGTAAGTTTTGATAACGTTGAGAGCACGCTGAAAAACACTGCCATACGTCGTTGTACGCTGGCTTTAAACGTTGTACTTTTCGGTTGTCCTCAAATTTTTCATGCTTGAAATTTTGAGACTTATGCCAGCGTATGACTCACACGTTCTGCATAACGCTGGCCATAAGTTGTAGGCACGTCACGCGATCGTTGACACACGTCGACACACGTTACTTGTAAGTTACTCATAAGTCGAAACACGTCGAGGTAATGGTTAGCGTACCCGAAACTTATTTCTAACCTATGAGTAACGTGTTGTACTCACGTTACGCGATCGGTGACACACATCGACACACGTTACTTGTAAGTTACTCATAAGTCGAAACACATCAAGGTAATGGTTAGCGTCAGTGTTCCAGACTCCATGGTTTTATTTTTTTTATTTTTTTTCTTCCTTCCTTCGGTATGATGGTAATTTTGACACTTCGATTTCTCGTGCGGTTATAACATAATATAATTAATAGGCTTCCGCTCAACGATTTAAATCATAACCGCACTGTACACTGAACACTGTCATACCAAAGAAAAAAAAACCGGGAGTCTGGAACACTGACGCTAACCATTACCTTGACGTGTTTCGACTTATGAGTAACTTACAAGTAACGTGTGTCTGTGTGTCAATGATCGCATATCGTGCGTACAACTTATTCCCATCGCATGCGGAGCGTGTGTCATACGGCAAGTACATCGTAAAATTTTCAACATGTTTAAAATTACAAGACGTACTCCACTTACTACGACGTATGATAGCGTACTTTAACGTTCTATTCACGCATACCAAACTTACCCACACCGTATTCGACATGCGCCAGCGTTTTCGACGCATTTTTCAGAGGTCGGCATACGCTGGCAAGATCGCCAAGGTGTGACTGCGATGTTGACACTTCCATTTCTGCAGCGGTTATGATTTGAATCGTTGTGTGGCAGCCTTTTCATAACCAACGCCACGTCATCGTCGGCGATGCGTGCAGCGCGCTATGCATAAGTTAGACTATCGTTGGGCATAGGTTGTGTCGGCCGACAACAGGTTCAGCATTCGTTGGTATAAGTTATTTATAACACAACGAAACGTTCTGTGTCCGTTACTAAATGCCCGGTCACACCTTGACGTTTTAGCCAACGTATGCCGATTTTTGAATTTTTTTTCTAAAACGCTGGCACACGTTGAATACGTTATGGGTAAGTTTTGATAACGTTGAGAGCACGCTGAAAAACACTGCCATACGTCGTTGTACGCTGGCTTTAAACGTTGTACTTTTCGGTTGTCCTCAAATTTTTCATGCTTGAAATTTTGAGACTTATGCCAGCGTATGACTCACACGTTCTGCATAACGCTGGCCATAAGTTGTAGGCACGTCACGCGATCGTTGACACACGTCGACACACGTTACTTGTAAGTTACTCATAAGTCGAAACACGTCGAGGTAATGGTTAGCGTACCCGAAACTTATTTCTAACCTATGAGTAACATGTTGTACTCACGTTACGCGATCGGTGACACACATCGACACACGTTACTTGTAAGTTACTCATAAGTCGAAACACATCAAGGTAATGGTTAGCGTCAGTGTTCCAGACTCCATGGTTTTATTTTTTTTTATTTTTTTTCTTCCTTCCTTCGGTATGATGGTAATTTTGACACTTCGATTTCTCGTGCGGTTATAACATAATATAATTAATAGGCTTCCGCTCAACGATTTAAATCATAACCGCACTGTATACTGAACACCGTCATACCGAAGAAAAAAAAACCGGGAGTCTGGAACACTGACGCTAACCATTACCTTGACGTGTTTCGACTTATGAGTAACTTACAAGTAACGTGTGTCTGTGTGTCAATGATCGCATATCGTGCGTACAACTTATTCCCATCGCATGCGGAGCGTGCGTCATACGGCAAGTACATCGTAAAATTTTCAACATGTTTAAAATTACAAGACGTACTCCACTTACTACGACGTATGATAGCGTACTTTAACGTTCTATTCACGTATACCAAACTTACCCACACCGTATTCGACATGCGCCAGCGTTTTCGACGCATTTTTCAGAGGTCGGCATACGCTGGCAAGATCGCCAAGGTGTGACTGCGATGTTGACACTTCCATTTCTGCAGCGGTTATGATTTGAATCGTTGTGTGGCAGCCTTTTCATAACCAACGCCACGTCATCATCGGCGATGCGTGCAGCGCGCTATGCATAAGTTAGACTATCGTTGGGCATAGGTTGTGTCGGCCGACAACAGGTTCAGCATTCGTTGGTATAAGTTATTTATAACACAACGAAACGTTCTGTGTCCGTTACTAAAGGCCCGGTCACACCTTGACGTTTTAGCCAACGTATGCCGATTTTTGAATTTTTTTTCTAAAACGCTGGCACACGTTGAATACGTTATGGGTAAGTTTTGATAACATTGAGAGCACGCTGAAAAACACTGCCATACGTCGTTGTACGTTGGCTTTAAACGTTGTACTTTTTGGTTGTCCTCAAATTTTTTCATGCTTGAAATTTCACGACGTATGCCGGCGTATGACTCACACGTTCCGCTACGCTGGCCACAAGTTGTATGCACGGTCTGCGATCGTTGACAGACGTCAACACATGCTACTTGTAAGTTAATCATAAGTTGAGACACGCCGAGGTAATGTTTAGCGTACCCGAAACTTATTTCTAACCTATGATTAACGTGTTGTTGGCACGTTATGTGATCGTTGCCACACGTCGACAGATGTTACTTTTAAGTTACTCATAGGCTGAAAGACGTCGGTATAATGGATCGTCCTTGCGTCAGCATCCACGGCCACGGCCAGGAAACTTATTTGCAGCATTCTTCAAACTTTTCTTCGGCATGACGAGGATGTTCACACTTCGATGTCTAGCTTGGCTATGATTCCAATTGTCCATCGGCAGCGTCTATTTAAAATAGTCGAGTTTGAGCGATTTAACACGTTCAGAAGAAACGCTTCAAATTTCCAAACCCCAGCGTCAAAAAACAAAGGCGACTGACAGCAATTTAAATCGTTCATTGTAAACAATGAAAATAGCTGAGTGGTACCGTTTAAAAGTCGTTGAGTGTAAAAAACAATCCAATTGTTGAGCGCAAGCGTCTACTTTCAATAGTGGGGTTTGAACGATTTAGCACGTTCAATAGAAACGATTAAAATTTCCGAGCGCCAGCGTCAAAAAACAAAGGCGAGTGACAGCAATTTAAATCGTTCATTGTAAACAATGAAAATTGTTGAGTGGTACCGTTTAAAAGTCGTTGAGTGTAAAAAAAAAAATCCAATTGTTGAGCGCAAGCGTCTACTTTCAATAGTGGAGATGCAGCCATTTAAATCGTTGAGTTTATCATTTAAATCGTTAAATCGTTAAACGCAAGGACGATCCATCATAACCCACACCCTCCCCCTCACACTCACCTACTACTGCCAACATGAACAAACTACTATTAATACTAATACTAATACTGATACTGATACTGATACTGCTGACATGGACATCGACTCAAAAAGGAACTCGAAAACACTGTTGGGTTCCCCTTTTATGAACACCATTTTTATATACCAATTCCCAAAACCGCTGGGAACACGTCTTTATATGGCAGTTGTAAGTTAGAAACACGTTCATTTTTTTTTTGTCGACCGGAAGACGTCATTGGAATACGTCTACATACGTCGATGTGTGTTGGGACAACGTAAAGAATTCGTTCAAAGCACGTCAAACATAAGTTAGAAATAAGTTTTGCGTAAAAAAGACATTACCGCGACGTGTTTCGACTTATGAGTAGCTTATAAGTAGCCTTTGTGGACGTGTGTAAGCGTCCGCATATCGTGTGTAAAACTTATCCCCATCGCATGCGAACGTGTGTCATACGCCGAGTACGTCGTAAAATTTTGAACATGTTTAAAATTTCTTGACGTACTCTACTTACTACGACGTATGATAGCGTACTTTAGCGTTCTACTCACGTATACCAAACTTACTCATACTGTATTTGACGTGCCCCAACGTTTTAGACACATTTTTCTTAGGTCGGCATACGCTGGCAAGATCGCCAAGGTGTGACTGCGATGTTGACACTTCCATTTCTACGGCAGTTATGATTCGAATCGTTGTGCGTCAGCCTTTTAATAGGCTACGTGACGACATCGTCGGCGATGCGTGCAACGCGCTATGCCGAAGTAAGACTATCATTGGGCATCGGTTGTGTAGGCCGACAACAGGTTCAGCATTCGTTGGTATAAGTTATCTATAACACAACGAAACGTTCTGTGTCCGTTACCAATGCGTTATACATAAGACCAAGTCGCTATGAATACGTCCGAATCTTTAAAAAAAACATCAAAAGTTCAACGTAAGCCAGCGTTTTAGATACATTTTCATACGTTGCCATCGCTGGCTAAAACGTCAAGGTGTGACCGGGCCTTAATACGTTGTGCATAAGACGAAGTCGTTATGAATACGTCCGAATCTTTAAAAAAAAAATCAAAAGTTCAACGTAAGCCAGCGTTTTACATACATTTTAATACGTTGCCATTGCTGGCTAAAACGTCAAGGTGTGACTGGGCCTTTAAATACACGACAGAAAAATTGACAACACTAAAGGGGAAATGAAAGTGATTTTGGACCTCAAAATGTTTTCTCAAGAGTGAAAGTTTCTCATTGTGTACTGGGTACAAGTTTCTGGACAGGATGGAGAAAGTGAGATGATGTTGGAGTGAACAAAAGCTCACTCTTAAAATTTTGGATTGCTGGACGGGGCAATGTTGTGGCTTCTCGAGCCACACTCACTCAACACTGCAGGGATGTGTGTGCAGGTTAAGCAAACAGCCCTCCAGGATCAGTTGTTTAAGTATCACTGGGATCCCAAGCCTTGTACTGTGCCACATTGTTTCTCACTAACACTTCTGGCTTTTCACAGTTGGAATTACTCCACACTGTCTCTTAGCTCCATGAATCACTGCAGCTCCCCGATACTTTGCTCATTTTCTTTTTCATTACAACTCGACTGGAACTTCATGCAGACACCTCTGTTGGAAACAACCAATGGGGCAGTCACATGTGGCTCTTCTTGTCCACGTATCCCGCAGGCAGAATCACCGACACGCTATGTGGCATCATTCTGGGTCCTACTCAGTTCACACTCTCCACTGATGCCGTTCCATTTGCTGCCTCTGCATCCTGCACCAACACTTAGTTCTGCATCTTGTCAACCATTCACTCTCGATGCTCTCTTATAGATTTTATGTGGAAATTGGACTAAAGGTAAAAAAACAATACATCTTCAACCAAAGACAGGATTACATTTTTTTTTTGTATACGTTGTCACGGCTTGTGGAGGACCTAGAACACTGAATGGATCAGGACGCAACATACCAAAAGGAACAGTAGAAAGAGAGAAAAGGGTGGGGGGGAACACACCAACAGTGGGGATGAGGGACAAAATAGAGGGAGATTTGGAGAAATAACCATGTGGGGAAGAATGAGGGTGAGGAGAAGACATAGAGGGTGGACAATATGCATGACACCCTTACAAGACGGGGGGGGGGGGATTTATAATATTTCAAAATAAATATACATTCCCACATTTTCAATTCAAAGATCATACTGCACATTCTCCACAATGCTGAACCATTTAGCTCGTAACGTTTTAAACTTTGCTTTATTTGAGGTTTATGTGATTATTTTTTTTTGTACGACACAAGTTTATCTTCATTTAAATTTTCTATTTTGTTTTTTCTTGTGGAGGGAATTGATAAGTAATTTATTTATACACAAGGACAGTAATTTAAATATACACAGTGGAAACTCAGCAGCAGAATATAGAGAGATTACAGACAACATGGGAGGGCAGCGGGAAAATTCATACAGACATTGAAATCGAACAGGCTCTGAAAAAAATAGTTGGGTTCGCGAGAGTGAAAGAGACTGAATAAAAATGGCAGAAAAAGAAGAATTGGCAGATCCAAGAAGGAAGTACGGAACTTTTAAAATGAAGTATGAACGCAAACGAGGCCTTTCGTGCATGCCATTGTGTGTGTTTTCAGTGATTCCCTTCCTCTAATCAGACACTTTTAGCCTGCCGTTGCTCACGCGAAATCTGCAAGTACTGGGACCAAAGAAATATATTTTTTATAACAGTCATCACACCTTCCAACCCCCGCCACCACCCCCCCAACATGATTCAGAGTTAATATCATCATTTTAAAAGTTGATTTTAAACTTACCTTGTGCATTCACAAACCCCAGATATGACTTTTCCATCATTGTTAAGAAGCACCCAAACCAGATATGGCATCTCCCTTGGGGAGGTCTGCCTGGTATATCTGATTCTCACGTAAATATAGCTGGCACAAGCTTTGTGTATTTTCCCGTCATGAAGATGTCCTTTGTCAAAGAGTTGGTATCCATTACTTTGTTGGTAATGACTCACAGCATTGTCTTTACAAATGCAGACATCCATTTAATATATCACCAAGCCTGCCATGTTCACAGGAGACACTCCCGCAAGGTTCAAAGTCCACTCGCTGGTAACGGTCGTCGAGGGTTTGGGTAGCACACGTCTGTCCACAGTTCTTCAGGCCTTGCACTGCTCCACATCATCAGGAGCCTGCAGTACGGGTAGCTGCAACATCTCTTCCCTGTTGGTGAGTTGAGAAAGTTCTCCAACCCTTTAATTGTACAGTATTACATCCATTTTTCTCATGTACTTTTCCAAGAATTTTTGACTTCTTTTTGAAGCTTTTTCAACCATCTTAGCTAACAATCTTTATCTCTCATGCACTATATACAGTACTTTAGCATGCCCCAATGTTGCTTGGTGTTTCTGCGCATGCATGCAAAGCATTCTGAGGTGCATTGAATCATTTCAAAACTCCTGTAATCCGTAGGCACAAGAAAAGTAGGGAGACAGAGTTTGGACACTTGAGAAGGTTGAAAAGGAGTGGGTTTCTGGAGGATTTTCAAGGTGTGCAGAGCTAAAAGTCAGGGATGGGAAGAACAAATGAAGTTAAATAGGAAATAAGAGATTGCTGTGTCATCTGTGATGAGAAAGTAGATTCGGCATTTGCCTCTTCATGGGTGATGATGATGATTTTCAGTGCTTTGGATTTTACAGTATCTAAAAGTGAGACATAGAACTTGGGATCTTTGGTCTATAAGAGAGAGTAATAGTACTGTACTATGTATGGATGCTTTATCTGTTGTGAAGAGGTCAGAGGTGCTAAAGAATGACTTGGACCAGAATATCTTGTATATCCAATTTGCCCAAGCAAGTTCGTTGCTGATGGTGAGGCGAAAGACTGTGAGAGACAAAACTTCTATGAAAGGCTGATCACGAAAGTGGAACGAGAGATTGGTGTGGTTGTTCTTCCTAAGGGCCAAGATTATGATGAGACACCTGGTGTCAGGCCAACGTTTGATGTCTTTTTCCTAGGTTGGTTGTGATGGCAGCAGTTGCTGTCAGCCGATCGTTGGATTTGGGAATCGCATTGAGAAAAAGTTGAAATGTTATTGAAATGGAAGTTTTAGCGAATATAACCCACATTGGTTTTTACCTTCAATGAGAAGCAAGTATCACATCCTATAAACACAACAGGTGATTTGGAACATTGTACATCCGAGGGGGTTGGGAAATGCAAGTAATGACAGATAAAGTGCATTCTTCAGCACTCAACTTATGTCAGGGACAGAATTGAGACCATTCAATGGTGTCAATGAACATGCTTTGTGATTGCAGTTGTATGTTACGATGGTTCTGTGTGATGTCACAAATAGGCAGATAGATGATATGTTACGCTAATAAACTGCATTTATCATCAGAATTCTCTATGCTGATGATTCTACATTCTGTCGAAACATCCCTCACCCTTCAGACAGGCAGGCAGCAGCCTCTTCCCTCTCTGCAGACTTTGATATAATCACAAGCTGGCCAAATACTTGAAATATGTTTTTCAATCCTGACAAATCTCACGCTCTTACTATCTCTCTCCAAAAAGACAGTCTGGCAAACCCTCCTATCTACTTTCTTCATGATCCTCTTGAGAAAGTTCATTCATTCAAACTGTTGGTCCTCACTATCAGCCATGATCTTTTGTAGGACAACCACGTATCTAAGTTCGCGTCCAAAGCCAGTCCATGCCTTCTTGTACACTTTGCTGACTGGACATCCTCCAATCATGCAAAGTCTTTCCTTGACACACCTGAACCTTTATCTACCAACAAGTCTTCCACAGCTTGATGGAGTACTGCTCTCCCTTTGGACTGGCACCCCTGCCTCACATCTTGCTCATCTTGAGGCCATGGGAACCAAGGCCTTCAAAATCATTGGAATCTCCCGTGATGAAGCTGAGTCTATGTACCTTTTACTTTTACATCACAGATAGGTCAGTGGTCTCTCCACATCTTCTAACATCTAATATTTGTCACTTACCCTCTGCTCTTAATGTACTCCCCACCTCCCCAAGTTTCCGCAGGGCATACAGGTCTGCCAGTAACCCCGTTCTGGTGAAACTACCAAAATTCAGTCTCGCTGCTCACCTCAACTCATTTGTTCCTCTTTTTTTCAGCACCTGTGGAACCAACTCCAGTCTTTTCAATTGCATTCTTTCTTCAACTGCTTCAAGCCACCTGTTCACCACCATCTCAGGTCATCCTCCATCCACAACAATGATCCTTTCTACCCCTATTAACCTCCCTAAGCACACATCTTTCCAAGCTTTCAGGTTTTCCTTCCACTTCTGTGATTGAGAGTTTGCAGCCGTATCCATATTGTTCAGCCCCCCATATCCTTTCCCTAGCCCTCATTATTCCCCACATCCCTTATTTCTCAAAGTGTTCCTCTATCCTGGCCTTCAAAGCCTGCTGTTGGTGTCCCCTCCCCTCTTTCTACCGTTCATTTTGTTCAATGACATCATGATCCGTTCTGTGTTTTAGCAGCTTCAGCCTCGACTGTATACGAAAAAATAGCAAATTTAGCAATGGGTACTGTACCATAAAACAATGAACAAACAAACATGCAATTTATATTGTGCAGCTGTCACCATAAAATATATGACTAACCTATTTTCACACGCTATCAATTAACAAGTGGTGTGATTCCTTAAAAATAATGAGCTCCTCAAGTGTGGTACATTTAAAGGTTGTATTGAAGTCATCAGGCCTTACACACACATCTCTTAATTACAAGTGTGTCTGGGTGCTGCCAATTGAACCTTCTAGTTCTGGTTTATTCGCATGTGCAAGCTTTTTCTTGGCTCCATGAGAACTTATTCAAAAGCTAAGTGTACCATAGTGTATTTGTGCTGTCTTGTTGTTATTTATTCCCTGTACTGTTAACCACATGATTGTTAATCCATTTCCATGCTTTCTTGCACATACTTGGTGTTTCCATAGCAAATTCGAGTTTGTTTGTCAAGGCCTGACATTCTATCTCATTCCTTCTTTCTTTCTTCTCTTCTTTACTCTCCTCACCTCCTTCTCATCCTTCAGCATCCTTCAGAATTTTACTATTCAAAACATCTCAATTTATGTTTAAGATTCCCCTCTACTCATTCATTTCTCGATGTTCTCTTTTACTCCTTCCTCTATTCATTGTTTGTCATCCTTCTCCATTTTACTCCTCAATACATCTTTTAAATAATTTAAATTGTTTCATTTCCCCTTTCTGTCCTTCTGAAACACCTCTCTCCTATATAATTCTGGTTCCCTCTATAGTACTGTTTCTTTCCTGGATCACTCTCAAATCGGTGCCCCATGTCCCATAATGTTCATGCAGTGCTGCCCTTCGTCGTGCTTCTCGCCAACCTTCATTTCATCTTGGTCATGATGTTTGTCTTTGTTTTGCTGAACTTGGGATTCAGAAAATAAATCCCATTTGGAGCAAGTGTTAATCCTTTCATGACTCCCCCCCCCCCTCCGCATATGTCCACCTCCTTCCAAGTTTAGTTTCCCCCCTTCTGCATCCAGGCATCCCCCTTCCACGTCGAGACACCCCCTGCCCATGTGAAGCAGACAGCTTGGTGGTATCATTAAGTTCCATAACATTCCATTGAATGTAAAAGTTGGAGTTAAAGCCTGTATCAGACCAGTATTGATTTATGAAACGAAACGTGTGTAATGAAGATCAAAGATGTAAAAAGAATGGACAGACCAGAGATGTGAATGATATGGATAAATGGCTTGTTTCTGATAGAAATATTTTCGAGCTCAGAAATGAGGAAGACATTAAAAATCAATATGAGAGAAGGAGAATTTCAGAAGAGAAGAGTAAACTTGGTTGGTATGATCTTGTGCAACAAAGGTCAGAAGATGAAGATGTAAGGAAAGCAATAAAGCTGTGGTAGGACGGAAGCCGAGAGGACGTCCTAAAAAGACACGGATTGAAGATGTCAAGAGAAACATGGAATGTTTGGGTTTGTACGAAACTGACACAATGCATAGATCTGCATGGATGAAAGCAATCATTCAACTGACCCCCTGAAAAATGGAAAAATAGGACCACGGGTCCTGAAGCTCACCTGTATCAAGAGCAACAGTCAATGACATCATAAAATATCGAAATTTTGTTCATGTGCAGAATTTGGTCATGTGGTTGGTTGAATGGAAGCCCTCTTGATGCTGATTATCGTGATACATGTTTACAGGGCACAGCTGTGCTGCTGATGCAACACCCCCTGTAAGTTAGAGCAGAACTTTTTTTTCTCACGTTTTAGGCCTGATTTCAACTCGTTATTGAGCGCAGATTTTGATGCCATCAATACGACTGCGTTAGGCATCATATATGAAGCTTGTGGCCAAGTTTCATCAAAATTATGTGTTTGGTTCAAGTGATAATGACTGATGTATTTACAGACTCACTCACTGACTGACTGACTGGACTGACCTACGGATACTGCTGAATTGCATAAGCTCACCCGACTCAAGTCCAGGTGAGCTAAAATGGTCATAAAAAGATTGTTGTTGTCGTCGTTGTTGTTGTTCTTGTTTTCACAATCCCAAATCTCTCCTTACAAGTTGTCATTGCTGCTTTGCTGGATACAAAATCTAGGCTCATGGAAAAGTGATGTGAGAGTCGAAAAAGTCAATATCCTAACAATGTGGCAGTCGAGCCGCAGTTTGACAGAAACAAGGTAATGGATGAACGTGAAAAGAGGTGGACAGGAATTCCAGTTCAGCATTCCTTCATGGCCAGATGTCGGCTTCTCTGCTTTTGAGAGGTTGAAGTCGCATGTTGAGGATACCTGTTCTAGAATTTTCATTTAACCATTTTTGCTAATTGTTGGTGTTAATTTGTTGATTTATTGCATTTGTGTGTCTCATTGAGTGTGGCTTTGTGCTGTGGCCTTGTGTAGGCTGCATATTATTGTGGCCCTTGCTTGGTTTTGTTGCTGTGATTCCTCCCCATATCTTCTTGCTTGCTCATTGTCCTGCTTTCATACTGTTTGGTGTGTGTAGCTCTTTCCCCCTCTCACTCTTCTGTGAGCCTCAATTTTGATGAGCTTCCATTCCATAAGCCTCCATTCCCCTGCACTCTTCCTTGAGCTTCCATTTTCCAGCTTGTCATCTTGCTCTTCCATGAGCCTCCATTTTTTGGGAAAGAAAATACTGTAAACTGACAGCATGATGAGAGGAGTTGAGGGTGAAAAGGGGACAAGGTCTTGGAGAGTGTAGAAAAACTCAGAAGTAGACATTGGAGAGACCATGTTCTGGATTTCAGGCAGCAGACTCGAAAGACTGTAGGATAGGGCATAAGAAAACAGTTTAGTGCAGACACGTCTACGTATGACAGGTGGAGACAAAAGAATGGAAGTTAGCATTAAGCTTCGCCTTGTGGTGGTTAACAAGGTATAGTTATCTGGAAGAACATAAGAAAACTGGAGGAGTAGGATGGAGAAGCAAGAGGGTATGAGTAGCAAAACAAGAAGAGCCAGTAAAAGACTTCAAGACTGCTAACCTGCACCATTGTACGTCAGTCAGAAACAGACCCTGAGACAGCCTCTTACCGCAACATGCCAATAACAAGGGCCTGAGACTTCATGGATTCAATGCAAGCAAGATAGGAAACAGCAGAACCAGCTTATAGTGAGGACAGGTCTTCCGTAATACTTCAGGTAAAGCGGCTGTACGTTGTTATAAGATGTTGATGGCAGGGAAGAGATTAGCCCTGCAATTAATTCTGAAGTGGTGTCTGGCTTTTTTTAGAGGAGCTCTTGTGGAGGAGGAGCTGCAACATGGAAGAACTGCAGCCCTTGTGGAGTAGCTGCAACACAAATTGTGTGCAGACATGCAGACAAATACATGAGACAACACTGGACTTCACTTCAGACAAACCAGTCACTGAAATTGCGGGAAGGGACATACTTTCCTTGGGAGATACCTGGGTAACGGTAATCAACTTTGGGTACTGGTGACACCAGCTTTAAGATGTTGCTTCTCTCCACAGTAGGTGGTGCAATTATGGAGGAATTTCTCTCTCCCCATGAGATGTCACTCCATGGGATTTGTCCATGTTTTATCCTTTATGTTCGGAGCATCAAGCAATGACATAGTGCCATTTCAAAGTCTTCGAGTCGGATTTCCAATTGGAATAAACTATACCACACTAGGAATTGGACTGCTGACTTACCAGTCAGAGTGGATGCTTCTACCATTATACATCCAAATCTGGTTAGTTTGGAGGCCAACTTGGAGATATGATCTGCCAAAGAAATGGGAAAGCTGATCGTTTGACCCAGGAACTACACCAAAATGAAGACAGCACCTGTCTGGTAACCTGGAAAGGATTGGTTGCTTATCTGACAAATGGAATGTGTCATCAATCTGGGTAGACCATTTATCCAAACTGACTTCCAAGACCAGCCCAGCCAAGACATTCTCCATCATGCTAAGGCCTTCCTTTGTAAATCTTCAGAGCTTTTCAGAATCTGTCTTTGTCTAAGGCTTCGTCAAAAACCACTCTCCCCGATGGACTGGTGCATTTGCTTCTCACCCCTCTCTCTCTCCTGAATTCTAAGCTCTCAACATAATTTGCATCTCTTGCAAAGAAGATGAAGCACAAGGCCTTTTGCTCTCGAATCACAGCCAGATTGGTAGCCCGTCTGCTTTGACCAATCTCTATTCCGGTTTTGCTCCCTCAACTCTTTCAATCCCATGACCCAACCCAGTTTATGAAGAATACCCTCGTTCTTACAGCAATCCCCTCCTCATCAAACACACCAAACTCCAGACTTACTCCTCACCTTGACCTCTTTGTTCTTCTTTTCTCCAGCTTATGAAACTGCATTCCTGAGGTTGTTCAATTCCACTCATCGTCCCTATCCCCGGGTTTCAAGGCGACAGTAAACCACCGCCTCCTGTCATCTTCCACCGATACCCATGATTTTTTTTTCTACTCCCAGTAACCCTCCCATATCCAATGTATCACAACTCATAAAGTGCTGTGCTCCTTCCCTCTCCTATCCCTTTTCTTTCATTATTAATTCCCTGGCTTTTAACATTCATCTGTTGTCCCATTGTCTTTATGTTGCCTTACTTCCCACTGCCCTTTTATCTCCTGCTCGTCCATAAGCTGAGACTATGGATACAAAATGTAAAAAAACGACTGATGGCGATTACTGTGACCTTCAACCTAAGATAAAAAAACCATGCATAACTAACAAACCACCTCAATTTGTTTTATTGTACCTTGCACCACCTGCTTTGTTTTCAAAAGGTTCATTTTCTCATCAACTTGGAGATATGCTATGCTGCTATAAATGGCGTTTAGCATCAAATTCCAATCGATGTCAACATGAAAGAACAGGGGAATATATGAATAAATGCATTAATTTGGCTGCAGTCATAATGGCAGACAGACCAGCTGTCTGGTTTTGGCTGCAAATTGTGTTTAATTTCGTTTTGCTGTTTGTTGTTTGCCTATTTAACTGTTTGCCACATTATTGGCCAACATAATCCATGCTGGTGGATTATGAAAGGGTGTCTGTCCTCCAGGATTATTGTGTGTGTGTGTGTGTGTGTGTGTGTGTGTGTGTGTGTGTGTGTGTGTGTGTGTGTGTGTGTGTGTGTGTGTATGTGTGCCTGAAAACTTATTTCAGCTTTCTGACGTTCTGATTCAATGACCATCCAGGCCATCAGCTGGAAATCGTACGTCCATGAGACAGAGACAGAGACAGAGACAGAGACAGAGTTAAAATAGCAGAATGGTATTTCCAAGTGCTCGGTTTTGTCTCCAATTAGGCTGCGATCCACATGGCGTGTTTATCAGGGGCATTCAGGGGGAGGTGAGATTTGCATCTGCTAGCTTTCATTATGGAGCATAATCAAACACACAGCAAATGCCTAATGAATGTGAACCTGTCGGTGGCAGCCTTTGAAGAAATTGAAGGTGATCATCATGACGTGAGAGCAGTTATTCCACGCTTCGGCCATTCCCAATGTGGTTGCGTATCTGCATCCTAATTCACAACACAATACAAGTGATGGGAACACGACTTAATTTGTGATGTCATTTTTATGTATTAAAAAGCAGTATGAATAGTTAGATTACATAATAATAAGTTATTTTTATGGGTCCTCGACTGGTTACACCGCAGGGGCGAGAGGTTTGCTCTCTGTCTGTCCGTCCGTCACACCTTTGGTTTTTCCGACTTTTTTTCCCCATACCCCTTAACATATTCAACTGAAACTTGGTACATCGCTTTATTAGTCCGCGCATGTGAAGCAAAAAGCGGGGTCAAGCGATCGGTCGTGTACATGTCTGCATTTTGTGAAGAGTGTACATCGAAAACCGTTTAACGGAGGAAATTGAAACTTTACCACATGTCACATGATCATTTGATATAGCGCATATTGAGCATACATCGAAAATTTTCAAAGTCTAATTTATGTATATTTATCTCAGAAGGGTATATTGATGCAATTTTAAATTTCCTTCCAGAAGAGTTGGCTCACACCTTGGGCCACTGAGAGCCAGAATGAGAGCCGGGACAATGCGAAGTGTAGGGCCCCCTTCAAATTTATTTTTGTCAATAACTTACAAGGAGGTTTCCGTATTTTCAGTCAGAAACACATGCCACGTTTAAGGGAAATTGGAGTGTTATTCACTTATTGCCACATGCAGATTTGTCTAACGCACTTCATCCGGATGGCGAGTGGTCAACACTCCTGTGTTCATTTACGTCATTATGTCATCACCGCGATTGTGATGATGGAAATTGTTCCCACAGTCGTTTATTTTATGAGAGAAGGTGTCACTTTGGCCCATGGCAATGGCATGCCGGGAATCACCCAGAGTGGCTTGGAGGGAGACACAAAATAAAGCTGCCCTTCTCCCACCCCCACCCGGCGTTTTATCATCATAAACAATCATATGAAACAAAAACATTGAAGGAATAATTACAGGCTCTGATTAGGTCCAGGTAAGTTACCCCGCCCACCCCCCCCCCACCCTCGGTGCCCCTGCTCGCACCAAGTCCTTCTCAAGACTGCGTGGGGTAAGTATTCGATGGCTACCATTTAGTTATGTTAAGTTACAGAACAAATTCGAGTTTCTGGACGTTTCATCAATTTTTCACAGAGTTGTGCACTTTTCGGACTCCGAAAATATCACATCGGTAGGGGACATGTATTGCAAAACAGTTCTCACTCTTATTCTTCTTCTTCTTTATAATATCTTACGTACCTACCTTGAAAAGACCACATAAAACAACCAAAAAAAATAATGTAAAATTACAAAGGAATATACAGTATTCTGAAGAAACTAGCTAAAACTTGCGTATGTCTGCACTGTTTTTATAAAACAAGAAGTCTGTCTTCCTCTCTCCCTCTTTACTCCCTCTCTCCCACTTTACTCCCTCTCTCCCACTTTACACGGCTGTTGCTCGCTTGACATGCACGTGCAATCGCAGGGTGCTGTTGCTCAGTCTCTGGCGGTACGTGTGGAGTAGGGTGTACCACTTTTGCAAAAGTAGTTGCTGGAATGAAGCACTATGTTCCTATCGATTCCACTAGTGAATTAGGTGATCGACCAAAGTTTGAAAATTTTCCTGCCTTTTTTGACCGCGGGCTGCCATTTTGAAATTTCAGGAAAAATCCATATTTTTGGAAATAATATTGATTTTTGAGTATTTAAAAAATATATTTCTCTATGTTTAGATGGCTGAATGCACTTCAGTAGGCACCAGTATGATAGTAAGTACCCGTAAATATTATTCACAGCTTGTCCCACCATTTTGAGAAGGAGTTGCCATTTTGGAATTTCACTGAAAATCCCATATTTTGACAATTATTGCACGGCACATTGTTTGGAATTTACAGAATATCAGTAGTCGCATTTTCATAAAGACATTATTAATGACAAATGAGAGCATGATCAATTAATTATGAGAACAACCAAATATATTTTAAGCGACATGGTTTTCATAGATGACAACATAACAATCTAGCAAACAAACAACCACACAGATATCTTGTAGAGAACATAGCGTTTGTTTTGTATACTCTGGGTAAAGCTTCCTGTGCTTAAAGCAGTGCTCTTCCACGCACTGTAGCAATGCTTGACGTTGTTTCTCATCATTGCACATATGAATAAAGTCAGACACGAGCTTAATTCCTCTTTCAGCGAGATCATTTACGGCACGCAAAGAATTAGCACTTTCGCAAAATTCCCTGTAACTGGCGAACTTGTCCCACATAGCCACAGGAGCCCTGACCATTGGTCAGTCAAGGTTTATCTGCAAGTACACAAAGAATAAAATAAAAAATATATTTATTTCATTAGATATACACAAAATATACGATTTTTACTGAATTTCCAAAATGGCAACCCCTTCTCAAAATGTCGGGATAGGTTTGTGAATAATATTTACGGGTACTTGCTATCATAATGGTGCCTACTGAAGTAAATTCGGCCATCTAAACACAGAGAAATATATTTTAAAAAATATTTAAAAATCAATATTATTTCCAAAAATATGGATTTTTCCTGAAATTTCAAAATGGCGGCCGGCGGTCAAAAAAGGCGGGAAAATTTTCAAACTTTGGTCGATCACCTAACTTCACTAGTGGAATCGATAGGCACATAGTGCTTCATTCCAGAATCTACTTTTGCAAAAGTGGAACACCATAATGTGGAGCTTGGTGCTGCTTTCTCTTTTCTCCCTTCCCTTCTCGATTGTCCATTTGATGGTGTTTTTCTTCCCGGTGTTCTTGTCTTGTCTTGTCTTGTCTTGTCTTGTCTATCTGAGTGAGAGAGGGAGAGACAGCACGGTCGGATATATTATTATGTATATATTCATCACCTTGGGTGGTTACCTCACTTTTTTTTTTTGAGGTTCTTCCTCTTGATATTGTTATTTTTTTTCTCTCTCTCTCTCGTAGTTATAATTAGAACCATATTACCATTTTTTTCTTTATATACTTGTTTATTTGAATCATGGCGAGTGCAAGTTAAAATCGTCGAACTTTTATCACCGCCATGTTGCCGCCGAGGGTGTATCACGTAAGCGCGGCCTGTGCTTCGTCCCCCCCGAAGGAGTTTTAATGGATGATATTCTCCTCAATATTGGAGAACAAATCGGTGCAGAAAATATTCGTGTTTCCTCTAAAATGAGCCACAAGGTTGTGGTTTTGTTTCACAAACGTGTTTTGTCGACGTGGTTTGTGCAAAACGGTTTATTTCTGGGAGATGAAACGTTTGCTCCGTTCTCGTCAATGGACGCTCCCGCTACAAAAATAACCCTGAGTAATGAATGTGTCGCCTTTCTTATCGAACGAAGTAATTCAGCAAAAGTTCGGTGATTGTGGCACAGTCGTGTGTATAATTATCAGGGTTCCCTTCCACACGAGGAACGATAAATTAAAACGTATAGAATCGTTCAGGCGTGTGGTGAATTGAAGGTCGTGACGCGTGATCACATGTTGCACGGCTCGAGCACAGAAGAGATAAAGCTGAGGTTCGGCTCGGTCGGGGGGATTGTCCCAGGGGCATTGTCGTTTTATGTCGGCGATTCACTTGGTGCTCATTGAATGGTGAGAATACTGATTTATATATAATACTGATTCATTTTGTGGTGATTAGTTGCGCGTGTGTACCTTGCTGCTTATGCACTCCTTGCTGCGTCTGTATTCCCTGATGTGCCCGTAGAAGCGGCTCCAATCAAATGGAATAAAGCCTACACTCTGAAGGTTCTTCTCTCGTCTTCATTTCAATTTATTCCATTTGGTTTTCTCGGCTCTCTCAACCAACGATGGACAAGATCTACAAACCAGAGAGGTTCGACGCAGACCCAAACGCGACTGACTCAGAAATGAAATGATCGCATTGGTTCCATTCCTTCTCACACTATCTGACCATCATCGAAGAGGGAGCTGACAAATTGGCCGCCCTTGTGAATCATGTCTCGCCCAGCGTATACAGGCTCTTCTCGGAGTGTGACACCTACGAAGCAGCGATCGACGTGCTGCAGGCGCTCTACGTGAAGCGCAAGAACGAGGTATACATACGACATCTTCTCAACACACGCAAGCAAGCAGCCGGGGAGACAATCGATCAGTTCCTGCAAGCTCTGAAACAGCTGGGAAAAGACGGCAGCTTCCGGGCCGTAAACGCCGAGGAACACCGAAAGGAAGCGACCCGGGAGGCATTTATCCAAGGACTTAGATCAGCCCACATACGGCAACGCTTACTAGAGAAAGCGCAACCCACTCTTGAAAAGGTAGTCGATCAGGCTCGAGCGATGGATACGGCTCAGCAGCAATCGGAGTCATTTGGGACACCGATGCTGCTAATGAACGCCACTACGCTGGAAACTCAAGGAACCCCACAGACACAGACACAGCCTGACACAGGGGATGGAGAAAAACCCGAGGAGCCGGATACCCAGACCACGTCAAACTCCTCAGCAAATGCTCCGGTTGGTAAATGCTTCTTTTGTGGGTACAAAAGACACCCCCGCCACAAATGCCCCGCCAGAGATGCCACATGCATGAATTGTGACAAGAAAGGGCATTATGCCAGGGTATGTAAATCTACTCTAAGGAGAAATAAACCCACTTCTGCGGCTCTCTACTCGCAAAAGAAATTAACTGCAGCCTCCCTGGGGAATCTATCCAAGGCTATCATCAACGTACGAATTAACGGGCATATGGCTGAGGCACTGATTGATACCGGTAGCTCTGAAAGTTTCGTCAACAGCTCGCTAGTGAAGGGCAGGAAATGGAAAATCCACCCGACAGACAATACGGTATGCATGGCCGCCACATCACTACAGTCCCGCGTACGAGGGTACTGCAATGTTGAATTGGACGTAAAAGGGTACACGCATCGGGATGTAAGGGTACTGGTGCTTCGTGATTTATGCGCAGACGTAATTCTGGGTCACAATGTCCTCCAGCAGCACACGAGCGTCGAAATACCCTTTGGAGGAAGCAAACCTCGTCTAATTTTAAATGCTTTGACCACCGCAGAGGTAACGTCCCCCCAGCTGTTCGCTAACTTGTCGCCGGTCTGCAAACCGATAGCGATCAAATCGCGGCGATATACCACTGCTGATATGAACTTCATCACTTCAGAGACCAAGCGATTACTGGAAGAAGGAATTATAGAACCGAGCGATTCGCCATGGCGCGCACAGGTGTTGGTGACCAGCAGCCAGAACCATAAGAAACGAATGGTTGTCGATTATTCCCAAACGGTCAATCGCTTCACCCAACTCGATGCCTACCCCCTGCCACGCATAGACGAGATGGTCGAACGCGTGGCCAATTATAAGATATTCAGCACCATCGATTTGCGAAGCGCCTATCATCAAATTCCCATCCGAGAGGAAGACAAACCTTACACCGCATTCCAGGCAGGTAGACGCCTCTACCAATTCAGGAGGATTCCGTTCGGTGTCACGAATGGAGTAGCTTGCTTCCAACGGGTTATGGACGACATCATCTCAGATGAAAACCTCAAAGACACTTTTGTTTACGTGGACAATGTCACAGTGTGCGGTAGGGATCAGGGGGAACATGATATGAATCTGGACAGATTCTTGAGCATTGCTAGAAAATATAATCTGACCCTCAACTACGAGAAATGCGTATTCTCGGCAAGGTCAATTGACCTTCTCGGCTACACGATAGCCGACGGCACGATTAAGCCTGATCCTGAACGATTGCGCCCACTTCGTGAGCTACCCCCACCTCAGGACCTGCAGACAATGCGCCGGGTGATCGGCATGTTCGCTTACTATGCAAGATGGATTTCCCAATACTCCGAGAAAATACATCCCCTAGTGCATTGCAAAAACTTCCCACCAGATGCCGCTGTTGTAACAGCTTTCCACAGCCTCAAAGACGATATCAGTAATTCCGTGGTATTATCGATCGATAGCTCGGTGCCCTTCGTGGCGGAAACAGATGCTTCAGATCACGCGATAGCTGCTACGCTTAATCAGTCTGGGCGGCCGGTCGCGTTCTTCTCGAGAACTCTTTCTGGAAGCGAGCAGAGACACTCAGCGATAGAGAAGGAAGCGTACGCCATCGTCGAAGCCCTACGTAAATGGAGACACTATTTACTGGGAAACCATTTCACGCTCGTTACGGACCAACGATCCGTGGCATTCATGTTTGATGGGAAAAATAACGGGAAAATTAAGAATGAAAAAATTATGAGATGGCGGATAGACCTAGCCTGCTATAGTTACGACATTGTTTACCGGCCCGGGAGGGAAAACCCTGCTGCAGACACCTTCTCTCGGGTCTACTGCTCGGCGACAATCAGTCGGGCTTTGCAAGACCTCCATGTGTCTCTGTGCCATCCAGGGGTAACCGGAATGGCACATTTCGTGCGCAGACAGAACTTTCCCTGTTCTATTGAAGATATTAAACAAATGAATGCTTCATGCCCTGTTTGTGCTGAACTAAAACCCAGATTCTATGGTGCGGCTTCTGGCAGATTGATCAAGGCCACTTCTCCCTTCGAGAGACTAAACATTGACTTCAAAGGGCCCCTGCCGACCGAGACAGACAACAGATACATATTCACTGTTGTTGATGAATATTCAAGGTTCCCTTTCGCATTTCCGTGCTCGGATATGACCTCGGGCACTGTCGTGAAATGTCTGTCTGACCTCTTCGCTATGTTTGGGAAACCTTCGTACATACATTCAGACAGAGGGCCGTGTTTCATGTCGGCCGGGCTAAA
This sequence comes from Eptatretus burgeri, assembly GCF_056783735.1. NCBI lineage: Eukaryota > Metazoa > Chordata > Myxini > Myxiniformes > Myxinidae > Eptatretus > Eptatretus burgeri. The sequence continues at coordinate 39,099,593 of NC_140971.1, read as the reverse complement.
ACAGTTCCTATTAGAGCACGGCATAGCAACTAGTCGAACGACGGGTTACAACCCACAGGGTAATGGGCAGGTGGAACGGTATAACGGAGTCATTTGGAAAGCCGTAACTCTGGCGTTGAAATCAAGAGGACTGGGCCCCGAGCGGTGGGAGGTTACCCTTCTCGACGCTCTGAATTCCATACGCTCTTTGCTCTGCACGTCCACCAATGCAACTCCTCACGAACGAATGTTTACTCACCAACGACGTTATGTTGACGGCCAATCGGTGCCCAACTGGCTAACCCATCCCGGAACAGTGTTCATGAAACGCCCGGTACGACAAAGCAAGTATGAACCCATGGTGGAAGAGGTCGAACTCATCGATACTAATCCAGAGTATGCTCATGTCAGGCTCCCGGATGGCAGGGAGACCACTGTGTCGGTTCGCCATTTGGCTCCCTCAGGTACTCCTCCCGCAGGTACACCACCATCTGGCACACCTCCCTCTGACATCCCCTCCCCAGGTGTTCCCCCCCAGGGACTCCACCCGTGAAGGGTGACGACGGAGCTACCGCGTTCCACCCGAGAGCGATCGGGGAGTCATCTCCGGCACGAGTCGAGGCTCACCAAGAGGATCGGAAGCCTCCCTCAAGTGAAACCGCCATCTACTCCCGGAGAGGTCGACGAATAATACCCCCTCGCCGACTCAATCTGTAAAGGGGATTACCGGCATCCTCGATGCTCATGCTCCTATATGCTCGTTACATCATATATCGATGTTCATGACCATGCTCCTACAACTCAAAATAATCCTCACTGCTTGGCATGTATGCTTCTGTAGTTTAGATAGTTCGCGTTGCTTGAAATGTATACTCCTGTAGCGCTGAAGTAATCATGGTGCGTTAGCTGGGCCTCTAGTTACATTTTAAAGACGGGGAGAATGTGGTGAATTGAAGGTCGTGACGTGCGACCACATGTCGCACGGCTCGAGCACAGAAGAGATAAAGCTGAGGTTCGGCTCGGTCGGGGGGATTGTCCCAGGGGCATTGTCGTTTTATGTCGGCGATTCACTTGGTGCTCATTGAATGGTGAGAATACTGATTTATATATAATACTGATTCATTTTGTGGTGATTAGTTGCGCGTGTGTACCTTGCTGCTTATGCACTCCTTGCTGCGTCTGTATTCCCTGGTGTGCCCGTAGAAGTGGCTCCAATCAAATGGAATAAAGCCTACACTCTGAAGGTTCTTCTCTCGTCTTCATTTCAAGGCGGTTCTGTGATGTCGTGTTTAAAGATGGCGCAACGCAGATTAAATCTCCTTGAGTTTTAAAGTGGCAGAACACGGTTATAGGGTCTTCGCAATGACGGAGACTTTAACCTGCTACGGCTTGGTGAATATGGTCACACCAAGTACCATTGTCCTGATGGTGACAGAACAGCTGCTCCTGCTGCTGCTGGACCTGCTGCTCCTGCTGCTGCTGGACCTGCTGCTCCTGCTGCTGCTGGACCTGCTGCTCCTGCTGCTGCTGGACCTGCTGCTCCTGCTGCTGCTGGACCTGCTGCTCCTGCTGCTGCTGGACCTGCTGCTCCTGCAGCTGGACCTGCTCCTGCTCCTGCTGGACCTGCTCCTGCTGCTGCTGGACCTGCTGCTCCTGCTGCTGCTGGACCTGCTGCTCCTGCTCCTGCTGCTCCTGCTGCTGCTGCTGCTGCTGCTGCTGGATCGCCCCTCCTGCCCGTGGCTGTTATGGTGGACTCTGTGCGTGAATCACTTGTAGAAAAATAATCCACACCAAGACGCTCAGGTATGTCCAAAGATGGCACTGATAATGACCAAGTCGAAACTGGAGAGGTGCTGCAAGCTCCGGAAGGGTTTTTTTTTCGTGATGAGGACCAGGTTATGGATACTGTTTGGAGGAGGGTTTTTAAACGCTCCCGCTGAAGTACTGAAGGTGCGAATAAAAGCGGCAAAGTTTTAGTTGTACAGATAGGGAATAATCTTGATAAGCCTTCACAAGATGAGCAAAGCGGTGAGGTGCTGGTTGGAAACGAGGCTCCACTGCTTGCTCATGTTGAAGGAGACTGGTACGTGGCCGTACGTGCAAAAAAAAAAAAAAAAAACCTTTCAAACCGCGTGCCAGAAACAACAACCACACAGGCCGTTCCTTCGCTCTCGCGTGCCCGTATGTGTGTGGCCGTATGTGCAAAAAAAAAAAACTTTCAAACAACTACACAGGCCGTTCCTTCACTTTCATAAATGACGACTGGATTGGGGCATTGTGTTTATCTATAAATGTGCATAAGAAATCGAGAAATTATTAGAATACAGTAAGTCATCACTATCCGGAAGTCCGTACGTTGTAACCCGTAATTGGGAACGTGCTCTTTCCCCATCAGCCACGCCTACGCAGCAACGTGTCCTGTCATTGGTTTGGGAAATAAATAGCCATAACTTGAGAACCACTTGCCCGATTAATATCAAACCATGAAAAGGCACATACTCAGGTCCCCAGCAATAAACCTGGCAAGTTTCAATTAGATCGGACCAGTGGTTGTTGAGAAACAGCGGTCTCACACACACACACACACACACACACACACACACACACACACACACACACACACACACACACACACACACACACACACACACACACACACACACACACACACACACACATACCTGGAATTATAGAGAGATAAAACTCCGAACAACACTCGCATACATGAGGCGAAAAGACCTACTCTTGAGGACAATAGTCAGTGTAGCACACACAATGATAAAAAAGGAAAATGATTTAAAAACGGATAGTAACGATTGGGCAGAGCTCTCTGTGGAATGCCAACAGGAAGAATGTACTGGTGCTGGTATAGAAGAGGAATCAATCATCCAATTGCGATCAGATGACGACGATGACACAGGTGTCGTTTCTGGGAGGATGTCCTCCTACCAAATTGAAACTTCAGGTGCAATCCATGGGAAAGGTAAACAAACCACAATATCTAAGGAAGATATTGTTCTTTTCCTGGGCGGAACCTTTAGGCAACGCAATGCTCAAATTAGAGACCATTTTCCTGATATCAAGGCTTTCATTGTGACTGAAAAGCAGATGTTACAAAGGAATGACTTTGCAGAACTTTCTGAACCTCAATTTCAGCGTCTCAGGAAAGCTGTGACAAAAGCAAACAAAGAACTGCAGGTAGAAGGTTTTTGAAGTGCCAAGTTTCTCCAATGACAGAGATACAGATTGCAACCCTGAACATTAATGGGGGTCGAGCCCCATTACGGAGAAAATAAAAGCTGACTATCCTATTACAGGAGACCCATGCTACAAACACCCTAACAGCTGCATGGGGAAAACTTTTTCTGTAAGGGGCAAAAAAAAAAAAAAGAAAAAGAGGGCAGTGGTTCTTAAGTGGGTTTCCGACACCCAACGGCAGTGTAGCTATTTGTTTAAGCCACAAGCTTCTCATACAGCAGATTTCGTTTAAAGAAATATGTAAAGGACACGTCATATCGGCGGAGTTTCTGTGCAATGGCCAAAAAATAGTGGTGGTAAATGTTTACATTCTGAGTGATCCGATAGGAAAAATTTCTTTCCTTTACTGCGAGATTTCATTAAAGACCAAGACTCATCCGCATTTATTTGTTTTGCTGGAGATTACAATTGTACAATTCACCCAGAAGTTGATAGGAATGGTCATGAACCTCATGCAGCCTCCACTAAGGGTTTGGAGAATATCATTAATAAATATTGTTTTAAGGATGTGTGGCGGCTACAACACTCACGGTTGTGTAGCTATACATGGTGCAGATGCCAAGATGGCTTCATATCAAGGGCGAGACTTGATAGAATATACGTTAATAAGCCAATGTTAAATGTTGTGACGACATCCCAAATTCTACTAACTGGTTTCACAGATCATAGTTTAGTCGTGTTGTCCTTTAAATTACTCTTGTCATCAGGTGGTGGTGCATATTGGACTCTTAACACACGCCTCTTAAGTGATAAAAAAAACGTGAGGATTGTTTTGAGGCTGTATGGGAAAAGATCTGCATCTCCAAGCCTGAGCACGCTAACCTCTGGTTGTGGTGGGACCTTGCAAAATCCCAAATAAAATCTTTCTGCCAGCAATATAGTTTATACACCACTAAGATGCAATCTCACTCAATTGATGCGTTAAAATCTTAAATTGTTTCCTGAGTCCAAAATAATGATGATGCTGGAAAGGACACATGAGATCAGTTGCTGTGGGCAAAGAGAACATTGCTAGCTGAAATGGTTAAGCAAAGGGCAATGGGTACCTTGGTACGAATGCGGATGAGTAACCTGACTTTGGACGTGCCAAACAAAGAGTTCTTCAAATTAGAGAACTCAACCAAAAAGATGCAACAAATCCATGGCCTACTCACTTTCAATGGGACCTTAACGACCTCTCAGCAAGGATTAAGAGGTGTCGTAAAAGATTACTACTCCAACCTTTACTCCCCTCGCAGTGTGGAAAATGACACGATACAGGAACTGATTGCTGGACTTCCCAAGGTTGAAAAGGACCAGCAACGAGCGCTTGACTCTTCAATCTTGGCCGAGGAACTTGAAGCAGCCATGCGAAGCTTAAAAGATGGAAAGGCCCCCAGGATTGTTGGCCTACCCGGATAATTTTATAAGTCTTTCTGGAAGCTTGTTGGACCCGAGTTGTTAAATGTCCTCAAGGAAAGCATTCATGTTGGAGAGCTGCCATTGTCGTGTGGGAGAGCAGTTGCATGTCTACTACCAAAAACCGGGGATCTTCAAAATGTGGTGTACTGGGCCTGTGGGGGCAGGGCGTGATGCGGGGAGCGTGGTGGAGGAGTGGTTTTGGAGTGGTCACGTGCCTGCACGGGATATAGGAGGTCGCGCCGCCTGAGGCGTGGTGGTAGCCGTTGTGGTCTGTGGAGCCTGTAGGTCGTGTGGCTGTAGAGTGCATCGAGTACGTAATAAAGTGGAGTTACGGGCATCGTACGCTCACACTCTCGCTCGTGGCAATAAAGCAGGGTTGTGCTATCCCCTCGCTCGTGTCTGCCTTGGCGCACCTCTACCACGACATTACACAAAAAGTTGAAAACTGGCGGCCTGTGTCGTTATTGTGTGCAGACTATAAGATTTTCTCTAAGGTCCTTGCTAATCGTGTGAAAGTTGTAGTTGGTTCTGTTGTGCACCCGAACCAGACTTATTGTGTACCGGGAAGAGATATTCATGATTACATCTTTTTGGTAAGAGATAGTCTTTCTTGTGATAATTACTTGCATGATCATCATGGGCTACTGTTTATTGATCAAGCGAAAGCTTTTGATTGTGTTGACCATAAATACCTTTTTTCTGTCCTTAAAGGGATGGGTTTTGGAGAATATTTCATCTCCTATGTGAAACTTTTGTATACTGATACTTACTGCATGCTGAACGTGAATAACAGGCCATGCTCTCCCTTTCCCTTTCGACGAGAGGTATTCGTCAAGGCTGTCCCCTTTCGGGGCTGTTGTATGCCCTTGAACCACTGTTATCCTCCATCAGGCGGTGAATGCCCCAGGATGAGGAGGGCATAGAAGGCCCAAAATATGTGCTGACTGCTTATGCCGATGACGTTTGCGTTTCAATAGTATTTCCGTTTTGCGCTAATGTTTGGAAAAAGTATCCGCAGCCTCCTCTGGCGAGGTAAATTGGAACAAAAGTACAGCCCTATGGTGTGGTCACAAAAATCTCTCCTCAATACCGCCACCTTCTCTCCCACAGAACATAGCATGGAGCTTTGATGGGGTTAAATACCTCGGAGTTTATCTTGGCAATCCGAAGATGGAATTGAAAAATTGGGAGGGTGTTTTACGTCGATGTCGATTAAAAACATGGAAAGGACTCTGCAGATCTCTATCGTACAGAGTACGCAGTCTTGTCATCAACAACCGAATAGCAGCGAGGTTATGGCATAAAGCCATTGCTTTGCATCCACCCAGAAAACTAATCCTTGCCATCCAGCGAGCAATGGGTAATTTATTTTGGAGTGGCTACCACTGGCTCTGGCCTGCTGTATTGCACCGCCCCCAGAAGGAGGGTGGCCAAGGTGTTATGGACATCACCGGCCGAGTTGTGGCCTTTTGCTTACAATCTGTGCATAAACTGCTGTTCACTGAGCAGAATCCATGGCGTCCCTTTGCTTTTTTTTTTTTTTTTTTTGCTGCAACAGGCCGGAGGATTACGGTATGACTGGCAACTTTTCTTAATGGACCGAGAACGGGTTCACTTTGGTGCACTCTCCGGGGATTATCAAAGCTTGCTGGAGGCCTGGAAGGGCTTTGGTGCCCACCGGTCAACTGAAGCTTACAATTGTTGAATGTTCCTCCAGTAACTTTTATTTTACAACAGTTTTCTTCCAGGAATCCCTCAGAGCAAGGCCTTGATCAAGAAATTTATACAAGGATGAGTCAACAAGGAGTGCAATCTCAGGAATTCATCTGGGTCTCGGTGGAAATCGTCTGGGTCAGTTGCGACAAGCCTTGGGTGCAGATCTGTCCGATTTGTGGACCAAATTGTCCGAATTGTGGTTCAGACATTTAGACTGCTAAACATTGGCTCG